>NC_059118.1:54930629-55586462 GCF_020740685.1 Jaculus jaculus
TCTGTGCATAGCTGCACAGGCACCATCACACTCTCTGCACCCTCTGTTCCTAAGGGATGAAGAAAAAAAGATAACATCTATCTTCAAGGTGTGTACCAGGCCCAGATACCTTGGCAAAACATCAGAAACTCAGGTGAACTCTCACTTCAGAAACCCAAAATAACTTTTACTAAACTACAATCAGGGTGTTGTCTGGAAACTTCTTTCCTTTGCCTGTCCGCAGAGTGCACAGGACCTACCACGTGTCCCCACAGGATGATCCTTCAATTCACTGCAAAGTTCATCATCTTGGGTGCAACAACAGGATCCAAAGACTAGGAGTTAGACATCTGAAGAACTATATTACTTAGCTTCCCAAAAGGTCTGTGTTACCATCCTCCCAGAGGAATAAAAGAACATAAGGCAGATATGGTGACTCACTCCTGTAATCCCAGCCCTCTGGAGTATGAGATAGCAGAGTTCCTGTGAATGTGAATAAGACCCTGCCTCCAAAAATAATAAGTATATTTATTGTGAAGAAGGAAACAGGGACAGCTGAACTGGGAGGCACCAGTACCAAAATGGACTGGCACTGTGAAAACAGTAGTTTCTTGAGTGTCCTATTTAACATAGCATAGCATGAACCCCGGGGGGGGGGGGGGGTCAACAATAACTGGTATCTCCAAAAGTACCCTCTGCAGACACTGCATGTTCCCCAGACAGAAAGTTGAGTGAGAAAAGAATTGACTATAGGGTTTGACTCCTATTCTGATGTCCCCCAATAAAGAGAATGTATATTCGCACCAGGAAGGAATCATTCTAATGTGAGACACCTCTGTCTTCTAGACCTGTAACAGATCACCAGAAAGGTAATGTACCTGTATCAAATGCTACTGGATTTTGGATAAAATTCTACCTATTTTGAAAGCTTCTGACTATTCAGGCCAACATACACCCCCCCCCCAAAAAAGGCAAATTTTATCATTCAAAAAGTGATCATTTCTAGATAGCGGTGTTTTTCCCACACTCTTATACATAGACATTTATACATAAACTGAGCACTTAAGTTGAAATTGAAAGAACGTGTAAATGTATTTGTAGCCAAGATGCAAAAATCAACACCAACCAGGCGTAGTCGCACATGCCTTTAATCCCAGCACTTGGGAGGCAGAGGCAGGAGGATAACTGTGAGATCAAGGCCACCCTGATACTACATAATGAATTCCAGGTCAGCCTGTAAACCTGGACTAAAGTGAGACCCTACCTCAAATAACTAGGGGGAAAAAAAATCAACACCATTAGTTATTAGAGAAATTCAAATCAAAATCAGGAAACATCACTTCATATCTATTAAGATGAATATAGACAATGAATATAGCCGCATGTGATAGCGCACGACTTTAATCCCAGCACTCAGGAGGCAGAGGTAGGAGGACTGCCATGAGTTTGAGGCCAGTCTGAGACTACATAATGAATTCTAGGTCGTCCTGGGCTAAAGGAAGACCCTACCTCGAAAAAGCACAAAGAAATAAAAATAAAGACATTAATAGTCAAAGTGTGCCCTCCCAAAACATGTACACAAATATTCACCCAGCGCTACTCATAATAACCACGGCTCAAGGAAGGAAGGATGGATGGATGGATGGATGGATGGATGGATAAAGTATGAAATTCGCATAGTGCAAGAAAGCACCTACTGACAGGTCTCAGATCCATAAAAACCTGTGATACTTAGTTGAATCCATTTGAACTGATGACTGAGAGGGAAGAAGGAGATGTGCTACCATACAACTGCCTGCCTGCTGGACCTATGCCATCTATGGTCTGTGCCCTACGTGACTGGACAAGCAACTGAAATACTACTAGTAGACGTGTTTAAAGGAAGGCCTGCGATAGTCAGTCAGACGCAAATGAGAGAGTCAAGGATCTTCCTTTGTGCCTCTGATCCACACCTGCCACACAACTCACTGCCATTCTATTCTGTTTGTGGATAGAAGCATGCCAAATGTACCTCCTCCAGGGTCACTTAGGAATGCATGCCTGATCTGAAAACTTAACATCTGCAATGACAACACATGTGATATTTGGAACCAGGCAAGAGACAGTATTATATTAAGTGCATCCTATAGAGTTTTTCTTGTTAACAATCCTGAGAACTTTGCCAGTTCAGTACAGTTAATCCCAGAATTCTATGCAAGATTTATAGATGGCCTCTAATATTTAGTGGAAGGAAGTACGGGTCAATAATTGATCTGGATTTGTCTTCAGGAAGGAAGTGAATGAGGAAGTAAGTGTGCAATGGTGCCTGCTGTTTACATGGAAGACCTCTGCTGATTCCTGGAGAAGCCTGTGAGCAGAACCATGGAAGTAAGCATGGATTATTTAAAAACTACAGAACAAGAGCCTGGGCAGATGACCCAGAGGGTGAAACGGCTATGGCACAAGCATGAGGACCTGAGTTCAGACCACCAGCATTGGGTGTCTGGAATCCCAGCGCTGAGAGGGTAAAGACAAGAGGATCCCTAGGACTTAATGGCTAGCTGGTCTAGCCAATGTGGTTGAGCTCTAGGTTCAGAGAGACGGTCTCAAAAAAAAAGGGGGGGGGGGGTAGAAAGCAACTGAGGAAGTCAATCAATGTCAATCTACGACTCACACTCGCCACACACACCCATTCGTATACATAAGCACAACATACATCCCCCTCTCCCCCAAAAAAATTACAAGCAGGTTTTAGTAGTGATTTTCCTTTGGAAAAAAACGTATTATGCAGAAAGAGGCAATCCTTTATACTTGTTTTCAAACCAAATCTTCCTTCCCCTGGTTTTATGTATCTGTGTCCCCAAAATGTTAAGTGAAAATTTTCATACATAAGCAGTTTATAAGCTGATTACCATTTGGAGCAAATGATGAAATCTCACACTAATAAGCATGGTTATACCAGGATATGAACCATCCCTTTTGCCAGAATATCTATGCTGTACAGACCACCTAGACCACATAGTAGCCTAACCAGAACTGCGAAGGGGGCATCACAGTGCATGTGTTCATGTGACTCTTAATTATGAGAGCCAGGAGTGGTTGCACGTGCCTTTAATCCCAGCACTGGGGAGGCAGAGGGATCCCCCTGTGTTGGAGGCCACCCAGAGACTACACAGTGAATTCCAGGTCAGCCTGAGCTAGAGTGAAGCCCTACCTCAAAAAAAGAATCAGGGCTGGAGAGATGGCTTAGCGGTTAAGCGCTTGCCTGTGAAGCCTAAGGACCCCGGTTCCAGGCTCGGTTCCCCAGGTCCCACGTTAGCCAGATGCACAATGGGGCGCATGCGTCTGGAGTTCATTTGCAGAAGCTGGAAGCCCTGGCGCGCCCATTCTCTCTCTCTCCCTCTATCTGTCTTTCTCTCTGTGTCTGTTGCTCTCAAATAAATAAATAAAAATAATTTTAAAAAAATCAAAAAGTAAAAGAAGCAATGTTATCACAGTATACAGTTATAGTTGTTTTGCTTTATTACTAGTTATTAGCCTCTTGCTGTTCCTGATCTATAAATCAAACTTTATCATAAGTAGAAGGGGAAAGATAAGAGTTTAGCACTCTCTGTGGCTTGATGCACCCACAGGGGCTTTGGGATGTATCCCCCAGGGTTAAAGGAGGAATAACATAGTTTGAAAAGAGAATATCCTAGGATATGATCAGAGAAAACAAGCAGTGAGAAGAACCTTGAGGAAGCACCAGGAAAAGTAAGTCAGACTGCCTCTCTCTCTTTGCCAACTGAAGCGCCTCAGATACCAAACCCTGTGAGTAGTCCTCCACACAAAAGCATAAGCATTGGTAGACCACACAGACAGTCTTCAGAGAGTCTTCTTTGAGAGTTAAAAAGGAAAAAAAAAAAAAAAAAAGAAAATGCCACAGGGAATAGGATAGGTCTGGTCCCAGGAAACAGCTGTAAGTGAGCCTTTAGCATAGTAGTCTTGTATGGTACAATGCCTGCTCTGCCAACACCAGGATAATAGATATCTGTCATACACAAACATTTACACATCAATTCATCCTGCATGAGAAAAGAGCTTGAAATGGTGGACAGATGGTCACTTTGAACCCTAAAGGACAGGCCTCCTTCTTCCTTGAGCCCAATGTCGCTACCTCCTGGTTTAAAAAAAAAAAAAAAAAATGTTAACTAGCAGCGGTGGATGGGGAGCAGAACAAGATGACTTCTTAGGAGCATTTTCCTTAGACCTATCCATCTACCACAGTATTGTTTGAGATTCTAGTCAACATCACCAAGCAATCCCTCCCCATTTGTGAGTTTGCTGAGGAGACAGAAAACATTCAGAATTCTGTTTAGAAAAGATTCATGTGTGTTTAAAAGGAAAGCCAGAGTAAGATGCTATCCTTTTGCTTAGGGAACAGGAGTCCTCAGGAAACCTACATCCCTCTGCTGTGTGGGTATGAAGAAAACACTAGCCTATGGCAGCCTAGAGGGTCCACAGTACTTCATGCTGTCCGTCACGCTATCCTGTCTTCTTTTTGTCAGCGTTCCTCGGAAGCTGCTCATGTTGTGAGCCAAAATCCATCAACGATCTTTTGCCAAAACTACAATTATCAAGCTGCCAATGCCAAAACTCAGTCCCACTTCTAAAACAGTACTCTTTAATTTGTTCTCTACCTCCAGACTGAACAACTCTGGAAATAGAAATGGGAATTTTCCAATGTGGAAATAGTTCTTACTGAAAACACTCTTTAGTTCACCCAATTCGGTCGGCTCTCATACAGACCTAAATTGGAACACAGAATGTGGCTGTGGCCGCGGAGGCAGACACTAAAAATGTACCTGCCCACAGAGCTCCATTCTCAGTTGAAGCATCTCTCATTACCAAAAGGAAGTTCTACCTGGGATTCAAGATTAATAACCCCCCACATTCGCCACAGAGGAGCTGTGATTCCATGATGGGACCCAGAATCAAGTCCACATGAACTGCAAGGTCACAAGTTGTACATGTAAACTGGCCACACAGATGCTGTCCTTTAATCCCAGCACTGGGGAAGCTAAGGTTAGGAAGATCTCTGTAGCCAGCCTGGGGCTACAGATTTCCAAGTCAGCTTGAGCTACAGTGAGGGGTAGGGGGAAGTGGTTTATGGTTTACGGAATCTTACTGAAAATGTTTTCCATCCCTGAGGCACAGAAAACTAACTTAAAAACAAAACTCTAGAGTCCCTAGTTCTCTTTTTGTGGTTTAAATTAACCAGTGTTAAACTTCAACTTCCACCATGTGGGCCTCAAAGGGTAAACTACTAAAGCAAATTTAGGAACATTTTATCTGATTGCTTTAGCTCCCCCCGACATCACACTCAGAAATGAGGAGAAACTAACAAAAACTCAGAGCAAAGCAGCCTGGGCTGGCTCCCTCAGCAGGGCTTTGCTTCCAGTGGTGCCAGGGCAGAGTTCAGGATGACCTCCAGATTGGTGTTTTCACACTTTGTACAAGGACAAGGATCTTCTCTGCCTGAGGAAGCTGAGCATGTTGGCACATGCTTTTAATCCTAGCATTTAGGAGGCAGAGGTAGGAAGATTGCTGTGAGTTCAAGGACAGCCTAGAACTACAGAGTGGATTCTAGGTTAGCCGGAGCTAGTGTGAGACCCTTCCTTGAAAAACAAACATACAAACATACATCCAACCAAACCAACCAACAACCAGGGAAGAAAATAACCACAAGAAGAAACTTCCTATTCCTATAAGGACTTGGAACCCATCATCACCAACATGCGAACACCAAAGTATGATTTTTAAAATCATGTTATTTATATGAGATGGGGGGGGTTGCAAATAGAGAGAATGGGCACACCAGGCCTCTAGCCATGACAAACACCTCCAGAGGCTTATGTGAGCAAGTGCCTTAATGGCTAATCCAACTCTTGAGCCCCTCAAAGTGTGATTTATTTGTTTATTTATTTACTCATTGGTTTTTCGAGGTACAGTTTCACTCTAGCTCAAAGTGTGATTTTTAAACCTGAACACAATTCTTTTTTAAATTGGTGTAACTTTCTGTTTTTAAGAAGCATAATTGGGAGCTGGCAAGATGGCTCAGCCCTTAAGCGCTTGCATGTGAAGCCTAAGGACCCCAGTTCAAGGTTCAACTCCCCAGGGCCCACGTAAGCCAGATGCACAAAGGGGTGCGTGCATCTGGAGTTCGTTTGCAGTGGCTGGAGGCCCTGGCATGCCCATTCTCTCTGTATATACATGTCTGCCTCTTTCTGTCTTTCTGCCTGTCGCTCTCAAATAAATAAAAAAAAGTAAACAAAAAAATTATTTAAAAAGAACAAATGTTAAAAAAAAATTTGACATCAAATAGATGTGGGTTGCCAGGCATGGTGGCACACGCCTTTAATCCCAGCATTCAGGAGGCAGAGGTAGGAGGATTGCCATGAGTTCAAGGCCACCCTGAGACTCCATAGTGAATTCCAGGTCAGCCTGGGCTAGAGTGAGACCCTACCTCGAAAAACCAAAAAAAAAAAAAAGAGAGAGAGAGAGAGAGAGAGAGAGAGAGAGAGAGAAAGAAAGAAAGAAAAAAAAACAAGTGGGATTAGTTGCAAAGAAAGGGTTCACTGTAAGAGAAAAGGACAAAAGACAAAAGAGGGGCTGGAGAGATGGCTTAGGTTTCTCAGGTAAGCATCTTAATCTCTAAGGGCCTAGGTTCTGTTCCCCAGTGCTTATGTTAAAGCCAGATGCAAAAGGTGGCACATGCTTCTGGAGCTCATTTGCAATGGCTGGAGGCCCTAGTGCACTCATTCATTCCTTCCCTCCCTCTCTCTCTCCTCTCTCAAATAAATAAAACAGAAGGGAAAGCGAGGAAGCGGGAAAAGGGGAAAAGGGAAAGGAAAGGAAAGATAAAAGTCAGGATGGTGAACACCCTTAATCCCAGTACTTGAGAGGCAGAGGTAAGAGAATTGTAGTGCGAAGACACCCTGAGACTACATAAGTAAATTCCAAGTCAGCCAGTGCTAGAGTGAGAAAACAAAGGCAAAAGAAAGTAATGAGGGCCAGAGAGATGGCTCAGCAATTGCGGTGCTTGCCTATAAAGCCTAATGACCGGGGTTTGATTCCCTAGTACCCACACAAAGCCAAATGCACAAAATGGCACATGCATCTGGAGTTTGTTTGCAGTGGCTGGAGACCCTGGCAAACCTATTGTGTCTCTCTCTCTTCGATCTCTCTATGCTTGCAAATAAATAAATGAAAATATGATTTTTTATTAAAATTATTTATTTATTTGAGAGCAACAGACAGAAAGACAGATAGAGGGAGAGAGAGAGAATGGGCGCGCCAGGGCTTCCAGCCTCTGCAAATGAACTCCAGACGCGTGTGCCCCCTTGTGCATCTGGCTAACGTGGGTTCTAGGGAACCGAGCCTCGAACCTGGGTCCTTAGGCTTCACAGGCAAGCGCTTAACCGCTAAGCCATCTCTCCAGCCCGAAAATATGATTTTTTTAAAGTAACAAGGGCTGGAGATGGCTTAGCATTTAAGGCACTTGCTTGCCTGCAAAGCCAAAGGAACTAGGTTTGATTCCCCAGGACCCACGTAAGCCAAATGCACAAAATGGCACACACATCTAGATTTTGTTTGCAGTGGCTGGATGCCCTGGCACACCCATTCTCTCTCTCTCTCTCTCTCTTCTCTTCTCTCTCCCATATAAATAAATAAATTAATTTAAAAAGTAATGAGAAAGGATTATGATCATTATGTACATGTATGAAAACTATCAATAAAAAGGTTATTTTAAGGGCTGGAGAGATGGCTTAGTAGTTAAGGTGCTTGTATGCAAAGCCTAACAATCCAAGTTCAGTTCCCCAGTACTCATGTGAAGCCAGATGCACAAAGTGGCACAGGCCTGGAGTTCATCTGTGGCAGCTAGATGCCCTGATTTAACCACATTTTCATTCTCATTCTCTCTTTCCCTCTCTCCCTCCCTCCCCTTACGAATAAATAAGTTTTTTAAAACAATCTGCTCAGCAATGTGGCACACACCTTTAATCCTAGAACTCAGGAGGCAGAGGTTGGAGGATTGCTGTAAATTAAAGGCCAGTCTGTGACTACAGAGTGAGTTCCAGGTTCGCATGGGCTACAGTGAGACACTGCCTTAAAAAAAAAAAAAAAAAAAAAGCCCTGATGTTCTCCTCTTGCCACCATACTCATGCTCATGGTCAGCTTGGGCTAGAGTGGGAGCCTACCTCAAAGAGAAGAACAGTACTCTAAAACTAGGCACGCTTAAACATTGTTAGTCTTAGCTCTCTGGAGACACAAGTAGGAGGATAGCCATGAGTTCAAGACCAGCCTGGGAGTGGGACTACTGAGTACATTCCAGGTCAGCCTCGGGGACATTGAGACCCTATGGGGGTGAAGAGCGTGCTATATAGCTTTTATTTATTTATTTTTTGTTTTTCGAGGTAGAGTCTCATTCTAGTCCAGGCTGACCTGGAATTCACTATGTGGTCTATGGGTGGCCTTCAACTCACCATGATCCACCTACTTCTGCTGATTAAAGGCATGCAACACCATGCCTGGCCTTCTATATAGCTTAAAGGGGGGGGGGCTGTAGAGATGGCTTAGCAGTTAAGGCATGTGCCTGCAAAGCCAAAGGACCTCTATTCGATGTCCCAGAACCCACGTAAGCCAGATGCACAAGGTGGTGCATGTGTTTATAGAGTTCATTTGCAGTGGCTGGAGGCACTGGCAAGATCATTCATTCATATTCCCCCCCCAACACTCACTCACTGCCTCTTTCCCTCTTCTCACACTCTCAAATAAATAAATAAAAATAGTCCCATTGTTTCCAGAGAGAAATTTATCCACTAGCCGTTTATAATGAATGGCAAACAGCACTGCTGTGCACACTGGGACATAATCAGGACAAAATGAAGCCAGGTCCAAGTTAATAGCCAAGAATGTATCTTAAAATGATGACTCCACATTCTCTCCCAAAGAATGGAGAAATGCTCTGTGTATGGGCTTCAATTTTAAAAAGCCAGGCTAGAGTAAGGCCCTACCTTGGGGGGTGGGGGGGAGCCAGAAGGAAGAAGAGACTAATCTGCTCTGGAGACCAGAGAACCATCCACATAATTGAAACCAGAATCTGGGAAAGCCAACTGAACTTAAAAGAGGTGCAAACATTCATAACAAGAGGAGGAGACTAGTAGATTTAATTACTTCCACTGTACATGACAATTAAGAATAAATGGTGGAAAACCACAAGACAGCACAGAGTAAAGAAGTTAAATGCTGATTGCCATTAGTGTTAACAACAGGAGTTTCCAACACCTGCCATAAGCTACTGTATAATAAAAATGAATTCCTCTCCTAGTAAATGAATTAATTCATTAATGGGAGCCAGGTTCTCAGGGAAGCACATTTAAACTACTGTGTGACACCACATCATATCCACCAGATAGATGCTTCGAAGCACATTGCCAAAATGAGAGTGGATCCTCTTCAAAGCTCCCGTCTACACAAGACAGGAAATTCACTCCATAAGACTTCATTACTTCAAATGCCAACAGCTGAGGAAGAAAGCAACAAGCACTTATTAAACACATTTTGCAGCCGGGCATGGTGGCTCACATCACTCAGGAGGCAGAGGTAGGAGGATTACCTTTAGTTCGAGGCCACCTTGAGACTACATAGTGAATTCCAGGTCAGCCTGGGCTACTGTGAAACCCTACCTCACAAAAACAAAAACACATTTTGCATTTATCAATGCAAACAAACTCTCACAGCATCATGTAAAAAATGGCTAGCTTGCCCCAGACTGCAAAGCTATCAGAGTCCCAAAAGTTCCTTTCAAAGCCCATGTTCTCCGACATCAATGGGAGCTCTGTCTCCCAAGGTTCCTAAGACTGTAACTGGGCAAAGGGACCCAAAGGCCAGGTTAAAACCCAACTTTACACACATGCAACCCTAACAGCAAGAAATGGAATTCCTCTTTACTAAATACTCAGCTCAGGGGAATACAACTGTAAGCGAGAGTAAACTTATAAAACCTCAAAAAGTTTTAAAACCACATATGCTCTTAATTTCATCCCTAACAATGCAACATTAATAAAATGTCAACTACATTATGAATTGCATTTGGAATGAAAATTCCCACAAAAGGTTGAGCAACTTTCCCAAACACTAATCCTATGGAAAGCCCTGCCCCAACAGACAAGAATAAATGGACCAGATCTACAACAGATTTCAAGCTCACAGACAAGCCCCTAGAGTGGCTCTCAGAGCACACTCGAGTAGAGAAAGAAGCATGCCAGGCACAAGTTGAGCTTGGAGCCATGACTGACATATGCCCTGCTTGAGAATATGAAACAAGGCCGGGCGTGGTGGCGCACACCTTGAATCCCAGCACTTGGGAGGCAGAGGTAAGTGGAACACCCTGAGTTCAAGGCCACCCTTAGAATACATAGTGAGTGCCAGGTCAGCCTGGACTAGTATGAGACCCTACCTCAAAAAAGAAAAGAAAAAGAATATGAAACAAGGGCTAGAGAGATGGCTTAGTGGTTAGGGTGCTTGCTTGCAAAGCCTAAGTACTCAGGTTCAATTCCCCAGTACTCACAAAAGCCAGATGTACAAGATGACACAAGCATCTGGAATTTGTCTGAGGTGGCTTGAGGCCCCAGTATGCCCATTCTCTATCTGCCCCTCCACCCCCCATTTGTAAAATTTAAAAACTACATGAAACTATATGGTGCTCTGAACTGAAAGAACAAGTCACCTATATGTCTGTGTGGACAACAAGCAGTGTACGATTAGTTCCGAGGCTGAGGAAAAGATGTCATAGTTGAAACTTCAGACCTGCGTCCAAAGAAAGAGTAGCAGAGCACCGACTGCCATCCTAAGCCTGGAAAACAGCTGCAGCATCAGAAAAACAAATTACAGGGAAAATTCACATTTGGCGTGTATTATATGGTTTCTGCAACAACAGCAAATTTGCTTCACTAATTAAATTAAGGCTTTGGCAAAAAAAAAAAATTAAAATCTATCTTCACGTATCCATCAGAAAGATGGAAGACAATAACCCAAACCAGCAAGTACCCATCCAATGCCACAAGAGTCTATTATACTACTAAGGGCATTTTTACAAACTGAACTGTAATAAAATTAACAGTAATACTAATGGGCATCCTTGGCACAGGAACTGTTTGCGAGCTAATGATATTATTACAGAAGACTTCAGACAAGGAAGAGAGAGCCTACCAGGAATTAAATTTTTTCTGTAGAAAATGTATAAAGGAGGTAGCATAAAGAGCTAGCTGCTACCCAGAGAGTTGTCAAAACAACTACAATCAACACCGAATAATGTATATATTCACAGAAACATTCATGATAACTTCCTTGTAAAATCTGAGAGGCTGACAGCTGAACATTATGGAATTTGAAGTGATGATTGCAAAACCTTACAAACTCACTGAAAACCACGGAGCTGCATACTGTGAATGGGTAGACTACATCATACATGACAGACACTTTTAAGTGAAAAGTTCATCAAATTTTTAGGAGGGCTCTTGTCCACTGTCATTCTGTTTCTCTCTACATCCTCTGAACCCAAGGAAGCTATGTGCATCCCGCACCCCAGGTAAGTAGGAAATTCACACATGCCTGTGTGCTCTGCCTTTGTGACATGTACATGACAGAGAGAGGAAATTATACACCAAGTGCCACTCACTGAATGAAACTGATTATCTTTCTTTTCATTTACAGTCAATCAGCTATAAGGAGTGACCACTGCAAGGAAAATGGGTTTCTAGGCTCCACCAGAAATTATAAAAACCCTACTCATTCCGAAGAATAACAGATGATGTAGTTCCATAAAACTCAAGCCTCTGATGACCTGGACCTGCCATGAGGGCTACTCAGGTGACTCACTCAATCCTATGCCAGATCCACAGGGCAAGATTAACAGCAAGGAGATTCTAAGTCTACAGTCATTTTTAAAATAAAAGGTCCTTCCCAAGGTAAATCTAAAAGTGGCATTCATAAAAAAAAAAACCTGAAGCAGTGAAGTTGCACTCCTGTTAACCTAACAACCCACCAACAGCTTTTCCTTGTCTGGCTAGCTTACAGTATTGTGATCCCTATGCCAGGATCGATGCATATTAGTCTGACAATGTGATCTTATCCAGATCTTCCAATGCCCAAGATAACTGCACAACAGCCTGAACTCAATGTCTGCTAAATGTCGGAGGGCACAATGACATTCTATCAGGCTGCCCTTCTACCACTCCACTAAACCATCTGTAGCCCTACACTCTCATTTTACAGTGAGATGATCTACTTTCAGTTGTGTTTAGGGGAAGATTTTAATATAATACTCATCACTGAGTTGAACCAGTAATATTAACATCCACCAAAATTGTAGAACTCGTTTCACTGCACTGGAAGAGAACTTAATGATAACCTTTTATAGAATTTCAGTGGAAAAAATCCCAGAAATTACAGAAGCAAACTTGAAAAGTATGCACAAAAGCCTGTTTAAAGTTCTAACGTAGGAGACTTCTGGTTAAGATGGCAGCTTAGGAACCACACCAAAGCAGCCTAGGGAGAAAAAGCCAAAGAATACCCAGCAAAATACACGCTTTTACTAAAAAGTGAGGGTGCATAAGAAATTAAAACGGCAACAGAGAAGTAAGAGAGATCCACACAGACAGACCTAAGCGGCTCCGGCAGCGGCGGATCTGGCTCCGGCACTGGCATGCGGGAGCAGAAGCAGCAGATCCGCAGCGGCAGATCCGGCAGCAGTGGTGCTAGGTCTTTGAGGCCATAACTGCCAAGCTCAGCTTGACCCACAGAAAAAGCCAGTGGAGAGCTCCAGAAAACAGAACAGCAGTCCAGGGATTCAGCTGGCCTACTTGAACCCACAGCGCACCAAAGAGGGACACAAGCAGAGCACAGCATAACTGAGACAAAATCACCCAAAAAGGTAACTGGGATTATACCAGGGAAGGGTCTCACTTGGTCACAAGCTGACTTGGATCAAAAGACCATAAATCTTAACCTCTTTGTTGATAAGAGGAACTGGTTGTTAAAATACCTACTCTTGCATAAATACTGGTAGCTGTTTTTCATTGAATGTGTACAGTGTTTAGTTCAATTTTAGAATCTATCTGTATTTTGTTCCACTCAGCCTACTTGAATACTCCCATAGCAGGCAAACCCAACCCCTAGGAGCACCTTTGTAGATACTCTGAGAGTCTTAAGAGCCACACCTAACACCTAAAGCTCCTACCCTGAAGATATATAACATTAGATCAATTTATACAGCTAAGAATACCCAGCTAACTAGAAATTACAAGCATTAACAATCCAAGATGCAAAAATATATACATTATAACACAAGAAACACTAAAAATCAAGACAATATAAATCCACCTAAAAGTATTAATGCCTCAGAAATGACCTCCAGTGAGAACACGTTAGAGGAAATGCCTGAGAAAGATTTCAAAAGAATGATTGTAAATATGTTCAAAGAAGTCAAAGAACAAATCAAAGAAATCAAAGAGGAAATCAAAGAAGACGCAGGACACCAATTTAATGAAATAAAGAAGGCAATACAAGACATAAATAAGGAAATAGAAATAATAAAGAAAAAAACAGGCAGAATTACTAGCAATGAAGAACACAGTTAATGAAATAAAAAACTCTGTAGAAAATCTCACCAGTAGAATGGATGAAGGAGAGAACAGAATATCTAAGCTAGAAGACCAGGTAGCAGATCTAATACAGTCCAACAAAGAGAAAGACAAACTAATAAAAAACTATGAGTGGGAATTTCAAGATATGAAAAGATCAAACCTAAGAATTCAGAAAACTTCCCCCAAATTGGGAAAGAGGTGCCAATGCAGATACAGGAAGCCTTTAGAACCCCAGCCAGACAAAACCTGGAAAGAACACCTCCTCACCATATTATAATTGAACTACCAAACACACAATCCAAAGAAAAAATATTGAAATCAGTTAGAGAGAAAAATCAAGTTATCTACAAAGGTAAGCCCATCAGGATTACAGCAGATTACTCAACACAAACTTTAAAAGCCAGAAGGGCTTGGGGTGAAGTATTCCAAGTTCTGAAAGATAGCAACTGTCAACCAAGGTTACTTTATCCTGCAAAGCTATCCATTCAAATAGATGGAGAAATAAGGGCATTCTACAACAAAAGCACACTAAAGGAGTATTTCAAGATAAAACCAGATCTACAGAAAATACTTGAAAGAATCCTCCATGCCAAAGAGAAGGAAAAGCACACATGTAAGGAACCTGGAAAAAAACAAACAATACTTAAATACTAGTTAACACAAGAGAGCAAAAGGAGAACTGGAAGAACTACAAAATAATGGCAAACATAAATACACACCTTTCAATAATATCTCTTAACATCAACAGCATCAATGCCCCAATCAAAAGACATAGGTTTGCAGACTGGGTTAAAAAGCAGGATCCTACAATTTGTTGTCTCCAAGAAACTCACCTTTCTGCAAAGGATGGATATTATCTTAGGGTGAAAGGTAGGAAAACGGTGTTTTAAAGTTCTAAACCAGGAATGCACAAGGATGCAGCCATTCCCACAATGGTACTCCACAGGGGTCCAGTTAACACACTTGTAACTTATTGTTCGGGAGCATGGGAGTGAACTTACACAAACTTACTGGTAGGCCCACACATGTAGGCTGCATGTCAAGTTTTTTCATTATCTAATCCCTGTTGTACTATAGGATTTTATGAGATCATATAGACTCTGGTGTTGCCCAAAATAACATAATGAAACCTGTGACTGCAATAGTGTAAATGTCAGCCTGGTACAATGGGTAGGTGAAGATCGGATCTCTAGAAGGGGACAGAAAAGACATACAATGCTCATTTGTGAGTGTGGATGCCAACTAATAACCCTATGGCTAACACTCGGCAGGGCTGTAGCTCAGTGGTCATCTGTCATCTGCTAACCACGCACCAGACTTGGGTTCCATCCTTAACAGTACTCCCCTTCAGGGGTGGGGGGAGAAATGGCTAACAATAATAGTAAAATCTCCTAAATAGTCCTATAATTTTAACCAATTAAGAAACTTGGCAGGGTTGGAAGGATGGCTTAGTGGTTAAGGCATTTGCCTGCAAAGCCAAAACGACCCTGCTTCAATTCCCCAGGACCCACATTAGGCAGATGCACAAGGGGGAGCACGCATTCAGAGTTCATTTGCAGTGGCTGGAAGCCCTGGTATGCCCGCTCGCTCGCACGCGCACACACATGCGCGCGCGCTCGCTCTCTCTCTCTCTCTCTCGCACGCTCTCTCTCTCTCTCCCCCTCCCTCCCTCCCTCCCTCCTTCTCTGTCAAATAAATAAATAAAAATAAATATTTAAGAAACTTGGCATTTCCATAAATTTTAAAGTTGTCTAAAAAGTAAGGCTTAGGGCTGGAGAGCTTAGTGGTAAAAGCACTTGCCTGCAAAGCCAAAGGACCCAGGTTCAATTCCCTAGGATCCGCCATGTAAGCCTTATGCACAAGGTGGCACAAGTGTCTGGAGTTCATTTGCGGCAGCTGGAGGCCTCTTTCTCTCTCAAATAAATTTGAAAAAAAAAAAAAAAAAAGTAAGGCTAGAAGCCAGAGTGGTGGCTCTCTCAGCACTGGGGGGGGCCGGGAGCAGAGGTAAGAGGAGTGCTGAGAGTACATAGTAAATTCCAGATCAGCCTGGTCTAGAGCAAGGCCCTACACCTCGGGGGAAAACAAGAAAAAGGATGAGTACAGAGACAAATATGTTAAGCTTTGTGTCTGCTACTTAGTTTACTTGTAACAGCAAATAATTAGCGCAAACCTTACCACCTTATTCAGTATTAGTGTATCACAGCAGACAACAGAGCAGAGGCTGGGCCAGGAGCGTCTGTTTACCCTCAGAAGATGTCTGCAGGAAGCAGGATCCTGCATATCCCACTGCATGCTGCTTAGCACACAGGAGTCTATTAAGTGATCGCCATGGGGAGCATATGAAGTGATTTACTGCAAATACATTATAAACACTATATACATATACATATTATATATATTACGAAAAAAAAACCAAAAGATACACCAATACTTTACAGCAAGATTTTAGAAGTATTATGGAGGATACGCTTTGGGTTTTTTTTTTTTTTTTTTCATTCTTGAGTTGCTACTTCATGCTTCACACTGCTAAATGAACAAAGAGAAATAGTAATTGACACCACAACATAGAAATATTGGTTGGGCCTGGTGGCAGCAACTGCCTATAATCCCAGCAATGAATAGGTGAAGAACTAACACCATTGCTTCTTAGGCTTTTCTATAAACTAGAAAAAGAAGGAATCCTACCAAACTCCTTCTAGGAAGACAGCATCACCCGGATACCAAAACCAGGCAAAGACAGAACAAATTTAAAAAGTGACAGACAAATCTCTCTCATGAATATAGATGCAAAATATTGGCAAACAGAATGTAAGAATATATCAGAGGGCTGGAGAGATGGCTTAGCGGTTAAGTGCTTGCCTGTGAAGCCTTAGAACCCTGGTTCAAGGCTCTATTCCCCAGGACCCACGTTAGCCAGATGCACAAGGGGGCGCACGCGTCTGGAGTTCGTTTGTAGTGGCTGGAGGACCTGGTGCACCCATTCTCCCCCCCCCTCGCCTCTTTCTCTGTGTCACTCTCAAACAAATAAAATAAACAAATTAATAAACAAAAAATAAACAAAATAAACAAATTTAATATATATTAATTAATAATTATAATTAATATATATTAAATTTGCTTATTTTATTTGATATATATTTATTATATTTATATATTTATTATTTATTTATTTGATATATATTTATTATATATATATATATCAGAAAGATCATTCACCCTGACCAAGTAGGTTTTATCCCAGAGATGCAGGGATGGTTCAACATATGCAAATCGATGAACGTAATATATTATATAAATGGACTAAAGGACAAAAATCACATGATCATCTCATTAGATGCAGAGAAAGTATTTGACAGAAATCCAACATCCCTTCATGATAAAAGTCCTACAGAGACTGGGAATAGAAGGAACATATCTCAATATAACAACGGCTATTTATGACAATCCTACCACTAACACATTACTAAATGGGGAGAAACTGGAAGCTTTTCCACTAAAATCAGTAACAATACAAGGGTGTCCACTGTCCCCACTTTTATTTAATATAGTACTAGAAATCTTAGCCATAGCAATAAGGGAAGAGACGCAAACAAAAGGGATGCAAATTGGAAAGGATGAGATCAAGTTATTATTTGCAAATGACATGATTCTATACATAAAGGACCCTAAAGACTCTACCAGCAAACTGTTAGAGCTGATAAACACCTATAGACGTGTAATAGGATACAATACACAGAAATCAGTAACTTTCCTATATGCTAAAAGCAAACACACAGAGGATGAAATCAGAGAATCACTCACATTCACAACTGCATTAAAAAAAAAAAAAAGTACCCTGGAATAAACCTAACCAAGGAAGTAATAGATCTCTGCAGCGTAAACTTTAAAACTCTCTACAGAAGACACTACGAAATGGAAAAACATCCCTTTTTCCTGGACAGAAGAATCAGTATTTTGAAAATGGCAATCTTACCTAAAGCAATCTACACATTTAATCCAATTCCCATCAAAATTCCAATGGCATTCTTCACGGAAATAGAAAAAACAATCCAAAAATTCATTTGGAATCACAAAAAAATCTCAAATATCTAAAACAATACTAAGCAACAAAAATAAGGCTGGTGGTATCACCATACCTGATTGTAACCTATACCACAGAGCCATAGTAACAAAAACAGCATGGTACTGGCACAAAAGCAGAAATGAACATTAATGGAACATAATAGAGGACCCATAAGTCCAGATAGCTATAGGCACCTGATAGTCAATAAAAATGCCAAAAATACTCATTGGAGAAAACACAGCTCTTTAGCAAATGGTGCTGGAAAAACTGGATATGTATCTGTAGAAGGATGAAAATACATTCTTCTCTCTCTCCATGCATGACAATTAAGTCCAAATGCATTAAAGACCTTAACATCAGACCTGAAACTCTGAAACTACTAGAGGAAACCCTTCAACATATTGGTCTTAGCAAAGCCTTTCTGAATACAACCCCAATTGCTCAGGCAATAAAACCACAAATTGGCCACTGGGACCTCATGAAATTACAAAGATTTTTGTACAGCACTGCAAGTGAAGCAAAGAGGCAACCTACAGAATGGGAAAAAATCTTTGCCAGCTATACATCTGATAGAGAATTAATATCTAGGATATACAAAGAACTCAAAAACTTAATAAGAAATCAAACAAGCCAATTAAAAAATGGGCTATGGAACGAAATAAGAGACTTCTCAAAAGAAGAAACACAGATGGCAGTTCAACAGGAGAGAGAAATCACCAGTGAAGATCCTCAACAGTGACACTGCAAGCCTCATATTTGGCCAGCCAGGCCACATGAGCCACAGGTGCAATAGTGGCATGCCCGTTATAGGGGAAACCAACAGCCCTCTAATTTGACTGGAGGCCCACTCCATGGGAAGGAATATATTATCCCTGATACTGATAACTTAAAACAGGGTAGTCATGAGCCCTAGGGTTGTAACATCTACTGCTGTCTGGCTAAAGGTATATACTATGCTCACCAAACTGCCCAGTAAGCAGGAAAATGGATGGATCTAGAAAGGATTATAGTAAGTGAGGTAACCCAGGCCCAGAAAACCAAGCATCACATGTTCTCTGTCATATGTGGATCCTAGCTACAGATGATTGGACTTCTGTATGAATAGGACGAAAACTCAGTAGCAGAGGCCAGTAAGCTAGAAAAGAGATATAAAGGGAAGAGAAAGGAAGGGAGGGGGGTACCCAATAGGATAGTATTGTATATATGTAAGTATAAGAATAGATTAATGGGGGTGAAAAGGCCCAAGTGAGGTCAGGCAAAGAGATTGAATAAAGGAAAGGTGGTGGGAGGGCTAATCAAAATCTCAAGAGGATATAAATAAATCATATAGAAACCTACTTTTTTGGACAATGTAACACACAGGAGCTATAGCTTGCTAGAAAATTTTCAGTGCCGAAGATGGGATAACTTCCAGTGAGTTGTTGACCAGGGAGATCCCTGTTGCCCCCAAAACATCATAGGCCATTGCCACGGCCCTTGGTTTCCCACCAGGAATAGATGGTAAGACCCTATTGCTGAAGACTCCACATACTTGGGCTGCAAGGCCACTGAGAAATCCTGCTGGAACTGAGCTGATAACCTCCTCCATGTAGACCAGCTGACAGAAAGCTAGAAGAAGCCATTCTGCATGCAGTTCAATGGGAGAAAGAGAAATCACCAGTGAAGATACTCAACAGTGGACACTGCAAGCCTTATATTTTGCCAGCCAGGCCAAATGAGCCAACGGGTGCAATAGTGGCACATCTGTTATGGGGGAAACCAACTGCCCTCTAATTGGACTAGAGGTCTGCTCCATGGGAGGGAATACATCCCTGATACTGAAAACTTAAAACAAGGGTAGTCATGAGCCCTAGGGGTGTACTGTCTGCTGCTGTCTGGCTAAATGTATATACTATGCTCATCAAACTGCCCAGTAAGCACTTCTCTTAATGTTCATACCCTTATATTAATGCTACTCTCACTTTTGGAAGGGAAATCTTCTCTTTTCAGATGGCAGTCATCTTGGGAGGACTCAGAAGGCATCATGGTGCTGGAAAGAAGTGACAGGAGTGCTCAGCACTGCAATATCTCTATCACACCTTCCAAGGCTCAGGGTCTATTGGGGAAGAGGTGGCAGAAAGAGTGTAAGAGCCAAAAGAAGGGTAGAACTCCTTATAACGTGCCCCCCCCCCGGCACAAAATAGCCTGGATATCCATGACCTCACAGTGCTTGACAAAAGACCATCATAATAGGAGGAAAAGATCATGACATCAAAATAAAAAAGAGACTGATTGAGATGGGAAGAATGGACTTTCAAAGGGGAAAGTGGGGGGGGGGGGGTATTACCATGGGATTTTTTTTTTTAAATAATCATGGAAGTTTTAAAAAAAAACTTGGAAAAGAAAAAAATGTCAGCACTGTAGAGATATGAGTTAGAGGTTAAGGTGCTTGCCGGCAAAATTAAGGAATCCAGGTTCAATTCCTCAGGACCCAGGTAAGCCAGATGCACAAGGTAGCACATGGGTCTGGAGTTCATTTGCAGGGACTGGAGGCCTTGGTGTACCCATCCATCCCTCTCCTTGCAAATGAATAAAAATATTTTTAAGAAAAAAAAAATTAAGGAGTTAGGAGATAACATGTTTTTGTCTTGTCAGAGTTCCCAATTACTTTACAATGAAACCAAATTACTCCAAAACAGGGTTTCAAAGTATACCAAATTATCCACTTCCTCCTCCTGCAGTTCTCTGTGAGCCAGTCTCAGCATCGCACATCCTATTCTAATACTTAACCTGACAATGTCATTCAAGCTTGCCACATGTAAGTGGACACCACACCACTTTCAATCTGATCATTCATTTACCTGTGCTAAAAAACAAAACTTACTTAGTAATAAATGGCAAAATTAATTGGCATCACCTCAATAACTCCTACAGTGCAATATTGTCCAAAGATTCTGAGGACAAAATAGCAATTCCAGTCAAGGGAGTGTAGCAAGTCTTGTGGAAGTACTAGTGATACCCTCCCTAGAAAGCAGTGGGTCCAAGAGGGTAAAGCTAGAAGACTGACAAACATCTTTCCTGTTCTAGGCTGAGGCATGCCTTAGTGACAGGATGTGATCCCTACCAACTGCAGAGAAGCCAAAAATCCTCAACCTAACCTCTTATACCTGCTATTGCCAAGAAAAATCCCAGCTAGAGATAAGAATTTCTTTTTTAATTTTCTAGTCAAAATATGCAAAGGTGAGTGGGAAAGAACACATGGGAGGAAGAAACATTCATGGAAATTGGTACAAATAGCAAAAGTGAAGACATGACTGGGGGTGCTGTTTCTACTGATTATTTTATACTTGGAAATTTTCACTGATATTTTGCTAAGTATTTTATACATTTAAAAGGAAATTATACAAAATAAACCATCAAGATTAACACTTTGTTGGGCTGGAGAGATGGCTTAGCGATTAAACGCTTGCCTGTGAAGCCTAAGGACCCCGATTCGAGGCTCGATTCCCCAGGACCCACGTTAGCCAGATGCACAAGGGTGTCTGGAGTTCGTTTGCAGTGGCTGGAGGCCCTGGCGTGCCCATCCTCTGTTTCTCACTCTTGTTTGTGCCTCTCAAATAAATAAATAAATAAAAGTTTTTTTAAAAAAGATAATACTTTGCTATCACAGAGCAGGAAGATTGAGAACGACTTCTTTTAGAGAACAGTCAGCTCCTTTATTCTTTTACAAAGGTAGTCATTAAACATACAAGCATGCTGTGTTGCCTCTAGACACTCAAGACTGACTTATGCCTCCTATGTTAAGACAGACATGTCCCAATTCACAGCTTGGAGACCAACTCCAATTGACATCCCACAGGTGAAAACAAGACTAGATAAGAGTTATCCATCAAACATATGCATTATCACACTTAACACCATTCAAATCATTATTTTCCAAGTATACATATAGATCTTCCAAGCCTGAAGGTTGTGAATGTTACTCAAAGAATCAAAATCACTTTTTGAAAAAAAAAAAAAAGTTATTTATGCACAGTGGCACATGCATCTGTAGTTCATTTGCAGTGGCTGGAGGCCTCTCTCTTTTAATTCTTTGTTTGCAAATAAATAAATAAATATATTAAAAAGGAAGTAATATGTAATATAAAAAATAAGAACAAGATGAAATATTTCTGGCTGGTGGCTCAGAAAGTAAACTTTTCTACGCTAGTGTGTTTTTTTTTTTCTAAATTTATTTATTTGAAAGCAACAGACACAGAGAGAAAGATAGAGGAATAGAGAGAGAATGGGCGCGCCAGGGCTACCAGTCTCTGCCAACAAACTCCAGACGCGTGCGCCCCCTTGTGCATCTGGCTAACGTGGGACCTGGGGAACCGAGCCTCGAACCGGGGTCCTTAGGCTTCACAGGCAAGCACTTAACCGCTAAGCCATCTCTCCAGCCCTAGTGTGTTATTTTTTAAGCGTTCACACAAAACATATGCAATTGCTCGTATATGACAGGTAATGAGGTTTTGATAGGAAACCATTTTGCCTAGGGAAAGAGTGATATACTCCTCCCCCAATGTGGAAGACAAGTCTGGAACATGTTAAAGATATTCCTCCTTTTGCCTTCTACTTCAACCTTGACTGTCTTGTAAAGCACAGAATATAAGTATTTACAGAGAGGGAATGGAGATGGGAGGGACTATGAATGAGAAGGGGTGCACCAGGGCCTCTAGCTGCTATGAACTCTAGACACATGTGCCACCTTATGCATCTGGTTTTAGCTGGGTACTGGGGAATCAAACCCAGGCCCTCAGGCTTCGTAGGCAAACACTTTAACTGGCAAGACATCTCTTCAGCCAATTTTTTTCTTTTCTTTCTTTTTTTTTTTTTTTTTTTTTAGTTTTTTAAACCTGTTTTAAAAGTTTTATTCATTTAGGAGAGAGAGCAAGACAGACAGAAAGAGAATGGGCTTGCCAGAGCCTCTAGCCACTGAAGATGAACTGCAGATGCATTCACCACAATGTGCATCTGGCTTACTTACATGAGATCTGTGGAATTTAACTGGGTCATTAGGCTTCACAGGCAAGTGCCTTAACCCCGTTAGCCATTAATCCATCTCTCCAGCTCAGCCCGATTTTTTTTTTTTTAATTGAGAGAGAGAGAGGGAGAGACAGACAGAAAGGGAAGAGTATAGGTCTACCGAGGCCTCCTGCCCATGCAAGCAACTCGAACTCTAGGTGTGTGTGCTTAGCTGCTGAGCAGTTTCTCCAGCCTCTCAATTCTTTTTCTTCCTTTTCAACATAGGTATCACTGTAGCTCAGGCTGACCTGAAATTCACTATGTAGTCTCAGGGTGGCCTCAAATTCTCGATGATCCTCCTACATCTGCTGAGTGCTAGGATTAAAGGCGTGCACCACCATGCCCTGCTTCAAATTCCTATTTTAAAATAAACAATGTACAGAAATTTGAAAATAGCCAATTTTCTCTCAAGTCTGTGTCCTGAACCCCAAACTCTGCCTGCATTTGTCCTGATCCAATCTCCCTGCTTGACCTCATTGGTCTCAGCATCCCAGGCAGAAGCCCAATCACTCGAAGGTGCATTGCCTTCAGCAGCTGTCATCCAAAAGGACACACAAAGCTAAAGGCTGTGCCCAGAAATCATAGGCAGCAAAGAGGCATCAGTGCCAGTGTTATGGGCACAGTCTTATATTGTGGACAGTGGACAATAGGCAACCAGAGAAAGAACCAACGTACCAACACAGCAGTCATACAGAATGGTGTCCCAATGCCAAGGATGACAGAACACATGTGTCGGATGCTACATTTTAGATGGCACTATACTGTCCACTGTCCCTAGAAACATCTTTTTAGGCATTTTCAAAATTGGGATATAGACAGATTATTCCCCAGCACCTCCCACCCCCCAGTCCTACACACTGTGACTTACCATTAATAGCATGAAGACAGGGGAAAAGGCCAGTAAGAACTTAATAATCTGCATCAGATAGAAAATAAATATATCCCACCAGTATGATTACACTGATTTTTGAAAATTAAACAATGAAAGCAAATGAATAGCAACATTCAGGAGCCCAGGTGGTGTCATACACTATTTTATTTCAGTTTTCTACATGACAGTCCAATTTCATCAGTAACTGCTATCTTCCCAGCCCCACAGTGGCCCATCGTTCATTGTTCCTCATGCAGAATTTCATAAAAAATCTCTATGTACAGCTGAGTGTGCTCTCAAATATTACAGGATTGAATCAAGAATAGGTCCACAAAACACGATAGGATGTTTCTTGATGGCCTTGATAACAATAGCCTATGGCTATTTGATCAATCATCTGGCTGCCAGAGCTGATACTGTAAATGTCAAGTGCAAGAGGGCAACAGGAATGGTCACATGGTCAAGAAGGGGAGGGGCACAGCCATGTGTAAATGTGGACAGGTACAGACTAGCTTGAAGATGGAGGAAGAAATCAGAAAAGTGGTGGCAACAAGAATGGGGAATGAATAAATGTGAGACCTGCTTCAAAGCATATAGTGCCCCCTCCCCACACTGAACCCATAATTCCTATAGGAAGACTTTGTAATACATGTTTATCAGGCATGGAAGTCAGAAGTTAGGGAAATCCCAGACACCAAACAGGCTCAGGTTCCTGCTGTTGACAGGAGCTACCTCCCTGCAGTAGTCAGGTCAGAACTTTCAAGCTGAAGAGAGAGAGGAGAGGGAGAAGAAGCGATGAGGGAGAAGAAGGGGATGAATGAATTTGGCTGACCAGGGCCTCCAGACTGCAAAGGGACTCCAGACGCATGTGCTGCTTTTTGTGCATCTACATGGATACTGGGGATATCAAACCTGGGTTGTGAAGCTTTGTAAGCAAGTGCCTTTAACCACTAAGCCATCTCCATTCTGTGACAAGGTTAATGGCCCTTCAAAGACATGATCTGTTAATGTATGATGTATTGAAATTAAGCAACACAACCTAATGTCATTAAGAAGTTTTAATCAGAGGAGCTGTTGTGTCTCCTGCTACTAGTTCAAATCCTGTTTGCATGTCTTAACCACTTCAAGCATGCTCGGAGAGCACCTGAGCTGGGCAAGCTGACCATCCTTGGGGTTATACGTACTTTAACCTGCTATTTTCAAGGAAGGCCTGCCCACCGACATGCTAGGACTGTGTCTTGAACCAATAACCATAGTCAGGGTGGGGACAGGACACATAACTCTGCTGGTTCTTGTTGAAACTATTACTGTGTTTCCCTTGGCCCAAACTACCTGCCCTTAGCATGTAATGGCACCAACTTGGAATGTCATATAGGATCATACCTAATGCAATTTCCACTGCCTGTCATTCTCCTTTCTATATACATTCCTGAACCAATATAAACACTAAAATATAATTGCCTAGTTCAACTAAAAAGAACAGTTACCCAGCAACAACAACAACAACAAAATTTCAGGGGGAGGGGGGGTGGAGACACGACTTAGCAGTTAAGGCACTTGTCTGCAAAGGCAAAGGATGCAGGTTCAATTCCCCAGGACCCACCCATGCAAGCCAAATGCACAAGGTGGTGCATGGTATGGAGTTTGCAGTATCTGGAAACCCTGGCAAGCCACTCTCCTGCCTCACCTCCCAAATACTGGAGTTGCAGGCAAGGACTACCATGCTCACATGACAGACTGAAATACTCTTCTTCCCCGCTACTGACCTGTATGAGCATTGTCTTTTAAGGAAGAGCGGGTATCACCACTCATCCACTCCCCAAACAGGAAGTTTGCAGAGCAGTGCACAAGTAAATTAAGTTTTTCCTAGACAATGGACTTTTCTCTGCACTTAAAAGACTATCTCTTAAGAAACATTTAATTACAACTCCTAATAATCTCACAGAACTTTCTAAATTATCATCTTTTAACTTTATTTGTATGTACATGCACCTAGGTACGATTTTTTGAATCTGGCTTCATGTGGGTACTGGTCTTTGCAAGAAAACACCTTTACCTGCTGAACCATCTCCCTAGTCCCCTAAATAATTACCTTTTAAAAATATAAAGTAACCTGGGCATGGTGGCGCATGCCTTTAATCCCAGCACTCGGGAGGCAGAGGTAGGGGGATCACTGTAAGTCCGAGGCCACCCTGAGACTCCATAGTGAATTACAGGTCAGCCTGGGCCACAGCAAGACCCTACCTCATAAAAACAAAAATAAACAACAACATGTATGTATGTATATGTATATGTGTATGTATGTATGTGCATATATATACACATACATACATACATACACACACACATATACGCACATATGGTATACATTCCTTTAAGGCAGGAAAAGTAGACATGTAAGGAACTTGAAATATTTATGTCCAAATTTCATGTAACTACTTAGAGACACAAAGAGGCACGGAGGCAAGTCTCTTGATGATGTCATTTTCTACCAAGAAACAATACTTCATTGCAAGGCTTATGTCTTTTGACTAGTTCACCAAAATAATAATTGCACACTGAAGTTTGTCTATACAACTTCTATTATTCATGTGGTAGATAGTGGTGGAAATGTGTTGAGCTCTGTATATTGCTTTTCATCTAAAAAAAAAAAGCCAATTTTTGAAATATCTCTAATAAACACTGATCTAAAATTAAGTCACTTGTAGTCATATTCCTGCTGGAAGAAAAATGCACTTACAATTAACATTATTGTAGATTAAAATGAAAAAAGAAAGCAGGAACCACACAGTGACCCCACGCCTCCTCCAGTGGCTTGTCGTGACCACTGTGTTTTATCAAGCACTGGCCACACAAGTGGATCCACTTAACCCTTCTGGTGCTGGCACAGGATGTGGACACGGTGGCATTAATGAGCACTGAGCACGAGAGCTTATAGCGTAACCTCACCAGACCAAATAACCTCCTGGCCACACAAGTAGAAAATAATTAAAACAAGCACGATTCCAATTTAGCTTTGTAACCAGATGGCGGGTGAATGAAAAGGCACACAAAGAGTGGTTTTGTGAATAACCTGGGGAGCAGCCCGACAGCTTCTTTTTAAAGTTGCAGCCTGCGTTGTGAAATCAAAGAGGAGAGGGAAATAAAAAGGTGGTCGCAAGAATCCAGGACTCCTAGAGCACTCCTAGAGACACACATCCTGTTCCCTGGGTCATGACCACAGAACATCCCAAGTCATTTCTTAAATGAATGCCAAACTTAATTACAGCAAAATCCAGAAACCCAGGGAAAACAGAATGGGGGCAAAATTCTGCTAAACCCCCATTTCAGGGCTTAGCATGTAAGTAAATGGAAAGGTATCATGTTTTTGAAATCATGAGAAATATAAAACTTCTATGAAGTTGGGATGTTTTTCACGGGTGGGCCAAGAAGAAAACACATTAAACTAAAATGCCAAGAAGTCTAACTTTGGGAAGACAAAATCCAAATGTATGCCTTTAACCTTCCTACTGCACAAAATGCATGAGGTCTAACCCACTTGCTGGAGATAAAAGCTTTTTCACAGATTAAGTAATGTGAATAGGGACAGCAAGAAGAGGCCATCACACAGTAGTGATACATACGCCTGCACACACAGATTCCGAGGAACCTTCTCTGAGTGAATCCACGATCCTCTCAATTCTGTTAGATCCCAGCAGGGAGTTCTCTTATAATAAACCCTGTGGGCAGCAGCTGACTTCCCCAGGCCCATCCCTCCCCACCCCTTCCAGGATTAATCACAACCAGAGAAAAGAAGAATCCCAGGCCAGACCCAAGGGACAGTGCAATGATGATTAAGGAGGGAACTACAGGCCTAAGGGGACACGAAAATAATGCAAGCCAATATTAAAACAGCATTCGTTTCTGCCTCATTCAATTCAGGCGTCACCACAGAGGTTGCTTCTTTAGGCTCCGAAATTATGTTCCTCTTGGCATCACTGAAGCCAAAACATTCCTGGTGGATACATAGACACTCAAGGAGCCTTGTGAGATAGATGAGAACTTCGCAAAAAGCACCCTATAGAAACTTCACGTAAGATGGCAAGCCAGATGCTGCCTCCAAGCGACTTGGTAAAGTAGTCATACATATGGAGAGAGAGACAGACAGAAACACCTTACTACAAGGAGGAAAGGAAGGAAAAGCTTCAGAAATTCTTACAAGGAGGGATGGGACGGCTAACATACAATGAAACAAGTCAGCCAGCTATGGCTTCTCTGGCTTTTGATGCTGCCCCTGCATCTGCCGGTGAGCACAGGCGGGTGTGCGTGCCTCTGTCCACGCTGCCATGGCCAGGCAGCGGTCCTGCAGCAGCAGTAACCAACAGTGCCTGGGGAGAACAGGAGCACTGAGCTCAAGCATAGGAAGCCCTTTCCTGATGATCTGAATCTTGCTCTGGGACCACAGCTACACAGTGTCACTGTGACTCACCTTGTATGCTGAAGTTTGGAGTGAGAAAGTCTTTGATCCCAGTATAAGCACTTCCTTGTTATATAACACTGGGCAACCTGCATAACGTTCTAGTGCTTCAAATCCCTCTTCTGCTCATACTAGGATTAAGCATTCAACAAAACTTTGCTCTGCTCTACGTAATGTACGTGTGTGTACAACTTTCTGTATTTCAAGTTAACTGGCCCAAGTCTTTCAGGCAGAAGGTAGCAAGCAACATGGGAGAAGCGGTAAGCTGCAAAGTGCTCTGTGGTGTGGAGATAGCATGGCAAACAGGCAGGCAGTTCCTGCTTACAGCAGACGCTCAGGAAATAGTGGCTGCTGCTGTATTCCCATGAAGGGAATCAATGAGTAACTACACATGTATATGTATAGGGAGAGTTCTTTGCTACTAAAACATATTCCAACTCAATGTCAAGAGCTACAATACAATGACTGGAAAGAGACTAATACAGGGAAATATGCACAAGCAAATTTGAGGTGACTCAGGAAGTTGCCTGAAAGTGATTGTTTGAAAAGAAAGAAACTACAAGACATATAGGCACAAAAGAGCCTTGAAAACAAGCAGAGGCTTAAGGGTTGATATGGTCAATCCCCAAAGCAAAACCCAATGAACACTATTTCAAAAACTAGCCTCTGGGATGTAGAGATGGCTACAGGTTAAAGGTGCTTTCTTGCAAAACCTGACAGCCTGGGCAGACAGATGTACAAAAATGGCACATGGATCTGGAGTTTGTTTGAAGTGAAAAGAGACCCTGGTGTACCATATTCAATTCATATTCTTATTCTCTCCCTTTTTGTGAATATAAATAAAAAAATTTTAAACACCTCAAAACTTGCTGGCTAGTTAGCCAGCACGGTTCTGCTATATGACTATACCTATAAGGACCTAGTATAACAGCAAACAAAACCTAAGTCCCAGGTGATTAAATACAAACTACCAACCAATCTTACTGCATGGAACTTATTTTACATTAACCTTCACAAAAACTAAACCAATTATTGGAGGAACTGAATCCTTCTTTGATATGTATCAGGTGTTTTCTCTGAATAAGAAATGAAGCTGGGCATAGTTGTCACACACATGTGATCCAAGCAATCTAGAAACTGAGGCAAGAGCACTGAGAGCTCCAGGACAGTCAGGGCTTCACAGTGAAATCCAGTCCTTAGAAAATTCAACAACAAGGCTGGAGAGATGGCTCAATGGTTAAGGCACGTGCCTGTGAAGCCTAAGAACCCAGGTTCAATTTCTCAGTGCCCACAGAAGCCCACATGAGTACAAGAGAGCACATTTCCGTTTGCAGAGGCTGGAGGCCCTGGTGCACCCTTCCTTCCTTCCTCCTCCCCCCACCCCGAATAAATAAAAATACTTTTTTTTTAAAAAGTGCCTTTCTTAGTGGTTAAGCACTTGCTTGTAAAGCCTAAGGACCCCAGTTCAAAGCTCGATTCCCCAGGACCCATGTTAGGCAGATGCACAAGGGGGCGCACAAGTCTGGAGTTCGTCTGCTGTGAATGGAGGCCCTGGAGCGCCCATTCTCTCCCTCCCTCCCTCCCTCCCTCCCTCCCTCCCTCCCTCCCTCCCTCCCTCCCTCCCTCCCTCCCTCCCTCCCTCCCCCCCCCCACCCTGCTGCTCTCAAATAAATAAGTAAACAACAAAAAAGTAAAAATAAAAAAGGTGCCTTTGGCACTCTGACAGTACATAGGGAATTCCAGGTCAGCCTGAGCCACAGTGAGACCCTAACTCGGAAAACAAAAACAAAAAGGTGGCTTTGGGCCAGAGAGATGGCTTAGCGGTTGAGGCACACACCTACAAAACCTAAGGACCCAGGTTCAATTCTCCAGGTCCCACAAAAGCCAGATGCACATGGTGGTGCATGTGGAAGGGGAGGGGAGGGGAGGGGAAATCACCTTAAAAATCACTTGTGTTCCATTCTTTTTAACATACATACACGTATCACTCAAATGATCGTACTCTAATCGTTACAACACTGAGTTTTACCTAAAATCAAAGTTCCGAGCTTTGCAAGACAATGCGAAAAAATGTTATGGGCTGAATCATCCCCCCAAAATACAGACATGAAGCTGTTATTTGCATATGGGTCTAATAAGTTTCACCATTAAGGTGGGCTCCAAGGATCAGAGGACAAAGCACACCCTAGAAATGTGACAGGAAAGCTTCCCTGATTTCACATGCACAAGAGGAGTAGATAGCTTAGGAAGGTGTGGCTTCTGGGGTGCAAACTTTCCCTAGGATACAGGAAGAAGTCTCAGTCTCACTGTCTGTCAAGTCTGTCTCTTACACACACACACACACACACACACACACACACACACACACACAGGAGAAAGAGAGAAATCACAGAGTGTGTTCATTCCACAGTATAAGAAAGGCAAAGCAAAGGACAAGAGAGCTCTGCCCCTGTAAAACCCCAATAGGCTCAACAACTGCAGACACAGTGCAGGAGAAAGGGAACTGGGAAGGCCTAACACCAACACGAGAAAAAGCCTTACAGCCCAGAGATGGAAAGACAAACACCAAAAAGTGGTTCTCAGGGCTGGAGAAATGGCTTAGCAGTTAAGGCACTAGCCTACAAAACCTAAGGACGCAGGTTCTATGCCCCAGTACCCATGCAAGCCAGATGCACAAGATGGCACATGTGTCTGGAGTTTGTTTGCAGTGCCTAGAGGCCCTGGCATGCTATTCTCTATCTGCCCCTTCCTCTCCCCCACTCTCAAATAAATAAATTACTTTAAAAATTTTTTTTAAATGGTTCTCTTGTAAAGATAGAAAACCAGAATGCTGGGCTACAGAGATGGCTTAGCAGGTAAGGTGCTTGTCTGCAAAGCCAAAGGACCAAGGTTCAATTTCCCAGAACCCATGTAAGCCGGATGCACAGGATGATGCATGCATGCATCTGCAGTTCATTAGCAGCAGCAGACGGCCTTGGCGTGGCCATTCTTTCTCTGTATCTGCCGCTATCTCTCTCTCAGATAAATAAGCAGATAAATTTAAAAGGACAGAATGCTGCAGGAGGAAGCCGCCTATAGGCCTGCAGTTCACCTACATGCAAACCTTCATTAGAATAAGCTACCACTGAATCCTACCCACTCCCGTGAGAATGAGCCACATCATTTCTATATGCTGCATGGTGTGCTCTGTGGCTATGACCTTCCAGAACAGGAGATAGGGGCGAAGATAATCAGCACATAGGTAAGAAACCAACTATGTTTCTCTATCCTTACATTCCCACAAAGCCCTCCGAGGCCGTATCCATTCCTCAAAGGATGGGTCCATGATGAGCAAAGGCCTCATTCACTGGCTCGATGCAGATGCTCTCTGACCACTGGCTAAAAAATGTCTGGAAGCCGGGCATGGTGGTGCACACCTTTAATCCCAGCACTCGGGAGGCAGAGGTACGAGGATTGCTGTGAGTTCGGGGCCACCCTGAGACTACGCAGTTAAATCCAGGTCAGCCTGAGACAGAGTGAGACCCAACCTCGAAAAACCAAAAAAAAAAAAAAAGAATGTCTTCAATTTAAGCTCAAACTAATCCCTGATTCAATAAACACAGAACATACCCTGCAGTATTATAAACATTTCTCATGTGGTGTAAAATACTAAATGAGCCCAGTGTGGTGGCACCTGAGAGAATGAGGCAGGAGTATCCTAAGCTTGATAGCAAACAGAAAGGCACACTATAGTATATGTAATTCTGAAAACTGGGATGGGATTCATTGATAGAGGATGTAGAGAATTTACCTAGCATGCCCAAGACCCTGGGTTTAATCACAGCATAAATAGGTGAACAGATGACAGATGATAGACAGACAGACAAAAAGAAGGAAGGAAGGAAGGAAGGAAGGAAGGAAGGAAGGAAGGAAGGAAGGAAGGAAGGAAGGAAGGAAGGAAGGAAGGAAGGAAGGAAGGAAGGAAGGAAGGAAGGAAGGAAGGAAGGAAGGACAGAAAAATGTAACTAGAAGCACACGCTGTAGGTATTCAGAGGGGTGGAGAGATGGCTTAGCGGTTAAGTGCTTGCCTGTGAAGCATAAGGACCCTGGTTCAAGACTCGATTTCCCAGGATCCATGTTAGCACATGTGTCTGGAGTTCATTTGCAGTGGCTGCAGGCCCTGGCGTGCCCATTCTCCCTCTCCTTCTCCCCCCACCATAAATGAATATAAATGAACAAAAAAAACAGTTTTTAATAAATTAGTTCAGAGAATGATGTAAGGGTCTTAGGTTTTTCATGCCTAACAATGAAAAAGGCAGAAGCCTATCACAGTACTCTTCTTACACGTCATACTGTTCTTATCCTGATAAAATTTGACATAGTCTTGGTTGGGTTGGCAGTGTTGGAATTGTATTTATGGTGCTTAAGTTTTTGTTGTTTTCAGTTCTTCTGATGCAGGGGGCTCCTGGGTTGCCCAGGCTGGCCTTGAACTTCGTACTTAATCAACTCTACTCTCTCAGACACTGGGACTACACTAGACCCAAGTACATTTACCTATGTTTGATTCTAACAAACAGGAGCTATAAGGATTTTCCATCTCCACCCCCTCCACCAATATAAAACCCTGGATTGGGGAGATGGCTCAATGGGTAAAAGTGCTTGTCATGTATATATGAGGATCCAAGTTCAAAGTCCCAGAACCTATGTTTAAATAAATGAAAAACCAATAACCTGAGCATGTATTATTTATTAATAAATAAGTGACCTGAACCTGTAATTTCATTACCAGCTTGTCTAGCTAAACTGAATCAGTGAACTCTTGGGTTCACTGCAACACCCTCTCTAAAAAGTAAGATGAGCCTAGGTGGTGGGTCACACCTGTAATCCCAGCACTGGAGAGGCTGAGGCAGGAGAATTGCCCTGAGTTCTAGGCCATTCTGGGCTACAGAGTAAATTATAGGTCACCCTAGGCTAGACTGAAAGCCTGCCTTAAAAGAAAAAAAGTGGGGGCTGAGAAGATGGCTCAGTGGTTAAAGGCTTGCAAAGCCAGCTGACCTTGGTTCAATTCCTAGTAGCCATGTAAAGCCAGATGCACAAAGTTTATAGCAATGAGTACCTTTCTCTCTCCCTCAATACCTTTCTCTCTCCCTCCCTCTCTCTCTCTCAACACAAGGTAAAAGGGCTGGCGAGATGGCTCAGCGGTGAAAGTCACTTGCTTGCAAAGTCTAATGGCCTGGGTTCAATTCCCCAGTACTCAAAGAAAAGCTATATGCACACAGTGATGCATTCACCTGGAGTTTGAAATGGCAGGAGGCTCTGGGACCCCCTTTTTCTCCTTCCCTCCCCAATCTCTGCTTACAAATTATAAGATGCTATTTTTTATTTTTTTTTAAATTTTTTTTTGTTCATTTTTTATTTATTTGAGAGCAACAGACATAGAGAGAAAGACAGATAGAGGGAGAGAGAGAAAATGGGCGCGCCAGGGCTTCCAGCCTCTGCAAACGAACTCCAGACGCGTGCGCCCCCTTGTGCATCTGGCTAACGTGGGACCCGGGGAACCGAGCCTCGAACCGGGGTCCTTAGGCTTCACAGGCAAGCGCTTAACCGCTAAGCCATCTCTCCAGCCCATAAGATGCTTTTTTTCAGAAAGGTAAGGTGACCCAGCGATGTAGCTCACTTGGGGGCTGTGCCGGGAGGATTGCTAAGTTCAAGGCTCGTATGAGTCTAATTCCAAGTCAACCTAAGCTAAAGTGAGACTCTCCGCCAAAAAACTAAAACAGAAGGTAACTTGGAGAGTAATTTAAAGATACCTAATGTCCACCTCTAGCCTCTACACACACACACACAAGCACATTCATATTAATTCACATATATGCACAGCCACACAAAAAGAACCCTTTCACATTCTATTAATTTCTCCTCCTTAATGCTATTTTAGCTGTGAACTCTGTAGAATATAGCAAAAACTATGTATGTGACAGAAGATATAAAAAATACTGTGAGACAGGCATAGTGGCACACACCTTTAATCCCAGAGGTAGACGCTCAAGTTTGAGGCTAGCCTAGAACTACAGAGTGTTCCAGGTCTGCCTGGGTTACAGCAAGACCTAACTGCACAAATAAATTGTGATGTTATGAAATGCATGAATCCTGATACTCAGCCTTTGGTTTTGAGTAAATAAAGCAGGAGCTGGAGAGATGGTTTAGCGGTTAATGCACTTACCTACAAAGTCTAAGGACCCAGGTTCAATTTCCCAGTAACCAAGTAAGCCAAATGCACAAAGTGGTACATGCATCTGGAGTTGGTTTGCAATGGCTAGAGGCCCTGGCACACCCATTCTCTCTCTGGCTCTATGTGCGTCTTTCTCTCAAGTAAAATCAAAGAAAGCAAAAAAGCAAGCAAGAAAGAAATAAAAACAGGGGGGAGGGAGAGGGAAGGGCAAGGAGGGCAGGGAGGGAGGAAGGGAGGACGGGAGGGAAAAAGAAAGAGTAATAAGAAGGTATAAGGCATGTTTTAGGATCCAAACGAAAAGATTTTCCATAATTAAGTATTTCTTAGTCACACATAATGTGAATTACATTGCTGGAACCAACACATCTTTACTAAGCATGAAAGTTCACATTAATGAACCATGCTGCAACAAATACTCTGCATCTTGCTGTGGCCAGAATTCTCCACAATGTACAAAGTGGCGGGCATGTCATTTCTCGAGCTGAGAACGTAGCTCAATGGCAAAGCACAGGCTTAAGCATGTACAAGGTCCGGGGTTCTTTCCTCGGCATCAAGTGTGGAAAAATTAGTAACTTCTCTCTCAAAGCAGGCTGCAAACTGGAGTTGCAAACTGGCAAAGAGCCAGTGTTTTCTATGAATGGTAGGTAGCATTCAGATATCAAAATGCAGAATCTTGGCTAGATCTAGCTACTTTCTTTTGTGAATTTCTGGCAGCTTCAGTCTGCTCAGAACACAGTAACTACCACAAACACCACCTTATGCAACAAATACACATGTATTTTGGATGAATCTTGTTATAGTACCTGCCTCCTGTTCCAAAAGTTAAACTCTACAATTCCATCAAACTCTCCTAAATAGATAAACCAATACCACAAAACGACTCCAGACTGTACAGCACATTTCCTACACAAGTTTAAGAAAATGAACTGCAATATCATATTCGTATGTGTCCCTGGCTTGAAATAGTAACCTATTCTTGGTGGATTTTATTTTCACATGTAATATATGTAACATTACAGGCCATATGGTGTACTCCAGAAATGAAATACAGAGAGTAATTATTCCTATATTATCCTTTCTGAATGGCATCTAATCTAGCTACTCAAGGAAGATTCCTGATTAGATGAGGAGAAACAGTCTATGTCATTAGCTGTACAGCTTCATCTGGCTGAAGAACTGCATGGCACATAATGAGTGCCAGATGAGCTTAAAACACAGTGGAGTTTCAAAGCCACCTCCAAATCACATTTATGTAGCTGTGTGAGATGGACAGTCAGCATTTCACCTACATGACTGGACCCCACCCCAGCTATCACACCTATATTACTACAGCCCACACACAGATGTGTTTCTGCAAAGATATCTTTCTATTCTCACCCAGATAGCCTATGAACAGTTTAATTAAATTCAAGGCTTCCCTGTTTTGAATTGGTTACGGTAGATGTGAAACAGGGTTAAACCTAGCTTGGATTACCACCAAGATCTAACCTATGTCTTAATTAAATACTATGTCTTGGAACAGTGTGGAAAATTAAACAGCAATAAGCCTGAAGGACCACAGCTTTCATTAGGTAAGGATTCACATGGGAGCAGAGGCCAGTCAGCTAACCATGCAGAAAAGATGACAGCCGACAACATTTTAATATCTGAAACACACTGAGAAAGCAATGTAAGCCAATGGAAGAAAGCAGTGAGCGAAAATTGACCAGGTTCTACTACTAACAGGGCTGTGTCAGGTGAAAACAGCCACATCTCATTTGTATCAATTCACTCCCTAGTCAGTATGTGACAAATATCTGGCTACCTACTTCCAGGAGGAGTCAAGGGGCTGAACTCAGAACTGAGAAGGTCAACAATATTGTGAAGCAAAAGGCTTGATGACTTCATCAGCATTACATACCCTGAAATGTTGATTAGGAAGGTTTTCATCACAGAAAGTTCAAGGGCCTCTCTGAGGTTAAACTGTAACTGCTGTTCCCTCAAGCACAAAATTTCCTAGCTTTGGTAAAGAAACCACAAGCACACACCTAACAGCTGGTACAGAGACATGGGAAGAAAAAGGTGGAATAAGATACAGGGACTGTCAGACCTTCCTTTTAAAGTTATGCTCAAGGCAGTAATCCTTCACTGCTCTACCAGTGTGAAACCTTCCCATGTGTGGAAACAGAATGAAACATCCATGCTCACAAACCAAGAATGCCTCTGATGGTGTGGAGTATTCTAAAATCTCTAATATTCCTTCCTCGTAAGAAGTTAAGCCATAAACCCTAGCTGTCCTACTTTCTCTGAAAGAACCAAAGGGCTCGCCTACCTCTTCCCATCAGCCTAGAAACTGGAACTAAATGTCTAGGCTGCTTCCTTGTGCCCTTTTAATAAAGCTAACCACAGCAAAGAAAACAGAAATTAGTGGGAAATGCAGATCCTTTTGCCACTGGGATTCACAGCACCCTTTGGACAAGCCATCCGGCTGTCTGGCTCCAGCTCTCTTCTCAATAACCACCACCCCTTTCTTGCCTACCCCACACCACCCTCTAAGATCAAAGGCAGCACTTATGTTTATAACATCCTGAGCAATCCAAGAATCCCAAGTGGGTTTGGTTACCTTTCCCACTGTCTCTTCTCCAGAAACTATTTTTTAGAGGGACAGGCCAGCCCCACGCAATAACATCCCAGTAAGCCTGCCCAAAATGATGCTCCTCTGAAGGTTTTGGACTGATAAAGCATGGGACACTCCTAGTGAATGGCAAGAGCATGTGGTTTCAAGGATCCAAATCCTGGCCACTCTACAGTGGGAGATCACAAAGCTTCAGGGCAGGCTTCTCCTGCTGCAGACAGGTGGGGGCAACAACCATTAAGAAAACAAGCAGCCTGGAAGTGCGCTGCCCCCACTAGCCAATCCTACCAGTTTCCTGCAGACATCCCAGACACCTTTGAGCACACGCCCTGCCAAGCACCGGGCCAGGACGGAGCCCCACTTCCTGTCTCCCTATTTCTTCTACATTCACTCACCTTTTCAACCTAGTATGGGGCCATGTTCACTTGTCCAGTGGACCTTGGATTTTAGCTTTTTCTTTCAAGTTTAAACACAAAGGCAGAACAAGATCTGTTTGTCTAATCATTCATAGTCTCACAGCTGTCATTTTTTGCTTTTGTATTTCAGAGCATGCTCAAAGCTCAGCACCACCAGCAAAGTCCAAGCCAGGGAAACAGACTTGCCTACACCTCCCTCCCTCATCTGCAACAAGCAGGGCAACAGGAGGAGGAGGAGTCAGAAAACAAACATTCTGTGGGGACCAGGACAGGTTTTATATAAACTCCTTGTTCCTTTTTGCAAACCACAGCCAGCTCTGCATCCACCAGCTTTGTGTAATGGACGCTCCCACCACCACACAAAACCCGGGGAAGCCACGCCATCTTTTCAGATTACAAAGTCTCACGCAGGATAAAAAAAAAAAAAAAACACCTGGGCTGGAGATGGCTTAGCAGTTAAGCGCTTGCCTGTGAAGCCTAAGGACCCCTGTTCGAGGCTCGATTCCCCAGGACCCATGTTAGCCAGATGCACAAGGGGGCGCACATGTCTGGAGATCGTCTGCAGTGGTTGGAGGCCCTGGCGCGCCCATTCACTCTCTCTATCTGCCTCTTTCTGTCTGTTGCTCTCAAATAAATAAATAAAAATGAACAAAAAAAATTTTTTTAAACTATCAAACACCACCCAAAATCCACATCCCACACCCAACAGCTCTGGGACTCAAGGGATACCTTCTACTTGGGTTAGTGGACCCCTAAATTACGTGGTAAACATTTAAGTAACCTGAAGAGAAGAGTAACTTATTATTGATCATGTATGCAAGGCAAAAAATTTTAAGAGAAAAAAACTCCACATTTACTGAAGTGACGAGTAAAACTTTCCAGAGAAAGAAGGAAAACAAATCCTCAGGAGCTTTAGGGGGAAATGACTCTCACCACAATGTGTGCTGAAACAAAAATGTGTCTTATTGTTTACCTGTGAATCCATAAATTACCCTTAAGCATCCCATCTCCTGCCCAGGCCAGGGACATTCAATGCTCCATGTGCCAAGGCATTTGAACACAACAGCCTCTGAGTTGAAAAGTATGACCGGAATACTCTGAATTCAAACTCAAGTCTCTGTGTGCCAAAGGATGCCCGGTCCTCGCATTTCTTCTGATGGTTCCAAAATGGGTGTGCGTAGACGACCATGCGGACACACTGTAAGTCACTGGCTACCCCATCCCACAAGATAAAGTCAGTTCAGTTCCAGGCCTGAAATGATTTCTAAGCCATCCCGAAGTGCTCACATCCAAGATTCACTCTGAAACAATAATTTTGATTTCAATCTTAGCTTCCTGAACTGGGGCACAAGTGCCCCAGAGGCAAACAGTGACTGATCTGGACTGTAAGATTCCATTTCATAGACATCTCTACAGTAGACCTCAGCCCATTCCATGCCAGCCCCTGCAGAAGCTAATATGGGTAAAGACATCCCTTTAGACAACAACTATTCAGCAGGAAATGCAGAGTGTCAGGAATCCCCAGAAGGAGAGGACAGCAAACTGTGCCAGCTCAAGAATCCTTACACCAGATTTGGGGTCACCACTAGCTCACCTTGGGGTTGTCTTATGTCAATCATCTTCGGTTCTGGTGAAAGAAGGGAGTCTGTTAATGCTATCTGCAAGCATAGTCTCCACTGTGAGTGACCAGCTGTGTGAATATGACAGTTTCTTAATTTTACTCTGCACAGTAGCTGACACAGGGGGCATTTCTGCCTTGATTCCCTTGCCAGACTATGATAAAAACCCAATATTCCTACATTTTCACATAAATCACATGTACAATTGCCTCTACCCTGTAGCAGGATGCAAAAGCATTTGAACAACACCTCTGGAAATTAAATTAGCTGTCTATCTGGAGTTCATACGTCTCACCAGAAACACTCAGCCCATCAAAAGTCAACCTGGGAAAACATCTTACAAACCCACAGTCTCCAGTGTAGATAAAATGATACATCCACTATATCAGTGGCAGCTTTGGAAGAGAAGAGTCTAAACACCACTTTCTAACTTACAGAGTGACAAAGTTACTGAAGAAAATACAGATATGCCCTATCTCCAGAACACCACCCTTCCCTTCCGAACTCTTTATTCTTACCTCAGAGCCTCTAGTTGCCTGTGAAACACATGGCTACCAACCTTTATCTTCCCATTCAGGCCCTTGAGGTAGCTACACTGTGACACTCAGGAGTCTTCATGTAGCACTCAGTATGCATCAGTAGATGCCCACCCCCAACACTCGCCCCAAAAAATACACAAAAGCTCTTATTCATTTACAAGGAGAAGGGGGGGGAGGAGAACTGCATGCCAAGGCCTCTTTGCCACTGTAAATGGAACTCCATATGCATGTGCCACTTTTGTGCATCCGGCTTTATGTGGATACTTATGAGGAGGAGGGGGATATGGAGAGGAAAGAAAAGTGGAGGGGGAAGGGAAGGGAGGGAAAGAGAATGACTGAATGAATAAATGGGCACATCAGGATCTCCCGCCACTGCAAATGAACTCTGAAGCAGGAAGTCACTTTGGGCACCTAGCTTTACCTAGGCACTACACTATCTGTCAAACCCCAGCCTGTCAGACTTTGCAAGCAAGCACCTTTAATGGTAAGCTATCTCTCCAGCTCCCTCTCGTTACTCCTGAGAGAATGTAGTAGTCCTGGGTCACCAGTGAGTGCCAGGCATCTAGCAAGTACCCAACACATGGAAGATCAATGAAATTTCTCAGACTGATAAGGCCAGGGAATAGTGGCACACACCTTCAATCCCAGCAGTCACGAAGCAGATATAGTATGATCACTGTGAGTTCCAAACTAACCTGGGACTAGCTGGGACCAGGTCAGTCTGAACTACAGTGAAGTCCTGTCCCTCCTCAGCATCCACCCCCCACAAAAAAAAAAAAAGAAAGAAAGAAATGGCTGTAGAAAGATGGAATCCTCTAGCGTAGAGATGAACAATAAACCTGCTGACTGGAGATCATGATTATTTACTTCTAAGGAGCCAGGCATGATGGCGCACGCCTTTAATCCCAGCACTCGGGAGGCAGAGGTAAGAGGATCACCATGAGTTCGAGGCCACCCACTAACTACATAGAGACTTCCAGGTCAGCCTGAGCTAGAGTGAAGTCCTACCTAGAAAAAAACAAAAACTAAAATAAAAAGGGAGCAGTGATATTCTGTGAATTAAGTGCCACAGAAAGGAATTTTCCTAAAGAACTATCCAGCATCCATCTCACAGTCAGTTGCTCAGCTGTTCACACTGAGGGAGGGAAGAGTCCTGACAGGGCAAAAGATCAGGACACAGTCAAGTTCATTCATATTCAACTACTACTATTGTTTCAACCCTGAAGGAAAATTCCCTACTTTTCAGGTTAAACTTGGGGGGAGGGGGCATGGTTAGACTTTCCACTGTTACCCAAGCAAGCAGCAAATTTACTGCTAAAGTGGTAAATTTTACACTGGACTGTCCTGGTTGTTTTATCGGTATACCAACCCTGGTTTCTCAAAATGGGAAAGATATGACCTAGTCTAGCAGCTTCATGGCACCTACTGTAACAATGCGCAATGTAGTAAGATTCCCCAATGAGCACAGAGTGCCAGTGACAACATTCCCTTGCTCTTAATTGTCTAATCTGTCTGTTTTTTTAAAGAAGTTAAGAGATTAACAGTCCCATGAGAGAAAATTAGATTATCTCTTTTCTTGATTTCTGCTAACATTTATATGTAAATGAGCTATGAAGAAGAGACTTAAAACTTAAAGGAATGGAAGAAAAGGAAGAGAATAAATTTCCATTTCAGCTTCTCTGGAAAGATGGTAATTTCAAGAAGGCTGGTATTATCAAAATGGCAGACTGAATACCTACCACCAAGTTCCTGATAGCTAGGAATAGGGCTCTGGGGCTAGACTGCCCATGATCTGGGACTCTCTGACAGTGCCATCTTCACATGCCCGATCCAAGGGTAAAATGAGTCCCTCCATGTAAAATGTCTGTGGCACACAGGACATGCCTCAGAACCCCTCACCACGAGTATCAGCTGCAGGGATGAAGACCATGACTCAAGGCTTTCAGCAAGAAGGTTTGGTGAGGGGGTTATGTTAAACGCAGAAGCAGGGTACTCTCATTTCTGGTTAGAGAACCTTCTCTTTTCAGATGGCAGTGGCCTTGGGATGACTCAGAAGGCACCATGGTGCTGAGAAGAAGTGACATGACAGAGGAGGGCTCAGCCCTGAAACATCTCTATCACACCTTCCAAGGCTCAGGGTCCATTGTGGAATAGGTGGTAGAAACAATGTAATAGCGAAAGGAAGGGTAGGTCTCCTTACAACATGCTCCTCCAGACACAAAATGGCCTGGATGTCCATGACCTCACAGTGACTGACACTACCTACACAAGACCATCACAATAGGAAGATCATGACACCAAAATAAAAGAGAGACTGATTAAGGGGGGAGGGATGTGATGGATAGTGGAGTTTCTAAGGAGAAAGTGGGGGGTAGGGATGGCATTACCATGGGATATTGTTTACAATCATGGAAGTTGTCAATTAAAAATAAAATAAACAAAAGCAAGCTGGGCATGGTGGCGCACACCTTTAATCCCAGCATTCAGGAGGCAGTAGGAGGAGGAGGTAGGAGGATCGCTGTGAGTTCAAGGCCGGCCTGAGACTACACAGTGAGTTCCAGGTCAGCCTGGGCTAGAGCAAAACTCTACCTCAAAAAAACAAAATAAATAAATAAACAGAAGCAGGGCTGGAAAGCAAGCTTATGTGTGCGAAGTCTAAGGACCCAGGTTCAATTGTCCAGGTCCCACTAAACCAGATACACGTTGTGGTGGATGTGTGGCTGGAGGCCCTAGAGCACCCATTCTCTCTCTCTCCCTCTCTCTGTCTCAAAAAAACAGAAGCAGAGGCCAGGCATGATGGTGCACGCCTTTTATCACAGACGGGAGACACGAGTTATAGGAGAACTACTGTGAGCTGAGGCCAGCCTGAGAGTAAAATGAATTCCAGGTCAGCTTGGGCTACATTAAGATTCCAGTAGGGCTAACCTCAAATGGTCCCATATATATATATATAAAATAAATGCATGGCATCACAGATACATTTCTACCCAGAGTTGGATTCCCAAAACAGCACAAAAGACTATAATAATAACAAAAGCTGGAAAGGACTCAAGAAAATGTGAAAGCATCTAAGGAGCGTCACTGGGAGGCAGAGGGAGTTAAGAAAACTGCCTTCCTTCGGGTACCCTCCAGAGGGTTAGGTGGCAGGCACTGTGGTGCCAATGTAGACACTGACTTTAAAGTTCCAGGCCAAGCTGGACAATAGACATTCTGGTTTAAGAAGGAAAAAAAAAGTTTCAAGCTGCAGTGGCACATTCATACTGGGCCTGGGGAGTCATGCCGCTACGAACTCACACCACGGGAGACCAGGCTCTGCCACACCAGCAAATATAGGCAGTGAATGAACTTCACATCTCCCAAGTGAATAAATCTGAAAATAACCTAATCAAAAAGGGAGCCTGCCTGAATAGAGAAAAATGCAAAGGTTCTCCTCACAAACATGTTCTTCACGGAAGTGCTGTAAAAGGAAAGTAGCCGCCGGGCGTGGTGGCGCACGCCTTTAATCCCAGCACTTGGGAGGCAGAGGTAGGAGGATCGCCACCCAGAGACTACAGAGTTAATTCCAGGTCAGCCTGGACCAGAGTGAGACCCTACCTCGAAAAACGAACGAACGAACGAACGAAAGAAAGTCAGACGGAAAGACAGAAAGACAGACAGACAGACAGACGGAAGGACAGAAGGAAGGGAGGGAGGGAGGGAAGAAAGAAAGAGACCAACCTCAAACTCCAAAACTGTAATTTCTTGGTGGGTGACCTACATGATTTTTTGTTTCACTTTAATCCATAATTCCTTCCCTTCCCCAAATAGAGATCCAAAGAATTTAAAGCTTAAATGTATATGTTAAGTGCAATTTATTACATGCCAAGACAATATACACTTAAACTTCCAGTATGTAAAAGTGAGGTCAGGAGAAAAGATAGGCTGCCACCTCCCACGCCTTCCATCTGTTCTCCATTCAATATGAACCCTGAGCTTGTATTCCTGGGTTCCCTGTAACTGTGGTAGTTTGAATGAATATTCTCCATAGAGAATGTGTTTTATTAAGCTTATAACTTGGATCTCTAGCTGCCTGGCTGGACAGGTGTCACGGGAGAGTAGGGATCTGATTTTCCAGCCCAAAAGTGTGCACAGAGGTTTGAGCTCTGCCTGGGTCCCCCTGCTGCTTTTGGTGCAAGCTACTTTTGGTTTTTATGGGCTGTTTGGTTGTTTCTCTCTGTTTAGATGTACGGAAATAGCTTCTCCTGCCATTGATGGAACTGTCCCCCACCCTCCCAACCCATCTGTGAGTTTGAAATAAATTCCTTCCTCAGATAATGTGTATTGGGTTTGGACGTGCATCAAATTCTCCTCCTCCTTTGCATCTGTTTAGTGCATGTGTCACCTTGTGCATTTGGCTTTAATGTGGGTCCTGTGGAATTGAACCTAGGTCCTTTGGCTTTGCAGATAAATAAGCATCTTAACCACTAAGACATGACCCCCCAAGATTCTTTTCATGATTCTAAATACCAAACAAGTGTTTTCAGTTACTTACACAACAGCTCAAAGTTTTATTTTTATTCCTTTTAAAAAAAAGTTTGCTTATGTATGGGTACCCCAGGGCCTCTTGGTGCTGCAAATGAATGCCAACTCTTTTTTTTCTCAAGGTAGGGTCTCACTCTGACCAGGCTGACCTGGAGTATATATGTGGTCCATATATAAAGACTCACTATACAGTCTCAGGCGGCCTCAAAGGATCCTTCTATCTCTGTCTCTACTGGGATTAAAAGCCTGGTAAAGTTATTTTATTTTTATTTATTTATTAGAAGGGACATCAGCCACTGTAAATGAACAGACAAAAGTGCCACTTTATGCATCTGGCTTTACATGGGTACTAGGGAATTGAACCCATGCTATGGGCCCTTCTGCCAGTTGTTGTATCAAGCCTGAACCCAGCTGGTACAGCCTTTGCAAGCAAGTGGCCTTAACCTCTGGGCCATCTTCCCGGCCCAAGGTATTTTGTTTGTTTGTTTTTAAACACCTGAAAATAAACTTAAAAACATCTAATATTCCTCTATTTCCACAGATTATTAACTAAAGAGCATCATCTCTATATAATCGGTCCAACCCAACTACTGGCACTGGACAGTGTTTTCTGTTCCCACTTCTAGGGCTTAGGTGAACAGGAACAATCAGAGCACCTTCATGACTGGCCCCGCAATCAACCACCAGCCCATGAGGCCAGTAAGCAATCTGCCAGGCGATGCTCCAGAAGGCAGCACCTCGAACCCTGACCTTTCAAAAGGACAGACTTTCGGGGGGGGGGAGGGCTGGGCTGGAGAGATGGCTTAGCAGTTAAGGTGCTTGTCTGCAAACCCAAAGGACCAAGGTTCAATCACCCAGGACCCATGTAAGCCAGATTCACAAGGTGGCACATGCATCTGGAGCTCATTTGCAGTGGCTGGAGGTCCTTGGTGTGCACACTCATTCTCATTCATTCCCCCCCCTCTAATAAATAATTTGAAGGAAAGAGGGGGGCAGACGTGTCCCACAAGTGACCAGTGACCACCAAATATGTAACTGAATTCTTAAAAAACTGCAGCCACAGGCTGAAGATACAGCTTAGCGGTCAAGGCATTTGCCAGAGAAGCCTCCAGGTTGGACTCTCTAGTACCCATGTGCTGCAGTCAGGTTCACATTGCTGGCAGAAATCAACCGACCAAGAGCATCTTGTGGGAATAAAAGGATGTATTTTGGCTTGCAGACTCCAGGAGGAGCTCCATGATAGCAGGGGAAAACTATGGCATGAACAGAGAGTGGATATCACCCCTGGCCAACATAAGGGGAACAACAGGAACAGGAGAATGTGCCAAACACTGGCAAGGGGACACTGGCTATAATACCCATAAGCCCACCCCCAACAATACACTGCTTCCAAGAGGCATAAATTCTCAAATCTCCATTTGTTGGGAAAACAGCATTCAGAAAACCTAAGTTTTGGGGGGACACCTGAATCAAACCACCATACCATGTAAGCAACATGCAGAAGGTGGCACATGTGACTGGAGTTTGCAGTGTCTGGAGGCCCTGACACACCCATTCATTCCATACATCTGTCTCTGTGTGTCACTCTAATAAATAAAATATTTTAAAACTTGCAGCCAGAGGCTGGTGAAATGGCTTAGTAGTTAAGGTGCTTGCCAATGGACAAAGTGGCACAGGAGTCGAGTTCATTTGCAGTGGCTGAAAGCCCTGGCATGCCCATTCTCATTCTCTCTCTCTTTTTAAGTAAATAATTTTTCTTAAAAATTGTGGTCAGTCCCACAAGACTGAATAATACATAGAATTTTTTTTTCCTTAAGAATTCAGAACAAGGGACTGGTAATATGGTTCAGTGGTTAAGGTGCTTCCCTGCAAAGCCTAAGGATTGGGTCTCAATGGCCCAGCACCCACATAAAGCCCAACAAACGCACCAGGTGGTACATGTGTCTGGAGTTCATTTTCAGTGGCTAGAGGCCCTGGTGCTCTCATTTTCTCTCTCAAGTAAATTAAAAAAAAAAAAAAAACTCAGAAGATACAAAAGCAGGAAGTAATGCATAATATGGACCATCCTTCCCCCACCCCAAAATGAACTCCCTGCTGAAGTCACACAGGACTTCATTTCAATTAAATGTACCTTTCACAAACAAAAGGTCAACAAATATTACATGAGGACCCCAGGAACAGGAAGAGGGACCAAAACCAAGAACCCCTCTGGCCTCTTAAACTCTGGATTCTCAGTAAACCACCCCCTCCTGTTCCACCTATTACTCAAGAGCCTTGGGTGTCTAAAAGAAACTAAGCAAATTTACACACACATCAGCACCCCACACTAGCTTGAGTGTAGTCTAGGCTCACCCACGCAAGGAAAGCACAGCACAGCAGAGCACAGCAGCTTCACCCAGAAGCTGACCTACGCAGGAGGAAAGGGAACTGAATGAAGGTGGCGAGTACCAACTGTGAAGAGGGCTCCTCCAGCAGCCCCTCTCCCAGGTCAGCTCTCACTAGGGAAGTAAGCTCGCCAGCATCAATCTTTAATGGGCAGCTTAAAAGAATAAAACTCCCTCTTCACAACTCTTTAACAGTATGTTATCACATTCTCAATACAGATTCCTTTTGCAGCAGAAAATGTCAAACAAAACCTCTAACCCCACCCTACACACTACCCTGACCCTGCCAAAATCCTTGTGCTGGTTCCTGGTGAACAGCCCTGTCACCAATCACTGAAGATGGGGCTGTGGCATCCCCAAAATGGGTTTTAAAAGATTATACCACAACTGGCTGTTAAAAGAGGACCCTGGTTCAAAGCTTGATTCCCCAGTAAGCCAGATGCACAAGGTGGCGCATGCATCTGGAGTCTGTCTACAGTGGCTGGAGGCCCCGGTGTGTGCTCGCTCACTTGTGTGAGCTCCCTCTGTGTGCCCTCCATCCCTCTCTCTCTCTTTCTGCCTGTCTGTGTCCGTCTGTCTGTCTGTCTCTCTCTCTCTCTCTCTCTCTCTCTCTGTCACTCTCTCAAATAAATAAAAATTTTAAAAATGAAGAAATATAAGCCTCTAGCTGAGAAAGCTAACATGGTGGGGCACATTTATAACCCCAGGCTAAGGGAGGAGGATCTACTGAGCTTTAGGAAAAGATCCAGAGCCAGGGTCACAATCCTTCAAGTAGGGCCCTCCCCATCCCTGGGCTCAGCTCACATCCATGACCTAGCAAGATACTAAACCAATTAGCTAGGGCTGATGGGTTCTCCCTGCACAAGGGGCAGAAACCCTTAGAGGTCGCAGAGCAGCCTAAAATGGGTACATTTTTTAAGCTATAAGAAAGCACTCAATAAACATTTGTTGGTTTATTTTTTAAAGACACTTAAGGGTTATGGAGGAGAACAAGGGACATAGGACAAAGGTCAAAAGGAAAGCATCACTCATGGAGACTAGAGACTCCGTGAAGGCCCTGTGATGATGCTCTGGCCTGCACCGGATGCAATGAAGCCAGACAATGACTTCTCCAGAGCTGCACCTTGACCAGACTAGTTGAATAAACTTAAGGACAGCCTTGGGGCTGTTTAAAGAACGTTATGTTGTTTGGGGTTGTTTGTTTTTCTAAGGGAGGGTCTCACTGTAGCTCAGAATGAACTAGATTTCACCTTGTAGTCTCAGGGTGGCCTCAAAATCAGAGTGTTCCTCCTGAGAGGGGATACAGTTAGGGCAACTAGAAAAGTCTGCACTTGCTAAAAGTTAATGATGATCTGACTTCTTATCACTTGCCTAGTTCCCTAGACCTGTTTTTCCACAAACACCCAGAACCACCACCAACCCCCCCCCCCCCCGGGAGAGAGGTCTTTCATAGGACTTAAGCACTGTGGTTGATCCAGTAGAAGCAGCCCACCACTCTAAGGCTACAAAAAGCTTTGCAAAGGGGGGTGGGGGGCAAGTTCTCTAACCACTTGGGAACTTCCAGCTGTGGGTTAGGTTTTCCCTCAGCTGGGCTCCCAGGCCTAGTGGGGCTGAGCTGAGGGGAGGCCCCTAGCCCTAACTCTCCACATGGGCTCCTTTATCCCCTCCAGCTCCCCACATGGCAGGAGTTCCTTGAACTTTTTTTTTTTTAATATTTTTTCATTTTTATTTATTTATTTGAGAGTGACAGAGAGAAAGAGGCACATAGAGAGAGAGAGAGAGAGAGAGAGAGAGAGAGAGAGAGAGAGAGAAGAATGGGCACGCCAGGGCTTCCAGCCACTGCAAACCAACTCCAGACGCGTGTGCCCCCTTGTGCATCTGGCTAACGTGGGTCCTGGGGAATCGAGCCTCGAACTGGGGTCTTTAGGCTTCACAGGCAAGCACTTAACCACTAAGCCATCTCTCCAGCCCCCTTGAACTTTTCTTTCTTTCCACGGTTTTTCCAGGCCCTCCATATGGGATTTCTAGCCTCGTGGGTCTCTTTCCTTGGCTCTGTACTTCCCTCAATAAATATAATAATTATCCTTCTCAGTCTTTTTTATTCAATACTTTGATTAAAATTAAAAACAAACAAATTACGATTTGGGGACCCCTAGACATCCCGTTACACTCCCACCTCTGTCTCCCAAGTGCTGGGATTAAAGGCATGTGTCACCACACTTGGATTTTTTTTTTTTTAAATGAATAGTTATCACCTCTCCAGGATATTGCCATCAAGTTCAGGTTGTAGATGATCACCCAGGCTGTAGGGGAGGCTAAGGTAGCCTCCTAACCAGAAAGGTAATCCCAGGCTCAGGAGTTCTGCACCTTAGACCAGTTGTCTAGGGTACTTGTCAGGGGGACAGTAACTAATCAGGAAATAAACTCATCTGAAGAAAGAGGCACAGAGAGCCTACAGTTATTGAACAGCAGGTGACATTTGGACTCCAGGTTTAGTTGCTGGCAGGTTAAAGAACAACTTCTGCCCCTAAAGCACCAGTAGTTGAGATGACAGCAAAAGGACAGACAACTCTTCTAACACTAGTCCTTACTTGCCGGGGCAAAGAGGGTGACAGCATGTGAACCACTGCTTTCGATAATTAATAGAAGGCAAACAAGCGGACAGTAAACACACAGCAATGGACTAAAAGGCAAAGAATCAGCTCTATGGATAAAAAGCTCCCTCGTCCAGAAAACTCCAGCAGAAGCAGCAACCACACTTACTACCTACCTTACATTTCAGGAAGTGGGCCGTGGGCCTGAGAGGGCCCCCCCCCCACACCTTACTCAGCATTCCGGCCTGAGGCTTTCCCACAAAGAAGGTTCCAGAGTGCCACCTGGAGGCTGGGGAGATGCTTCAGTGGTTAAGCACTAGCCTGCAAAGCCTAATGACCCAGTACCCATGTATCCCGGATGCACAAGCGTCTGGAGTTTGTTTGCAGTGGCAGGAGGCATGTCCATGCTCACTCTTCTGTGTCTGCTCCTCCCCCTCAAAAAAAAATTTTTTTTAAGAACCATGCCACTTAGGCACTTGTCTGATGAGAAGGCACCTGTGGCACCTATGTCACTCATACTGAACCAGAAGGGGTAACTGCACAAGATCTCCAGGTGATGCATATTAAAATTTCAGGCTCAATGCCTTAAGACACCTTATAACAGAAGGCAAAAAGAGATAAGTAAAAAGAACCAATTGCTAGGAACCTGTCACAATAAGCCATAAATTCTTATAATGTACCTGGTCCTGCCATAAAGCAACTTTGAACTTATTAAAAATCCCTCTGTACTTCATAACATCACCATTGTCCTTCTGAGCACTGTCCTGACCTTAATATCAAACAATCCTAGACAAAAGGCAGGTCTTCCTAGGATATGCAAAGAATTCTCATAAAAAGTGGCTCGGTATGGTGGCACATGCCTTTAATCCCAGCACTTGGGAGGCAAAGGTAGGAGGATTGCTGTGAGTCCAAGGCCACCCTGAGACTACACAGTGGATTCCAGGTCAGCCTGGGCTAGAGTGAGACCCTACTCAAGGAAAAATGGGGAAAAATTGCCATACAAAAACAAAGCTATTATTGTTTGAAGAAAACTAAGAATCAGTTGGGCATGGTGGCTGGCGAATGCCTTTAATCCAGCACTTGGGAGACAGAGGTTGGAAGGATTGCTGTGAGGTCAGCCTGGAGACCACACCTCAAAAAAAAAAACATTAAATACAGCCACCCCACTCAAGCAACAAAAGCATTTACATAAACCACCTAAATGCCACCAAGGCAAAAACAGGGTTTACACCATCAAATATGTAGCCACAAACCCAGCTGTGAAAAGTTACCTCTTGAGGCAGGGGTATGGCTCACTGGCTGAGTATTTGTAACCATCATTAGAGAGGCCTAAGAGTTCCACCTGCAGCAAGAGGAGGAGGAAGGAGGGAGAGAGAAAGAGGGGCTCTCCATCATATGTAAAGTATTTATTATCCTTATAAAACTTGAATTTGGAGATGGAAATCAGACTGGGGAGATGGCTCAACCATTAAAGGCACTTGCTTGCAAGGCCTATCAGCCCAGGGTTCAACTTCCCAGTACGCACTTAAAGCACAACGTGGTGTAAACGTCAGTTTGTAGCAACACAACAAGAGACTCTACTGCACCCACTGACTCATATTCTCATTCTCTCTCTCTCCTCCCACCACCTAAAAAAATAAATATTTTTAAAAAGTGGATATACAGATCATGAATGAGAACCTTCCATAAGGAGGAAGGGAGTGGTATCACCACCTCCTCTTTGTCCAAGGATTCATAAACCATTTTCTTCTCCTTCACAGACAAATGTTTCCATAAATTATCAATGACCAAAAAAGAGCGTGCAACTTACCAGTGCTACAGTTTTGATGATCACAATTTCACTGCTCCAAAAAATTAATCACAATCTTCCCTTATTATAAAAGGCACTAAGCTACAAGTCTGCAATGAAGCACACTCACCAACCGGCACATTGAACAGGCAGGCCCATTTCCTGATATGAACACCCAGATATCATCCTCATAATTTCCCTCATATTTCAAATAACGAACATCTACAGTTCTGCAATTATTCTTTACACAGAGTCACTATGGAAAGATAACCAAACCATTTCTCACACACTACTTTTAAAGACCTATTGACAATGGAGTTAATTCCATAAAAGAAATAACATGTGGCCTACGGTATCCACTTAATGTTATAGTGGCATAATGGGAAAGGTTGTGATTATCCATTAGTATAAATTGAGCCTCCATTGTAAATAAATAAATGTTACTTCCAGTCCCTCAGAAGAGATCTATCTGAGAGGGCTTGCAAAAAAAGAAAAAATTACAAATGAGATTCAGTAAATCTCTAACAAACCAAGGCCTGATTTGAGGCCAAAATTTGTAGCTCATGACAGATATTGTAATTCCTGTGATTAATACAGTATCATCTCAGAATTGTTAAGGTCCACTAAAACTCTCAGTCTCTGAAAAAGGAAGAAAAAAGATTAAAGTGAAAAAGGAGCTCAAGCTCCAATTTTCGAACTTGAGGCCCCCTACCCACCCAGCCACCCCCACCATCATTTGTAGCTTTTCCTCTTTTGTGGTCCTCGCTGCTCCTTTTCAAAGACCTGGGATTTCAGTAATTACAGCAATTTCAGAAAGTTACAAAACCCAGTTACCTACTTACCACTTTAGAAATTCAAACGCCTGAGTGTTTTATAGTGACTACATGACAGAATGCTTCAAATTCTCTTAAACCCAGAGTCTTCTCATCCCAATAGTTGTTTCTGAGTATCAAAATGAGCAGGTGTCTAGTCTAGAGACTGACAATTGATAAATCTGACAGAAACTGTATGCATCCCTTTTAAAATGTTACAAGAAAGATGAAAAAAAATTAAAATTAAGAACTCTTCTTGTGTTGCACTGGAGTCCCTGCAGTTACTGGATTCCCTAATACCTGCATCATGGGCAGAGAGGCACTGCCAACTCCATTTCTCCACCCACCCTTTCACATGCACTCACAGAGCAGCAGCTGTGATAGCAAGAGGGCACTTGGGCTTTGCAAAGAGGCTCCATCATCTAGTAATTGGCTCATAAATTTCATTCATAACTCGAAACAGAAAGGGTCCAAAATGAGCAATCTGTAATTTCAAATGTTCTCATTACTCTCCTGGCTTAAGGCAGTTGAAGGAGGTCTTGCAAGCTCGTGAATTACTGGTGTAGTTTATTACTGTGAAAAAGCTCACAACAAGCGTTCTGCCTTGGAAGCTGAGATGAGAGGAAGGTTTCCCAGGCCAAGACACTTCCATAGAATGAAGCTTAAATGTCACTTACCCAGTAACAATGGAATGGAATGACCCTGTCTACCCCTAGGCTCTGCACTGAGTTCCCCTGATGCCATCAGCATGCCTCTAAGGTTGAAAAATTATACACACATACCAGTGTGCACTATTGGTGAAACTGCATTTCAGGGGCTGGAGAGCTGGGTTAGCAGTTACGCAATGGCCTGTGAAGCCTAAGGGCCCCAGTATGAGGGCCCAGTATGAGGCTTGATTCCCCAGGACCCACATAAACCAGATGCACAAGGTGGCACATGCATCTGGAGTTTGTTTGCAGTGGCTACAGACTCTGGCACACTCATTCTCTCTCTGTCTGTCTGTCTGTCTGTCTCTCTCTCTCTCTCTCTCTCTCTCTCTCTCTCTCTCTCAAATAAATAAATAAAAAACAAGCAAAACATTAAAGAAAAAATTTTAGCCAAGCGTAGTGGTGCACGCCTGTAATCCCAGCACTCGGGAGGCAGAAGTAGGAGGATCGCCATGAGTTCGAGGCCACCCTGAGACTACATAGTGAATTCTAGGTCAGCCTGGGCTACAGTGAGACCCTACCTTGAAAAAAAAGAAGGGGAATCAAGTTAGGTCTTTCTTGATAGTCTTTAAGCACAGACATTCAAGTGCTTATGAAAAGACATGGCAGCCAGAGAATTAGCCAAACAGCTGGGCACTCTGGTAAACACCTATCATCTTAGCACTGGGGAGGCCAAGGCAACAAGAAGATTACAGGCTAGAGGACAGCCTGGACTACACAGTCAAACCTTATCTTAAATAAAATAAGGGCTGGAGAAATAGCTTATTGGTGAAGGCTTGTCTGTGAAGCCTACAGACTAGGATGCAATTTTCCAGAACCCACATAAGCCAAATGCATAAGGTTGCATCTGGAAACCGTTTGCAGTGGCTACAGGCCCTAGCCTGCTCACGCGCACACACGCACACACACACACTCTCTCAAAATAAAATTAAAAAATAAAAATAAAAATAAGGCTGAGCTGGGCGTGGTGGCGCACGCCTTTAATCCCAGCACTCAGGAGGCAGAGGTAGGAGGATTGCCATGAGTTCAAGGCCACCCTGAGATGACAGAATTAACTCCAGGTTAGCCTGGACGAGAGTGAGACCCTACCTCAAAAAAAAAAATAAATAAATAAAATAAGGCTGAAAAGATGGCTTAGCAGTTAAGGCAATTGCCTGCAAGGCCAAAGGACCTCAGTTCAATTCTCCAGGACCCATGTAAGCCATATGCACAAGGTGCCGCATGCGTCTGGAGTTCATTTGCTGTGAATGGAGGCCCAGACGTGCCCATTCTCTCTGCCCCTTCCCCCTTGCCATTTTCTAACAAACAAAATAATTAACAACAAAACCAAATACACATCTAAGCTTCATAGATTCCTACCTATACATCACTAATAGTTCACACCACACCAACCACTGTAGTCAGTGATTTATTTTCATGAAATCACACTGCAGCACATATGTAACTCCATGTTGCTCATTCATGGAGGATAGAGCCATGCAAGCATTATGGGGTAGAATGCCCATCAGGCAGTTGACAGACATGCAGAAGCCCGTATCATCCACAGAGATGCTAGCATGGGCCAGACAACAGCACACCCATTCTCTTAAGAGCCAGTGAGCAAAGTAGTAAGGAGACAATTTTCCTCAAGGCAAGCAGATAAAGAGAAATGATGCAACACACCCACACCCTACCCCTTTGAAGTGAGGAAACAGACAGCAGCTGCCTAAGTAACTTCCTGCCAAATGGGCGCTCTGGGAACTGCAGCAGGGCCATCTGTGTGGCCCCCAGGACCTCAGCACTGGAGAAAAAGAACCAAGGCACAAACCAGTGGTTTCTCCAACATTCAAGTGACTGGTTTTTACTTCTGCAAACAAGTGTAACTGAGGAAAAACCAGCAACCCTCAAAGCAGAGCAACTCAAGGATTCTACTTCTACTTTTCCAAACGTCAAATTCCTTATTACAGAGAAAGCACTGACTGTCCTGGGTGTGGGCACATACCTATAATCCCAGACTCCACAGAATGAGACAAGAGGACCCAGCATTCAAGGTCAGCCGGACTACAATGTGAGACTCTGTCTCCAAAAAAAAACCAGAAGGGGAGGGAATGAAGAGGAAGACCAGAGAAGAAAGGCTGGACACTCCTGAGACTATGCATGAGTCCACAATAAAACACAAGGCCAGAATGCAAGCAAACATTTAAGTTCCCTCTAAAACAAGTACACCAAAACCCTAGCCTAAGATCTAAGCCAATTCCTACTGTGCCAAGCAGACAACTAAATGGTTAGACTAACCAGAACCACACACTACCCTTCCAAAGTTTTTATGGGGTAAGAACTCACTCAATTGATGTTCTTACACCATTTTATACTTTCCCAAAAAGGGTCGCAGAGTCCCTCATATCCAAGTGATAGTATTCAAAATCAGAGTGCTTGGATGGGCTCAGTTTGAGAATGTCTACTGTATTAGTGCCCGGGTCAGCTAATGTCTAGTGTATTCAGATTTATTTCATTACAGTGTATAGACAAATTATAAGATACACAAATTATATGGCCACTAAAGCATCCTCACTGCTCTAAGTAATACCCTACACACTTCACACCATCTTCTCTTATCCAGTTTTGTTGGTGGTTTGGCCTGTGGGGAAATTTAGTTAACAGGGGAGATTTTTTACAAAAAAAAAAAAATATATATATATATACTCATGATCATATTTTTTGTTTTGTTTTGTTTTTCGAGGTAGGGTCTTGTTCTAGCCCAAGAAGGCTGACCTGGGATACATATGTAGTCTCAGGGTGGCCTCCAACTCACAGCAATCCTCTTACCTCTGCTGGGATTAAAGGCATGCGTCACCTCACCCAGCATAATCACGTTTGATATATGCTTTTGTATTACTTTTCCACGGCTGTGACCAAATGCTTGAAAGGTGTGAAGACTGATTCTGGCTCACGGTTCACGTGTCTGTCCATCATGGTGGGGAGAGGGTGACAAGAGTAGCGCAGACTGCGTGACGACAGCCAGGACACACAGGATGGAATACAGACGAGGTCTGGTCACAATCCAGTCCCCAGGGACATGTCCCCAATGACTTACTTCCTCCTTTAAAAATCTCCTATACTGCAAATATATCTAGTTAAGATTAATTCATTAATTAGGTCATAGCCCTCAAGAGGTCTCTAGAAAGGTCATCACAAGACACAGCTCAGTATGCATTACTAATCTCCTACTGTTTATCAACAAAATCAATAAATATTAACCATGAAAACCTGACGGCCCAGGTTCAATTCCCCAATACCCATGTAAAGCCAGATGTACGAAGTGGAGCATGTGTCTAGAGTCCCTTGCAGTGACATGAGGCCCTGGCAAGCTCATATTCTCTCTCCCTGGCTGTCTCTTTGTCTCTCTTCCTCTCTCTCCAATAAACATAAGTGAAAATCTTTTTTCTACAGTTCACAGAAACTGGACCAGGCTGTGCACTGGTGGTGCATGCCTTTAGTCCCAGCACTTGGTGGGCAGAGGCAGGAGAATCACTGTGTGTCTGAGGCCAGCCTGGGACTACATAGTGAATTCCAGGTGAGCCTGGAATAGGGCAAGACCCTACCTCTAAAAAATAAAAGAACACAAAGAAAAGAAACTGGAGCCGGGCGTGGTGGCGCACGCCTTTAATCCCAGCACTCGGGAGGCAGAGGTAGGAGGATCACCGTGAGTTCGAGGCCACCCTGAGATGACAGAGTTAATTCCAGGTCAGCCTGGACCAGAGTGAGACCCTACCTCGAAAAACCAAAACAAACAAACAAACAAACAAAAAGAAACTGTACCATGCAATTATCCTAATTCAGCTTTCAGCCATACAAACACCAAAGAGGTCCCAAAACTTAACTATAAGCAGAGACTGTAGTCCCAGCACTCAGGAAATGCAGGTAGGAGGGAAGATATCAACCCTAGTTAGGCATTTTATCATAGCAACCCAAAGTTGACAAAAACAGTGGAGAGAATAGAGAGAGAACACAGTAATCTGGCAAATACTTGTGGAAATGCACTATTTTTGCAACTTTTCTTTTTTAAACAAATCAGCCACAAAAGCAGCATGGAGCCAGGAGTGGTGGCACACACCTTCAGAGGTAGGAGGATCACTGAGAGTTCGAGGCCACGCTGAGACTGCCTGGTGAATGCCAGGTCAGCCTGGGCTAGAGCGAGCCCCACCTCAGAGGGGGAGCATCCTGGATTAAGGTCTGCATCTTCACACTGACTTGCTGCTGCCATCACAGCTCTCCAAGCCCAAGTGCTCCAGTGCAATTTCACTGAAATGCCCATGACAAACGCCCAAGTGCAATGCATGCCAGGAATTATGCCAAGAAGAGTAAGAAATAGAATCGACTTGAAACAAGTTGTAAAAAAATGTTACTGACAAGGCCACTTATAAAAATGTCACTGACAAAGGCATTGCTTTTTATGGTAAGTTATTTAAAAGACAAAGAGAAACTTCTATTTTGGACTAAAAAGAAGCAAAATTAGAAAACAAAGAAGGTAGAAAAATAAGCCAACATGCTTTTTTTGTACACTAGCCTTACAAAAGTGTCTGCTCTGTTTTGTTTTGTTTTGTTTTTCGAGGTAGGGTCTCACTCTGGGCCAGGCTAACCTGGAATTCACTATGTAGTCTAAGGGTGGCCTCGAACTCAGGGTGGTCCTCCTACCTCTGCCTTCCGAGCACTGGGATTAAAGGCACACGCCACCATGCCTGGTAAGTGTTTGCTTTTCCAAAAAAATAAAGGGGGGGGGGGGGGCTGGAGGGATGGCTAAGTGGTTAAGGCATTTGCCTGCAAAGCCAAAGGATGGAGGTCAGATTCCCCAAGACACATGTAAGCCAGATACCCAAGGGAGCACATGTGTCTGGAGTTTGGTTGCAGTGTCTAGAAGCCTCTCTCTCACTCTCTCTCTCTTTCTCTTTCTCCCCCTCCCTCTCTCTCTCAAATAAATAAATAAAATGCTTAAAAAAAAAACCCTCTTTTTGACATCATTTTTATATGGCTTTTCATTTGTGTATTTATTTAATGTCTTTTTTAAAAAAAGAGGGGGGAGGGAGGGCATTACGATGGGATATTTTTTATAATCATGGAAAATGTTAATAAAAATTGATGAAAAAAAAAAAAAAGAAAGGTTAGAGCTGGGTGTGGTGGTGCACACCTTTAATCCCAGCACTTGGGAAGCAGAGGTAGGAAGATGGCTGTGAGTTCCAGGCTACTCTGAGACTACATAGCGAATTCCAGGTCAGCCTGGGCTAGAGGAAAACCCTACCTCGAAAAATAAATAAATAAGTAAATAAATAGGCTGGCACATAACTCTAAGGCAAAAGCTGAGTGTACACCACTAGTAGAGGAATGTGTACGCATTATTCCCAAAGTGCTGGGACAGAATTTGTGCACACACAGGATTGAGCTGAGGGTGTAGCTCAAACACTTCCACGAGGCCCTGAGTTTGGTTGGGTGAAAGGGGGAAAAGCAGAAACTGAGCTGCAGTTACACTTACACCGCTGAAGAAAAAAAGTTAAGATCACTAAATTCCACATGTGTGATGGAGACCAACCTGGGCTACAGTGAGAATCTGTCTCAGAACATAAACTGGGCACACTCCCCTATTGCTGTTGTCCACCTGATGTTGACCAGGAGGTGATGCCCACCCTCTGCTCATGCCATCATGGGGCTTCTCCTCAAGTCTATAAGCCAAAATAAACTCTTTTTTCCCTACAAGCTATAACAGTAAAGTTGGTGTTGAGAAGTGGGATTGTTGCTGTTAACCCTATGTGGCTTTTGGCGTTTGTTTGTTTTTTCCAAGGTAGGGTGGCTGACCCAGAATTCACTATGTAGCCTCCTCAGTTTGGCCTCAATCTCCCAATCCTCCTACCTCTGCCTCCCAAATGATGGGATTAAAGGCATATATGACCATGCCCGGCTTGGAGCTATTTTTGAGAGGAATGTGGAAGGATTTGAAACCTTGGTCTAAGAGAAGCCTTGCAGTGCTGAAAGTACATCTTGATGAATTGTTCTTGTAGAGTTGAAAGACCTAAACGCAGTAAGAGCTATGGACTATAAGGTTTGGCCTATGAGGGTGAGAAAGACCTTTGCCTGGACTGGACTGGGCTGGGCTAGAAGCAGTTTGTGTAAAAGGCTTGCTGTTATAGCTGTGTCCTGAGAACTTGCGCAGGGCTGCATTGTATAGAAATGGACTGGTGAGTACACAAGGATAAGGCACAGAAAATAATGAAATCTTTAGACTCTCAGCTGCTGCACATTCAGCTGCACCTGTATGAGATTACAACCACTGAGATTGGGCCAGCAGACCTACACTGGGACAACAGAAAGAATGCAGACTCTTTTGAAGGGACCTGAATTCTAAAGTGTCTTGTTCTTCAAAGTCTGCATTATTTCCCCATGGATTAACAAATTGGCAGCCCACCTGGTACTATGGAATTCAACAAATGCAGGAAAGACAGTGCCATTTAATTTGTGACCTGGCTTTGTTTCTTGGAAAAGGTCATAGGCAGTGTGAAGCAGGCTTGTTAGATTGCCTGTGTGAGACCCAGTGGAGATACCAGGACTATGGGATGACTGCCAAGAAGAGATCCCAGCACCACAAATTTTCCAGGACTGTGAGTAGTCTAACTGGGCGGAGGGGAAAAGGAACTTCAGAGACTTGTTGCTAGTCAGAATTATTGAACTTGGAGCTACAGAGTCTGATGTTTGTCCTGCCTAAACCTTGTATTGGCTGAAAATTTCTTTGCTATGCCCAATGCCATCTTTTGCAGTGTGAACGTTTATTCTGTGCCATTATGGCTTTTTTTTTTGGGGGGGGGTATTATGGCTCAGTTAGATGATCCTGGACTATGGAGATGTTTGAACATCATTTGGATTGATAAAAATTATAGGGACTGGGAGCTGGAGAGATGGCTTAGCGGTTAAGGCATTTGCCTGTAAAACCGCAAGACACAGGTTCAACTCCCCAGGACTCATGGAAGCCAGATACACAAGGGAGCACATGCATTTATAGTTCATTTGCAGTGTCTTGAAGCCCTGGCATGCCCATTCTCTATATATATCTGCCTATTTCTGTATCTCTCTAATAAATAAATAAAAATAAAATGACAAAAAATTTTTTAATTGAGAGGAGGGGTTTGTGGTGTTTTGACGTAGGCTCTTGCTGTAGCCCAGACTGACCTGTGTTAGGGAGGGTCTAACAGAGTGCCTACTACAGAGCTTTCAGAGATATGAAACCCTCTTCAAGAAAGTGTTAATCCAACGATGAAAACTGAATTATTGAATTCTCTATAATACTTTTTCTGCTCCAATATTCTCCTCTCCCAGCTTTCCAGTAGTCTCCCAAATGACAAATCCATACCCTGTATAGCTATCAAGAAGCACCAGGCATAGGCTCTTATATCTCCTTCCCATCCAACATGTTAACCATCCCAGGTTTACAATCTTCAGTAACTGATTTGGTTCAGTTTGGTTTTTGAGACGAGACACTAGCCATAGTGGTCCTGAGCTCCAGTGTAGCCCATGTTGGCTTCAAACTCTCCTTCTTCCTGCCTGTCTCATTGGGCTTCTGGAATCCTTCTACACTCCAGCCTCACCCCCTTCATGGCTTTCCCCCTGCAAGCTTACACACTGCTATGCATGTAACAAGAAGGTGCCCCTGCTCCTCTCCCACCTATCTGCAATGTTCTAGTCAGATCCACTATTTCTGTCTTCATCTAACTTCTGTTCTGTCCTCCTCGAGGAAGCCTTCTAGGGCACTCACCGTCCCTATCAAAGCTTTCACAAGGCACCTCTGTCCACTGACCACTTCATACAAGTCTGCATCTGTGCTGTAGTATGTGGTCAAGCTCTGGATGAACCATGATCGGCTAAGAGAGAAAAGGCGCTGGTGACTGTGCCAAGGGGTCCCTCCTGACACAAGACTCATGACCACTGACCTCTTGTCACACAGTAGGTAGCCGGGCATCATGACATGCATTTATGCTGGACAAAGAAGTCTGAAACTGGGGCAGAAAGTTCACACGAGGTGACAGGTCCAGCACAAACTATGAAGACTCTTTCTTAGTGAAGAACTGCTCCAGACCTACCAAGTGCTGCTTGCAAAGCCTTCTGCTCTGGGCTCATTTCCCCAGTACACCATGTAAATCCAGACCCAAAAAGTGGTGCATGCCACTTGCAGTTCAATTGCTGTGGCCAGAGGCCTAGTGTCCCCATCCATAGGCACACAACACACGCACACACCCAGTAAGATATCCACTTGAGGTGCCTATCCCTAAAATTAAAAGTAAGTGTAAACCAATAAAATTATTCATGACTTTTTTGTTGTTTTTGTTTTCTGAGGCAGGGTCTCACTCTAGTTCAGGATGACCTGGATTTCACTACATAGTATCAGGGTGGCCACAAACTCAGGGCAATCCTCCTACCTCTGCCTCCCAAATGCTGGGATTAAAGGTGTGTGCCACCATGTCAGGCTAAGGATTAATTTTTTTAAAGGAAGAGTCTGAAAAGACTGTGCCTAAGTGACCCTGGAATAATCGTCATTTCATCCACATCTCTCTTGCTACACAGGGAAATAATGAAAAATACAAGAAACACAACATTAATAAAAATAATGTATTTAACAAGGCCTCAGCACATACATTTACAGCACCCATTTAAAAGAAACTGCCCAGAACTGGAGAGATGGCTTAGCAGTTAAGCACTTGCCTATGAAGCATAAGGACACCAATTGGAGGCTCAAGTCCCCAGGACCCACGTTAGCCAGCTGCACAAGGGGCGCATGCATCTGGAATTCGTTTGCAAAATGGCTGGAGGCCCTGGCGTGCCCATATTCTCCTTCTCTTTCCCTCCCTCCCTCTCTCCCCCTCTGTCTCTCTGTTACTTTCAAATAAATAAAAATGAACAAAAAAGCTAAAGAATAAAATAAAATAAACTGCCCATCAATTGCCAACATCTGTTGCTTTTAAGACCTGAATCTTTAAAAATTAATTCCTTTTTAAAAATCCTGGGATAGAGCTCACTGCTACAGGATATATTTAGCATGTGTGAGGAGCTGGGATCCACTCTGACCCTGGGCCCTGAGTACTAAATAAATATTTAAAATTAAAAAAAAAAGTTTTAAAGAAACCAAAAGTCTGTAATAACACACCCACACAAGAGAATACGCATATTAAAAGGGCCAGAGGGATGGCTTAGCGGTTATGGCCTTTGCCTGCAAAGCCAAAGGACCCAGGTTCGATTCCCCAGGACCCACATTAGCCAGATGCACAAGGGGGGTGCACATGTCTAGATACATGCGTAGTGGCTGGAAGCCCTGGCATGCCCATTCTCTCCCCTACCCCCTTTCTCTGTCAAATAAATAAATATTTTTTTTTTTAAAGCCAGGCATGGTGGCATATACCTTTAATCCCAGCACTTGGGAGGCAGAGATAGGAGGATTGCCATGAATTCGAAACCATCCTGAGACTACATAATGAATTTCAAGTCAGAGAGACCCTATCTTAAAACAACAACCCCAAAAAAAAAAGCACAAGCTTAGTGACACAGAATGAGTAAAGCTAAAAAAGACCTGAAGTTTGTTCATTATGAAATCCAAGTTACAAGGAGTTATTTCAGAGAAGGAAAAGATGAAAATGAGTAGTTTTTAATATCTGTTAAAATAAAAATGGAAACTACAATAATATAAAGGAATGGTTATGTTAACATCCCACAATATGGAGACAATTATATATACAGTAGGATATATACATACACATATGGAAGGAAAGGAAGTTAGTTTGTAACAGCTGAGAAGGGTCATGGAACTTGAGGTAACTATTTCTACCTTTCTAGTTTCTGTTACTACTTAGAAAGAAAGAAAAAAATAGAATTCTAACCTATGTGGACTGAGGATACAACACACAAAAACCAGGTGCAGAGGCAAACAGCTGCAATTTCAGCACTTGGGAGGTGAAGGCAGGAAGGACCAAGAGTTCAAGGGGGGATAAAAGAGAGTTGAGGACATCTGAGTTTGAGGCCAACCTGGGATACCTAAGAACCTGTCTCAAAGCAAAACCATATATGCAGGCAGGGCAATGTACAGGCAACGATGGCCCCTGCTACTGAGCGTAAGGCTGGGCTGCCCACTCACTGGCAGCTGTGGGTATGCCAGGCTCCATTTACTGCATCCTTCACTGTAGAGCCAATATTTTTCCTCTATTCAAAGAAACACTTCCTGTGCATTTAACTACATGCTGCTTTAAGTATGACAGAGGCTGAGAAACCTTATTTACGTCACATGACTGTAGGTGAAAGCAGCCAATAGTGCAGCTCCTCCTCATACATAAAGACATACCACAGGTGAAGATTGGCAGGGAATTCTGGACAAAGAGTCAAAACCTTAATCTGTTAAAGAGTGTATAAGAACTCATCTGCTGAGAAAAAGAAGAAAACAAAAGGATCATTTCTAACCTAAGAGAAGATAAAACACTTTAACCAAAACTAATCAAACATTCACCATCTGTTGCAGTCAGGTTCATATTGCTGGTAGAAATCTCCCAATCAAGAGCAGCTTCTGTGGGGGCGGGGGGGGGGCGGTATTTTGGCTTACAGGCTCAAGGGGGAAGCTCCACAATGGCAGGGAAAACAACAACATGAGCAGAGGGTGGACATCACCACTGGCCAACATAAGGTACACCATATCAACAGGAGAGTGGCCAAACACTGGCAAGGGGAAAACTGGCTATAACACCTATAAGCCCAACCCAAACAATACACTGCCTCCAGGAAGAATCAATTTCCAGTTGCCATCAGCTGGGCAAGCAAGCATCCAGAACTCCTAAGTTTAAGGGGGACACCTGACTCAAACCACCACACCATCTCTTCACTGCATGGCCTTGACCCTTACCAGATACTAACACTACAAAATGGAGAGAAAGAATTTCATGGGCTGCTTACAATGGCACACACCTGTAAATCCAACCCTCTATAAACAGTGGACTGGGGAGATGACTCAGGACTTGTCCCAAATCCTGCTAGCCAGGCTTCAGTTCCCCAACTATCCACATAAAGGCAAATGCAAAAAGGTAGCCCATAGGTGTGGTGTTTGCAATAACAAGAGACTGGTGCAGAGCTGGGGTCGGCTCAGAGCTCTGACACAGCACCTGCATGGAAAGCCAGACAGGCAGGCATTCATTTACAGTGGCAAGAGACCTGCTGCCCACAGACACAGGCACATGCATGCACAGGAGAGGAATGCCACTCAGTGGTAGAGTATGTCTTCTGCGTGCGCACTAGGATCCTGGATTTAATCCTAGCACTCAGAAACAACATGGTTCTTCTTAGGGAGAAAATTCATCAACAGTCTTAACCATCAGTGGACCCTGAAAGCTACACATCTAGCCAAGCCAGGCAAGATATGCCCACTACTGCAACAGCTGCATGTCTGTTATGGGGTAGCCAACTGGTCTCTGATTGGATCTGAAGCCCACTCTACAGAAAGGAATTTGTGCGGGATACTGAAGCCCTAGTCAAAAGCCTATAGCTGAGAAGGTCATAAGTTCTAACGGAGGAGAAAGCTACTACTGTTGCTTAGCACTGTATGTGTAAGAGGGGAGAGGGGGGCTGATCTCACTTGTAGAGAAGTTTCACTTTCCAGATGGCAGTGGGAAGACTCAAAACTCAAAACGCTGAGAACAGCTGGGGATTCAGCACCAAATACAACATCTATGACACCATCCCCCTCCAAGGCTCTGGGACAATTGTGGCAGAAGGGAAAGAGCCAAAGAATGGACAGGAGTGTTTTGGAACACTGTCTTCCAGACTTAAATGCATTCATAACTTCACATAATATTGGATATTGTGCCCATTAACATTCTGTCATGGTGGAAGGAAGGAAGGGAGGGAGGGAGGGAGGGAGGGAGGGAGGGAGGGAGGGAGGGAGGGAGGGAGGGAGGAAGAAAGAGAGAAAGAAAGCAAGCCAGCCAGCCAAAAAACGACATCAATAGAACTAGTTTGAAAGAACAAATTGTTTAATGCCAGTGGGCAGCAAAGAAGAGTGGTGATGAGATTATGGTCAGGGTACATTGTATACCTAAGAAAGTTGTCACCAGGCATGGTAGTGCACACCTTTAATCTTACTTAGCACAGGGAAGACACAGGTTTGCTATGAGTTCTGGGCCACCCTGAAACTACAGAGTGAATTCCAGGTCAGCCTGGGCTAGAATAACACCCTAACTGGACGGGAGGCGGGGGGGGGGGGGGGACCAGACACAAGGAAAATTGTCAATTTTTTTTAAAGTATGCTGGGGGCTGGAGAGATGGCTCAACAGTTTAAAGTGCTTGCTCCCAAAGCCTACCAGGCCAGATGCAATTCCCCAGTTCCCACTTAAAGTCAGATGAACAAAGTGGCGCATGCATGTGTCTGGAAGGAAGCCTGACCATGCTCCTCCTCATTCTCTCTCCTTTCTCTCCCTCTCTCTCTCTCAAATAAATATAAGTAGTTTTTTTTTTTTTTAAAGTATGCTAGCTTATATCTCTCATCCGTGGAGAGAGGCCTAGGCAGGAGTATAAACAAACAAAGCAACATCACCAAGAGTAATGGTATAGTAATACCCCTGAGAAATTTAGGCCTCAAAATGCTATGAACACATTGAAGTGTGTGGCATTTGGCAGGCTACAGATGTTCTGATAAGCATAATGCCAGCCTGGACTACACAGTGAAAAAGCATCCCTCAAAACAAAGACAAAAACCACCACCTAGTACTCCAAATCTGAAAACTATCTCAAATCCATCAGCCAGGCAATGGAACCAAGAATGTGTGTGATAGCTCCATGACATGCAAAGCTAGCAAGCCAATCAAAGAAAATAAACTGGTGATGAACAAAACAATATGATCTGTGAATATGATGCCAAAAACAGGCTATTGGTAACTATAGGGACAGACAGCAGAACACTGGTGGAGAGTATGTACAAGCACTTTCATGGTAAGCAAAACTCCCTTCCACCTGGGGCGCGGTTCCACAGAAATGCGTGGCTGCCAGAAGTCAGGACCCAGCGGTCCATTCATTATAGCAAAGGTTTGCTAATGTGGCTCTTCACAAAGCTTAGGGTTCTCTTGCTTCCCTTTATGAGCACAGAGTTCACTGTTCTATAGATTTTAGATTTATCTATTTGCCTCCAACTAAGAAATCTTGTTCCAATTATGTTTTGAAAAGATGTATGAGGAGAAAGGTGCCTTTATATAATGAAATACTTGTTATTTTATGCTGTTCTCCATCAAAAGATAGATGTACTGGGGACAATGTTCTGAACGGACCATCTACTACTCTTCATTCCTCTGCTTTTCCTTTAATCCTTGTCCTTGGACTCACCCTCCACCACTCTTCTGCTGGACCAAGTCATACACTTCGGAAAACACCAGCTTGAGCTGTCAGAAAACTGAGACAGCAGTGAGACCCTGACCCACACACAGCACACCCACAAAAAGGAAAAAGAGTAAGACCTGGGCTCAGAGCAGGATGCTAAATCAAATGTTTCCTGTCCTTTTACAAGTTTACATTCATGTTGTTGTCTTCCGAGGTAGGGTTTCACTCTAGCTCAGGCTGACCTGGAATTCACTATGTAGTCTCATAGTGGCCTTGAACTCATGGTGATCCTCCCTACCTCTGCCTCCCAAGTGCTAGGATTACAGGCATGCACCACCATGCCTGGCATTAAATTCATATTTTGTGTCTACAAAATTTAGTCACTGGCAATTCCATTCTGTTTTGTTGCATTATGAAATATCTCAAGAGGATGAATGGCTAGAAAGCACATTGCTGTGTGATGGTGAACACATATACTACACACAGCCCTGGCTCTGCGCTAGAGGTGGACAGTTAGAAATACAAAACACATGCGCTGGAGAGATAGTTTAGCAGTCAAGGCGCTTGTGTGCAAAGCCCCAGAACCCACATATGACAGATGCACAAAGTGTCACATGCCTCTGGAGTTCGTTTGCAGTGGTTGAAGGCCCTGATACACCAAATCTTTCGCTCTCTCTGCCTGCCTGCCTCCCTACCTCCTTCTCCCTCTCCCTCTCCCTCTCCCTCTCTCTCTGTCTCTCTCTGTCAAATAAGTAGCAATTAAAAATATTTTTTTAAAAAAGAAAGAAATACAAAACACAACCTTCCTCTCTGAACTCCTGCAATGTTTGGACCCTCCCTCCACTTGCCCTTTTCTGACTGAGAGGAAACTGCCTACTGAAGTACCCAGCTGCAGTGCAGTGCAGATCCAGATATCCACTTGAAAATTACCACTAACAGAGTGTTCAGCACTAAATGAGACATCCCTACCACATCCTCAGAGGCTCAGGGACCATTGAGAAACAGATGGCAGAAAGAATCTAAGAGCCAAAGGAGGCCAGGCAGGCTTGGTGGTGCACGCCATGAATCCCAGCACTCGGGAGGCAGAAGTAGGAGGACCGCCATGAGTTGGAGGCCACCCTGAGACTCCATAGTGAATTCCAGGTCAGCCTGAGCTAGAGTGAGACCCTACCTCAAAAAAAAAAAAAAAAAAAAAAAAAAAAGTGTGTATGTGTGTCAAAAGATGGGAAGGAGTGCTTTGGAATGCTGTCTTCCAGACACAAAGTAGTCAGTATATTCATGACATCACAGTGGCTGTTGTTAACCATATATACGGAAGTTGTCAACTTAAAAAGACTACCACTAATTAAGAAGAATATAAAATTCAAACCTCATGGCTTCAATAGGACATCTTAGGTTGGCTACATGCTGTATCATGATCTTCTTTAACATAGGAGAAGGAATACAGGAAAGATTGTAAGAACAAGAGCATCAAAACATTATTTAAAAGCTGGGTGTGGTGGCACATGCCTTTCATCCCAGCACTTGGGAGGCAGAGGTAGGAGGATCACTGTGAGTTGAGTTCACCCAGAAATGACATATAGAATTCCAGGTCAGCCTGGGCTAGAGTGAGACACAACCTCAAAACAAACAAACAAACAAACAAAAAATCATTTAGGCCCCTAAATTGGAAGGGGAAAAAACGTGAAATTTATTTCTCAACTTGGCCCTCCTGGAGTTCAACTTGAACAAATTCAGAGAAGCAACATTAGTTAGCTGAAAGGCAGCCAACATTCACGTTAGCCCAAAATAAATAAATAAATAAAAATAAAAAGCAGGCTTGCCTGCAAAGCCAAAGGACCCAGGTTCACTTCCTCAAGACCCACATAAGCTAGATGCACAAAGTAGTGCATGCATCTGGAATTCGTTTGTAGCAGCTGGCAGCCCTGGTGTGCCCATTCTCTGTCTCCCTGTTTCTCTCTCCCTCTTAAGTAAATAAAATATTTTTAAAATAAATTAATTAAATTAAAAATTAAAGCCACTCTCAAGTTGTTTTTTTCTTTCTTTTTGTTAACTACTGCTACTGAAATGCTACAAATAGGATTGCCACTGTGGTTATTTCATCCCTTTTTAAAAAATATTCTTTAATAATTTTACTTTATTTGTGAGAGGGAGAGAGAATGGGCACGCCAGGGTCTCCGGCCACACAAATGAACTCCAGATGCATGTGCCACGTTGTGCATCTGGCTTATGTGGGTCCAGGGGAAACAAACCAAAGTCCTTTGGCTTTGCAGGCAAGTGCTTTAACTGTTAAGCCATGTCTCCAGTCCTGCTTCATCCCTTTGTAATAGAAAATCAAGGGTCAGTTCAGAACTGCCAAAGCTATGGATGAGAATGAAGAACTAGACATTGAGAAAGACATACATACACATACTTTTTATTCTGGGGAGCAGGCGCTGAGATAGGGTCTCATGTATCTGGAGTTCATTTGCAGTGGCAAATAAAAAACAAAAAGAAATTTGGATAAATAAATAAAAACATGTACAAAGTAGTGTATGCATCTGGAGTCTGTCTGTAATGGCTAGAGGCCCTGGCATGCTCATTCTCCTTCCTCCCTTCCCCATTCTTCTTACAAATAAATAATATATTTGTTTAAAAACACAGAAGGAGGACTGAAGAGATGGCTTAGCAGTTAAGCACTTGCCTGTGAAGCCTAAGGACCCCACTTTGAGGATCAATTCCCCAGGACCCACGTAGGCCAGATGCACAAGGTGGCTCATGCATTTGGAGTTTGTTGGCAGTGGCTGGAGGACCTGGCGTGCCTATTGTCATTCATTCATATTCCCCTCCCTTCCCCACCCCTCTGTTGCTCTCCAATAAATAAATAAAAATAAAACAAAACAAAAGCACAGTAAGAGCCAGGCATGGTGGTGCCCGCCTTTAATCCTAGAAATATAAACATGAAGGGGCAGAGCTACTGTTTATTTTTTTTAAATATATATATTTTTTTAATTTTATTTATTTATTTCTTTGAGAGCGACAGACACAGAGAGAAAGACAGATAGAGGGAGAGAAAGAATGGGTGCGCCAGGGCTTCCAGCTTCTGCAAATGAACTCCAGACGCGTGCGCCCCCTTGTGCATCTGGCTAACGTGGGACCTGGGGAACCGAGCCTCGAACCGGGGTCCTTAGGCTTCACAGGCAAGTGTTTAACCGCTAAGCCATCTCTCCAGCCCAAGAGCTACTGTTTAAATTGCCAAGAAATAAAGCCATGTCACTGACCATAATCAATAGATATATTTGAATCTCCTTTTGAACTCAACCTCCAAGTATTTTTTCCCTAAATTTTTCCCTCAAGCCCTATAGTTTCACCTTTCTCTGCATAGACCCTGCTATTTGCTAGTGGCCTTAGTTGTGTGGCTTCCTATATGGTAACTGAAGAGACTAAGAAAAAATAATGTAGCCAAGAAAACCAACTCAAGTGGGCAGTTCTAGTCCCGGACATATCCTTTTCAAGAGATGGAAGCAGTGTGTCTGCTTTCAGCAGAGTGGCAGAGATCAAGATGAGAGGACTTTTTCTGAATTCTAGAATGTTGCTTCCCTCCCTACCTCCCGCACTGCCAGTTCAATTCCATATGAAAATCTACACAAAATGAGGTCTTGAGCAGCCAGGGCTAAGCCAAGTGTGGGACAGTAGCAAAATTTCCCCTCCAAAAGAACCAGCAACCCCTGTGGGCCTACACAGAGCTGCCGGATTCCTGCCAACTGCTTCTACAACCAAGTCCCTTGTGCAGCAAAAGGAGAAGACTGCAGATGGGGAAATGACACCCAGGCTCTTACTGTCACGACATAATGAGTTTCTAACCCTCACTGGGGTTCCCCTTACACACACTTTGTGCCCTTCTCATCAAGAAAGGAATTATGATACTTCCTTTTTTTTTTTTTTTTTTTCGAGGTAAGATCTCACTCTAGCCCAGGCTGACCTGGAATTCACTATGGAGTCTCCAGGGTGGACTCAAACTCAAGGCAATCCTCCTTGTGCTGGGATTAAAGGCATGGCAATTCTCTTGTTGTTTTTGCAGTCCTGGAGATGGAACTTTCATGCCTTGAGCATGAAAGGTAAAAGCAAGCGATCCACCACTATCCATACGTTTTCATAGTTTCTCCTGAAATTCTTGTGCCATTTCTAACTAGATAGGATCCTTTTGTTTTCTTGAGATAGCCTCACACACAGGAAATCCTGGCTTTCTTGTTCTACCTCCTGGTGCTAGGATTAGGCTCCTGCACCATTTTGCTGGATACTTGCAATCCTGAATTGAGTTATTTCCTCAGCTTTGGTTCTCTAGTAATAAACTATAGTAGGAGGCTGTGGCAGAAGGATTCCAGTGAGTTTAAGGCCAAACTGGACCATATCAAGAGTTCCAGGTCAAGCTGACAGAAAGCTGGAAGAAGCCATTCTACATATACATATGGCCATGTGAGCCAACGGGTGCAATAGTGGCACATCTATCATGGTGGAAACCAACTGCCTTCCAATTGGACTGGAGGCCCACTCCATGGGAGGGAATACATCCCTGATACTGAAAACTTAAAACAGGGCTAGTCATAAGCCCTAGGGGTGTAACATCTGCTGATGTCTGGATAAGGGTATATACTATGCTTATCAAACTGCCCAGTAAGCACTTTTTCACTTTGAGAAAAGAATCTTCTCTTTTCAGATGGCAGTGACCTTTGGATGACTCAGAAGGCATCATAGTGCTGGAAAGAAGTGACTGGAGTACTGAGTAACATCCCGATCACAACTTCCAAGGCTCAGAGTCTAATGTGGAAGAGGTAGCGGAAAGAATGTAAGAGCCAAAGGAAGGGTAGGACTCCTTACAATGTGCTCCCTCCAGACATAAAATGGCCTGGACATCCATGACCTCATAGTGCCTGACATTACCTACACAAGACCATCCTAAGAGGAAAAGATCATGACATCAAAATGAAAGAGAGACTTATTGAGATGGGGAGGGGATATGATAGAGAATGGAATTTCAAAGGGGAAAATGAGGGAAGGGAGGGTATTACCATGTGATATTTTTTATAATAATGGAAAATGTTAATAAAAATTGAGAAAAATAAATAAATAATTTAAAAATAAATAAATAAATAAAAAAGAGTTCCAGGTCAGTCTGGACTACAGTGAGACTTGGTATCAAAAATCAAATAAACTCAGCTGGAGGGATGGCTTAGCAATTAAGGCACTTGCTTACAAAGTCAAAAGACCCAGGTTCTCTCCAGCCCTAAAAATGGAGTCATTCTTGTTATAACAAGAGTAACATAAACTGTGTGTGTGTGTGTATGCACACGCACACTTGTTAAGCCAAACATATACATGTTACTACCACAGAGACAGTTTAACAAAGCACGTATTAAGAATTCATTTATAGAAAGGAAGGGAGGAGGATACTTAATAGGTTGGTATTGTATATATGTAATTACAATGATTGTAATGGGGAGGTAATATGATGAAGAATGGAATTTCAAATGGGAAAGTGTGGGGATGGGGAGGGAGGGAATTACCATGGGATATACTTTATAATCATGGAAAAAATAAAAATTTAAAAAAAAAAGAATTCATTTATACAGACTAATAAATTGGGGGGGGGGGGTGGCAGAACTCATTCATAGCCAGTAGTGGCGTGGCACACACCTTTAATCCCAGCACTTAGGAGGAAGAAGTAGGTGGACCGCCATGAGTTTGAGACCACGGTGAGACTACATAGTAAATTCCAGGTCATTCTGGGGTAGGGAAAAGAAAAAAGAAAAAAAAAAAAGAACTCACACAGGCCAGGCATGATGGTACAATGCCTTTAATCACAGCACTGAGGAGGTGAGGTAGGAGGACTGCCTTGAGTTTAAAACCAGCCTTGGCAGAGTGAGTTCCAGGTCAGCCTGAACTAGAGTGAGATCTTGCCTAAAAAGGAAAAAGAAAAAGAAAAAAAAGGCTGGGCATGGTGGCATACTCTTTTAATCCCAGCACTAGGGAGGCAGAGGTAAGAGGATTGCCATGAGTTCAAGGTCAGCCTAAAACCACATAGTGACTTCCAGGTCAGCTTGGGCTAGAGCGAGACTCTACCTTGAAAATCAAAAGAAGAAAAAAAGAGAAAGGGAAAAGAAAAAAAAGCAAACTCATTCAGGAACGAGCAAAAGGCTAATTCTCACAAGTGTTAACATACACCTGAAGTTTAACAGGGGGATGGTTGGACATGGGGGAAGTCCACAGACACCATCAGATCACACTGCACCTATTATTTCCAAGAGTTACCACAGCAATATTGTGACAGGGAGTTGCTGGAAACCCCAAAAGATGGCAGACCCACAGAAGGAGCCCACTGAAAGCAGTCACTCCTCACTCCTTGCCCAGTGTCTGATTAGGTACAAGGAACCAACAAAACTCCCTGGCTCCTGCATGAGACCATTTCCACATCAAGGAGTCCAGGGTTACTGACTTAGTCCAAGAGAGGAATACAAAAGACTCCCCATGTATGCCACAGGTTCTCCACTCAAATGTGGGAACCATTTGCACACACCTGGGCAGCTTCTAGATGAGAGATCAGTAGGCTGCTCCACTGGTAAACGTCACTTGGCTGACCACGTGTACACATCTTCTGGTGCTCAGTATATGACAGTGGTAAATCACAAGGGACAGAGACTTATATAAATCCCAATTTCAGTGACAGGAATAAGCTTGCTCTCTCAGTGACCTTTAACACTCCTCTTGGGCACAGAACATGTCTCCCAGAGCAGAGAACGCTTGTACATCAGAATGGCCAGGTAGAATCTAATGATCTGCACTGCCCTGGTTTTCTTGCAAGTCAGTAAAAACAAGATCAGGCAATAGAGGGGGAGGAGAGGGACGAACCTGAACTAAACTAACTGTGGAGTGGAGCTTTAGCCCAAGTTAGGTTCTAAGTTAGGAATGGGAGGAAACAGCCATCTTTCCTCATTAGTGTCATGGAGTGAGGGGCAATTTCTCCTCTAACCTTCTGCCCTCTAAAAGTAAAGCAGTCTTTTCCTCCATCCAGCTGTTGGGTGGACACAGTGCAGCCTCTCCACAGTGCTTATTAACTTTTTTCCACTATTGCAACTGTCCCGAGCCTCACTACTGGTGACTTAATTTGCAAACTCCATTAGATGGAAAGTCCAATTTCATGCAGTACTTCCCTATAGTGGTGACACAAACAATTAGGCTAATACACCTGTGTCCCAAGAACAGGGGGACAAAAGTCTCTCATGGAATTTAATTTCCCCACTATAAAAGCAAAGTTGAGAGGCTGAGGAAAGGGAATTGCAATGCTCTTGAATTTGCTATTTAATAATACAATGCCATCATCAACAGCACGTCCTTGAACTTATATTATACACCTTTCTACTGGAATGCCCATGTAATTTTAAAGGTATTACTGGAAAATCCAGGTCACTGGAGAGGCAAGAGACTGGGGAATGGGGGTGGGTGGCAAAGTGGACTTTAATTAAAATATGAATTGTCTGAATCCAGCAAATTTAAAAGGCATCAGACCTATGAGCACCTAGTCAGCTGGGGAAACAGCAGCTGTTTCCAGTGACAGGTGACTTTAAGTTTATGGGTGGTGGTATCTACTGACGGAGCTGCGTGTGAGAAAATACTCCAATTCTGCAAACAACCTTAAGAAAAATGAAGAGGAACAAAAAGGAAACGCAAGCCAATGACCCCAACGCCAATCCGTGAACCTCTTTCTCAATCAGGACAGTTTTCCAGTTCATTCTGCTTTGCCTGTGACCCCCCAAAAGCCTACCTCCTCTACTGCCACATGCTCTGAGGTTCTGCAGACAGCATTCCTGTGGCCTGCACACCTTCTAGGCAACTCTGGCCTCTTGAAGCTAAAACTCAGAGTCAGAGACAAGGCCACCCAGTAAAACTCTTGCAATCCAGGGACTACCCTAGGAACCACAAAATTAAGAGACTAAGAAACCTTCCACACTAAAGGTTTGGCATCAGGTTCCCAAGGAGAACCAATTTCTAACTGCAGGTGGGGCTTTAGACCATCAGATTGTCAGAGGCTATTTAAGGGTCTCACTGCTGTGATCAGGTAATGAAACAGTACACAGACGTTAGAAAGGGGGAAACGGAAGCCTCTGAAAATGTCCAAGTGGGCACTAAAAGCCGAAAGACCACCACTGACAGAAATACCCAGGAATCAAAGGAACAGGCAATAGAACTATTTCTCTGGACCTTCTAAACCACCTCTCCTTTGTACATAAAATTTCCTTACTTCCAGGAGGGAACTCCTGACACATGTGCCCCCTTGTCTGGCTATGTGGGACTTGGAAAGCTGAACATGGGTCCTTGGGCTTTACAGACAAAAGCCTTTTCTGCTAAGCCTTTTCTCTAGCCCCTCAAATTTATTTTCTATCAGGAAAAAAAATGCACCTGTTTCTTCGGGCAATTCTAAAGAAAGATCCACAGATACTCATGAAATGTAAAGCAGTACTTACTAATGCATAAAATGGTTTTTTATTTAAAGCTGTGAAAGTAAAACATATAGACATGATTGTTTGAAATTTTCTAAAACTTATTCATTTGAAAGGGAGTGTGGGCTTCTTGTTGCTGCAAACTAACACCAGACACATGTGCCACTTTGGTCCAACTGACTTTACAAGGATACTGGGAAATTGAACCCAAGCTGGCAAGCTTTCCAAGCAAGCCCCTTTAACCTTTGAACCATTTCCCCAGCCCAAAGTTTTGGCTTTTTTTTTTTTTTTTTTTTTTTTTTAGAATTAATGAGACTTTATTAGACTAAGAGAAGGAAAGAAAGAAGTACAGAGAGCTCCTGCCACGTGGAAGGCAGGAGAGGGTAGCGCCAAAGGAAAGTAGCCCCCATCTCAGCCCGGAGATGAGGCGGTTTACCAGAGCAGAGGCCTAGCAGTTCAGGAGAGATTAAGAGCCAAAAGAGAGAAAGATGAAAAATACACAATTTCTTTCAATGCAGTCTCAGAATAATAACACAGCCCTAAATAATCCACATTATTTCTAAAAACCATCCTTCAGGAAAACTGTTCTGACACAAGTCTTCAGTTTTGTCTTTTGAAACCGGGTTTTGTTATGTGTCCCTGGATAGCGTTTTAACAGCAGCTATGTAGGACAGGCTGACTGGAGCTCTCGGGATCCTCCTGCCTCTACCACCATAGTACTATTTGATGATTCAGCACCCAGCAGGCCCTGAAGGCACAAGTAAGTTACAAGAGGAAGTTGCCCAAATGCCTATGGTTTCTACTCCGGTTACAACGCATTCTGTTCCCAAGCATGCACCTATGGCAGCATGGGGTGTGCGCTATGATCAAGTGACTGAGGACAACAGGACAAGGGCAGGGCCTACAGATGGTTCGGCACGCTGTGTGGATAGCTGTAGCGTTCCAGCCCCTTCCTGGGAAAACTCTGAAGGACTGCAGTGATGGGAAGTCTTCGCAATGGGCAGAACTTCGGGCAGTGCATATGGTTGTGCATTTTGCTTGGAAGGAAAAAAGGCCAGATGTGTAATTATACACTGATTCATGGGCTGTGGCCAATGGTTTGGCTGGATGGTCCAGGACTTGGAAGGAGCACAGTTGGAAAATTGGTGAGGACATTTGGGGAAAGTGTATGTGGATAGACCTCTCTGAATGGGCAAAGGATATAAAGATAATTGTGTCCCATGTTAAGGCTCATCAGAAGGTGACATCATCAGAGGATGACTTTATAATCAAGTAGATAAGCTGACCTGTGGATAGTGGTCAACCTCTTTCCTCAGCCACCCCTGTCAATGCCCAGTGGGCCCACAAACAACGTGGCCATGGCGGCAGGGATGCAGGCTATGCATGGGCCCAACAACATAGACTTCCACTAAGGCTGACCTGGCTACAGCTGCTGCTTAGTCCAAAATCTTCCAGCAGCAGAGACCAAATCAGAGGCCCCAATATGGTAGCATTCTTAGAGGGGAACCAGCCAGCAACCTGGTGGCAAGCTGACTAATCAGACCTCTTCCATCATGGAAAGGGCAGCGTTCTGTCCTTACAGGAATAGACACTTATTTTGGGTATGCACATAGGCTTCTGCCAAACTACCATCAGTGGGCTTACAGAATGCCTTATCCAAGCCAGGCATGGTGGTGCATGCCTTTAATCCCAGCACTCAGGAGACAGAGGTAGAAGGACTGCCATGAGTTCGAGGCCACCCTGAGACTCCATAGTGAATTCCAGGTCAGCCTGGGCTACAGTAAGACCCTATCTCCAAAAACAAACAAAAAAAAAAAAAAAAACCAGAATGCCTTATCCAGCATCATGGCATTCCACACACCATTGCTTCTGACCAAGGAACTCACATCACTGCAAAGGAAGTACGGCAGTGGGCTCATGATCATGGAATTCACTGGTTTTACCATGTGCCCCACCACCCTGAAACAGTTGGTTTGACAGAACGGTGGAATAGTGAAAGAAACAGCTATATCCTGGTGTGGTGGTACAGGCCTTTAAACTCAGCACTTGGGAGGCAGAGGTAGGAGGTCACTGTGAATTTGAGGCCACAGAGGCTACATAGTGAATTCCAGGTCAGCCTGGACCAGAGTGTGACCCTACCTTGAAAAACCAAAAAAGAAAAAAGAAAAATAAACAAGGCTGGAAAGATGGCTTAGTGGTTAAGGCACTTGTCTACAAAGCCAAAGGGCCCAGCATTCAATTCCCCAGAACCCATGTAAACCAGATGCATAAGGTGGCACATGCATCTGTGTTAGGTCAGGACAAAATGGAGTTACAGCAGGAGGGCAAAGTGAATCATCCACATTCCTCAAGGAATTGTCCAGCCATTATCCCTCACCTGCCTAACAAGGCTCCAAGTCTAGATTTATTATCCCCTTATCTCTCATCAGGTCACTTCTGGTCTCACCCTATGGCTAATGTAAAGAATAGAGATTTACTGCCCCAACAAAGAAAATCATTCCCTTCCTCACCTTCACCCTACAGAAGAGCCCTTAAAGCCCACTCTCTGTAACTCCAAGCTGACTGCTTTGCTCGAGAGTCAGTGCTGGCAGCTTGCGATCCCCCCCCACACCCCATCAAACTTCCATCTTTCACCCTTACATGAGTTCATTTGTAGCAGCTAGAGGCCCTGGCACACCCATCCTCTCCCTCTCTCCCTCCTCCATCTCTCAAATAGATAAAATAAAAATAATATATTTTAAATGCAAACAAAAACAGCTGGGCATGGTGGCACACCTTTAATCCCAGTACTTGGGGGACTGAGTAGGAGGACTGCTCTGAGTTTGAGGCTACAAAATGAGTTCCAAGTCAGCCTAGGCTAGAGCAAGATCTTACCTGGGGAGGTGGGGGGGGGGATCTAAACACTCACAAGAAAAAAATCTTTTGCATACACACACAGTGAGTGAGTGTGTTCTGGAGGTTGAACCCAAGGCTTCACACATGTGAGGCAAAGATTACCCGAGTCACAGCCCTTTAAGATGATTTTATTTGAATATTTATTTGCACATGTTTGTATGGGTGCACCAGGGTCTCTTACCAATGAAGACAGAACATCATACGCTTGAGCCACCTTTTTTTTTTTTTTTTTTTTTTTTTCAAGGTAGAGTCTCACTCTAGCTCTAGCTCAGGCTGACGAGGAATTCACTCTGTAGTCTCACGGTGGCCTCGAACTCATGGCGATCCTCCTACCTCTGCCTCCCGAGAGTGCTGGGATTAAAGAAAGGTATGCACCACCACACCCAGCTTGAGCCACTTTTTACGTCTGGCTTTACATGGATGTCTTGAGAATTAAATCCAGGTGAGCAGAACTTGCAAGCAAGTGCCTTTAACCACTGAGCCATCTTCCTGGAAGGCATGTTTTAAATGAATAAATGAAAATGACATCATTCTAAAATAAATCTAAGAAAGTAGGTGAAGTGAGACACGCCTATAAGCCCAGCACTTGGGAGATAGACACAGGAGCACCAGAAGTTCAAACCTAGCATAGCATATATGAGACCAAGAAGAAAAAAGGGAAGGAGGAAAAAAATCATAGGGTTTTTTTTTAGTTGTTTTTGGAGGTGTCACCCCACAGCCTTGTGCATGCTAGGCAAGCAATACCCCACCCTCAAAATCATAGCACTCTATAGCGAGCTTTGGTCTAATCATAAGCTATGATGATGCAGAGGGAAAACTCAATTATTATAAGCAACTTACCACTGCTCCCACAGATTTTTTTACATAACAGAGCAAAAACCTAAACTTTAGAAAGCATCGCTGGAATCTGAGGCAGTCACTGAAAACTGCGAAGGTTCTAACCTGAAAGGACTCACAACAATTCCAAGACCAGGATCAGTCTCTACATAAGCTCTGGGCCTATCAGCCATCTAACAGTCAAATGCTGGAGAACCCAAAGATGACTGAGCAAAGCCTTCACAAGACATTTCCTCAGGTAGAAATCTAAAAGATCTACAAACATAGTAAGGAATAGCCATGTTCCCTTACTACAAAGTTTTTGTGCTAATAATAATCATGTTAGGGCTGGAGAGCTGGCTTAGTGGTTAAGCACTTGCCTGTGAAGCCTAAGGACTCCGGTTCAAGGCTCAATTCCCCAGGACCCATGTTAGCCAGATGCACAAGGGGGCGCATGCATCTGGAGTTTGTTTGCAGTGGCTGGAGGCCCTGGCGCGCCCATTCTCTCCCTCTCTCTCTCTCTCTCTCTCTCTCTCCCTCTTTCTCTCTCTCTCTGTCACTCTCAAGTAAATAAATAAAAATTTAAAAATAATAATAATAATAATAATCATGTTAAAAAGACATGTTAGCCAGGCATGGTGGCACACTCTTTTAATCTCAGCACTCCGGAGACAGAGGTAGGAGGAATGCCGTGAGTTTGGGGCCACCCAGAGACTACACAGTGAGTTCCAGGTCAGCATGGACCAGAGTGAGACCCTACATCAAAAAAAAAAAAAAAAAAAAAGAAAAAAACATGTTAAGAAGGGGGCTGCCGTGGTGGCGCACACCGTTAATCCCACCACATGGAAAGCAAGGGTAGGTAGGTAACCTTGAGTTCAAGGCCACCCTGAGACTACACAATGAGTTCCAGGTCAGCCTGGACTAGAATGAGACCCTACCTCAAACAAAAAAAAAAAAAAGACAAAAGGGGTACTGGAGAGATGGCTTAGCAGTTAAGGCTCTTGCCTGCAAAGCCAAAGGACCTAGGTTTGATTCCCCAGATCCCACATAAGCCAGATGCACAAAGCGTCATGTGAGTCTGAAATTCATGTACAGTGGCTAGAGGGTCTGGTGTGTCCATTCTCTCTCTTTATCTGCCTCTTTCTCTCTCTCTCTCTCTCTTTTTCTCTCAAATAAATAAAAATTTAAGGGCTGATGAGATGCTTAGTGGTTAAGGTGTCTGCCTGCAAAGCCAAAGGACCCTGGTTCAATTTCCCAGTACCCACATAAGCCAGATGCACAAGGTGGCACATGCATCTGGAGTTCGTTTGTGTGACTAGAGACCCTGGTGTGTCCATTTTCTCTCTCTTTCACCTTCTCTCAAATGAATAAAATGTATTTTAAAAATTTTTTAAAACATTACTTAAAAAAACAGATTCAAGGGCTGGAGAGATGGCTTAGAAGTTGAAGCACTTGCCTGAGAAGCCTAAGGACCCAGGTTCAATTCCCCAGGACCCACATAAGCCAGCTGCACCAGGTAGTGCATGTGTCTGAAGTTCGTCTGCAGCAGCTGGAGGCTCTGGCACACTCATACTCTGTCATGTAAATAAATAAAAAATAAAATTTTTAAAAGATACAGCAGCCAGGCGTGGTTGCCCACACCTTTAATCCCAGCACTCAGGAAGCAGAGGTAGGAGACCACCCTGAAACTAGAGTGAAACCCTACCTCAAAAAAAAAAAAAAAAAAACTTAAATAAATAACAAAAGCAAGGGATGGTAGCACATGCCTCGAATCCTAGCACTTGGGAGGCAGAGGCAGGAGGATAGCTGAGACTACATACTGAATTCTAGGTCTCCCGGGTTAGAGTGAGATTCTACATAGGAAGGGAAAAAAAGGAAAACAAACAAAACAAAAAAAAAAAAAAACAGGCGGGGGTGGAGGCACAACACTTGGAGGCAGAGGTAGGAGGATCACTCTGAGTTCAAGGCCACCCTGAGACTCCGTAGTAGTGAATTCCAGGTCAGCGTGAGACCTTACCTTGAAAAAGAAAAAAAAAAAAAAAAGACAAATGTCTGTTTAATAACTCAGAAAAAAAAAAACCACAAACCAAGTATTAGGGCTCATGCCTACAATCCCAGCACCCGGGCAGCTAAGGGAGTTCCAGGTCAGCCCGAGCTACAGTGAGAAAAAAGTGCCACAAAAAAAGGAAGGAGGAAGCCGGGCGTGGTGGCACAAAGCTTTAATCCCAGCACTCGGGAGGCAGAGGTAGGAGGATTACTGTGAGATCGAGGCCACCCTGAGACATAGTGAATTCCAGGTCAGCCTGGGCTAGAGTGAGACCCTATCTCGAAAAGCCAAAAAAAAAAAAAAAAAAAAAGGAGGAGGAGGAGGAAGGGGAGACAAGAGAAAAAAGAGGGAAAGGATAAGGAGCAGGTGGGAACAGGCTCCCGGAAATGGAGTCACCAAGGGACAGCAAGATGGTGACAGACTTATCCACATTCCCCAAGAAACCACCCAGTCATTATCCCTTCCTTGCCTAACAATGCCCCCCAGGTCATGATTTCCTGACCCCTCATCTTACCTGGTCATTGTTCTGGGGTCACACCCCAGCTATCTTAGATCTCCCCTAAAGAAATTTATTTTTTAACTTTTCCTTTCCTAGCCTTTCCCGACTGAAGAGCTGTATAAAGTGCACTATCCGGAACCTCAGGTTGCCTGTGCTCGGCTCCTGAGAGTCAGACCTGGCAGCTTGTGCTTTTCCAGATAAAAGCCTCCATCTTTACCTCACAGTGGTTTGTGTGGTCTTCGTCACTCCTGAACCTTTCATAAGAAAGAAACCAGTTAGTAAAGCTAACGAACTTCCTGCAAAACTCAACTGAAGGTCATGTCAACATACAACTTGCCCAGATCCTGTGCTTAGCCCCCAGTACAGCCAAACAAAAAAAAAAAAAGAGTGAATCCAGTGTTCTACAATAGTTAACAGGTCAGTTATTGTTATTTATTTGAGAGAGGGAAAGAAGCAGGCAGAGAGAGAGAGGGAAGGAGGGAGGGGGGGGAGGGGGAGAGAGAGAGAGAGAGAGAGAGAGAGAGAGAATGGGCAAGCCAGAGCCTCCAGACACTGCAAAAGAACTCCACACATATGTGCCACCTTGTGCATCTACCTTACATGGGTCCTGGGGAATCAAACCTAGGTCCTTTGGCTTTGCAGGCAAACACCTTAACTGCTAAACCACCCCAGAAAATTCTCTTTTAGTTAATCCTTTCCCAGCCCAGTGGTTTGGTCAGATTGTGGATGGGTGGGGGTTGCTCAGATTAGGTTTACAAAGGGCTAGGAGGAGACACAAGTGTTTTCAAGCTTTCCTCCTCCAACAAAGACCATCACCTGCCAACAGGCAAACATTCTGAGGCCAAAGAGATGATGACTCAGCACATCTTGATAAATTCTAAGATGTCCCACAAACACACCCAAGACAAACAGGCCTTTAAGTTTCCTAAGGAGGAACAGCCGCTGGCATTTCCCACCTTGCCTGCCATTGGCACACGCTCCTGTCTGACTTTAAGAGGCTTCACAAAAGAGTTATGGCCCCCAACTTCCTTGACTTGAATTAAACTTGGCTTCCACTTCTGAAAACTCCAAGTTTTTATTTTGTTTTGTAGTCTCACTAATACTTTTAAATGAGAGATGCTGTGAAAGGAAAGGAAATTCCCCGCAGCTGCGTGTGAGCATTCTGCCAACCGAGGCGCAGGAAGAAGCTCTCCCACGTCAGAAACTTCCAACTGAGAGATTTGCAAACCAGCAGGGGAGAATGGATGGAGCCCAGGGAGACGTGTGCAAGTAAAAGAGCTACAAAAAGCTCCTTTTTGTATCCAAGTCGCAGGGGCTTCTGGAGGCCTGTCATGCTTCAGCGATCGCTGCCCCTCCCCTTCACCCCTCTCTAAAGCCACCTTCCTCCCCACACAGGCTTGGGGATCCAAGCACACATTCGGCCGCAGCCCTTCTTAGCCTCCCTTTATGTGACCCCATCCCCAGGCCTCCCCAGCAGTCTTTCTGCCACAACTGGATAAAGGAAAGCAGCTTAACGGGGTAGCAACCATTTTCCTCGACTAAATGAAGTCCTGGAGTTAAGCTGCACTCCTAGGAAGGAAGTGACAATCACTTTGGCAAATGAACGTTTTATTTTCTGTTACCCGCAACATGATAACCAGGGCAGTCAACAGCTAAAAAGTTCGCGGATGAGCTCTGCAGTTGTTTTGAAAGCTATCAAGAAAAATCTGGCTCTACCCTCATGGGGGGGTAGCTAATTTAGGTCAATTGCCATCTGAGTTTTTAATTTCTATATTGATAGTTGAAAAAAAGAGGCGACCACCTTCCCTTATCATAATTTCAAGTGAACAAGATCCAAAGGAACAAATGTCCCATAATCATCTTGTAGCCATCCCCTCCTAAAGCGAGGAGGAGTTTACAGCTTGGATATGACTCTCCGTTAAGGGCTCCCTCCCTGTCAAAGGTCTAGAGTTAACACTGAATAGCCCTAAGCCAGTAGTATTCTGGAAATTATTAATGTTCATTTCAGGGCCCCCACTTACCTCAGAAATGTAGGTAAAATGCATACCCCTTAGGACCAGCGTGTGCCCAGCCCAGTAATAGCTGATCACATGACCAGGTGAATGGTACAGTCACATTGAGGTCACACTTAATGAGGTCTTCACTAACACAATGACGTGAAACCTCAACATCACAAGAAACTTGAAGGCAGGAAAGTCAAAAACGTGTCCTCACAAGATATTTCAATAGCATGGCTTGGGACAAGCAAATTCACTAGAACACGCGTGCATACTCCATATTCCCACAGTATTCAGAGTCCAACTACATTATACTATAGTTTGAACCTTACCTAAACTATTTCACAACTGATATCTTTCCAGGGAACAGCAGTTCCCTCCTCAGCACCTACTGGCATCTGCAGTTCTTTTGTAGGTGGTTGTGGGTGTGCCCAGGCTTCTGCAAGCAGATCTTGAACCACTTCCCATGGGAAAGGTGAAATCAACACTCAGGAACGTGGCAGGTGCGGGAGCCACCTTAGGAGGGGACTGGGCGGTCAGGAGACAAGCCCAGGGTCGTCTCTCTATCTATAACCAGAGGATAAGGTTCACCATCCAGCAAGTTTTAACATGCCCGTATTAATGCCTGTATCACAGCAGCTGATGACTGGTGGCAGGGAAATGCCCCCAAAGTGGAGGGCACAGTTATGCTTATCGGAGCACCTCATCACCCCACCAGGAATGTGCAGCTCACTTTGCAGCAGGTAACACGGAGGTTTTAGACAAGGCCCGGCAAGCTTCCTGGTAACTCAGCTACTAGGTTGGCAGGGAGCAATTTTTGGTCAGCTGACATTCAAGTTTTTATTGACAGCAGCAATTTTCTAGAAGGTACATCCCCAGGAAAGGACTCATATGAGTGCGCAGGTGTATTAACACAACTGTTTCTCATCTCCTCAAAAAAGGTAAAACATTAAAGCCACAAAATCTTTGAAAGCATCACAAGAAAATGTTCGGCCTGCCGGGCGTGGTGGTACACACCTTTAATCCCAGCACTTGGGAGGCAGAGGTAGGAGTTAGAGGCCATCCTCAGACTATATCATGAATTCCAGGTCAGCCTGGGCTACAGCAAGGTTAACTACCTTGAAAAATAAAAAATAAAAAAAAAAAGGTTTGTACCAAAATTACTCAGAAAGGTAGTAGAAAGGGCTCCTGATAAGACTCCTGCCACCCATAACACCCTAGGCAGGAGAAACCAGGTTCCGCTCAGGGCCACCAGGCAGAGAACAATGACCATGAAACTGCTGTTTCCTTAGGAGGCCCTGCAAATCAGCCCTTCCCCAGGGAGAGGATGTGGCGTTCCCTGTTTGCTGTTTTCCTTTCATTACTTCGATTCCAGGGTGCGCATGAGAGGGGGAGAGGTGGGAGGGTATCAAAGTAAAGGTAGAGATTGGCATTTTATTTGTTCTCTGTTGCAAGTTTGCTGTAACTAAAAGGTAACACAGGCTTGTCAGAGATTATCCTAAGGGCTCTAAAGGAAAGGTGATGTATTTAATGACTCCACCCCCAGCAAAGTGCTTCATCCGCACACCACCCCAGGGAACTCACAGCCCCATTTGTCCTCTTGAGCTCCAGACACTTCTAAAGGTAAAGGAATCCAGGAGGTTATGAGTGACAGTTATAAGAGATACAGAGGACCAGCACTGACCTTTAACTTGGACTCTCCCACCCCACCGCACCACCTTTCCTGTGACTATGGCCTTTCCAGCGGGGAGAAAGGAAGTATCATCCCAGGTGGCTAAGAGCCTAACACGCTCCACTGTTACAGCCTGTACTGGCCACCACCCATGCCCTCCAGCTTCCATGAGGCAGAACTTTCGCAAAGACTGGAATGGAGAAGAGGTCTAGAAATGCATTCATTTAAAATCAAAGAGGGGCAGGGCGTGGTGGCGAAGACCTTTAATGCCAGCAGACATAGGAGGATCGTCCAGGGTTTAGGCCAGCCTGAGACTACATAGTGAATTCCAAGTCAGCATGAGCTAAAGCTTAAAATGACGGGGGTAGGAGGGGGAATATAAAACATGTTTGGAAAAAGCCGGGCGTAGTGGTATACGCCTTTAACCCCAGTACAGAAGTAGGATCACTATGAGTTCAAGGCCACCCTAAGACTACATAGTGAATTCCAGGTCAGCCTGAGCTAGAGCGAGACCCCACCTCGGAAAAGCAAACCAAAAACCACAAACACACATTTGTCCTGTGTGAGGTGGGGGCTCAAGACCCAGCACCACAGTTAAAAAAAAAAAAATATATATATATATATATATATATATATATATATATATATATATATATATATATATATATATATGAAAGCCAGGCATGGGGATGCATGCCTTTAACACCAGCACTCAGGAGGCAAAGGTACAAGGACTGCCATTAGTTCAAGACTACCCTAAGACTACATAATTGAATTCCATGCCACTGGGACTAGAGTGAAACCCTACCTCGAAACACCAAAAAGAAAAATTGAGTAAAGGAAGGGTGGGGGGAAGCTTAATCAAAACTAAAAGAGAGTATGAATAAGTCATATGGAAACCTACTTGTTGGACAACAGTACATCCAGAAGCCATAGATTATCACGAAAAATTTTTCAGTGCCAGGAATGGAATACCTTCCAGTGACTTGTTGGCCAGGGAGGTCCCTAATGCCCCCAAAACATTATAGGCCATTGCCGAAGCCCTTGGCTTCCCACTAGGAACAGCTAGAGGGTCAGACCCTATTGCTGAAGACTCCTCATGTTTGGGCTGCACAATCACTGAGATATCTTGCTAGAGCTGAGCCAAAAAAAAAATGTTGCCACCATCTGAAAAGAGAAGCTTCTCTAACCAAAAATGAGACTAGTAGTATGGGTATGAACATTAAAAAGTGAGGGCTGGAGAGATGGCTCAGCAGTTAAGGCACTTACTTGCAAAGCCAAAGGACCCAGGTTCAATTCTCCAGTACCACATAAGCCAGATACACAAGGTAGTGCATGCATTTGGAATTTGCTGGTAGTAGCTGGAGGACCTGGCACACCCATTCTCCCTCCCTCCATCCCTCTTCCCCTCCCTCTCCTTCTCAAATAGAAATTAAAATATTTTATGCCATGGTAGAAACCAACTGCCCTATAACTGGACTGGAGGCCTGGTCCATGGGAGGGAATACATCCCTGATACTGAAAAACCTACATCAGGGGTAGTCATGGGCTCTAGGGGTGTATCATCTGCTGCTGTCTGGCTAAATGTATATACTATGCTCATCAAACTGCCCAATAAGCACTTCTCTTCATATTCATACCTATATATTCATGCTACTCTCACTTTTGGTAGAGAACCTTCTCTTTTCAGATGGCAATGACCTTAGGATGACTCAGAAAGCATCATGGTGCTGGGAAAAAGTTAACAGGAGTGCTCAGCACTGTAATATCTCTATCACACCTTCCAAGGCTTAGAGTCCACTGCGGAAGAGGTGGCAGAAAGAATGTAAGAGCTGCCACCCTGAGACTACATAGTTAATTCCAGGTCAGCCTGTACCAGAGTGAGACCCTACCTCGAAAAACCAAAAAAAAAAAAAAAAAGAATGTAAGAGCCAAAGGAAGGGTAGGACTCCTTACAACATGCTCCTCCAGACACAAAATGGCCTTGATATCCACGACCTCACAATGTCTGACACTACCTATACAAGACCATCATAACAGGAGAAAAAGATCATGACATCAAAATAAAAGACTGAGAGGAGGAGGGGATATGATGGAGAATGGAGTTTCAAAGGGGAAGTGGGGGAGGTATGGCATTACCAAGGGATATTGTTTACAAAAATCATGGAAGTCAAGGAGACCTTGGCTACATAGTGACTCCCAGGTCAGCCTGGGCTACAGCAAGACCCTTCTTTGAAAAAAAAAAAGAAAAGAAAAAAAAGACAGTGAATGAGAAGCTGGAGGCAGGATGATGATGACTCCAGAACATGGAAGGTGGAGTATGAAGGATTTCAAGTTCCCTATCAGCCCTGGCTGCAAACAAGTTTTAGGGGCGCAGGGTGTGGTAGAGAGTAGTAAGTGGGAACATGACTTTACCCTATCCTGTAAAAGAAAGACCACGGAGAACATGAGTGTTGGCCCTTAACTCCCACTTGCCAAACACAATCTAGGCATGCAGCCACAGCTATATCAGGACCTCAGGGTCACCTTACATTGTTAAGACCTTCTCAATTGGCCAGAATGTGTCCTATCCAATGGGTCTCTCTGTAGTCAAGAAGTGACAGCAATCCCAAAACAATATCCCTTCAGAAAATCAATCTCACAAAGGCAGAACTCGTCTCTACACTAGTACTCAGCAGATGGTCAAATTTATTTGGGGCTTGAAGGATGGTTAAAGCTTTTGAGACCTAACTGTGAAACTTTAAAAACAGAAAGCTCAGTAGTTAAAAGGCATTAATTGGGAAGACTGCTGAACAGGGTTCAATTCTCCAGTCCACATAAAGCCCCTCACAGGCCACTCATTTGCGGTAGCAAGAGACCCTATTTCAAAAGTTTGAGAACAAAGCCGGGCGTGGTGGCACACACCTTTAATCCCACCACTTGCCTTTAATTCCACCAGAGGAAGGAGTTCAGGGCCATCCTGAGATACTACATAGTAAATTTCAGGTCAGCATGAACTAGCATGAGACCCTACCTCGGGGAAAAAAAAAAAAAAAGTTTGAGAACAGATTAACTCCTCTGGCCTCTACATATGTGCCCATTATACACACACACAAATTAAATCAATTCAATTAAATAAATAAATAATGTTAAAGTAAAAACAGGGGAAAAAAAAGAATGCCTACCTAAGTTTGTGGTGCAGGGCTAAAGAGACACAAAAATTTAGCACTCTAACTGCATCCAAACAAGGTTAAGCCCACAACACAGAAGAGGGCCCTGTTAAAAGACAAGGGTTGGACTGGATCAGGCCAGAGCTATGAGGACAACCAACTGGTCCCGTTCCTTAGTCTTGTGCTTCTAAAGGGCAGACGATGTGCCAACTATTTTAAAGCTCTAACACACTAATTCTGTAAACAATAATGGCTACAGCCTGCACACTGCGCACTGGAATGGATTCCTCAACTTGGCCTCATCACTTATGCAGCTGATGAAACAAACACTGACAGCTTTTTTGCATTTGTAAAGGCCCCACAGCAGCTGTGGTGATCCCACCATAGAGCAATGAATTAAGCCTGAAACCCAGCTGGGTCTGAACAGAAGCCTTTTTTGCACAATGCAGCAAGACTATCATTGTTAACCTAGGCATTGCTGGGAAATATTCCGCATTACATTATAGGGCAGTTCTAACTCAATTCTTAAAATTAGCTCTAATAAGCAATTTTAATTTTAGCAAGAGGAATGTGGCACTTGTTTTTCAAACGACCCAAGTATATGGAGTAGGTGATAGGTACGCCATAAAAGCAACTCAGCAGTTGAACAGACTTCCAGTTACTGCAAAGTTTAAAATATTAACTCCTTCTTAGACACATACACACACACCTACTTGAAAGGTGAGGCGATCTCTAACCTACTAAACTCTTGATTATTTGGTCAATGCTAAGGAAATATAAAATACAGCCTCATATTAGGTAAGCCAAATTAATAAACACTGGCATTGGTTTGGAACACAGAACCATACATGAAAACTGGAGTGTGAAAAGCATGGTTAACAGCTGGGTAGGGTGGCACACGCCTTTAATCCCAGCACTTGGAGGCAGAGGTAGGAGGATCAGAATCGCCATGAGTTCAAGGCTACCCTGAGACTACATAGTGAATTCCAGGTCAGCCTGGGCTAGAGCAAGAGCCTACCTCAAAAAAAAAAAAAAAAAAAGTAGGGTTAACACCATTAGTAAAGAAATTATTTTCTTTTCTTGGGGGGGGTGTTCACTAGTAAAGAATTGTTGACAATATTAATAAATAAGATTTCAAATGCTGAGCTGGAAAGATGGCTTAGTGATTAAGGCTCTTGCTTGAAAAGTCTAAGATCCCAGGTTCAATTCCTCAGTACCCATGTAAGCCAGATGCACAAGGTAGCACATGCATCTGGAATTTGTTTGCAGTGGCTAGAGGACATGGCATGCCCATTCTGTGTTTCTCTGTCAAATAAATAATTTTTAAAGATTCCAAATGCTGGCAGACACATTGGTTCTCAGTTTCCTTGCACCAGGAGCCTTGAGTAAAGAACGAATACGCACACCAAGAAGGGCACAGGCGCCAGCGCACTCCTGCACAGAACGCGTCCCAAGCCTGGGGCCACAAGCCTTCAGCGGCCTGCACCACTCCTCTTCTCCTCGCCACCCGCCTTCTCTGAACACCTGAAATGAACAAAGTTCACCCAACTCTGGTCAGAGAGCACACCCTCTCAACAACTTCACACCAACTCATGAAGAATAATAAATCTGTTAAAACGGAAGTATCAAAATAAAATCTGCCCTATCCCGAGTCCTTCAAAGAATATCCAGTTCATACATGCAGAATGTGTTTCTAGTCTAACAGGCTTGTAAGTGACAGGAAAATCGGGCCAGGAGTGGTGGGCCACAAAAGCTCTTGGGAGGGAGAAGCACAAGAGGCAAAAGTTCCAAGTTACCCACAAAGATAGGAGGATGCCTTGAATTCAAGGACAGCCTGAGACTACACAGTGAATTCCTGGCCAGCTTGATTCACGCAAGAGCCTACTTCAAAAAACAAAGAAATAAATAGTTCAAAGTTAAGGCTGGGGACAGTTCAGTGGCTAAAAGCACTTACTTCTTGACATAAGTAGCAACAAACAAGAGAGATCCTGCCTCAAACAAGGTGGAAGGTGAAGACTAAAACATCAAAATTGTCCTCTAACCTCTGCAAGTGCACCCTGATACATGCATGTACCCCAATTCCCCACCACCACCACCCCACACAGAAGTTCAAGAATGACCACCATGGGCTGTTTGAAACCCTATGTCAAACATCCTCTCTCCAACCACAAAAAGAAACACAACTTCGAGGTAAACAGTCATTTAGTCCTTTTCACAAGCTTTACAGAAATAGCCATAAGAAAGTCAAAAACTAGCTGGGCATGGTGGCACACACACTTGGGAGGCAGAGGTAGGAGGATCACTGTGAGTTGAAGAACACCCTGAGACTATATAGTGAATTCCAGGTCAGCCTGGGCTAGAGTGAGACCTTACCTCAAAAAACAAAAGAAAAAAAGAAAATTAGTTTAAAAATGCCAAATGTGGTCCTATACCTTAACCACTAAGCAATCTCTCCAGCCCTATAAATTTAAAAAAAAAAAAAAAATTTAAGGACTGGAGAGATGGCTTAGCAGTTAAGGTGCTTGCCTACAAAACCAAAAGACCCAGGTTTGATTCCCCAGTACCCATGTAAAGCCAGATGCACTGGGTCTGCAGTTCCTATGCAGTGGCTGGGGGCCCTGGCATAGCTATTCTCTCTCTGTTTCTTTTGTTCTCAAACAAATACATAAATAAAGCCTGGCATGGTGGAGGCAAAGGTAGGAGGTTCACCATGAGTTCCATGTCAGCCTGGGCTAGAATAAGACCCTACCTTGAAAGGGGGGGAGGAGAATACATTTTGGGCTGGAGAGATGGCTCAGCAGCTAAGGTATTGGCCTGCAAAATCTACCATTCCCCAACACCCACTTAGAGTTAGATGCACAAAGTGACACTGGCATCTGGAGTCTGTGTGCAGATAGAGGTCCTGTTGAGTGCATTCTCTCTTTCAGGCCAGCCGGTGCTAGAACAAGACCCTGTATCAAAAACAGAAATAAACTAGGCATGGTGGCACACACCTTTAATCCCAGCACTAGAGAGGCAGAGGTAGGAGAGTTGCCCTGAGTTCAAGGACACCCAAAGACTACATAGTGAAATCCAGGTCAGCCTGAACTAAAGCAAGACCCTACCTTTAAAAAAAAAAAAAAAGATGGCTTTGCCATTAGGGCGTTTACTGGCAAAGCCAAGGGACCCAGGTTCAATTCCACATAAAGCCAAATGCACAAGGTGGCGCATGTATCTGGAGTTCATTTGCAGTGGCTGAAGGACCTGGCACACCCCTTCTCTATATACCTGTTTCTTTCATTCTCAAATGAATAAAATATTCTTCAAAAGATTTTTAAGGTAGGGTAGGAAAATAAATCCCTCTCCCCGACCCCCACCCCAAAAAAAACAGGGCTGGAGAGACAGCTCAACAGTTAAGGCACTTGCCTGCAAAGGCTAACAACTAAATTTGATTCCCCAGGACCCACATAAAGCCAGATGCCCAAAGTGGCTCACGGATCTGGAGTTCTTTTGTAGTGGCTACAGACCCTGGAGCACCCATTCTCTCTCTCTCTCTCTCTCTGCCTCTCTCACTCTCAAATAAATAAAATATCTTAAAAACACACCTGAACACCCCACAAGGAGAAAGTCAACTGTGGTAAAATGAAATCCCACCACTAAGCAAGCAGAATGCTCTAGCATAAATGTGTGTGAACAGTGCCGTCAGAGCTGGGCATGGTAGCACCCACCTTTACTCTCAGTAATCAGGAGGCTGAGGCATGAGGATCTCTGAATTCAAGGCTAGCCTGGGCTACAGAGTGAGTTCCAGATCAGCCTGGACTAGAAGAAGACCTTGCCTCAACAAAGAAAGTGGCAGCCAAGTACTGAGAAAACTGAGTGTGTACAGCACCATCAGGTGAGGTGAAAGAGCAGACGTAGAAAGCCAGGAGCCCAGGGCACCACTGAACAGGATGAAACAGCCACACCACAGTAAACACAGTTAGTGACGGGTATGTGCAAAACTTCCCCAAACATGCAAACATGTGTCCACACAAAACCTGCACACAAGTCAGGCATGGTGCATGCATGTAATCCCACTTCTCAGAAAGATGCAAGAAGGATCATCAGTTGAAAGTCCTCCTTAGCTACATAGGGAGTTTGAGGTCACCTCCATCTATATGAGGTCTTGCCTCAAAAACGGGAAAATGAAGGGAAGGGAAGGGGGAGGGGAGGGGAAAGGAAGAGGGAAAAGAAAAGGAAGAAAGAAAAAGAAAAGGAGAAAAGGGAAGAAGAGAAAAGAGGCTGGTGCTGGTGATAAAACTCAGAGAGCACTTGCCTAGCATGCTAGCATATGTGAGGCCCTAGATTCAATCTCCAGTACTAGGGGGGAGAAAAAACAAAAAGCATAATCTAAGTGTCCATCAAATGATGGATGACTGATAGATGCTCAACCATATAGTGCACTGTGGTTACTTAAGCCTTTAGGATGAATGAAAGACCAACACATGCTACTACGGCAGACTGCTCTTCCTGAGACTCACCTGTAGTTGCATGATTGGTCACAAAAGGCAAATCCTCAGCAAGAAAGATTTGTGGTCGTCAGAGGCTGGAGGTGGAGGGGAACTGGAGTCAAGTGGGAACTGATCACCACTGGCATAGTTTCTGTGTTGTGTGACAAAAATGTTCTAAAAATTGGCCATGGTAATGGTTGCACAACTTTAGAAATATACTAAAATTCATAGCTTTGTTTAAAAGACATCACCACATTCACATTCAAAATTACACAGGGAAAGACTGAGATGCCCAAAAGGCCTGACTTTGATTTAACCTACCACTAACATGCCAAAAAAAAAAGAAGAAAAAGAAGAACAGCTAGGGACTGAAGAGATGGCTCAGAGGTTAAGGCATTTGCTTGTTAAGATTAAGGTCCCAGATTCAATTCCCAATACCCATGTAAGACAGATGCACATGGTGGCACATGCATCTGGAGTTTGTTTGAAGTGGCTAAGTTCTGGCACACCTGTATTCATTCCCCCTCCCTCCCTCCTCCCTCTCTCTCACATAAATAAAAAAATTAAATAAATAAATAAAAGCCTAGGGCTGGAGAGATGGCTTAGCAGTTAAGGTGCTTGTCTGCAAAGCCAAAGAACCCAGGTTTAATTTCCCAGGACCTACGTAAACCATGCATAAGGGGCACATGCATCTGGAGTTTGTTTGCAGTGGCTAAGTTCTGGTACACCTGTATCCCCTCCCTTCCTCCCTCCCTCCCCCTACCCCCCTCATAAATACAAAAATTAAATAAATAAATAAAAACCTAGGGCTGGAGAGATGGCTTAGCAGTTAAGGCGCTTGTCTGCAAAGCCAAAGGACCCAGGTTTAACTCCCAAGACCCAAGTAAACCATGCACAAGGGGCACATGCATCTGGAGTTTGTTTGCAGTGGCTGAAGGCCCTGCAGGGCACCCTCCCACCCCACCCTCCGCCTCTTTTTAAAAACAAAATAAAATAAAGAACAGCTAGAAAGCTAGCAAGCTGAGGCTAGCCACCCACGTCAAGTGCTATTTTAGAGACCGGCTCAGTGAGAGTAGCGCTTGCCTGGCACGCAGGAAGCCCTGGTGGGACCCCGGCGCCCAGTACTGCATGGGAGCTCGCCTTGCAGCCACGGCAGAGGAAGCAAGAGGATTAGATGTTCAAGGTCATCTTTTCCTATAGTTAGAAGCTAGCCCCTGCTACATAAGACACTGAGGTATAGCTCAGTGATGGAGTGAGTGCTGGCCTGCCATAAGCCTGGCCCTGTGTTCCAATCACACCACCAAAAGAAAGACACCCAGGCTCAGTGGCACACATCTGCACTCCCAGCTACTGGGAAAGCTCAGACAGGAGGACTGCTTCATCCCAAACGTTTGAAGCCAGTGTGGACAGCACAGTGAGACCCAGCTCAGTAAGTAAGTGCAGTGATGGGAGACTTGAGCCTCCAAACGAGTAAAAACTGCTATCCCAGGCTTTCTAAATTCCTTACAGCTATGCTTTGTGCTAAATGCAAAGCAAGAGTCTAATAGACTGTTTTCATTTGGTGCCTACTCTGACAAGTCCCTTAAGTTAGCTTTAAGACTGTCCCTAAGTTCATAAAGTAGCAGGAAGTACAGCAAGTTCTGCTGAGCAGCACTAGGAATCTTGGAACATTCAGCACAGAGGATTACTTACTGCTAATGGCGGGAAAGAAAGCACCAAGAACTACATTCCTTGAGAGAGAAACCACCCAAAGCTCTTGTGGACCATATATAATGCCTGCTCAGAGAAACAAGCTGTTCCCCTGGCTGAGGTGACATCTTCTCTTCTTTACAGAGATGACCTCCATGTACAAAAGAAGAAAAGGACACGCTTACAATAGGTTACCATTAAGGTCTTAATTTGTATTAAACAACTGTAAGCAAATACTGTTTGGCTGTAAAAGCTTTGCAAGTCAAAGATAATGGCCTTCCTGGGTAAACTGACTGTTCCTTATGATCATCATTATTTATATTCCCAAGAGGGTTTGCCTACTGCTTCAATAAATTCTCAAAGAAATAACATGACAACTTCAGCAAGTCTCCTGGAAGGAGTGGGGGAAGGGTGGTGAGTAGAAAATGTGTTTCATCCTAGTCTTTGTCAGGTGTTGGGATTGCAAATGACATCATTTAATTAACACAGGGGAAAAGGAAGGAAAAATAAAAAAAAAAAAATCAGGCTCATCTTCATATGCTACCAAGTCAGACCCATTTTCTCCCACCTCCAGTGCTCTCCAGCTTACCTAGGCAGAAAGAAGACCCATTTTATTAGCATCATTAGAGTTCTGATTTATCACAAGTACAGTGAGTGTGAGATACTGTGCCCTCCTCATCTCATCTAGATAAAAACTCCATATAACATGAAGCAAGTTCAAATCTGTAAGAAATAACTGATGATGAATATAGGGGAGAGGGAGAGGCAAAGAATGAAAAACAAGGATTCCAGGACCTCTCTCATCAAGAGACTTGGCCCAAGACTTAGATACTCCTACAGCTGAGACTCTGGGACAAGCCAGCGATCCAAACATGTTCTACATTTACAGATCTCCTTTCATTCTGGTCTACCACCTTTCAGATTCCAGCCTTAGTTTAAGCCACGACGTTTTAGAATTCTAGCAGTAGTTCTGAGGTTTAATTACAAATCAGAATGAGTATTTAAAAACACTTTTTAAATATTTTATGTATTCATTTATTTGAGACAGAAAGGGGGAAGGAAGAAGGAGAAAGAATAAATACAAATGGGTACACCTAGGCTCACTACAAATGAACTCCAGATGTATGTGCCACCTTGTGCATCTGGCTTACGTGGGTCCTAGGGAATGAAACCTGGGTCCTTTGGCTTTGCAGGCAAGCACCTTAACTGTTAAGCCAGCCCTCTAAGCCCTGAAGACATTTTTAAAATATATTTTATTTCTTTGAGAGAGACAGAAAGAGGCAGACAGAATGGGCACACCAAGGTTTCCAGCCACATGTGTTATCTGTCTTACGTGGGTTCTGGGGAATTGAACTGGGATCCTTAGGCCAGAACCTTAACCACTTAAACCATTTCTCCAGGTCCTGAAAACATTTTTTTTGAAATATTATTTTTTATTTATTAATTAGAGGCAGAGAGAGGGAGAGAGACAGAGAGTGAGAGTAGGCATGCCAGGGCCTCTAGCCACTGCAAACGAACTCCAGATGCATGCGCCACCATGTTCTTAGGCATGTGCCTTAACCGCTAAGCCAGCTCTCCAGCCCCTGAAAACATTTTTAAAGACACAGAACACTGCTGGGTGTGGAGGCGCATGCCTTTTATCTCAGCACTCAGAAGGTAGAGGTAGGATGATCGCCATGAGTCTGAGGCCACCCTGAGACTACACAGTGAATTATTCCAGGTCAGCCTGGGCTAATAAGACAGTACTTCAGGAGAAAAAATAAAAAATTTAAAAATTTAAAAAAAAACCAGAACTCTGATGTCAACTAACATCAAAAGAGTTCATTATTAAATCCAGAGCCTCGCTGGCTCCCTGCACAATAGTACCATGATAAACTGAATTGGCATTTAAATAGAAATATGATCTCTGCCACTCAGATGTAATCACCACTGGGGATTACTTTTCCTGAATCTTTAAAATTCTTCCAGATTAGAAATTCTGTCAGGGTGTCAATACCAATACCACTTAGCAAAAGTTGCCTGTAATTAAAGTTTTAGATCAAACTTGGAAAGCTAGCTGAGCCTGCCTCATGGCTCACTTTATTACTTTTTTCTTTTAATTGACACACCAGGGTCTCCAGCCACTGTAAACGAACTCGACACATGCACCACCTTGTGCAACTGGCTTACGTGGGTCCTGGAGAAGTCGAACCTGGGTCTTTAAGCTTCCCAGGGAAAAGGCTGAAAACGTGATGAGCCTAAATGTCAGTAAAATAATTAGGCTCATTATTAAGATAGTACAGGGCTGGAGAGATGGTTCAACAGTTAAGGCATTTGCCTGCAAAGCCTAATAACCTGACTTTTAATTCCACAATGCCCACATAGAGTCAAATACACAAAGTGGATAGAGCATGCATGTGGAGCCCATCTGCAGCAGCTTAGAGGCCTTGGCATGCATGCCCAGTCTCTCTCTCACTCTCTCTCTTTCATCCCTCTCTCCCTGAAGATAAACAATAAATATTTTTAATATATTAAGATGGTATGCTCTTTCCCACCTTACCCTTCAAACTCTTCCCTAACTCCATGCAATGGAGTCTTTGTAAAGCCCTAACGAACATTTCATGAATCTCAAAATACTAAGTAACTGCATTAAGCATCGAAAGCAATGGCCTCTGCCACCCACATCATCTCATCTGAAAAGGAGTCATGCGACAGATGTGGAGGGCCAAACTGTGTGATGTCACAACTCCAGCAAAGAAAGACAACATAACCAAACCCTTAAGGCAGATGAACACCATGTGCTACTAATTTAACTGGGAGCCCAGACCATGACTCCTTATTAAATGCCTTCCATTCACATTGGCTCTTTCATCCTCAACATCAAGACATTATTACAAGCTGAAAATAGAACAAACTATGCCTTAGTGCTCTGGGCAGTACAAGAATGGGAATGGGGCAATTTGGGTAATAAAACCACTGCACATTAAATTCCACCTAAAAAGGCAAAGATCATCCACAAGAACACTCTCCCCCACACACGCGCGTACGTGCCCCTCTCTACCTCTCTCTCTCTCTCTCTCTCTCTCTCTCTCTCTCTCTCTCACACACACACACACACACACACACACACACACACAGTTTCTTAACCACTCTGTGACATTCAGCCATCCTCACAGAGGAGGGGGAAAAAATTATCAATCAGTGAGTTTTCCACTAGTTTCAAAGGAATTCCTGGTGAGAAGGGAAGTGCTGGATTCCCCCCCACACCCCGTTTATTTCCATCCTTTTCCTGGGACATGTAGTAATTGCCAAAGATGATCTGGAAGCACATTCTCTTCAACCCTGAACTTGGGAGAGTCACAGCCACACAGATGAGTAAGGCTTAGTAAGTCTAGACAGTGATGCTTCATTTGTTATTCTGCGGCCCCCCCCAAAAAAAAATGAGCTTGAAAGACACATGAGGGAGATACAACTCTCCTTCCTTATAGGCAAAGAAAGAGAAGTGAGTGGATTTGCCCAATCTCACCACACTGCAAATATAAACAGGATCCTGAACTTCATCTGCCTCCACAGCCACGCTCTCCTCCTAGTGGCTTGCATCCATGCTCCCCATTCAAATTCTCTTAGGAAGAAGGCAAACAGCACAATGCTAGTAAACAACCAAACCTGCTTAACTTAGCTGAATGATCTTGCAAGCCACCACCCAAAAGGACCTGTTAATGGTACAAAGCCCACCTTGCAAAGAACTGAAATCACATGTACCAACAATGAGACCCCGTCACCTGTATTTCATAAACATCTCCTTCCATGTACTTACAAAGAAAATAACCTCATAAACACACACAAAAAATTATACTATTATAACCATTTTCTCTTTCCCTTCACTATTCCAGCCTTTCTGACTAGTGATACATTGTGTTCCTAAAGCAATTTTCTTTCACAAAGTACTTTCACATATCTTATCTCACTTAGTTTTAAATGCCCTCAGACAGGACAAGAAAAAAAAAGAAACTTAAATAAAACTCAACTGACATCTTTACAAGTGCCCAGATTGCTTTTTCTTTAAAAAAAAAAAAAAAAAAACACTTTTTCTTTATTTGCAAGCAGAGAAAGAGAAAGAGAAACGGGCAGAATGTGTGGTCTAGGGCCTCTAGCCACTGCAATTCCAGAGGCATGTGCCACTTTGTCCATCTGGCTTTGAGTAGGTACTGGGAAACAGAACTTGGGTCATTAGACTTTGCAGGCAAGCGCCTTAACCACTAAGCTATCTCTCCAGGCCCCCGTATTGGTTCTCACTCTAGCCCAGGCTACCCTGGAACTCACGTAGTCCCAGGCTAGCCTTGAATTCAGGCAATCCTCCTACCTGTCTCCCTAGTGCTGGCAAAATAACTGGCAAAACAATGATTTCTGGTGCTTCAAGGTAAGGTTTCCCTCTAGCCAAGGCTGATCTGGATACACTATGTAGTCTCTGGCTGGCCTTGAAGTCCCAAGCAATCCTCCTACGGCTGCTAGGATCAAAGGTGTGCACCACCACACCAAACAGGGAGGGAGAGGGGGAGAGTCTGAATAAAAATGAGTGCACCAGGGCCTCTAGCCATTACAAATGAACTCCAGAAGCATGTGCCATCTGGTTTACGTGGGTCCTGGGTAATCAAACGTAGATCCATAGGTTTTGCAGACTAACACCTTAACCACTAAGCCATTTCTCCAGCCCCCGCCCCCACAATGGGTGTTGTTTTGTTGTCATTGTTGTTTTAGGGTCTCACTGTAGCTCAGGCTGACCTGGAATTCACTATGTAGTCTCAGGCTGGCCTCCAACTCACTGACCCAAGTGCTAGGATTAAAGGTGTGTGCCACCACAGTGGTTTTTAATGGCTATAAGAACTCAGTTGACAGCACTTGGGAGGCAGAGGTAGGAGGATTGTTCAAGGCCACCTGAGACTACATAGTGAATTCCAGGTCAGCCTGAGCTAGAGTGAGACCCTACCTCAAAAACAAAGAATTCAGTTGACACAGACTTCACTTGACCCATTCCCCTTTGATGGCTTATCCACAGGCTTAGTTAGGGCTGCTGTACAAAATGTTGTCTTGTGCAGCCAGCTTTGTATGTTTTTTTTTTTAAATGTTTTTATTGTGCACGCCTTTAATCCCAGGCAGAGGTAGGAGGATCACCGTGAGTTGGAGGCCACCCTGAGACTACATAGTTAATTCCAGGTTAGCCTGGACCAGAGTGAGACCCTACCTCAAAAAAAAAAAAAAAAGTTTTGATTTATTTATTTGTAAGCACAGAGAGAGAGAGACAGACAGACAAAGAGAGATCTAAAGACAGAAACATAGAGAATGGGGAGAGCCAGACGTCTAGGCACTGCAATGAACTCCAGATACATGCATCATTTTGTGCATTTGGCTCTATGTGAGTACTGGGGAATCAAACCCGGTTATTAGACATTGCAGGAAAGCACCTTAACCACCAAGCCATCTTTCCAGTCCTATATGTTTCATTTGGCACTAACTTCAAATTCCTCAGTGTGGAATTACTGACTCAGATACCCACTTTACCATTTGATCTCTTGTGCCACATTGCTTTCTAGGAGACAGGAAGCACTAATCTATGGCTCTATGCATGGTGCATGTTAAAAACCAGTAGAAACTGGGCGTAGTGGTGCACACCTTTAATCCCAGCATTCTGGAGGCAGAGGTAGGCAGATCACCTTGAGTTTGAGCCCACCCAGAGACTCCATAGTGAATTCCAGGTCAGCCTGAAGAAGACCCTACCTCCAAAAACAAAGAACAAAAACAGTGGATTTGCTTGTTGGCCTTCAAAAACCAATACAGGCAGGGCGTGGTGGCACAGACCTTTAATCCCAGCACTTGGGGGAAGTCCTGGGGTAGGAGGATCACCATGAGTTACAAGGCCACCTTAAGACTATACAGAGTAAATTCCAGGCCACTCTGCCTCAAAAACAAAACAAAACAAAACCATTTTATTTTCATAACTGAGTTAATATAGAAATGCAAAAAGCAGAGCTGGAGAGATGGCTTAGCAGGGGCTGGAGACATGGCTTAGTGGTTAAGGCACTTGCCTGCAAAACCATGTAAGCCAGATGCACAATGTGGCTCATGTGTCTGGAGTTCATTTGCAACAGCTGGAGGCCCTGATGTGCCCATTCTCTCTCTCTCCTCTCTCTCTAATAAATTTTTTAAAAATGTTCTCTCTCGAGTGTTCCATTGTGCAAACAAGTAGGATTACATATGCTTTACTTATATAGCCTCTTAGAATTTGATTAGCTGTAGATTGTGGCCAGGGATGGGATATTTTCCAGTGAGTTCTTGGCCAGGGAGGTCCCTGATGCCCCCAAAACATCATAGGCCATTGCCGAGGCCCTTGGTTTCCCACCAGGAATAGATGGTAAGACCCTATTGGTGAAGACTCCATATACTTGGGCTATAAGGACACTGAGAAATACCGCTGGAACTGAGCTGATAACCTCCTCCATGCAGATCAGCTGACAGAAAGCTGGAAGAAGCCATTCTGCATGCAGTTCAATAGGAGAAAGAGAAATCACCAGTGAAAATACTCAACAGTGGACACTGCAAGTCTTATATTTGGCCAGCCAGGCCAAATGAGCCAAGGGCTGTAATAGTGGCACATCTGTTATGGGGGAAACCAACTGCCCTCTAACTGGACTGGATGTCTGCTCGATGGGAGGGAATACATCCCTGATACTGAAAGCTTAAAATAGGGGTAGTCAGGCTTCGCCACCAAACTGGACGTGTTTGCGGTTTCCTTGGCTACCTGGGCCCCCGGAGCTCAGTCGTGATGCCCATCCGTGCGCTCTGCACTATCTGCTCGGACTTCTTCGATCACTCCCGCGACGTGGCCACCATCCAGTGCGGCCACATTTTTCACCTGCAGTGCCTGATTCACTGGTTTGAGACAGCACCAAGTCGGACCTGCCCACAATGCCAAATCCAGATTGGCAAAAGAACCATTATCAATAAACTCTTCATTGACCTCGCCCAGGAGGAGGAGAGTGTCTTGGATGCCGAATTCTTAAAGAGAAAGAGAAACAGGACCATCAAGCCATTATCGACACTCTGCGAGACACCCTGGAAGAACGCAATGCCACTGTGGAATCTCTCCAAAAGGCCTTAGACAGGGCCGAGATGCTGTGCTCTGCTCTGAAAAAGCAGATGAAGTGCTTGGAGCAGCAGCACGACGACAGCAAGCAAGCCCGCGAGGAGGCCCGCCAACTCCGGAGCAAGATGAAGACCATGGAGCAGATTGAGTTTCTACTCCACAGCCAGCGGCCTGATGTAGAGGATGTGATCTGAGACATGGGTGTGGGACAGCCAGCAGTGGAGCAGCTGGCTGTGTACTGCGTGTCCCTCAAGAAAGAGTATGAAAATCTGAAAGAAGCGCGGAAAGCCTCAGGGGAGCAGGCTGACAAGCTGAGGAAGGACTTGGCCTCCTCCAGGAGCAAGTTGCAGACAGCCTACTCTGAACTGGACCAGGCAAAGTTAGAGTTGAGGTCGGCCCAGAAGGACTTACAGAATGCTGACAGGGAAATCACGAGCCTAAGAAAGAAGCTAACAATGTTGCAGCAAACCTTGAACCTGCCTCCGGTGGCCGGCGAGACTGTCAACCGCCTGGTTTTAGAGAGCCCAGCCCCCGTGGAGATGCTGAACCTGCAGCACCACCAGCCATCCTTCAGCGATGAGCTTGGTCTCAATGCCACCTTCGACGTCAATACCCCCACAGCGCGGCCCTCCAGCTGCCAGCACAGCCACTCCAAGAAGCCCTGCCCCGAGAAGGCACACTCTCCTACCCAGGACATCCTCAAGAAAATTCCCACAGGCCCCAAGAAGGAGTCCCAGCTTTCACTAGGTGGTCAGAGCTGTGTAGGAGAGCCCGATGAGGAAGTGACGGGTGCCTTCCCTCTCTTTATCCAGAATGCTGTCCTGGGTCACAAGCAGCCCAAGAGGGCCACAGCAGAGTCCTGTCACAGCACAGATGTGGTAAGAATAGGCTTCGATGGACTTGGAGGCCGAACAAAATTCATCCAGCCTTCGGACACAGCCACTATCCGTCCACTGCCTGTTAAGCCCAGGGACAAGGCTAAGCAGAAAGTGAAGATAAGGACTGAGCACGCTCCCTCTCAGGCCAAGCTGGATGCCTTCCTGTGGCGGTAAGAGTCATGTGAGCAGTGACCACATTCACGCCTCCAGTTAGCAGGCCAAGACCTGGCCAGGCCAGGAGCCTTTCAGGGGACGGCTTCTCTTCCCGGACCAGCCCTGAGAGCAAGAGCAGACAAGTAGAGAGGGCAAGAGTAACACCCCAAAACTACTTCCTGCACTCACTCTGCCCTATGACACTGGACTTTACTTTAGGAGCTGACACGACCAGTTTACAGTTCCAGTGAGCAGGCTCAGATTTTGTTCTATGACCAGATGTGGCCAGGCTCCCGTGGCCCTGTAGACTAGGATCATTTGCTGACTGACTTGTGTGCATGAAAGTGCTTGAAGATTCTCAGCCAGCCAGCCTGAGCTTCTGCCTGCCTCTGGCTTGCTGCTAGGAATGGGGGGTGGTGATAGGAAAGAGTGGGGGCAGATTTCCATGTAAAATAAAAAAGCATCTTTTCAAAAAAATAAAAAATAAAATAGGGGTAGTCATAAGCCCTAGAGGTATAACATATGCTGTTGTTGCTGCTGTTGTCTGGCTAAATGTATATACTATGCTTATCAAACTGCCCAGTAAGCACTTCTCTTAATGTTCATACCCATATATTAATACTACTCTTACTTTTTCTTTAGAGCACTTTCTCTTTTCATATGGCAGAAGTGACAGAGGAGTACTCAACACTGTAATATCTCTATCATACCTTCCAACGTCAGGGTCCATTGAAGAAGAGGTAACAGAAAGAATGTAAGAGCCAAAGGAAGGGTAGGACTCCTTACAACATCCTCCTGCGACACAAAATGGCCCATGACCTCACAGCACCTGACACTACCTACACAAGACCATCATAATAGGAGGAAAAGATGATGACATCAAAAGAAAAGAGCCTGATCGAGAGGTGGAGGGGAAATGATGTAAAGTGGAGTTATAAAGGCAAAAGTGGGGGGAGGGAGGGAATTACCATGGAATACTTTTACAATCATGAAAGTTGTTAATTATTTTTAAAAAGTGTGAAAAAATTTTAAAGGGGGGGAAGTAGAGGTGGTTTAATGGTTAAGGCACTTGCCTGCAAAGCCAAAGGACCCAGGTTCAATTCCCCAGGACCCATGTAAGCCAGATGCACAAGGTGGCAAAGCTGAAGGACCTGACATGCCCCTCTCTCTCTCTAAAATTTATATTTTTAATATAAGATATTTCACAAATAAAAAGTGCTATTGCCATTGTGATTACATATAAAGTTTATTTTTAGACAGGTGTGATAGCACACACCTTTAATCCCAGCACTTAGAAGCCAGAGGTAGGAGGATCGCTGAGTTCGAAGCTAGCCTGAAACTACACAGTGAATACCAGGTCAGCCTGGGCTAGAGGGAGACCCTCTAAAAACTAAAAACATAAAAATTTTTTTTAAAGTTTATTTTTCCATGAAAATGAATCAATTACTGTGGCCACAATGGATAACTAAGAATGTTCCTGGAAGGCAAAGTCATGTATTTCACAAATACCTGTCCAAAGGCACGAGAGGACCTTCCACTATGAGGTGCTGGCCCCTGGGCATTCTAACAGTCCCCATGTATAAAGGCAAGGAGTCTGAAATTTTGAGTAGTTAGGCCATCTCTGTCCACTACAGCCACATCAAATCCATCCCACCATTAGGTGGTTCCCTAACTCAATGTATATTAACAGACTGGACAAGAACACCCATCCCTGCTCTTGTAGGTTAACACAGTGTGGTCCATGTAGAGAAACAATTCTAGCACCTAGAAGTTGCTGAGTGCCAACAACAAAGAGGCAGGGTCTGCCCGCTGGGACGGGGGATGTGGCAAGCTAGCCTTCCAGCTTATGAGGAGCAGTGAGTGAGCTCCTCAGCAAATCATCACTGGACAAGTAAAGGACAGGAAATTGCAAAGTCTGAAGCAGAATTCTGCTGAAGCCTGAAGTGCTGGACAGGATGGGGGCAGCAACAGTACAGCAAACAGGGATTTTTATGCTGTGCTGAGAACAAACTTAGTTTATACACTTAATCCTGAAGGCCACAAGGAGCCACTGAAGGACCATGGTCAGATTTTCAAGTTCTACTTCGAACATCACTGAACAGATTCTGCACCACTCTAATCTGAATTCTCCTCTTCTTTGTAAGTCACACCCAGGATGTTTGGAGTGTTGTTGTCCACGCAGTAGATGCTCAACCAGCAACACCGGTTGGGGGGGGGGGGGCAGATAACAACATCACCTCCTAATCTTTAAAGCCTTGTTCTAAATCCCACAGTGGATCTGTTGTTTGCTATGAATTCACTGGATTGATTTATTTCTGAGTCAGCTAGGAAGGCTGCCGGCAGGCCTGATGTCTCCAAGTTGGTGATTTCCCACTGTGTAATAATACCTTGAGCATTTGTGCAGCAGTGTGCAGTTTACAAAGTGCTTTCACATCAAAAATTTCCCTGGCTCACCCAGCAACGAGCTTGTGAACAAGTTTTCCAAATGAGGAAGTAGCTGAGTAATGTTGTACAGTGTGCCCAGGGTCATCTAGCCAGCTTAACAGAGCCAAACTTGAACTCAGTACACATTCCAATCTTACCCATGACTAAAGTGCCCAACAGATTAAAAACAAATGTCCAAACCCAGCATTCCATGATTGAAGCCTATGTGCTAGAAGTAATAAGGCAGACACACACACACCAAAAGAAAAGAAAGAAAAAGTTCAACCCCTTTCTGCAAACCTATAGAAGGAATAAACACAAGAAACACATGTTCAGTCCTAATCCCTCCTCATTTCCTCCTGGCACCTGCTGCTGCCCCCACAGGCACCAAACACTTCAACAGCTGACAAAAATGAGAAGCAAGAGACAATACACCCAACCATTGAGCCCTGAGCCTTGTCCAAAGTAGTGGTTAGGAAATAAAGGAGGAAGAACCACCCAGATTGTAAGAGAGCAGAAATAAAGAGATGTGAACAGGTCTCCCACATTCTTCTGGACAATTCAGTCACCAGAAATACCCAGATGCTATCCCAGTAAACCTGGTCATCTGAATGACAACAGACACAACACAACCCTCTCTCCATCCAAACACAGCCTGCTGCTCAGAGTATGCTGATGGGCAGCGTGTTAGCTTTTTAGAGTGAATGGTAACATTAGCAAATGCTGCTGACACTATTTCAGTGCACAACAATCTCTCTTCAAGGGTGGTACAGCTTGACAAATCCACTAAGAATGTAAAAGTCCCATTTAGACCACGCATCGTAGCTCATGCCTGTAATTTGAACACTTGGAAAACAGAGGTAGGAAGACCACAAATTCCTGACCATCCTTGGCTACATATTAAGATCAAGACCAGCCTTGGCTGCAAAAAATCCTGTTGGATCCAGGCATGGTGGCGCAAGCCTTTAATCCCAGCACTTGAGAGGCAGAGGTAGGAGGATCACTGTTCAAGGCCAGCCTTAGACTACATAGTGAATTATACTCCAGGCCCTACCTCAAAAAAAAAAAAAAAAAAGGAAAAAAAGAAAAAAAGAAATCTTATCTGAAATAAAAATACAAGCCTGAGATGTAACTCTGTTCGTAGAGTGCTTGCCTAGTAGGAAGGTCTGGGTTTAATCTCCAGCACTATGTAAAGTCAAGTGAGTTGGCACAGGCTTTATAATCCCAGCATTGGGGAGATAAAATAGAAGGAGCAGAAATTCAAGGTCACTCTCTGGCTACAAAGGAAGTCTAAGGGCAGCCTGAGCTATACCTACCTCAATTTAAGAAAAAAAAAAAGTTGTACCAGTAGGAGGGCTCCCCTTCTCTAACAGTCATCCATCCTTATGACTATATGAGTAACTATGTATAATGCTCCTATTACTCAAACTGTCTCAACACATCTGGACAGTTGATTTAATGAATGACCCAGCCACTGACAAGGACCAAGGGCAAATGGTTTTTACTCATGTTGCCTAAACAGCAAAGTCAAGAGCAATAATATACATGCAAGGAAAGGTACTGAAGGTGATTGTCACAGCCCTGAGAAATGAAAGCAGTTCCTAGAAGAGAACTGTTGTCCAAACGGGCTCTCAGGCACGTCACTGGGGCAAGCAGGGCAAATGCAAAACTACAGAGCACAAACAGCCGTCAAGATTGAGACCTTCCAAAGAGGACTCCAACAGCGGGACAACTGGGGACAAGGGGGTAGCTCCACCAACTGGTGTATTGAAAAACAGCAACACAAACAAGTACTAGAGACTGACAAACTCATTCTCAGAAGCTATCACCTTCACTTTCTGTACTTTCTCAAGCAAAAAACCTCTCAAAGTCAAGAGACAAGGGACCTGTTCTTTCCTTCAGAGCTATACAGATCAATTTTAATCTATTTCATCTGAACTAAAAAGCAGAAGATAAAACTTTAACCTTGGTTTTCTTTTCTGCAAAATGGACTCAAAAGCCCCTTCTTGTGAACTTGCAATAAAAATCATAAATGTCAAAAAAAAATCATAAATGTCGCCGGGCGTGGTGGCGCACGCCTTTAATCCCAGCACTCAGGAGGCAGAGGTAGGAGGATCGCTGTGAGTTCAAGGACACCCTGAGACTCCATAGTGAATTCCAGGTCAGCCTGGGACAGAGTGAGACCTTACCTCGAAAAACCAAAAAAAAAAAAAAAAAAAAAATCATAAGTGTTGGTAGTTATTTCAATATCAGCTGGGTCTCCCAAGGGTGGGTGCTGAGTGACCACTATAAAGTCTTTCTGCACAATCCAGGGGTTTCTAAATTCCTGCAAAGGGCAAAGACGGGCCCAAGGGGAGGTGGGTGGCATTCTCATCACACAGCAGTAAGATCAACTGTAGTCAAAGTGCAAAATAAACGCAGAGACCTGAAGACCTGGGGCTGTACAACAGCTCTGGCCACCGCTCAGGTGGGACCCAGTCCTCGCACGGTGGAACAGTTTCTGCCTTTGCACATAGGCTCTTTCCTACCCCAGACATCCAGACTCTAAACTGAAAGCTATTTGCAAGAAGTAAGAGGAACAAAGTTAGACTGGAGAGATGGCTTAGCACTTGCCTGTGAAGCCTAAGCACCCAGGTTCAATTCCCCAATACCCAGATACAAATGGTGGCACATGCATCTAGAGTATGTTTGCAGTGGCTAGAGGCCCTGGCGAACCCATATTCATTCATTCATTTTCTCCCTCTCTCCCCCTCCCTCCACCTCCCCCTCCCCCTCCCCGTTCCTCCCTCTTCCCCCCCTCCTCAAATAAATAAAACTAAAAAATATTAAAAAAAAAAAAAAAGGCTGGCCAGGCATGGTAGCACACAACTTTAATCCCAGCACTTGGGAGGCAGAGGTAGGAGGATCACCATGAGTTCAAGGTCACCCTGAGACTACAGAGTAAATTCCAGGTCAGCCTAAGCTAGAGTGAGACCCTACCTCGAAAAGCAAAAAAAAAAAAGGGGGGGGGCCTGGATGGAGATATGGCTTAGTGATTCAGGTGCTTGCCTGCACAAACTAAGGGCCGAAGTTCGATTCCCCAGGACCCACATAAGGCAGATGCACAAGGTGGAGCATGCATATGGAATTCATTTGCAGGGGCTAGAGGCCCTGCAGCGGCCATTCTTCTATCTGTTACTTTCTCTCTAACTCAAATAAATAAAATATTTATTTAAAAAGGGGGGATGAGGGAGGGAGGGTATTACCATGGGATATTTTTTATAATTATGGAAGATGTTAATAAAAATTGAAAAAAACGGGGACACAAAGCCTTAGAAGCAGGCAGGATTGTGGCACCTGGCACCAGAAAGGGTCAGCTATGCTTTTAATACTTTCACTGAGAACCAAAAGATAGTGGCTACAGAGTGAGTCCCAGGTCAGTCTGGGGTAAAGTGATTCCCTGCCACAAAAAAAAAAATAATAATAATAATTAAAAAACTCTGAACTAATCTTTTCTGAAGGCATTTAACTTTATTAAAAATCCTAAAGCAGGGCTGGAGAGATGGCTTAGCGATTAAGCGCTTGCCTGTGAAGCCTAAGGAACCCGGTTCGAGGCTCGGTTCCCCAGGTCCCACGTTAGCCAGATGCACAAGGGGGCGCATGCGTCTGGAGTTCATTTGCAGAGGCTGGAAGCCCTGGCGCGCCCATTCTCTCTCTCTCCCTCTATCTGTCTTTCTGTGTCTGTCACTCTCAAATAAATAAATAATTAAAAATTTTAAAAAAATCCTAAAGCAGCCAAACATGGAGGCGCATGCCTTTAATCCCAGCACTGGGGAGGCAGAGTTAGGAGGACAGCCATAAGTTCGAGAATACCCTGAGACTACATAGTGAATCCCAGCTCAGCCTGGGCCAGAGTAAAACCCTACCTCAGAAATAATAATAATAATAATAATAATAAATTGAATAAAAAACCTAAAGTGGGCTAGAGAGATGGCTTAGTGGTTAAGGCATTTGCCTGTGAAGTCAAAGGAATCTGGTTCAAGTCCCCAGGACCCATGTAAGCCAGATGCACAAGGGACACATGCACCTAGAATTAGTTTGCAGTGGCTTGAAAAAGAAATAAATAAAATTTATTAAAAAAAAAAAAAAACCCTAAAGTAAGAAAGGCATGATGACACCCACCAGTAATTCCAGCGCTTGGGGACTGCAGAGGACGAACCTGCCACCAAAGAAAAAGAGGCGGGCATGGAGCCAGGCACGGTGGTGTGCGCCTGGAATCCCAGCACTCGGGAGGCAGAGGTAGAAGGATCGCCGTGAGTTCGAGGCCATCCCAAGACTCCATAGTAAGTTCCAGGTCAGCCTGAGCCTGGGGGGTGGGGGGGACAGGCCAACTTAAGGATCTGAAATGGAACCAACTTTCAGCAATATCGCATGAGACAATGAAGCTGCCAGAACATAAGACACAAACTTTTAGCCAAGCATGTTAGTGAATGTCTATAATCCTAGGCTACATGAGTCTCAAAGCAAACAAACAACAAAAAATGAAGACAAACTTTGAACTCCATGAATTAGTTGCTAAACCACTAGGTGGTACCTGCCTAACCCACCCTCGCCCCTGACCCCCAACCCCAGTGAATGGCACTATTATCTGTAACCATTCTCAGGTACCCAGGAAGTTTCAGGCCAGTTTGGATTGTGAGAGTAGAAAATAACCAGACATGGGGGCACACGCCTTTAATCCCATCCTTCAAACTGTGAAACTAACCTAACAGCCTCTAAGTGCTAGAGTGTCCAGGGCTCATTTTTGATTCAGAAACATGGTCTGTATTTCTTCATGTGAACTGTCCTTCAGACTTGATCCCCGGTGTATTTTTCTTGTTGCAGAGATGAGTTTGGATACAAATGAAGCTTGGATTTTCAAAGGAAATGATTTGAAAACTTGGAGTATGGCCTAGCCCACAGCACCATGGGGTGTAATGACTCAGTAGGTAAAGCCTTTTCTGCTGTCGTGTGTGGATTGGAGTTCGATCCCAGAACCCATATATAAAAAATGCCTGGAGGGTCAGTGAGACTCCAGAGTCAGCTAGTCTAACTGAAAACAACACTCTTCCAGTTCAGTGACTGTTCTCAATAAATAATATGGAAAAGTCTCCATGTGGGTGCACATGGCATGCACATTTGCATACATGCACCACACAGATAACACAAAAACAAATACAATGAAAAAAATCCACAACATGTTTTAAATGTCCAGGGCCTACACCTAATTTAACAGACTTTTTTCTTTTAGAAGCTAACTTTTATCATGTCTTCTCCAAAACATTCAACTTCAAATTGAACCAATTCTTTTTGGTCATTTCAAGGTTTACCTAAGATTTAATTGTAATTACAAGAATAAGCCCAACTGGAATAACCAGATTTGGGAACAAACATCTGACACTTGGCAAGCCTTCTGGGTGGGAGCCAAAGGGGACAGGGGCACACCCCAGAGCTGTCTACTGGCCAGAAGCTTTGCGAAAGGAAACCAGAATGTTCTGCAGCCAAGGGTAAGTAGGCTGGGCAAGAGGAGGGTGGTAAGAAGAGCTGACCCCATTAACGCTTGGGAGACTTCAGCTGGTAACGTTAGCAGAAATGGAACCTTGTGCAACCCGGATTATAACAAAATGCCCCAGAGTCTGAGTCCTCCTACTATAACCACCAAAGACAGACCATTCAATTCAAAATACTCCAGACTAGGGGCTGGAGAGATATGGCTTAGCGGTTAAGGAGCCCTTGGTTCGATTCCCCAGGACCCACATAAGCCAGATGCACAAGGTGGTGCATGCATCTGGAGTTCGTTTGCAGTGGCTGGAAGCCCTGGTGTACCCATTCTCTTTCTCTCTCCCCCTCTTTCCCTCTCTCAAATAAATAAATAGAAACAATGTTAAAAAATACTCCAGACTAGCCCCAAATGTTTATGTACTTGGCTTAGTATGACTTTCCCTTATCCACTCTGAAAACAGTCCTACTCTGAATTTAACCAAATCATATACATCAAGAGAAGTTTTCAAGCCCAGCCAGCCTGGAACTACAGAGTGAGTGACAGGTCAGTCTAAGCTAAAGTGAGACTCTAGTTTAAAAAAAAAAAAAAAGGCAGGAATGGATGTTTTATTCCAAAAGCAGTAGCTTAAATAGCCTTTGGGGGTGTACATTAACACTGGAGTGATTTCCAAGGCCCTTGGCTTATAATAAGTCAGTTACTTGCCCTAGAACCACAACAGGAACTCCTGTTCTAACAACTAGGAGTAGACATGCCACTAGACTCCAACTACAGGAGAATTCTAGGTGACTATTATGCGGGCAAGAGGCTATGGACACTTGTCCAACATCAGCCTACAAAGGGTACTAAACCCAATCTGTACTTTCCGGACACAACTTAATTATTCTTTTGGTTTTTCGAGGTAGAGTCTCACTCTAGTCCAGGCTGACCTGGAATTCACTCTGTATTCTCAGGGTGGCATCGAACTCACAGAAATCCTCCTAACTCTGCCTCCTGAGTACTGGGATTAAAGGCCTGTGTCACCACACAAGGCTTATTGTTCATTTTAAATTGACACACTTTCAACCTGACGGCTACTGTCTATATACCGTGCCTGTACCGTGACAGTAGCATAGGCTTGGGACCAGATGTAGCTTGGTGGTAAAGAACTTGCCTAACACATACAAGGCCCTGGGTTCAACCCCCAGCTCTGCAAAAATTAACTGCCTCTGCCCTAGACTTTCAGCGAAAAGGGCAAGGTTTTCCACTACTAGAAACAAAGCAGGAAAAAAGCCATATTAACATACCAGGAAAGGAAAATATAGCAATTAAGTAACTTCTGCAAGTTCTCCCCACTATAAATGTAAAGTAACCCAGCCACTATTTGTACAAGGGGAAAAGAACAAAGTTCTTAAACCTAAACCTTTATTTTGGTGTATTGTTTTTTCTTTCTTTCTTTCAGTGCTGGAGATTGAACTCAAAGGCCTTGAGACCTCTAACAATGAGCTCAACTCCCAGTGTTCATCCCTGGTTTACTTCTTCTTAATCTTTTCTTTACAGCTTTAGCTAATTATGCTAAATTTTGCTTCTGAAATTTATGAAGCAAACTTCCAGTCAATCACACTGCATTTTGGGGAGAGCAGGGTGCTTGAGACAGAGCTGCACATAGCTCAGGCTAGTCCTGCACTCAGACTCTGTAGGTAGCCAAAGATGAGTTTCTGCTTGTACTTCTGAGTTCTGGGATCACAGCCATGTAGCACTGCACCAGGCCACTTTCAAATAAGGAAAAGGAGACCTTGGAAACTTACAGCATGACAGCGTAAACTCTGCTTGTCCTGACCTAGAAATCAAATTGTTATTTTGGGGGTAAATGCATCAATCACATCTTCATGTAGCAGAGAATTTATTTGAAACTCCTATGAGGTATCAAGGAAGACCAAACAGCTGAGATGCCTGTTTATCCTGTTACTTCCCCTAAGAATAAACAAGCAGTTTCCACTGATGGAAGTGGCAGAAAACATTCACTGAGCAAAATATGCAACTGTTTTATTGTCCAAGTGAATTGGGGCTCTAAAAGGCAAGCGGTTTCCAGTTATTTAAGGTACTGTAGTGGGAGCCATGCCCAACACAATTAAGACAGGATTATATTGCAATTTATGAGGTTTTCAAAGATGTCATTTAATAAGAAATACAACCATCATTTCTCCCAAACCCTGCCATCTACAACACACCCTCGAACTCTACTTTGCTGAGGCAATAAACTAAATGGCAACTCGGCAGGCATCTAAAGCTTTTGAGACCCATTGTAGAAAGCATGCTGCCTTCCACCAGCTCAAGTAATAATGCCACCTTCCATATAAAGCTTCACACTGTTTTACATCTTCCACCCACATAATCTCAGTGACTTAGTAAAGTGACAAAAGCAGGTATTACTTTTCCATTTTACTTAAGTGAAGACACAATCTGAATCGTTTATTCTGTTAAAAACTAAGCCCAGTGGATCATGAGAGCTCAGGTGGTCGTCCCAGTACAAGGAACATCCTTCCATCTCTACGCCCCCACAACAAAATTTCCACGGCAAAGGGGAACTCCCCCCCACACACCGTGACAATGCAAAGCTTTCAGAAGGAGCACACTTGTGGCTCTGCACAAGATCTTCAGAGACACCCTACCACATCCTGCCAACATCCCCCAACAAGGCATAGAGACAGGGGCCAAATCTTCAACACTGCTCTCCCATAAGCTAACCTTCCCCTGAACAGTTCCCGTGGTTTTCATTAGCGTGGGCGTGGGGACCCCGGATAGTAATGCCCAGCCATCAAGAGACCTGAACAGGAGTGACAATCTTCCTACGTGATGGAGCGCCTCCTCTTTGCCTCCCAGCCCCGGACTATCCCAACAAGGATCCACAGCACTCCGCGTGGGTACCCAAGGCACTCCGGCGCTCACCTGGTGAGACTTGCGGCACCCTAGGGCGGAAGACGGAGACTCTGGGCATCCTCCTCCTCCCACTCAGCGGCCCGGCTCCGCGGCGGCCCCCGCCCCCGCCCCCGCCCCGCTCCTTCCTCCGCCGCGGCCTGGAACCTCCCGCCCGACTTTTGACGTCACGGGCGAGGAGAGGAAGGTTCCACCCGGGCCGTCCCTTTGTGACGTCACAATGACAACAGACCGCGGCCGCTCCGGGCGGGCCCCGGCGCCGCGGGGGTCGGGGGGAGGGAGGGAGGGAGGGGCGCCGCGCGCTGACGTCTCGCCGGCTTAACCTGTTGCACTCGAGACCGCGCCGGAGCCCGCGGGCAGGGCGGCAGAGACGCTCCCGGGCCACCGCCGCCGCCATGCTCGGCGGTGCGCCGAGGGGGGGGCGCCGGCGGCCTCCCCGCCACGCCCCCGCCAGCCTCTCCCCGGCCCGGGGACGCACCGCCCCCGACCCCACCCACTCGCTGGGCCGGCGAGTGGGGCCCGGGACCGCCGGCGCCCGCCCGCCCCGAGCCCCGAGCCCGCCCCCTGCAGGCCACCCGCCGGCCCAGCCTTCCCGGCCGTAGCCGGCCCGAGCACGTCGCGAACACGGTCTCCGCAACGCAGCCGAACTCGTGCCCTGCCTCCCGCCGCCACCGCCGGCCACACGAGCTAGCGACCGGACCCGAGAGGATCCTGCGGCCACCAACAACCCCCACCCCCAAATAAGAAAGCCGCCCCGCGCTGCTTTCCAACTTAGCGAGGTCCGGGATGGAGACCAGTCTGGTCCAAGTTCTACCCCATCTCCTTTGTGGCTGCCTCCGAAACGGACGGGCTGGGGCCGAGGTTCAACGATCCAGGAAAGGCAGTCTTCAAGCAGTTTCCCCAGACCGACTTTAAACTAGGCTTTTGCATTCTACCCAGCCCTCTGCAATGCGGATGTATTTTAATTCTTAATTCTTTATGGAACAGCTTGGGGAATCGAACTGGATTATTTAATCTTGCATTGCTTTCATAGTAAGTTTACGTGTCTAGATAGGATCAGCCCTCCGGAAGAGGCATTCAGGTTTTCCATGAAATAAAATTTTAACAAAACCACTGCCCAGAAGGTCATCTCCCTTGGCACACTACACACTTATCAAAAGGGCAAAATATTAACACCAATTTGTCAACTCTTAGTAAATAAAACTTTCTTGTAACATTCTTTATGTATCTTCAAAGGGCCTTTTTCCTTTAAAAAAAAAAAAAAGGGCTCTTCGCTTTCAACCATGCAGTTAGCCACCAATCACTCGAGTGCATATTTGGTTAATCCCTCGGTCCCCCTAGGCTCCCTCCCCCCCAAACTTAAAAAAAAAAAAAAAAGGCCACCACACAAAACAAAAACACTCCCTATGCCAATCAAAATGTAGCTGTACTATGAACAAAACAAATTTAACTATTACAAACCACCTAAATCTCTAAACCACAATTTCAGAAGCCCAGTTATTTGGAGGCATATATAGTCATATTTCTACATATACTTAAAACATTAGCCATGGTATATGTCTTTTTGCCCTAAAACTGGAAATCATGTTTTTTTTTAAAGAATACAAGATCGACCTCATTATTAAAAAGTCAATCCCAACAAATGCATTCGCTGTAACGTGATTCCCAACTGGGTTATGTTGCAAACCACACAAGCCAAAACGACCACTTACGTTAAATGTGGACCTGCCAAAGCGACCAGATCGCCATAGTCGGACCCTCGATTGCAACTTAAATGGCTTCCAGCACTCATGCCTTACATGATTTTCCAAATAACATCAATAATAATACCAGAAGCTCATTTGCATGCAAAGTGCAATATAGGGCCAAATCCGCCCAGGAATGCAGTTTAGTTACATTACCGCAGCCCCCCCACACACACACACCACACGCCCCAAGCCCCACTAAAATCCCTTGCCTTTCATCGAAAACTACATTATGGTTGTGTCATTCGAGGTCAATTTATTCACTTGAGGTATCTCCACACCAATCTGTTTTCTCAACCAAACTAGGCAGACACGACTTTGCCTGAAAAGCCCTTTCAGAAAAGAAAGAAACTGTCTGATCGGACGCTACGTTTAAAACCCTTCAGCTGCAGAATTATCTACAAACTTGACATTCACAGCCATTGCTTAAAACTGCAAGTCAAAGGATGTGTTGTTAGGAACACTTACGTATTTCTTCTGAATGATATTCCTCTTGGGTCTTTCCTTGCTCATTCTGAGATCCAAATGCTGATTGCAAAAAGGGACAATTGCTTCATGAATTTAAAGCCGTCAAAAATTTGCAAAAAAAAAAAAATCCTGGTGATTTTTATTGTTGGTAGTGGTGATCTTGTAATCCGACTTTTCTTCCTCGTCCCCCAAAGCCAGATTCGCCTTGAAATAAATCCGAAATTGAGAAGGATAAAAAAAAAAAGGGAGCCAAAGATGAACGAAGCAAACAAAAAAAATTCACTTTAGTAAAACACTCATAATGGAAAATTTCCCCCGAAACATACAACACACAAAAAAAAAAACGACGCCCTTCACTCCCCCCCTTTTTTCCCCAAAAACTACATCAGCGAAACGTGCAGGTCCTTAGTGTCTGATCTGTAGTTACATCTTGGAAAATAAAAGGGGAAGATAAATTTAAAATGTTGGAAGTCACGTTTGTGCTGCAGCAGCAGTGCGAGCAGAAGAGTCAACTCCAGCGGCGGCGGCGGCGGCACGGCGAGCTCGCCGAGTCTCTTTTTTCCAAGCCCCCGAACCAATGAGAGGGAGGCTATCCAGCCCAACTTTAAATGGACTCTGCTTTTATACAAGTTAGGGCTCCTCGCAGAATTCCCCGCCCCACGCCAGACGAAAACTCTCACAGCTGAGCCACCGCGCGTCAGTCAATCCCGGCGCCCGCCGCCCGCGGCCCGGGGCGGAAGACTCCGGCAGCTTAGTCTACCAGACCCCCGAAAGGCCTCTAAGAATCCCTTCCGGACAGCCCCTCGGGCGTCTCTCCCACGCCGAGCCCAAGCGGAGAATTGAGAGAGGCTCCCTAGCTCAATGCATGGCACGCTCGGTCGCTCCACCTCACCCCTTTTCCCCAGCTCGCCGCTCACCCCGTAGCCGCCACATGCGAGCCTTCACCACTGCCCTTCACGTCTACCTGCAGCCGGGCCAGCTGGGTACCAGTGCCCCAGGACGCCGGGCCCGGGGGAGAGCCGCCTATTCCCGGGGCACCTTAGAATGGTCCCCTTGATCTTCTGGAAGTTGTAGTCCCCAGACTACAAAATGGCTATGGCCACGGGAACTGGGAACTACAATTCCCAGCGTGCCCTGCACCGCCTGTCACTCAACTCCCCTCCCTCCTCCTCTCCGCCCCCTCCCCCTCGCCGGCCCAGGCCAACAAACGCTTGGACGTGTCCCGCGTGCGACACAGCTAGAGGCTGGCTCGGGATTGGCCCGCGGAGCGTGTGGTCCGCGAGCGAGGAACTCCCCACGCCGACCCGCCCTCGGTCCCCTCCCAGGCGGCGGCCGGCCCGGCCCCGCGCCCCGCCCCGCCCCCCCACCCGTGTCGCGAACCGCCTGTGGAATCGAGGAATCGCGTGCGCGCGCGGAGGCCGGCCGCCAGGCTTCCCCACGGGGAAGGCCGCGGAGCGTGGCGGCGCGCGGGGGCGGTGCGGGCGAGAGCGGGGAGCCCGTCCCGAGGAAGGCTGGGCCACGCACCGAGAGGAATCCTCGGAGCGAAGTCGCTGCCCGGCGGCGCCGGCTGCTCGCGCCGCGCAGTCGGTGTCACCTCAGGACAGCGCGGCCGGGGTGGCCCGAGGTCAGCGCTCGCTGCGCCCGCACACGCCGCGCACGACCCCGCGTGCCGGCGCCGCCGCCCCTCCCCGAGCCGGGCCCGCGGCCGCCCGCGAGCGTGTCCCGGCCGCACGGGCCCCCGGGGCGTCGCGGGCGGGACGGAAGGCCGGCCGGGCTCGGCGGTGCGTGGAGACGCCGAGCACCGGGGCCGGGCGGGGTCCTCGCGTCCCGGGCGTGGGCTGGCGTCCGGAGCGGCCCGCGGGCGCGGCGAAAGTAAACGGCACCCGCCCCTCCCCCGCGCACACGCACACACGCAGGCCGGGGAAGCTTCTCGAAGGCCGGCTCTGCTCCCTCGCACCTTCGCCTCGTTGGCAACTTTGCCGAGCCCCACGCCGCCGTTCTGCGTGGTGGATTTCCCTTCTGTTTTCATATTTGGGGTTTGCGAGGGAAAAAAACAATCTTCAAATGATGTCAGGCTCGCCTCGATAGGGACGGAAAGCGCTGCCTGGTCCACCTGCCTCCTGTTAGGTAGTCTCCTTCCCCAGTAGGCTGACTTTTTAAAAACGTAAACGCCCGGCTAACACCACTGCCAGGTTTTTATTTTGCAACAGCGTTAAAATTAATCATGGTGTCTAGAAAGTTGTAAGGAACAAGGTAACAGCCACGGATTCAAGTGGCACTGTGGGCACTCCATAAAGAAAAGCCAGTCAACTTCCTCCTCTAGAAATTATGCCTAAAACCGTTGTGGCACAGGCCTTTAATCCCAGCACTCAGGAGGCAGAGGTAGGGGGTCGCCATGAGTTCGAGGCCACCCTGACACTACATAGTGGATTCCAGGTCAGTCTGGGCTAGAGTGAGACCCCACCTCGAAAAAACAAAAACAAACAAAAAACCTCTTTCATCACTACCTCTTCAAAAAAAAAAAAAATTACATGCTTTTCATACAAAAATAAAAGTTTTATATTCATTACACACAATCAGAAAAATAAATGATCACCTGTGCCCTAAATCCCACAAAACTTGTTCACTGTTTTGGCTTGGCAGAAAAGACACATTTTACAGTGCAGTTATGACCACCCAAGTGACTTTACAGTTTAGGTTACCACAGGTATTTTAAAGCCTTTCTGGTCATTATGACCTATACACCAGGGACATCTGCTTCTCTACACTGTTAGTGATTTTTAAACAGCTTTCTGTAAGTTTTAATGCCCGGCCTGTCAGTCCCAAGGCAAAGACTAAAGAGCAAAGGTGAGCTGCTTCTGGGTTCCCTCAGTGGGCTGGCTGGACTTCCCAGTCTAGGCCTGTGAACTCTCATTCCAGAATACCAAGACGAGGTGACCAGTACTTACTTGCTGGTTGACACCTTCACAGAAGGAAGGAATTAGCTCATTTCCAGAAGATTTGGATAATAGTCTTGTTTTCCCTGAATCAAGGAAAGTACTTTGGCCTTCTTAATGGTTCAGAGTCTTTCCTGTTGTGGAAGTAACCATCTCTATCCATGAACTTCCTTCCTCTGCCATCCTGGTCAGGCCAGACATTATCTGTCTTTACTGAGGATGTAATGCCAATTACTTAGACATTTAAACAGCTGCTGTTATCTCCAATTTCATTTTGGAATACTGCTAAATTTCCTTTTATGTTATCCAAATCCTTGTTTACTTACTTGGTGCTTTTATTTTGGTTTTGGTTTTGGAGGTAAGGTCACACTCTAGCCCGAGCTGACCTGGAATTCGCTGTGTAGTCTCAGGCTGGCCTGGAACTCAGGAGGCTCTCAGCCGGGAGTGCTGGGATTAAAGGTATGCCCAGCTGGTGTTTTGTTGTTTGTTTGTTTGAGGCGGGGTCTCAGACCTGCAACTCACTCTGCAGCCCCAGGCTGGCCTCCTACCCAAGGTGATCCTCCAAATCCGCCCTCTCGGGAGCGGGGACTAAAGGCATGTGTTACCACGCCCTGCTTCCAAATCCACATTAACATTGTACATTCTTCAGTTAAGCCCTGATGCTTGACCTATTCATTCTTGAGTTGCCCTTGATATTTCACACACTATTTATTTATTTAATTAATTCATTTATTTTTTTTGGGGGGGGGGAGTATTTTTAAAGCAGAGTCTCTAGCCCAGGCTGACCTGGCAACCACTCTGTAGTCCCAGGCTGGCCTTGGACTCCTAGCAAACCTCATACCTCTGCCTCCTGAGTACTAGAATTAAAGGCATCCCTGGCCTGTTTTTTACTTTTATTTATTCATTTTGATTTTTTAAATTTTATTTATTTGTTTGAGAGAGAGAGAAAGAAGAAGATAAAAAGAATGGGTGCACCAAGGCCTCTAGTCACAGCAAAAGAACTCCAGACTCATGTGCCACCTTGTGCATCTGGCTTACATGGGTACTGGGGAATGGAACCTTGGTCCTTAGGCTTAACTGCAGGCAAGCACCTTAACAGCTAAGCCATCACTCCAGCCCCATTTTGATTTTTTGAAGCAGGATCTCACTGTAGCCCATACTGACCTGGAAATCATTCTGCAGCCACAGGCAGACCTGGAATTCAGGGCAATCCCACCTCAACCTCCTGAGTGCTAGGATTGAAGACAGGAGCTACCGTGCTCAGCTAGTTGCTTCTAATGTCAACTGTGACCTTAGGCCATTCACTTGTCTGATCTGGACCTCAAGTCTATGGTCAATAAAACAAGGGAACTAAATTCAGTTGTTACAAAAGCCATTTCTTGATTTAACATGCTGTTACTCCATTTAGACCTTTGTTCTGTGCTTGCTGGCCCCTGAGTACACTTCAATTCACAGCTGGTAAGAATTGCTAGGCCAAATTCTTTTACACTTGTCCCTTATCACTTACCTATGTATCTTATATTTATCTGAGTGAGACCTTTCATTTGCATGACTTTTTATAGTAGTTAAAGCTCAGCCATCATAATCGAATCCAACTCATAAAACTATCCAGAACAAGATGAGTGTTATCATCTCACCATTCCAATATGAAAATGAAATACTAAGATGCTATAATTTTCTTAAAATCATGTACTACTTGAATTTGTGAGCCAGGGTCAAACTCAGGGTTCCTTGCTCCATGTTCTGTGTAGACCACCCCTCTATTTCAAAATTATGGTCCAAGAAATATTATTCCATAAAATGTTACTAGATGTGGGGCCTGGAGAGATGGCTAAGTGGTTAAGGCCCTTGCTTATGAAGCCTAAGGGCCCAGGTTCTACTCCCCATAGTGGCACATGCATCTGGAGTTCATATCCAGTGGCTAGAGGGCCTGGCCTACCCATTCTCTCCCTCTCTATATATCTACCTCTTTCTCTCTCTCTCTCTCTCAAATAAATAAAGAAAAAAAAGAGTTTTATTTTAGAGAAAGAGGTGGAGCGAGTGAAAGGATGAGCACACCAGGCCTCTAGCCTCTGCAAAGAAACTCAACACATGTGCCACTTTGTGCGTCTAGCTTACTTGGGTCCTAGGAAATCGAACCTGAGTTATTTGGCTTTGTAGGTAACTGCCTTAGCTGCTAAGCCATCTCGCCAGCCCAGAAAAGAAAAGAGAGTCTGGTATGCTCATTCATTTTCCCCCCTCTCTCTCTCAAGTCAATATATATATTTTTTTCAAGGTAGGGCCTCACTCTAGCTCAGGCTGACCTAGAATTCACTGTATAGTCTCAGGCTGGCCTCGAACTCATGGTGATCCTCCTACCTCGGCCTCCCAAGTGCTGGGATTAAAGGTATGTGCCACCATGCCTGGCTCTTTTTTTAGTTTTTGCCAGGTAAGGTCTCACTGTAACCCAGGCTGACCTCAAACTTGATCACTTCTGGTTTATACTATGGCATTTTATTGAGGCTTGACAAATAAGACTGTAAATTCAGACAAGAAGCGCTGGCTGACAAAAGAACTATTGTATCCTTGACATCACTCACTCCATCTTGAAGATGGCTGTTTATGTCTAGGGTTTACCTCCTAGTGTGTTTAAAATACTCTTGCAAATCTCAGTTGGATTGAAATAGCTGTTCTGCCTTTCAATAGAAGCTCCCACCTTCTGAGTACACTGGCTCATAGTTATTTATAAACCTGATATCAGTCAAAGATGATTCTTTTACATCCCTCCTCCTCACTCCCTTCCCCCACATGTGAAGAAAGACCTACGTAAGATTAGAAACTTCACATAAGGCACTCAGTCACTTAGGTAAGAGCTATTGTCAGTCAGCAATTATTTATGAAGCACAAATTCATTAAGGAAAGGCTGGTTCTAAGACTTGCAAAAACAAACTCCTTCTGAAAGAAGAGGTTCCTGAGGCCAAATATATTTTGTTTGTTTTTTGAGGTAGGGTCTCACTCTAACCCAGGCTGACCTGGAACTCACTCTGTAGTTCCAGGCTAGCTTGGACCACAGCCATCCTCCTACCTTCTGCTTCCCAAGTGCTGAGATTAAAGACGTGCACCACCACACCTGGCCATCCCTGGATTCTTGTCTTTTGTATTTGACAAATGAACTCCAAAAACTAGACAATAAGATTCAGAAAGGTTTCATTATAGCTTAGAGCTTTAAGAGAAGGGGGCTTTGGGCTGGAGAAATAGCTTAACAGTTAAGGCATTTAAAAAAAATTTTTTTTTGTTATTTTTATTGATTTATTGAGAGAGACAGCGTGAGAAAGAGGCAGAGAGAGGGAGAGAGAATGGGCATACCAGGGTCTCCAGGCACTGCAAAAGAACTCCAGATACATGCGCCCCCTTGTGCATCTGGCTAATGTGGGTCCTGGGGAATCGAGCCTTGAACCAGGGTCCTTAGGCTTCACAGGCAAGCACTTAACCGCTAAGCCATCTCTCCAGCCCCAGTTAAGGCATTTGCCTACAAAGCCAAAGAACCTTGGTTCAATTTCCCAGGACCCACATAAGCCAGATGCACAAGGGGGCACATGTATTTGGAGTTCGTTTGCAGTGCCTGGAGACCCTGGTGTGCCCATTCTCTCTAGCTCTCTCTGCCTCTTTCTCTCTCTGTGCCTGCCTCTCTCTCTCTCTCTCTCTCTCTCTCTCTCTCTCTCTCTCTCTCTCTCTCACACACACACACACACACACATAAATAAGTAAAAATAAGTTTAAAAAAAAACAGGATTTAAAAAGAGAGAAAGAGAGAGAAGGGGGCTTAAGGGAAGGATGGAAGACAGCCCTTGTCCAAGGAGCAAGAGGGGGTCTGAAAAGCCCACCTCCACACTCAGGTTAGGGTTTTTTCTGTGAACACAATGGATGGGAAGCTGGTCTAGTCAGTCTAGTCCTGATGACAGGTGTCTGGGGTCAGAATTTCTGGAAAAGGGCCATCTTCAAGGAAATCTTAATTTTCTCAGAAGGGGTTGGAAAGACTGTCTAAGAGGCAGAGATAAGGACCTGTGGTAAAGTGTAATGACCTAAAGTGTAATTTTCCCCTACAGACAATTTAGACATGGAAAAAGAAGTATTAATTTTGGAGCCCCATCACCCCTAAACTGGCTTATTACTATTCTACTTAAATTGTGTCTCATATTAAAAGAGAATTGGCCCTCATTCAGAAACTGGTAAGGAAGCCAGAAAGGGAAACCTGCAGTTCTAAAAATTGATGTTTCTGTTCATAATACTATATTTGCCAGGTATGGTGGCACATGCCTTTAATCACAGCACTTGGGAGGCAGAGGTAGGAGGATCATTGTGAGTTTGAGGCCAGCCTGAGTCTATATAGTGAATTCCAGGTCAGCCTGGGCTAGAGAGACACCCTACCTCATAAACCAATGAATAATAATAATAAACAATACTATACTCTGTGTTGGGATGGAATTTGCCAATGATCAGCCAACCCACAGGGGACACTACATGTCTCTGTAAGTAGGAAAAGGGAGTGAGAAAGATGTATTAATAGAGACACTTTGGTTGCTAGTGTAAGAAGTGCAGATAAAAATGGCTAATGGTGGGCAGGAGAGATTGCTTAGTGGTTAAGGTATTTGCCTGAAAAAAAACAAAGGATCCACATTCAATTCCCCAGGACCCACACAGGCCAGATGCATAAATTGGCACATGCCTCTAAAGTTCCTTTGCAGTGACTGGAGGCCCTCATGCACCCATTATCTTTCTCCCTGCCCCTCTCAAATATATATACATATATATATTTTTTGGTGGGGGTCAAGTTAGGGTCAAACTCTGGGCCAGGCTGACCTGGAATTCACTATGTAGTCTCAGGGGGCCTCGAACTCACAGCAATCCCCAGTGCTGGGATTGGGATTAAAGGTTTGTACCACCATGCCTGGGTAAATAGATAATTTTAAAAAGATATGTTAGAACTGGGTTGTGGTGGCACATTCCTTTAATCCCAGCACTCGGGGGAGCGGGGTCATAGAGGCAGTAGGATCGCTATGAGTTCAAATCCAGTCTGAGACTACATAGTGAATTTCAGGTCAGCCTGGGCCAGAGCGAGACTCTACCTCAAAAAAAAAAAAAAAAAAAAAACTGGGCGTGGTGGCACACGCCTTTAATCTCAGCACTTGGGAGGCAGAGGTAGGGGGATCACCGTGAGTTTGAGGCCACCCTGAGAATGTAGAGTGATTTCCAGGTCAGCCTGGGCTACAGTGAGACCCTACCTCAAAAAGACAAAGGAAGGGCAGGACTCCTTACAACGTGCTTCCCCCAGACACAAAATGGCCTTGATATCCATGACCTCACAGTGCTTGACACTACCTACACAAGGCCATCATAAGAGGAGGAAAAGATGATGACATCAAAATAAAAGAGAGACTGATTGAGAGGGAGAGGCATATGATGGAGAGTGGAGTTTCAAAAGGGAAAGTGGGGGCAGGTAGAGTATTACCATGGGATATTTTTTATAATCATGGACGTTGTTAATAAAAGAAATTGAAAAGGAAAATAAATAAGTGGGGAGAGGGAAAAAATAAATACAGGCTGGGGGAGATGGCTCAGCAGTTAAAAGTGCTTGTTTGCAAAGCCTACCAGCCTATGTTCAATTCCCCAGCCACCCACATAACGCTGAACAGACATTCAATTGCAGTGACAAGAGACCCTAGCAGATGTACGCGCGCGCGCACATACACACACACACACACACACACACACACGCATGTGACACTGTGCCAACTGCCACTTTGTTCACAAGTACTTGTTTGCATCTGGGGTGATCTTTTGGTAGCTTCCACCAGGGAGTTGCAATTAGGAGGAAGTGAAACTGTTTGACAAGTAACACTTAAAAAGATCTCCATTTTGCTTTCTAGCCAGAACTTCTTTCACGAAATGTCCAGAGAAGGTACCAGATGGAGTACAGGTCCTTGTGCATACTAGGCAAGTCACCTACTGCAGAGCTTCACCTCCAGCCCAGGACCTTTGCAAGTGATGAGCCTACAATTCAAGGTCATTTTCGATACATTCATCTGACAAATGATGTTTGTCTTTTTTTCTTTTTTTTTTAAGGTAGGGTCTTACTCTCTAGTCCAGTCTGACCTGGAACTCACTCGATAGTTCCAGTATGGCCTCCAACTCATAGGTATCCTGTTCCCTCTGCCTGCCTCCCTAGTACTGGGGTGAAAGGCGAGGACTTTGTACTGCACTGCTGTAGTGCAGACTGCTCATGAGTTCAAGACCACCCTGAAACTACATGGTGAATTCCAGGTCAGCCTGGGTTACAGTGAAACCCTACCTCAAAAAAAAAAAAAAAAAAAAAAAAGTAAAATCGGCCAGGCATGGTAGCTCATGCCTTTAAACCCAGCGCTCAGGAGGCAAAGGTAGGAGGATCACTGTAAGTTCAAAGCCACCCTGAGACTCCATAGTGAATTCCGGGACAGTCTGGACTACAAGTGAGACCCTACCTCGAAAACAAAAAGATAAACTGGGGGCTGGAGAGATGGCTTAGCAGTTAAAGTGTTTACCTGCAAAGCCAAAGGACCTCTGTTCAATTTCCCAGAACCTATGTAAGCCAGATGCACAAGGTAGCGCATGCATCTGGAGTTTCTTTGCAGTGGCTGGAGGGTCTGATGCGCCCATTCATTCTCATTCTCTCTCTCCCTCTCTCTCTCCCTTCCTTTTTATCTCTCACTCTGTCAAATAAATAAATAAAAATTTTAAAATAAAATAGGTCCAGGTATAGTGGTGCACACCTTTAATCGTAGCACTGAGGAGGCAGAAGTAGAAGCATTGATCGAGTTGGAGCCAGCCTGGAACTACAGAGTGAATTCCAGATCAGCCTGAGCTAGAGTGCAACTCTATCCCCCCCCCAAAAAAAAAAATTTAAATAGGGTTGAGAATGGCTCAGTTGGTAAAGTGCTTGCCTCACAAGCATGAGGGTCTGAGTTCAAGCTCCACCTAAAATGTCAGGCATGGTGGTGCACGTCTGTAATCCCAGTGCTGGTGAGGAAACAGGACGATCCCTGGAGCTTCCTGGCCAACTCATCTAGCCTAAGGCCTGCTCAATTAAAGACATTGTCTCAAAGGAGGCAGATGGTGCTCCTGAAAACGACACTGAGGCTGTCCTCTGACCTATGCACACGCACTTACACACATGTGTTAATTTAAAATAAGCTAAAATAACACAATAAAAATAAATTTAGCTGGGTGGTACATGTCTTTAATCCCAGTTCTCTCAGGAGGCAAAGGTAGGAGGATCTCTGTGAGTTCAAGGCCAGCCTGAGACTACAATAATAAATTTCAGGTCAGCCTGGGCTATAGTGACACTCTACCTCAAAAACCCATCAGCCTGGAAAGATGGCTTAGTGGTTAAGGCATTTGCCTGCAAAGCATAAGGACCCAAGTTCAATTCCCTAGCACCCAGATGCACAGGATGGTGCATGCGTCAGCAACTCATTTGCAGTGGCTACAGGCCGTGGTGCACCCATTTTCTCTCTCTCAAACAAACAAATATATTTTAAGAAAACCCAAAATACCTCAATCCCCCTCCAAAAAAAAAAAAAAAAAATGCCGGGTGTGGTGGCACAGGTAGGAGGATTGCCATGAGTTCAAGGCTACCTTGAGACTATGTAGTAAATTCCAGGTCAGCTTTGGCTAGAGCAAGACCTTACCTTGAAAAAAACAAGCAAACAAAAAGAAAGAAAGAAAGAGAGAGAGAGAGAGAAAAAGAGAGAGAGAAAGGAAGGAAGGAAGGAAGGAAGGAAGGAAGGAAGGAAGGAAGGAAGGAAGGAAGAGCCCAAAACTCAATAAATAAATAATTTAAATAAGAAAGCAAACACCTTTGGGGGTGCCAAGGACTTTCCTGATACCGGCAGTGAAAGATTTGCATCTCAGAAATCTCCTCAGTACTGGCAAACTGGTGAGGCTGGCTGCCTTCACAAAGAAAGACCTTGGGGATTTCAGGTTCTATAAGCGTAGAGCTTTTGTTTCATTTCTATTCATTCACTTAGTTATTTGTAAGCAGAGAGAGGGAGTGGAGAAATGGAGAGAGCAGAGTATGGGCACAGCAGGGCCTCTTGCTGCAAAAGAACTTCAGGTGCATGCATTACTTTGTGTATGTGGCTTTCCATGGGTCCTGGGGAATCGAACTTAGGCTGTCATGCCTTGCAAGAAAATGCTTTTAATTGTTTCTCCTTCTTTCACATACATACACACACACACACACACACACACACACACACAATTTATGTATTTGGAAGAGATTAAGAGGCAGAGTGAATGGGTGAGCAGGAGACTTGTGGCCACTGTAAAGGAACTAAAGACAAATGTACCACTTTGTGCGTCTGGCTTACAAGGATACTGGGTACCTTAGCTGCAAAGCCATCTCTCCAGCCCTTGCTTCATTCTTGATTCTCTAGAACGGGCAGTATAGACAACTGCGAAGTCTTCCAGCATGACTGAACACATGAATGTTTTCTTGACAGTGACTGCTCTCATCATGACTGCCAGTTTCTCTGAACACTCAGGAGAAAAGACATGATTTAAACAAACTCCAGAAACAGCTTCCATCACTTTCGTTGTTGTTGTTGTTTCGAGGTAGGGTCTCACTCTAGCCCAGGCTGACCTGGAATTCACTATGTAGTCTCAGGGTGCCCTCGAACTCACAGTCACCCTCCTACCTCTGCCTCCTGAGTGCTGGGATTAAAGGTGTGCACCACCGTTCCCGGGTCTGTCACTCTTACTATTGGGACTTTCATACACAAAGGAGTCTTTCTCCAAATCAGTTTCCTTTCCTGGACCCCCAAAGCATTCTTCCAACTCCTGGTCACTCTTAACCAAAATAGTACACCTCAGTAGAGATGAGGTGAACCTTTAAAGCTGCAATTTTAAAGTCAGCTGCAGTGGAGAATCATGGGAGTGGCGCAACTTCCAAAATCCAAGGTTAATAGGCTGCGAATTGCCACTTTCTTTGCTTATTGTCCCTGCTTCAGCAGTTCCTTTAACCTACTGCCATTCAGCCTGGGGAGGAGAAGGGAGTGGGAAAGGCACCAGCTGCAAGGGGCAGCTGGCAACAGTGCTCCCTGCTCCCCTGGCTCCTGCCCCTCCCACGTCTCTGCCCCCACCCCAGCATCAGGCCTGCAGTTACATAGGAGATATTTATACAGCCTGCCCAATGTGATTTCAAAATTATTTCCAAGTCATTAGGGCCAATTACTCACCTTTGGGCCCCGTAATATTATTTGTTCCCTGCCAAACTGATGGTTTCTCCTGTCGCAAATATGATAAATCCTGCAGGGTGCCACTCAATCACGTTTAAACTGATTCAGGTTGTTGCAGGAATAGGATGAATGAAGGAACGAGTCATCAGGTGTTCATCCTGTGGAGGCTTGTCTTCTTGCAGTGCGGGGGGTCAAACCCAAGGTCTCGCACACACTAGCTATATGCGCCCTACCACCCAGGAGTGGGTCCAGCATAGGCAATTTTTTGTTTCTTTTTGTTTGTTGAGGTAGGGTTTTACTCTAGCCCAGGCTGACCTGGAATTCACTATGTAGTTTCCAGGTGGCCTTGAACTCAAAGATCCTCTTGCATCTGCCTCTGCCTCCCGAGTGCTGGGATTAAAGGAGTGTACTACCATGCCTGGTCCCCAAAAATTACTTTTTAAACCGGGCGTGGTGGCGCACACCTTTAATCCAGCACTCGGGAGGCAGAGGTAGGAGGATCACCATGAGTTCAAGGCCACCCTGAGACTACCTAGTGAATTCCAGGTCAGCCTGGGCTAGAGTGAGACCCTACCTCAAAAAAAAGAAAAAAAATATTTTTTAAAAAGCAACAAAAACAAGAGAATGTTTGGCATGGTGACACATGCCTTTAATCCCAGCACTTGGGAGGCAGAGGTAGGAGGAGCACCATGAGTTCAAGGCCACCAGGAGACTACAGAGTGAATTCCAGGTCAGCCTGGGCTAGAGTGAGACCGTACGTCAAAACAAAGCAAAACAAACATTGGGGGGAAGGCTTTGCAGTGTTTTGAGGTAGGCTCTTGCTGTAGCCCAGGCTGACCTGGAATTCCCTCTGTAGTCTCAGGCTGGCCTGGAACTCACAGTGATCCTCCCACTATAATTTGACAATATTCCTGTTCCATTACACTCTTTTGTCCCCCTCTCTGCCACCTCCATTCCACTGAGCACACTCCTCTTTCCAAATAGTCCTTCCTTTATTTAGATGTCTCATTTCTTTTGTCCTCCATGTCAAACTGTTGATGGGCTCAGAACAGTGCAGGTCTCGTGGAGTAAGAACAATCATTGTGAGGTTATGAATGTACCATTAGCGCCTGTCCAGAGGACATAAATAACTCTTTACAATGCTCATCGTGCTTTTTTTTTTTTTTGTGCTGCTGTGGGACTTGAACTCAGGGCCTCAGGGCCTTGTGGCAGTACTCTGCTAAGGACCTGCACCTCCAGCCCACTTCACAGTGCTTGACAGAGTGCTGAAGGTAAAAGTTTAATATACTTCTTGCTATTCTTGCATTTTATATTTTGCTGTAATTTGTTCGAATATATTAAGGGTCTATAATGTGCCCTATGTTGATATTAAAAAGTAAAAACTCAAGTAAAAAAAATGACCCTTGCTCTTATAATGTAGTTGGAACAAAAAACATATCCTCAAGAAAAATTAAATAACAGCACTAAGTGACATATGATTAAACACAAATAAATGGCTAAGATTAGATTATGCAAGGCCATAGGAATCAGAAAAGAGAGAGATGTTGCGAGCTGGATGTCTTCCTGAAGGGACTTGGAGCTTTGAAATAGAGGTCTAAGAAAACCCTGAACAATGGGGGAAGGGAGGAGGGACAAACAAGGGGGACAGAAGGAGCAAGATGACAAGGAGCTTCCAGATGACATCAAGCTACACGGGGCCCTTGAGTAGGGGAGGAGAAGTGTATGGAGGAGCCTCCCACGTCCACGCCCTGGCAACCTGAAGCTTCACCTCTTCAGAATGAGGCAAATAGATAATGAAAAGACTTGGTAGCTGGGCGTGGTGGCTCATGCCTTTAATCCCAGCACTCGGGAGGCAGAGGTAGGAGGATCGCCATGAGTTCGAGGCCACCCTGATACTACATAGTGAATTTCAGGTCAGCCTGGCTACAGTGAGACCCTACCTCAAAAAAAACAAAACCAAACCAGGTCTTTGCCACCGGACTGCTGTCATGGGTTGCTTGCACGCTCCCGGGAACGGCCTGTCCCAGTTGGCTCATCCGCAAGCCCATGTGCTGAAGTGAATGTCGGACGACTCGAAGGAGCAGATTTACAAACTGGCCAAGAAAGGTCTGACTCCCTCACAGGTCGGTGTGATCCCGAGGGAACTCACATGGCTTGCACAAGTGCGCTTTGTGACAGGCCATAAAATCTTGCAACTCTTGAAGTCCAAAAGACTGGCTGATCTTCCTGAGGCCCTCTGCCGTCAAATCAAGCAAGCAGTTGTTGTCCACAAGCATCTGGAGAGGAACAGAAAGAATATGGATGCTAAATTCCAGCTGATTCAGATAGAGAGCCGAATTCTCCCATTGGCTCCTTACTATAAGACCAGGAGGGTGCTTCCTCCCAAATGGAAATATGAGTCATCCACAGCCTCTGCCCTACTGGCATGAATTTATCTTGTAAACTCCAGCAATAAAACCTCTTGAAATAACAAAACAAACAAACAAAAAAACAGGAAACAAGGTGTGGTGCCGCATACCTTTAATCCCAGCACTCAGAAGGCAGAGGTAGGAGGATTGCCATGAGTTCAAGGCCACCCTGAGACTACATAGTGAATTCCAATCAGCCTGAGCTAGAGTGGGACTCTATCTTGAAAAACAAAACTAAACAGGGCTGGAGAGATGGCTCAGCAGTTGAGGCACTTGCCTGCAGAGCCTAACGACCTGAGTTGGACTTCCAAGCACCCATGTAAAGCCAGATACACAAAGTGGCAAATGCATCTGCAGTTCATTTGCAGTGGCTGGAGGCCCTGGCATGCCATTTTCTCTGTCTCCTAGCTCTCACAAATATTTTTAATGGGGGTACCATGAATATCGGAAACATGGCTCAGCGGATAAAGCACTTGCTGTGCAAGCCTGAGTTCTGATTGTAAATGCCTGGTTGGCATGACAGCAGCCTGTAATCCCAGAATTTGGGAGTCAGATAAGGGAATCTTACCTCTGGGTTCAAGTGAGGGACCTTGCTAAGTAAAAGAAGAGACTTAGCACTTGAGGCACTTGTCTGCAAAGGCAAAGGACTCAGGTTCAGTTCCCCAGTACCGACATAAAGCCAGATGCACTACGTGGTGCATATGTCTGGAGTGCATTCACAGTGGTTGGAGGTCCTGGCATGCCCATTCTCTCTCTTAAATAAATAAATAAATTTTTTTAAAGAGTGTTTGAGGAAGGTGCCTGATGTCAAGCACTTTGGCCTCCACATGCACACACATATACACACACATCATCTGTTTATCTATCTATCATCTATCATCTATCTATCTATCTATCTATCTATCTATCTATCTATCTATCTATCTATCCATCCACACATACACACACACACACACACACACACACACACACACGATTGGTGGGCAAATGCCTATAATTTCAGCACTAGTTGGCTGAGGAAGTTGGATCATCATATGAGTTTGAGGCCAGCCTGGGCTACAGAGTGAATTCCAGGTCAGCCTATAAAAGAGTGATACTCTACCTCAAATAAAGGGGGAGGAAAGGAAAAGAAAAGAAGCAGGAAAGAAGAAAGGGGGGAAGAAGTAGATGAAGGGCTAGAGGTAGCTCAATGGTTAAAGGCGCTTGCTTGCAAAGTCTGACAGCCTGGGTTTAATACCCCAGTACCCAGGTAAAGCCAGATGAACTCACAGTGATCCTCTAACCTCTGCCTCCTGGCTGCTGTGATTAAAAACCGCTAATTAATTTTTTCCTCTATTTTTATTTATTTATGAGAGAGAGGAGAGAGAAGACTGATGGAGAGAGAGGGAGAGGGAGAACTAGAGCGAGACCCTACCTAGAAAAACCCAAACTAATCAACTAACTGACTAAATATTTAAAGAAAACTACAACACTGGTGACAGTGCACTCTCAGGGGGCCTGACTGAGGGAATGTCACAAAGTTTTTTTTCTTTTTTTTTTCCAGCATTGGGAGGCAGAGGTAGGAGAATTGCTGAGAGTTCGAGGCCACCCTGAGACTACATAATGAATTCCAGGTCAGCCTGAGCTAGAGTGAGACCCTACCTCGAAAAACAAACAAGTTTTTTTTTTTTTTTTTTTTTTTTTGGTTTTTCGAGGTAGAGTCTCACTCTGCTCAGGCTGACCTGGAATTCACTATGTAGTCTCAGGGTGACCTCAAACTCACTTTGTTCCTCCTACCTCTGCCTCCGGATTGCTGGGAAGGCATGTGCCACCATGCCTGGTTACAAAGTTATTTTTTATTAGGAAGGTTCCCAACTCCTGGCCTCAAAAACTTTTCTTTCTCAGCCCCCCAAGTAGCTGAAACTACAAGCCTGTGACCCTTGTTACAGTGATAGGAAACAAATTGGCTAGGCAGTTTAAGGGTGGCAGGACCCCAAAGTGAATAGCTTTCTCTAGACAAAATTCAGGAATGTCCTTGGGCCTGTAGGGGTAAATCTAGGTCATTACACTTTACCACAGGTCAGAAAAGTCAGAAAACAAAACAAAACAAAAGACCTCTAAGCCATACACACACACACACACACACACACACACACACACACACACACACACACATATATATTTTTTGAGGTAGGGTCTCACTGTAGCTGTGGTTGCTCAAGCTGACCTAAAATTCACTATATAGTCTCAGGGTGGCCTTGAACTCATGGCAATCCTCCTACTTCTGCCTCCCCAGTGCTGGGATTAAAGGTGTGTACCACCATGCCCAGATATAATAAAAATTTTCTGAATGAACCTTATCTTCTGATGTGTATATTTTATTCTTGGAATTCACAAGACAAGGATCTGAAACACCCCCAAATTATTGGTGCAGTGCCGTATATCGGTACATTGGCAGAGGAACCCCAAAATTCATTCCATGTCACAATGCTTTTGAGTGGAAGAATCAACAAGATTAGGTAGCAATGGTTTCCTGGGACAAGGAAGGGCCAATCCAAGTTCAGAGTTGACTGTTTGGGCAGCTCTGAGTATGCTGTGACTGTGAGTAAAAAAAAAGAAAAGGAAGCCGGGCTTGGTGGTGCACACCTTTAATCCCAGTACTGGGGAGGCAGAGGTAGGAGGATCGCCGTGAGTTCAAGGCCACCCTGAAATTGCGTAGTGAATTCCAGGTCAGCTTGGGCTACAGTGAGACCCTACCTCAAAATAAAATAAAATAAAATAAAATAAAATAAAATTAAATTAAATTAAATTAAATTAAATTAAAATAAAATAAAATGAAAGAAAGAAAAAAAAGAAAGAAAGGAAAGGAAGTTAGGAGGGAAGGAATGAAAAGTTGAAAGTTGATCACTTGAGAGAGAGAGAGAGAAAGAACCAGATAGAGAGAAAAAAAAAAAATGGGCGTGCCAGGGCTTCCAGCCACTGCAAATGAACTCCAGATGCGTGCACCCCCTTGTGCATCTGACTAACGTGGGTTCTGGGGAATCGAGCCTCCAACCGGGGCTCCTTAGGCTTCACAGGCAAGTGCTTAACCACTAAGGCATCTCTCCAGCCCAAAGTGTAACTATTTTTAATAAACTAAAATTACCCAAGAGCTTAAGGGATCAATAGTCAATTAAGTTACTACAGTTTTTAATGGAACACTTGCCGAGGTCCTCACCTTGGGATCCAGAGTTCCCCTCTCATCCTTGCTGGCTGCAGGTGGGGGAACACTTGGGGAACCTCATAGCTGGCTAGACTTTTGTCTTTCTGAGGAATTCTCACTCAGAGAATCCGGGCTTCCTGACGGGCCAGTCGGACAAGAATCACAGGTCCCTCATTTGGGACTAGCCCAGCTTGGCTTCCTAAGAAAAAACGCCTTCTGAATAAAAGCTTGCTCTTAGGGGACCTTAGCCTCATTGTCACTTCAGGTACTGCTGCCAGTAGCCAAGGATGTGGTAGCACATAAGAGAACTCGGGAGGACCAGGAAGTTCAAGGCCAACCTCAGGTACATAGACAGCTCAAAAAAAAAAAAAAGCCAGGCGTGATGGTGCACACCTTTAATCCCAGCACTTGAGAGGCAGCGGTAGGAGGATCCCTGTGAGTTTGAGGCTACCCTGAGACTACAGGTCAGCCTAGGCTAGAGAGCCTACCTCAAAATAAAAAGCAAAAACAAAAAGGAAGAAGAAAAAGTCTACCCCTAAAATATTTTAAAAATGTATATTTGTTTGTTTGTTTGTTTGAGGTAGGGTCTCCTCTAGCTCAGGCTGACTTGGAATTCACTATGTAGTCTCAGTGTGGCCTCGAACTCATGGAGATCCTCCTACCTCTATCTCCCAAGTGCTGGGATTAAAGGTGTGCACTACCACACCTGGCTAAATATACATATAAATATATTTATTTAAAAGGCCTGTAGAGATGGCTTAGTGGTTAGGCTAAGGTGTTTGCCTATGAAGCCTAAGGACCCAAGTTTGACTCCCTAGTACCCATGTAAGCCAGATGCACACATGGTGCATGTGTCTGGAGTTCATTTGCAATGGCTAGAGGCCCTGGAATGACCATTCTCTCTCTTTTTCTCTATCTGCCACTTCTCTCTTTCAAATAAATAAAAAAATAAAATATTTCAAAAATATATTTTAAGCTGAGTGTGGTGGTGCATGCCTTTAATCCCAGCACTTGGTAGGCAGAGGTATAAACATATATATTTAAAGTCTACCCCAACTGGTGGATGGAGCAACCTATCAGAGAGAAAATGAATCTGCTGGGCCTTTATGACCATCATGGTGTAGAAGTCTCAAGTGGGGTGGTCAAGACGGGTAAGGCAGGGTTGGCTGACCCTGGCTCCTGCCCCCCATGCTGGCCACCATGGCAGGTTGCCATAGGGCCTTTTAGCTTCTCCAGCTCCTAACAAATATTTTTTTATTTTTTCAAGGTATGTTTTCCCTCTAGCCCAGGCTGATTATATATATGTATACATATGTATAGATACACATATAAGTGATAACATAAAATATATATATATTTTTTCCGAGAGCAACAGATACAGAGAAAAAGACAGATAGAGGGGAAGAGAGAGAATGGGCACGCCAGGGCTTCCAGCCTCTGCAAACGAATTCCAGACGCGTGCGCCCCCTTGTGCATCTGGCTAACGTGGGACCTAGGGAACCGAGCCTCGAACCGGGGTCCTTAGGCTTCACAGGCAAGTGTTTAACCGCTAAGCCATCTCTCCAGCCCACATAAAATATTTTTGATATGTATTTTTTATTCTTTTGATTTTTTTTAGTATTATTTATTTATTTATTTGAGAGAGAGAGACAGAGACACCAGGTCCTCTAGCTGCTGCTAACAAACTCCAAATGCATGCGCCATCTTGTGCATCTGGTTTTACATGGGTCCTGGGGAATCAAACCTGGGTCCTTTGGCTTTGCAGGCTCATGCCTTAATCATTAAGCCATCCCTCCAGCCCTTGGTATATGTTTTTTAATTTATTTATTTGCAAGCAGAAAGAGGGAATGGGTGCACCAGGACCTCTTGCCACTGCAAATCAATTACAGAGTTATGTGCCACTTTGTGCATCTGGTTTTATGTGGAAACTGGGGAATCAAATATGGGCTATTAGGCTTTGCAAGCAAGTGCCTTTAACTGCTGAGCCGTCTCTCTAGCTGGCTTCCTGTTTTTTTTGTTTTTTTTTTTTTTTTTCCCTAAGGAGGTAGGGTTTCTAGCTCAGGTTGACCTGGAATTCAGTCTGTAGTCTCAGGGTGGCCTCAAATTCATGGAGAGCCTCCTACCTCTGCCTCTGCTTGGATTAAAGGTGTGTGCTGCCACATGTGGCAGTAAATGGTTTTTACTTTTTAAAAATGTATGTGTTAGAGAGAAAGAATGGGCATGCCAGGGACTCTAGACATTGCAAACAAACTCCAGATGCATGCGCCACCATGTGCAGCTATTTTATGTGGGTTCTGGGGAATTGAACCTGGGTCCTTTAGGCTTCCCAGGCAAGCACCCTAACTGCTAAGTCATCTCTCCAGCACAGCTTTTTCTTTTTTGAGGCAAGTCTCACTCTAGCCCAAGCTAACCTCACATCCATGGAGCTCCGCCTGCTTCAAGCATCCCTGCCTGGCTCACCGGGCCTATTTTTATGCACTGCTGCAGTTAGATCTTCAAGTTTTTCCTGTGCTGTGTAACACCTTCCACAGTGGTCTTTCTGTGCCCTCTCTCCTCCCAGCTACCATCCATTCTCTAGAGTGAGGAGAGAAGGCTCTTCCCACAATGCAAATCTGGTTATGAGCTTTGGTGATTGCCTGCGGAGGTAGCTAGCCGCCTGGAGGATTCTTCCCGAGAACAGGTGCAGTCTATTTTCCCTCCTCTGGGCCTCTACTCGCTTCCACCCACAGACTGTTATGGAAGTAATATTCTGGGACCTCTAAACCCAGGTATTAAGAGCCCAGCTTCCTTTCCCCTCTCTTTGGCAGTGAGCTACTGTGTTAAGAAGTTCTGGCCACATTACTGGGTGGTGAGAGCCGTGGGAAGAAGCAAGAACCAGCCAGGCCTACATGTTATAGTCATCTTAATTAAGACACCAGACAAGTGAGGCCACAATGAACATGGTCACCCAGATTCTCAGCATCATGTGGGGTAAGAAAGAGGCACCCTGGCCAAAATCCCAGTCATGAGATAAATGCTTGCTACTGCTTTAATACTCTATATGTCTACACAGCAATACAGAGTCCTAGGTCTATAGTTGTTTTTTTTTTTTTTTTTTTTTTTTTTTAAGGTAGGGTCTCACTCTAGCTCAGGCTGACCTAAAATTCACTATGTATTCTCAGGGTGGCCTTGCACTCATGGCCTCCTGAGTGCTGAGATTAAAGACGTGCGCACCACAGCTGGCTTTTTTTTGGTGGTGGGGGGGTTTCAAGGTAGGGTCTCACTCTGGCCCAGGCTGCCCTGGAATTCACTATGGAGTCTCAGGGTGTCCTCAAACTCACGGTGATCCTCCTACCTCTGCCTCCTGAGTGCTGGGATTAAAGGCATGTGCCACCACACCCCGCTTCTATTATGTTTTATGTGTTGGATTTTTGTTTTGTTTTGTTCTGAGAAAGAGTCATACCCAAGTTAGTCTTGGTGACTCTTGCCTTTAATCCCAGCATTTACTTGGAAGGCTGAGGTAGGAGGATCACCATGGGTTTGATAGCAGCCTGGGCTAGAGTGAGAACCCTGCTAAAACCCCACCCTCCACCAAATAAGAAAGCGTCTAGCCTGCACTGGCCTGGCGCTCTCTCTGTAACCTAGGCCAACTTTGTACTCTTGGGTGACCATCAGTTGATCAGGTATGAACTTTTTGGAATGTGCAGCCCCTCAACTTCCACCAACCCAAGGGCTAAGAATGTCATCATATAGCACGTGAAACCTATAGGGGCACTCCCCTCTGCCCCTGTTCTGACCAGACTGCCTGATGGTTAGCCAATGTACTTGAAAAGTGTCTTGCTGGGTGTGGTGGCACACACCTTTAATCGCAGCAATCAGGAGGAAGAAGTAGGAGAATTGCTGTGAGTTTGAGGCCAGCCTGAGACTTCAAAATGAATTCCAGGGTCAGACTGGGCTAGAGTGAGACCCTACCTCAAAAACAACAACAAAACAAACAAACAACAACAACAAAAAACACCTGAATCTTCAGCTGGGCATTGTGGCGCACAATCCCAGCACTTGGGAGGCAGAGGTAGAAGGATCGCCATGAGTTCGAGGCCACCCTGAGACTACAAAATTAATTCCAGGCATCCTGGGCCAGAATGAGACCCTACCTCAAGAAAAATAAAGGGGGGTGGTGGGGCTTGGGGGAATGCACACTGAGAAGCAGGCGATCCAGAGAGGAAGGGCAGGGCAGGAAGTGGGTTTTATGGGAAGAGTTGAGAAACTTCTGTGAGGAAGGTGTCTATGGTGGTGTGCTGAGGTCTGAGCAGCAGGAAGGTGACCTTCCTTTATCTTAGTCCACAGGTATATTCAATTATCATACCAGGAAGTAGTCTGGGGCTTAACTTGGCCAGGATGGTTTGGGTGAGTGAAACTAACAACTACCTTTGGTTCAAGGTTCTCAGCTGAAGTGGAGTCCAGCCAGTTGTGTGGATGGGAAAGCCAAGTAGCTCTAATGCCAAACTCTTGATTCTTTCTGAATACCCACATACTCTTGCTTGGCATTTCAGATGTTTGTTACCTCTCTCTTACACCCAAAGAGTGTAGGAAAGGCCACCACAGAGGAAACACATCAGAGAAGGGCACTCCACCCTTGCCTTGCAAAACTTTCTGTGGAGAATCAATCAAAACTATCTTGTGTGTGGGTTATGGTGGTGCATGCCCTTAATCCCAGCACTCTGGAGGCAAAGGTAGGAGGAGGATCGCCATGAGTTTGAGGCCACAATGAGACTACATAGTGAATTCCAGGTCAGCCTGAGTTACAGTGAGACCCTACCTTGGGAAAAAAAAAATTGTGAGCAGCCCATGGTGGTGCACGCCTTTAATCCCAGCTCTAGGGAGGCAGAGGAAGGAGTTCCAGGCCACTTTGAGACTACATAATGAATTCCAGGTCAGCCTGGGTTAGAGTGAGGCCCTACCTTAAACAACAACAACAAAAAGAAATCTTGGGCTGGAGAGATGGCTTAGCGGTTAAGTGCTTGCCTGTGAAGCCTAAGGACCTCGGTTCAAGGCTCGATTACCCAGGACCCACGTTAGCCAGATGCATGAGGGGGTGCCTGCATCTGGAGTTCATTTGCAGTGGCTGAAGCCCTGGCGTGCCCATTCTCTCTGTCTACCCTCCTATTTCTGTATCTCTCTCTCTCTCTCAAATAAATAAAAATAAAATATTTTAAAATTAAAAAAAAAAAACACTTGTGACTAAATCAAGGGCTGGAGGGCTAGGTTGGGTGGGAAAGGTACAAACACTCTCCCTTTCTGACTGTGAACTTGGCCGTGTTTGTCAAGTTGTTTCTCTTACAGACTTTCCCTTCCTTTGAGTTTATGTGGTCCGGATAGTTAGGACATTCAAGAGCTTCCTCATTCCAATACCAATTCTTTGAATTTTTTCTTCACATGCAAATAGAAGCATTTACCATTTGGATAGCTGTAATTAAAGAGAGGGAAGGGCAGTTTCTTGAAGGGCAGTGGGTTCAGAGCATTTTAAAGGCAAAGGGACCCACCGAGATCTGGGAGGGTGATGATGGGTGTTGACTAAACCAGGAACAGAAAAATGAAAATAATTGAAACTGAATCAAATGGTAAGACATCAAATCCCACATGACCTGACATTAGATAGCTCTTTATGGTAAAATGTTAAGTACTTAATATTTTATTTTTGTAGCAGGTCATCTTGCATTGTACCCCACAGCTATTTGTTAGAAAAAGTGTGCATATGCTTATTAGGGTTAACAATCCACCACTCACAGTAAAGAGGTCAGGCTAAGCCAGGCTCCCTTCAGTGAATAAACCTCATTTGCACTTGTGATGACAAAAACATTAGTTCTCAAAACAAAAAGGGAGAGAAGGCTACAGAGATGGTAAATGAAAATGCTGACTCAGCTCTCCGGGAGATGAGGAGAGGCGTCCCCCTTACTTGCACAGGGCTGTCTACCCCCACCTGCCCTCCACATGGCTGCAGCTCCCTGCACTTTCTTCTCTTCTCTTTTTTTTTTTTTCCAGTATTTTATTTGTTGAGTGAGAGAGAGAGAGGCAGATCGAGAATGGGAACACCAGGGCCTCCAGCCGCTGCAAACGAACTCCAGATGCAATGCCCACCTTGTGCATCTGGCTTACGTGGGTATTGGGGAATAAAACCTGGGTCCTTTGGCTTTGCAGGCAAGTGCCTTAACCTCTAAGCCATCTCTCCAGCCCTCTTTCCTTCTCTTAATCTAATAAAGTCTGTCTAAACCTTAACTTCTGGTCTATGGATTTTCATTCTTTAAATCCCTAAAGACAATCCAGAGTACCCTAAATTTGTTGGTGTGCTGGCATGTTGGTAAGAACTCCAAAATTCCCATTTCCCAGGTGCTGGACAATCTCTTTCAAAAATAAATAAATAAAAAGCCAGAAGAGGCAGAGCACATCTGTAATCCAGCACTTGGGATGTGGAGACAGAAGGATCAACATTAGGAGGTAAAAGGTCACCTTAGTACATGGCAAAGTTCAAGGCCAGCCTGGGCCACAGTAAACCTTGTATCAAAAAAAAAAATGAAATCTGGGCCTTTAATCCTAGCAGAGGTAGGTGGATCGCTACATAGTGAATTCCAGGTCAGACTCAGCTAGAGTGAGACCCTACCTTGAAAATAATAATAATAAATAAATAAATACAAAAACAAAAATAGAAAAAATAAAAAGCCAAATCAGAACCGGGAGTGGTGGCACACTCCTTTGATCCCAGCACTCAGGAGGCAGAGGTGGGAGGATTGCCATGAGTTCAAGGCCACCCTGAGACTACATAGTGAATTCCAGGTTGGCCTGGGTTAGAGTGGGACCCTATCTTGAAAAACCAAAAAAACAAATGCGAACCAAAAAATCTACCATGAAAGGGCTTCTGAGGCCCAGCGCTGAATCACGCCTTCAGTGGGAGGCCTGTGACTCTCCCTCCACCTGTCTCAGCCCTTCTGGGGCGTGTGAGGTGGGTTTCTAGGTCTCTTCTCCAGCTGATGAAAGGCTTCGTCACTGCTCCATTGCGAGGGTGAAGACGTGTCTTCAGTAATAAGGCATGACTCTAATTCCTCACCCTCTGGCTATTATTAATCATGATTCATTTCATGAAAGAAGGAATAAAAGCCTCTGTAGGCCCAGAGCTCATCTAAACTGGAAGGATTTCAGGTTTAGGCATGCGAGGTCTTCCCCTTATCCCGGGTAAATGAGTGAGTTCTCTGGGGGCAAGAAGTCTGCCTCCAGCCAGGGAAGCAGCAGATCCTCCTCTGGCATAGCGAAGGTTTTTATAACCTTGATAAATCAATTCACTCTGGCTGTCCACTGGCCAAGTGCTGTGGGCTATGTACCTAGCACTCACCTAGCCAGGAAGTGCTGGGGAATTGTTTATCCTTGCTAATGAGTAACTCCTGGGATCTGGTGCCTAGGAGGGGTCTTGGAGATCCTAGCTTATATCCCCTGTTCATGGATGAGAGAGATTGGAGAGTGTAGTTTAGCCATCTGCTTAGCTAGGGTCAGCTAGTCCTGAGGTTCCATTTTTGAAAGAGAGAGAGAGAAATAGTGATAGGATTTCAGGATTTACAGGTCTCCCTATTCGATCTCCTTGGCCAGAGGACTGAAGCTGGCCCAAGGCCTTTTGGTACTGAAGCTAGAGAATTGGAGCTAAAACAAAGGTTAAAGGTACCTGCTTACAAAGCCTGCCTGCCCGGGTTTCCTTTCCCAGTACCCATGTAAAGCCAGATGCACAAAGTGGTACATGTGTCTGGAGTTCATTTGCAGTGGCAAGAGGCCCTGGCATTCCCATTCCTTCTCACTCAAATAAATAAAAGAAAGGTCAGGTGACATGGCACACACCTTTAATCCCAGCACTCTGTAGGTAGTGGTAGGAGGAATGCCATGAGGTCAAAGCAACCCTGGGCTAGAGCGAGACCCTACCTTATGAAAAAAGAAAAAAAGAAGGAAAAAAAAAGAAGCTGGGTGTCATGGAGCACACCTTTAATCCCAGCTCTCTGGAGGCAGAGGTAGGAGAGTCACAGAGAATTCAAGGACACTCCAAAACTACATTGTGAATTCCAGGAGAACTTAGGCTAGAGTGAGACCCCACCTTAAAAAACAAAACAAAACAAAAGAGAGAGAGAGAGAGAAAGTCAGGTAGCTTTTTAGGTAGTTTAGGGTGATTGGGCCCCAAAAGTAAAGGAAGGAATGTCTGCCCTTGCAATCTTCAATTTGCTAGAAATCAAAGAATAAACTGACTTCTTATCTCTTGACTAAAGGAGTTCCTTAGACCCATGTTTTTCCAAGGACAACCTGAGACCCTCCCTGAGAAGGAGTTCCCCTTTTCTAAAATTTAAATCTGATCCTGTCATTGTGGTTGGTTTTATCACGACTGACTTCTTTTTGAGCCCGCCCTAACCCAGACCAATCAGCCCTCACTCTGCCACACCTAAGCCTGATGGTGACGCCCACCGCAGTCAGTATAAATATATAATATATAAATATATAAATAGACTCTTACCAGGTCCAAGGACTCCCCTTGCCTGCTTGTTCACTGCTCCTGAACCTCCAGGTTCTAGAGAGTCTTCCCTGGTCTCTGCCTGGCTGGGCTGAGCATCAAGGGAGAACTACCCCCTCACCTGCCTCTCTCTACCCCTGCTTCTCTCCACATGCCAGGAGCTCTCTGCTCTTTTTCTTGGTTTTGTAATTCCCTACAGAAAGCCAGATGCACAAAGTGGCTCATGCATCTGGAGTTTGTTTGTAGTGGCTTAGGTCCTGGTGCACCCATTCTCCTCATTCCCCCGACTCTCTCTCTGCTTGCAAATAATTTTGTTTGTTTTGAGGTAGGATCTCACTCTAGCTCAGGGTAACCTGGAATTCACTATGTATTCTCAGGATGGCCTCAAACTCATGGCAATCCTCCTACCTCTACCTCCAGAGTGCTGGGATTAGAGGTGTGTGCCACTGTGCCCAGTTTAACATATTTTTTAAAAAAGATAACAGGGGCTGGGGAAATGGATTAGCGGTTAAGACATTTGCCTGCCAAGCCTAAGGACCCGGGTTCAATTCCCCAGGACCCATGTAAGCCAGATGCTCAAGGGAGCACATGGGTAAATAAATAAAACATTTTTAAAAGATATCGAAGCTGGGTGTGGTGGCGCATGCCTTTAATCCCAGCAGAAGGCGGAGGTAGAAGGATCGCTGTGAGTTCAAGGCCACCTTGAGACTACATAGTGAAATCCAGGTCAGCCTGAGATAGAGTGAAACACTACCTCAAAAGAAAAAAAAAAGATATCAAAACCACAGGAGTTGCTCTTCAGAATGGGGACCTTTGGCTACTCTCTATGAACATGGCCCGCATTTCCTACTGTGCCTCCTTTTCCTACACAAGTATTACTGAGCTTGACTAAACTGCAATTTCTCCCAATGAATATGAAGTGATATAAAGTTGGCTGGCACTTACTCTGAGGGCTCTCATGGTGCCCACTTTTTCATCCACACCCGTACACACATTTGCGGGCTTAATGTCTGTCTTACATCTGCCTTGCTAAGAACTCTTTCCCCTTGTGAGTGCTCTTGCGGGTCTGTCCTCCTGCTGACCCTGAATTTCAAGGAGGAGGCAGATGCTCCACGGCTGCTCAGCCCTCTGGCTATACTTTGAGCCTCAGAGAGACAAGCAGGTACATGATTTTCTGCCATGTTACAAATAGAGAAACATTACCGAGGAACCCGGTTCTATGTATTATGTAGTCTGGCTATATGGGCTTGATTGTCTGCCCATAATTTGGCTTGAAGGAAATTGCAAATGTTATTAAATATTTGTTATACTGTGTCTCATGGGAATTTCATTTAGCCCCTTGATATATCAATGCTGGCTCTGGCCAGGAAGGAGCATGGTAGTGCCATTTATGGGTGATTTACTATGCACCAGACACTTACTGGCATCCATCTATCTATAGACCATCTTTGGGAGGAAGTAGACTTGCCCCTTTTTATTGTGGAGATAATGAGGATTTGGAGAGGTTAAGCAAGTACCTTAAGATCACATGGCTTCATAACGGTGGGATTTAGATTCAAACTCAAGTCTTTCTGACTTCAAAGTATGTCCAACATGTAAAATATAAAGCCAGATGTGTTGGCACCTGCCTAAGTCATAGCAATCAAAAGACTGCAGCAGAGAATTAAGAGTTTGAGGCCAGCTGCGCCGTGGTGGCACATGTCTTTAATCCCAGAATTTGGGAGACAGAGGTGGGAGGATCACCATGAGTTCGAGGCCAGCCTGCGACTACATAGTGAATTCCAGGTCAGCCTGGACTAGAGCGAAATCTTACCTGGAAAAAACAAACAAGAGTTTGAGGCCAGCAGGGTGTGGTGGTACAAGCCTTTGATCCCAGCATTCCAGAGGCAGAGGTAGGAGGATCACCTTGAGTTCAAGACCACCCTGAGACTACATAGCGAATTATTCCAGGTCAGTTTGGGTTAGTGCAAGACTCTACCTTAAAAACAAACAAACAAACAAACAAACACAAAAAAGAGTTTGAGGCCAGAGCTGGGGATGTGGCTCAGTAGGTGGAGTGAAGCTGAGAAACCCCCATTTCAATCCCTAGGAGTGCCAGAAGTGAGTGTGGGGACACAAGCCTGTAAATCTCAGTATTTAGGAGGCTGGAGGATCAGAAGTTCAAGGTCATCCTCTGCTATATAACAAGTTCAAAGCCAATTTGGGCTACATGAGAAAAAGGAAAAAGAAAGCCAAAGGTGGTCGTGTAAAGCTTTATCCCTTTTAATACCAGTAGGGTAAGGTAGTGACTTGCAGGTACAACTGGGCTAGACTGAGACACTGCCTCAAAAAAGGAAAAAAAAAAGTTTGAGCCAAAGGAAAGGTAGGACTGCTAACAATGCTATCTTCCAGACACAAAATGGCTTGTATATCCTACTTCGAAAAACTAAAACCAAAGCCAAAATAAAATAGGTTTTATGGTGTGGTATTGCTTGGTGGCAGAATGGTTGGCCTAGCATGGAAAAAATCTTGGGTTCTTATGCTGTTGTGGTCCCGGAACTCAAGAGGCAGAGGTAGGAGAATCAGCCTGAGTTCAAGGCCAGCCTAGAACTAGAGTGAGTTCTAGGGCAACCTGGGCTAGAGTGAGACTCTACCTTGAAAAACAAACAAACAAAAGTCATGGGTTCTACCTCCAACACCACACAAACACAGGCTATATAATCTATCTGTCTGTCTATTGGTATGAAAAAGACAGCATATTGCATTTTTTTTTCCCAGCATCTAGGTTTTTATTCATGTGGATTATTAAAAGCATCCATCCCAGTGCAGCTGGGGACAGGCAAAGGAAAGAATTCTGCTCAGTTGGTAATAAAGCCCCAGATTCACATTCCATCATGGATTTCAGTCGCCCAGAGATACGCGGTCCCTAAAAATGGTGTGCCACTTCTAAGAACAGTCTTGTCCTAACAGGTGTTGTTTGGGACAAGATCATTTTCTCATTTTTTTTGGGGGGGGGTGGGTTCCAGGTAGGGTTTCACTCTAACTCAGGCTGACCTGGAATTCACTATGTAGTCTCAAGGTGGCCTTGAACTCAAGGTAATCCTCCTACCTCTGCTGGGTTTAAAGATGTGCGCCACCATGTCCAGCTCTTATATCTTTTTTTTGTTTGCTTGTTTTTTCCAGGTAGGATTTCACTCTCGCCCAGGCTGACCTGGAATTCACTATGTAGTCTCAGGGTGACCTCAAACTCAGGGCAATACTCCTACCTCTGCCTCCCGAGTGCTGGGATTAAAGACATGTGCCACCACGCCCAGCTCTAGGATCCCTTTCTTTCTTTTTTTGGTTTTTCGAGGTAGGGTCTCACTCTAGCCCAGGCTGACCAGAAATTCACTATGGAGTCTCAGGGTGACCTCGAACTCACAACAATCCTCCTACCTCTACCTCCCGAGTGCTGGGATTAAAGACATGCGCCACCACACCTGGTTTAGGATCCATTTCTTAAGGTCCAAAATAGTGTCATAGGTGTTGCACTTTCTGAGGACTTTCTTCCCCAGATGGTCATTGCGAACAACCTGGATCATTCTGACTGGAGCAACAATCTTCTGGAAACTGCCAACACTATAACCTCCTCTGCATTCTAATTTAATTCTATTAATTTATCTATTTGTGCACTGGCATGCCAGAGTCTCTTGTCACTGCAAATTGAATGCCTGATACTTGTACCACTTTTTGCATTTAGCTTTACATTAATGGCTGTGTATTGAACCCAAGTTGACAGACTTTGCAAGCAAGCACACTTTTTTAAAAAAATTTAATTATTATTATTATTTTTTAACTACTTCCATGATTGTAAACAATATCCCATGGTAATACCCTCCCTCCCCCAACTTTCCCCTTTGAAAATTCCACTGTCCATCATATCCCCTCCCCTTCTCAATCAGTTTCTCTTTTATTTTATTTTATCTTTTTTTAATATTTATTTATTTATTTATTTGAGAGTGACAGACACAGAGAGAAAGACAGATAGAGAGAGAGAGAATGGGCACGCCAGGGCTTCCAACCTCTGCAAACGAACTCCAGACGCGTGTGCCTCCTTGTGCATCTGGCTAATGTGGGACCTGGGGAACCAAGCCTTGAACCGGGGTCCTTAGGCTTCACAGGCAAGCGCTTAACCGCTAAGCCATCTCTCCAGCCCTTCTCTTTTATTTTGATGTCACGATCTTTTCCTCCTATTATGATGGTCTTGTGTAGGTAGTGTCAGGCACTTTGAGGTCATGGATATCCAGGCCATTTTGTGTCTGGAGGAGCACGTTGTAAGGAGTCCTGCCCGCACTTTGGCTCTTACATTCTTTCTGCCACCTCTTCCGCAATGGACCCTTGAGCCTTGGAAGGTGTGATTGGGATATTTCAGTGCTGAGCACTCCTCTGTCACTTCTTTTCAGCACCATGGTGCTTTCTGAGTTATCCCAAGGCCACTGCAATCTGAAAAGAAAAGTTTCTCTAACCAAATTGAGAGTAGCATTAATAAATAGCTACGAACATTAAGAGAAGTGCTTAGCAGGCTGTTTAGTGAGCATAGTATATACATTTAGCCAGACATTACACCCCTAGGGCTCATGACTACCTCTGTTTTAAGTTTTCAGTATCAGGGATATATTCCCTCCCATGGAGCGGGCCTGCAGTCAAATTAGAGGGTGGTTTGTTTCCCTCATAACAGATGTACCACTATTGCACCTGTTGGCTCATTTGGCCTGGCTGGCCAATTATAAGGCTTGCAGTGTCCACTGTTGAGTATCTCCATGGAACTACATGCAGTGTGGCTTTTTCCAGCTTTCTGTCAGCTGGTCCACATGGAGGAGGTTATCAGCTTAGCTCCAGCAGGATTTCTCAGTGACCTTGCAGCCCAAGTATGTGGAGTCTTTAGAAATAGGGTCTTACCATCTGTGCCTGGTAGGAAACCAAGGGCCTCAACAATGGCCTGTCATGCTTTGGGGGCATCAGGGACCTCCCTGGCCAACTACTCACTGGAAGGTATCCCATCCCTGGCACTGAAAATCTTCTAGCAATAATCTACGGCTCCTGAGTGTTCCATTGTCCAAAAAAAGTAGGTTTCCATACGATTTATTTATATCCTATTAGATTTTGATTAGCCCTTTCTCCACCTTTCCTTTACTCAATCTCTTCCCTTGACCTCACTTAGGCTTTTTTACCCCTATGAATCTGTTCTACTTACATATATAATATGTAATATATATATAATATATAATAACATCCTATTAAGTCACCCTCCACCCCACAAGCAAGCACACTTTTAACCACTGGGCCATCTCTCCAACCTCTACTTCTTCTTCTTCTTTTTTTTTTTTTTTAATTTTTATTAACATTTTCCATGATTATAAAATATATCCCATGGTAATTCCCTCCCTCCCCACCCCCATACTTTCCCATTTGAAATTCCATTCTCCATCATATTACCTCCCCATTACAATCATTGTAATTATATATATACAATATCAAACTATTAAGTATCCTCCTCCCTTCTTTTTTTTTTAATTGTTTTTATTTATTTATTAGAGAAAGAGATGGGTATACCAGGGCCCCTCTAGCCACCTCAAAGGCACTCCAGATGCATGTGCCAACATGTGCATCCAGCTTAAGCAGTGACTGGGGAATTGAACCTGGGACCATAGGCTTCACAGGCAAGTACCTTAATGGCTAAACCAAATTCATTGTTTGAGACAGTCTCACTATGTCGCCCTGAGTAGCCTCAAATTAGTGACAATTCTGTCCCTATCTCTCAAGTGCTAGGATTACAAGTGTCACTGTAACTGGTTTGTATTGGTGCTGGGGATGAAACTTGGGCACCCCACTTGCTGAGCCACATCTCAGTCCAAGTCTCCTGTTGCTCCTGTTGGTTTCTTTCTTTCTTTTCTTCTTCATTTTTTTGAGGTAGGGTCTTGCCCAGGCTGACCTGGAATTCACCATACAGTCTCAGGGTGGCCTCGAACTCACAGCAATCCTCCCACCTCTGCCTCCTGAGTGCTGGGACTAAAGGCCTGTGCCACCCTGCCCGGCTCCTGTCAGATTCTTACAGGTCACCTAGCCTATTTCCACGCTATCCTCATCTTGCTTATCTTTGAACACAGGATGACCAGAAGACCCTAATCTTACTTGTCTTTAAGGATACCTACAGGCCATAAGTTTCTCTTTAGCTGGGACCAGCTGAAACTGGTTGGATTTAAGTTGGCTGACCTCCACCTGCATTAGAATCCTCCCCAGCTCTGGGACAGCTGATAACAACCAGGAACAGGACTGTAAGAACTCTGAAGGGCGTGAGAAGAGATTGCACCCAATTCCTGGAAGGTCTCTGTCAATTCCCAAAGACAAGAATCTTTCTAAAGTCTTAGCACCTGTCTTTTTTTTTTTTTTTTCCCTTCTGGTTTTTCAAGGTAGGGTCTCACTCTAGCTCAGGTCGACTTGAAATTCACTATGGAGTCTCACGGTGGCCTCAAACTCTCGATGATCCTTCTACCTCTGCCTCCCGACTGCTGGGATTAAAGGTGTATGCCACCATGCCTGGCTGAAAACATCTTTGATTGGTCCAGATACCTGTGTGGGTACCAGTTACTCAGGGAACTTGGAAACAGAACTATGGAGCTTGAAATTATTTTTCTCAAATGAGGACCATTGTTTGAACATGAGGCTGTACACTGAAGTAGGGAATATGTCTAAAGAACCAATTTTGTTATAAACACTGGACTTGAGATGCCAGAAATGAGACAGTTACTTTATATATAATAGAGCAGAATCTGGTCATTGTTGAGCCAACACAGCTAAGCTCTAACACAATCAAAAGAAGACACGAGGGCTGGAGAGATGGCTTGGTGGTTAAGCGCTTGCCTGTGAAGCCTAAGGACCCTGGTTCGAGGCTCTATTCCCCAGGACCCACGTTAGCCAGATGCATAAGGTGGTGCATGCATCTGGAGTTTGTTTGCAGTGGCTGGAAGCCCTGGTATGAGCATTCTCTCTCTCTCTCCCTCCGCCTCTTTCTCTCTATGTCTGTCACTCTCAAATAAATAAATAAATTTAAGCAACAACAACAACAAAAAAAAAGAAGACATGAATGTTCCTTTCTATGACTCTCCTCCACACTCTTCTTTTTTTTACCCTGGATCAATAAATTCCTTTTTGTTGTTGTTGTTGCTGTTTTTTTTTTTTTTTTTTTTTAGGTAGGGTCTCACTCTAGCTTAGGCTGACCTGGAATTCATTATGGCCTCAGAACTCAACAGCAACCCTCCTACCTGTGCCTCCTGAGTGCTGGGATTAAAGGTGTGTACCACCATGCCCGGCTACAAGGCAGAGGATTGAATGTAGGGCTGCCTTCATACTAAGCAAGCATTCTAGCAACTGAGCCACATAGCCCAAAATTCTCTCTTTTTCAAGATCTATCCATTTCATGAAAGTGTAGTTAATTTATTATAAGTACCATGAAATAGCATAAGAATGGCTGAGATTTGTAAATCCATGTCCATGACATTGGACTTGTTCCTGGTTTTTTCATTATTTAAAAATATTTGTATTTATTTATTTGAGAGAGAGAAATACAGAAATAGGCAGATAGAAAGACAGAATGGGTATGCTAAGGCCTCCAGCCACTGCAAACAAACTCCTGATGCGTGCACCCTCTTGTGCATCTGGCTTATGTGGGTCCTGGGGAGTTGAACCCAGGTCCTTTGGCTTTGCAGGTAAGCACGCCTTAACCACTAAGACATCTCTCCAGCCCATGGTTTTTTCATTATTATGAACACTTATGCATACTGTAGGTTCTATGACCCTAATGGGCCAAATTGCTCTCCGAAGCAGTGTATGCAATTTCTCCCTTGACCTCACTCATACTTGGTCTCTCTCTCTCTCTCTCTCTCTCTTTTAAAATGTATTTCCTTATTTGAGGGAGGGAGACAGAAAGAGTGAGTGAGAGAGAGAGAGAATGGGCACCCCAAGGCCTCCTGCTACTGCAAATGAGTTTCTGAAGCATGTGTCACTTTGTGCATCTGGCTTTTACCTGGGTTCTGGGAAACTGAGCCCAGACTTTGGAAGCAAGCACCTTTAACCATGGAGCCATCTTTCCAGCCCTCTCTGAGAGGCAGGGTCTCACTCTAGCCCAGGCTGAGCTGGAATTTACTCTGTAGCCCCAGACTGGCTTCAGGCTCACAGAGATCCTCCTACCTCAGTCTCTGGAGTGCTGAGAGGAAAGGCATTCCACCCCCACCCCACCTGCTAGGATGTCTTATCTTTTCCCCTAAAGGATTCCTCACAGCCTCTCCCTTGCTGGAGGTCAGGAATGTCCGCAGCTGGCTCTGCCTTTTCCTTATCTCTTCTTCCCTAAAGGAGTTATCATTTCCTAGAAATGTAAATGAGATTACTCCCTTTCCAGGAAACCTGGGAGGACACCTGGGCCCCAGGTTTGGTGGCTGGACTGACCAGCTCGGGCCCCCATTCAGTACGTTACCCTAAGACACTCCAAGCAGAGTCAGTCACCAGATGGGTTCCCATAGCTGTGGGGCCCTGCCTCTTTTCCTTCTCCTAAACTGTACCCCAAACTCCACCCTCGATGGCCTGTGGGTTTCATTCACGGGATTCATTCATAAGACGAGAACTTAGAGGCTACCGACTTAGTGCAAGTTTTCTTTTTTTTTCTTTTTTTTTTTTTTTTTGTTTTTTCGAGGTAGGTTCTCACTCTAGCCCAGGCTGATCTGGAATTCACTATGGAGTCTCAGGGTGGCCTTGAACTCACAGCGATCCTCCTACCTCTGCCTCCCAAGTGCTGGGATTAAAGGCGTGCGCCACCACGCCCGGCCAAGTTTTCTTTTTGTGACTGTGAAGGTCCAGCACCCTAACTCACTCTGGTTAATGCCCAATCAAGAGCTGAGAATGCCCCCAACACTCTCAAACCCAGCCCAGATTCCAGAACCGTTTCTGCCCTTGCAGTCTTCAAATCTGCTCTCACAAGAAGCAGCCGAATGGATCTGCGTAGAGAACATCCTGAGCCTCGGTGCTCTCCTGTCTGTGGTCCTCCTCTATGGTCCTCCGCACCTGGGCCTCTCGTCCTCCCCAGCCTCACTTCTGCTCCCGCAGTGCATGGAGTGGGCAGCCCCATGGGCTGCAAGTCAATTCCTACCTCCCAGGCTACCTGCTGTGCACCATGCACGGGCCCCCTCGGGTGCATGCAGGGAAAAGAAATGTTGCTTCCTGCCTGGGGAGTCCACCAAATCTGTAGACAGTAGGAAGCTGGAGGCAGAAGATCGATAGTTACACCGACAGTCCTTCTGGAGGGGAAAGCTGAAAACTGGTTTCCAGTTTCTCCATAGGCCTAGTGAGATGGAGCCCTTTTGGCTTATCTTTATTTATTTATTTACTTATTTTTGTATTTTTTTTAAAAATTTTTTATTTATTTATTTGAGAGCGACAGACACAGAGAGAAAGACAGATAGAGGGAGAGAGAGAGAGAATGGGCACGCCAGGGCTTCCAGCCTCTGCAAACGAACTCCAGACGCGTGCGCCCCCTTGTGCATCTGGCTAACGTGGGACCTGGGGAACCGAGCCTCGAACCAGGGTCCTTAGGCTTCACAGGCAAGCACTTAACTGCTAAGCCATCTCTCCAGCCCGTATTTTTGTATTTTTGAGGTAGGGTCTCACTCTAGCCCAGGCTGACCTGCAATCCACTATGTAGTCTCAGGGTGGCCTTGAACTCACAGTGATCCTCCTATCTCTGCCTCCCCAGTACTGGGGTTAAAGGAGTGTGCTACCATGCCCGGCAACCTTCAGGCTTGTTGTATGTGCAATCTTACCCAGTGGTGTTTCCTCCTTTCCTTTCCCTCTCTTACTATTTTCCTAATTTAATTTTATTTATCTGTAGGCGGAAAGACACAGAAACAGAGAATGGGCATGCCAGGGCTGCGTGTGCCACCTTGTGTCTGGGTCCTTTCTTTTTATAGGCAGTACCTTCACTGCTGGCCGTCTCTCCAGCCCCATTACTTACTCTCTCTCTCTCACTCTCTCTCTCTCTCAATTTTCCTTTTGGTTTTTTGAGGAAGGGTTTCACTCAAACCTAGGCTGACCTGGAATTTACTATGTAGTCTCAGGGTGGTCTTGAGCTCACGGTGATACTCCTACCTCTGCCTCCTCGGTGCTGGGATTAAAGGTCTTCTCTCTTCTTTTAAAAAATATTTTATGTATTTATTTATTCATTGGAGAGAGAAAGAAGCAGACAGAGAATGGGCACCTCAGGACCTCCAGCATTGCAAATGAACTCCAGATGCATGCAACACCTGTGCATCTGGTTTACTTGGGTATTGGGGAACTGAACCAGGGTCTTTAGGTTTCACAGGCAAGCGCCTCAATGGCTAATCTCTCCCGCCCTACTCTCTCTCTCTCTCTTTTTCTTACTCTCTATTTTTTGAGACAGGTCTCATACAGCCTAGGCCATTCTGCACTCACTGTGTAACCTAGGATTATCCCAAGCACTGGGATGATGGGATTCTCTTACTTTTTTGAGCAGTACATTGCAAGACAAGGGGGAGAGGTGCTGGAGAGACAGTTTAGCCATTAAAGAACTAGCTTGCAGATCCACCTAAGTCAGATGCACAAGGTGGCGCATGCGTCTGGAGTTTGTCTGCAGTGGTTGGAGGCCTTGGTGAGCCCATTCTCTCTCGCTCTATCTGCTTTTCTCTCAAAATAAATAAAAAATTTTAAAAAATTTAAATTTTTGTTTATAGGTTATAGATTTCTGGTTCCGTTCTAGCGAGTGCTTGGTAGCAGGGAATGAGAGTGAAAGGGAGAAAAGGCATCTAGACTCCTTCACGGGGTGACAAGCCCCGTACCCCCTTTTCTCTCTGTTTTATTTTTTGTGATCTAGTAAGATCCAGTCAATTAGAATTTTCCCTTAGCTCTCCCTTTGCCTACTCTTTTAAAATATTTTTATTTTATTTATTTAAGAGAGAGAGAAAGAGGGAGACAGGAAGAGAGAGAGAATGGGCGCGCCAGGGCCTCTAGCCACTGCAAACGAACTCCAGATGCATGCGCCTCCCTTGTGCATCTGACTTATGTGGGTCCTGAAGAATTGAACTGGGATCCTTTGGCTTTGCAAGGCAAACACCTTAACTGCTAAGCCATCTCTCCAGCCCCCTTTCCCCCCTCTTATCCTTCCTTTTTTCCCTCCCCTACCCTTCTCTCTTCTCCCCTCCCTTCCTCTCCTCTCTCCTCTCCTCCCCTCCCCTCCCCCTCTTTTCCTTTCTTTGTTCATTCTTCCTTAAGACAGAGTCTCACTGTGCATTCCAGGCTGCGCTCAACTTTACTACCCTGCCTCTACCTCCCTGAGTGCTGGGATCACAGAGGTGTACCACCCGGTCGGATTCTAGAACTGGTACTTTCCTTCAGTGGCAGGCTGACAAAATGGTTTCACCAGTATTGTTTTCTTGGGAGGGAGCTGCGTCAACCCCACCCCATCGCTTCAGAAGGTTCCCTCTCCCACCTTCTGTTCAGCCAGGGCAACTCTGTCTCACATTTATTGGATCATTTATTGGGTTGTAGGTTGGAAATAGCCCCTGTCTTCTCACCTGCTTCCTGGTTTGAAACATGCCCCACTTTCCCCAGTGAGGACTTTGCAGATTTCAGAGTTCCATCAGCGATGTATTGTCTTTTCCTAATTAGTTTTTCTAATTTTAATCCCACATGGTTAAATTAAGACAATCCCTTGTGGAATGTTTGGAAAATATAGAAAAATGTGAAGAAGTTACATACACTGCAGGGAGCTAGAAAGAAATGAGCACATTTGCAGGGTGGGGTGACCTTTAATCCTTTAATCCTAGCATTTGGGAGGCTGAGATGGGAGGATTATTGTGAGTTTGAGGCCAGCCTGAGACTACATAGTGAATTCCAGGTCAGCCTGGGCTAGAGTGAAACCTAACCTTGAAAAACCAAAAAAAAAAAAAAAAAAAAAAAAAGACAAAGAAAGAGAGAAATAAGCAGGCTTGGGCTGGAGAGATATCTTAGAGGTTAAGGCACTTGCTTGCAAAGCCTAAGGACCCAGGTTCTATTCTCCAGGACCCACATAAGCCAGATGCACATGGTGGTGCATGCATCTGGAGTTTGTAGTGCTTGAAGCCCTGGTGCACCTATTCTCTCTTTCTCCCCCCTCCCCCCTTGCAACAAATAAATAAAAATAAAATTAAAAAAATAAGAAGAAATGAGCAGGCTTGAAGATCATGGACACTCCTCCAGAATCACTGATTCTTAGGATGGAGAAAGTATCTGTTTTCCCTTCTTAAGGAGTTTTGTTTGTTTTTTCAAAGTAGGGCCTCGCTCTCTAGCCCAGGCTGACCTGGAATTCACTATGTAGTCTCAGGCTGGCCTCGAACTCATGGCAATCCTTCTACTCTATCTCTATCTCCCTATCTATCTTTGCCTCCCGAGTGCTGGGATTCTTTTTTTTTTGTTGTTCTGTTGTTTTTCAAAGTAGGGTCTCACTCTAGCCCTGGCTGACCTGGAATGCACTTTGTAGTCCCAAACTGGCCTTAAACTCAGCAATCCTTCTACCTCTACCTTCCAAATGCTGGAATTAAAGGTGTGTGCCACCACACCCACCTGTTTTTTTCTTTTAAAGAAGGGTCTTATTCTAGCCCATTCTGACTTGAAACTGTGTAGCCTAGGTTGACCTGACATTCATGGTGATCTTCCTATTTTAGTCTCCAGAAAGCTGGGATAAAAGAATGAGAGAAAAAACAAAAGAACAGCAAAGAAACCTCCTAGCTGGGTGTGGTGGCACATGCCTTTAATCCTAGCACTCGGGAGGCAGAGGTAGAAGAATCATTGAGAGTTAGAGGCCACCCTGAGACTACAGAGTGAATTCCAGGTCAGCCTGAGCTAGAGTGAGACCCTACCTCAACAACAACAACAAAAATAAATAAATAAATAAATAAATAAAACAAACAAATAATATATAACATAAGGGGAACTATTTTGGGAAGGAAGATGACCAGTGAGTGAAGGGGTGTAAATCAAAGCACAGCAAGATATGCTTATACAAATGTCATAATGAGACCCATTATTTTGGATGTTAAATAAACAAATTAATGACAAGTTAAAAATAAATAATAAGTCATTAAAATGCTGTGAGGCTGGGGCATCTGGAGTTCATTTGCAGCTGCTGATGGCCCTAAAGCTCCCAAACTTTCTCTCTCTCTCTCTCTCTCTCTCTCTGTTTGTAAATAAGTACATAAAAATCTGGCTTAGGGGTTAAGGTGCTTGCTTGCAAGCCAATGGCCTGGGTTTAAATCTCCAGTATCCATGTAAAGCCAGATGCACAAGTGGGACATATATGTAGAGTTCTTTAGCAATGGCAAGAGGCCCTGGTATACCTTTTCTCTCTTTGTCTCCTTGCAAATAATTTTAAATAAATTTAGGGGCTGGAAAAATGGCTTAGCGTTTAAGGTACTTGCCTGCCAAGTCTGAGAACCCAAGTTTGATTCCCCAGTACCCATTTAAGCCAGCTGCACAAGGTGGTGCATGCATTTGGAGTTCCTTTGCAGTGGTTAGAGGACCTGGGAGGCCCATCCCCCCACCTCTTTCTCTTTCAAATAAATAACTAAAATATTTTAAAAAACAACTATTTTTTCTTTTTTAAATATTTATTTACTTATTTATGACAGAGAGACAGAAAGAGAAAGAATGGGCACACCAGGACCACTAACCACTGTAATGAACCCCAGACACATGTGCCCCCTTATGCACCTGGCTTATGTGGGTACTGGGGAATCGAACCTGGGTCTGTAGACTTTGCAGGTAAGTGCCTTTACTGCTAAGGCATCTCTCCAACCCAAATTTTAAAAGGATTTGAAAAATATGAGGCTGAGAAAATGGCTCAGTCAGCAAAGTGTTTGCTAGAGAAGCAGGAGGACCCGTGTCCCCATTCCAAACACTCATGGGAAAGCTTGGTGGATACCTAGTCTAGCTGAGCCACTGAGTGGAGAGAAAGGGAGACCCTCATTTCAAAGAACATAGAGGGCAGGGGAGATGGCTCAGCACTTAAAGGCACTTGCTTGCAAAGCCTGGCAGCCCATGTTCAATTCCTCAATACTCACATAAAGGCAGATGCACAAAGTGGCATATGTGTTTGGAGTTCATTTGCAACGGCAAGAGGTCCTAGTGAACCCATTCTCTCTCTCTCTTTGTCAAATAAATAAATAGCACACACACACACACACACACACACACACACACACACACACAGTTTGATTTTTTGAGATAGGGTCTTGCTCTAGTGAAGGCTCATCTGAACTTCACTATGTAGTCTCAAGGTGGCCTTGAACTCACGGTCATCCTCCTACCTCTGCCTCCTGAGTGCTGATGTTAAATTATGACACCAATGCACTGATTGTATTCTTGTAGGTTGAAGTGCATACTCCCAAAAGATATGTTATGTATATATACATATATATATGTGTGTGTGTGTGTGTGTGTATTTGTGTTTTGTTTTGTTTTGTTTTTCGAGGTAAGGTCTCACTCTAGCCAAGACTGACCTGGAATTCACTATGTAGTCTCAGGGTGGCCTCGAACTCACAGCAATCCATCTAAGCTTGCGCCACCACACCCGGCTGAGATGTTATATTCCTAACCCTTGCTGCCTGTAAAGGGGAGCTTATTTGGGAATAAAGTCTTGGAGATATAAGTGATTTTTGTTGTTGTTGTGGTTATGGTGTTTGTCTCCTGCGGTGCTGGGGATGGAGCCCAATGCTTTAAGGATGGTGAGCAAATGCTCTTTCACTGACACATAGCTTAGCTTTGCAGACATAATAAAATGTAAAATACAATTAGGCCATATTGGAGGAAGGTGGACATAAAAGGCACTCTAATTGAAGAGGAGACACCCAGCAGTAGAGACTGAGAGTAAAATACCCCTTGAAGCTAGGGACACAGGGGGAAAAGCAGCAGTTGGAGCGCTACAGCTGCAGTAGAGAGCTCTGAGGATTGCCAACGACTATCAGATGTAGGAGTGAGTGTGCGTCCTGCTACTGCTACTGCCTGGCTTTCAAGCTTCTAGACTCCACATCTGCGAGAGCATGCACTTCTTTTTGTTTTCATGTTTGGATTTGTTTGTTTGTTTTGGCAGCCGAAGTAGAGACTGTTTTGACGAGATAGTGCATTTTCAACTTGGAGAAAGCAAGATAGAGCAAAGTAAAATACAGAAAAAATAGTTCAAGAGAGAAGGGGGGGGGGATGGACAGGCCAGGGTCTCTTGTCACTGCAAAAGAAACTCCAGATGCACACACCACCTTGTGTGTCTGGCTTACACAGGTACTGGGGAATCAAACCTGAGTCCTTCGGCTTTGCAGGAAAACTTCTTAACTACTCAGCCATCTCTCCAGGCCCCAACCCCCTTTTAAAATTTGTTGTTTGAGAAAGGATCTTATGCAGCCCAGGCTAGCATTTAATTTCTTTCTTTCTTTCTTCTTTTTTCCAAGGTAGAGTCTTTCTGTCTTACTCTAGTCCAGGGTGACCTGGGATTCGGTATGTCGTCTCAGGGTGGCCTCTAACTCACAGCGATCCTCCTACCTCTGCTTCTGAGTGCTGGGATTAAAGGCATGTGTCACACCACACATGGCCCCTCCTTCTTCCTTTCTTTGGTCTGTGTCATGTAGAAGTGTGCATGTATGTGCAGATGCATGTGGCCTGAGCACACACATGTGGAGGTCCAAGTAGAACATGGGGTGTCCTCTATTGCTGTCCCGCCATGCTGCCTTGAGGTGTAGTCTTCCACTGAACCTGAGTGACCAAGGAGCTGCAGTGGTTTTCCTGTTCGTGCCCCTCAGTGCTGGGGTTCCAGACCTGCATGGCCACACTGACTTTTCCTTCTCAGATTTAAAAAAATTAATTAATTAATTAATTTGAGAGACAGAGAGAGAAAGAGGCAGATAGATAGATTGAGAAAGAGAGGAAGAGAGAGAGAGAGAGACAGACAGACAGAATGGGCGCTCCAGGGCCTCCAGCTGCTGCAAAGGAACTCCAGATGTATGTGCCACCTTTTGCATCTGGCTTATATGGGTCCTGGGGAATCAAACCTGGGTCCTTTGGCTTTGTAGACACATGCCATCTCTTCCACCCATGAGGTTTTTTTTTTTAATTTATTTATTTGCAAGCAGAGAGAGAGAGACAGAAAAAGATGAAAGAGAGAGGGAGCATCAGATCTTCTAGTTGCTGAAAATGAACTCCAGACTCATGCACCACTTTGTGCATCTAGGTATATGTGGGTACTGGGGAATCAAATCTGGGTCTTTAGGTGTTGCAGGCAAGAGCCTTAACCACTGTACCATCTTTCCAGTCCACACACTGACCTTTTTTTTTTTTTTTTTTGGAGGTAGGGTGAGGCCCAGACTGACCTGGAATTCACTATGTAGTCTTATCTCAGGCTGGCCTTGAACTCAGGGTGATCCTCCTACCTCAGCCTCCAGAATGCTGGGATTAAAGGTGTGTGCCACCACACCCGGCTCATACTGACTTTAAAAAAAAAATTGTTTTTATTTATTTATTTGACAGAGAAAGAGGGAGAGAGAGAGAGAGAATGGGCACACCAGGGCTTCCAGCCACTGCAAACGAACTCCAGATGCATGCACCTCCTTGTGCCGCTGCCTAATGTGGGTCCTGGGGAATCGAACCTGTGTCCTTTGGCTTTGCAGGCAAACGCCTTAACTGGTAAGCCATCCCTCCAGCACCTCATACTGACTTTTTATGTGGGCACTGAGCATCAAAGTCAGGTCCCCAAGCCTGTGTGACAAGTGCTCTTCCTCTTTGAGCCATCTCCCCAGGCCCTTGTGCCTGGCTTGCTATTTCCACTTTTGCTCCTAGCTCTCTCCCAGGAGTTAATTCCTTTCTGCCCTCATTCTTGGTGATTCTCCCTGAAATGAGGACAAACACTAATCATATTCCTCATTAGATTTTTTAATGTTTCAGGATGATTTATGGCTGTCTTCTGGACGCTCCTTCACAGAAAGTGTGAAGGGTCCCTGAATAGTGCTGTTCTTGAGCTTCTGTATTCACGGTGGTCACAAACCCATGGGTTCTGCGGGCGTTGGTCATGTTCCAAAAGCTTTTGCCAAGGGGGCAGGGACAGACATGTTCACCCAGATAAGTCTAGTTTAGCATACTCCTGGAGGCCACTTAACATCCCTCTTGCTCCTATCTTTGGATTTGAAGCCCTATAAAAAGCTAATGACCTGGGCATGGTGGCGCATGACTTTAATCCCAGCAGTTGGGAGGCAGAGGTAAGAGAATCACTGTGAATTCGAGGCCAGCCTGAGACTACAGAGTGAGTCAGGTCAGCCTGGGAGAGAGTGTGATTCTACCTCATGTGTGTTTGGTGGAGGGGGAGGAGAAGAAGAAGGAGAAAATAAGGTTGGGGGTAGAACGCTTGGCTAGCATACGTGAAGCCCTGGGTTCCAGCATTGTGGAGAAAAACTATTATCAAGCTTGTCTTGTTTTTTGTTTGTTTGTTTGTTTGGTTTGAGACAGGTTTGCTTTGAATTTGCTGAGAATGACTTTGAACTTCTACTTCTTTTGTCTCTACCTCTAGATTGTTGGGATTACAGATCTTTATTTATTTATTTATTTAATATTTTAAAAATAGGGGGAGGGAGGGAATTACCATGGGCTACTTTTTTATAATCATAGAAAATGCTAATAAAAATAAAATAAATAAATAAAAATCCCTACCTGTGGATGGCTGCGCGGGCATCTCTGGGGCAGGGGTGTTGCCCGGGGCGCCGTGGCTGCGCTGCGGGGCGTCCGAGGAGAAGCAGAGAGCTGTGCGGGCAGCGACGTGGTGGACCCCAGAAGAGGAGCCAGTGGATGCGGGCAGCGGAAGCCAACAGACTTTGCTATCTCGGAAACGACTTTGGGGCGGCACTCCTCGAAGGCACGCTGTGCAGGCACTCTGGGAATTTGGACCAAGACCTCTGGCCTCCTGGAAGTACAGGATGGTGAGCGGTCCAGCCTGCAGCCCCTATTTGCTGATGGAGCCTTGCATCGAAGCCTCTGGAACCACCAAACAGAAGCGATCTCGGAACTCCAGGAGAATGAGGTAAGTTGGGGGCGAATCTCTGAATCTTGCAGAGGGCATCACTGACACAGAGGGCGTGAATGCCCTGCTCTGCGGTGCCACGCAGGACGACTGGCAAGATGACCCCCGCCCTCTATCCTTCCCTGCCACGGGCGCAGTATGAGGCCCTCGAGAGCCCACCTGAGGCTTTCGGGAAAGTCATATCTGAAGAAATATTGAAGATGGTTGAAAAGAACAGCCACGGCTCCTTTGTCATAGAAGCGCTGAAATCTTTGCCATCAAATGAGGAGAGCGGAGGCCTCCGGGCAAGATGCCCATGGTTTCTAGACGCCCTCATCAAATTCCGAGCACAGAAAGAGATGAAGCAGAACAGGGCCCTGGGCCCTGGAATGCCCCCCATCATGGACACCAAACTGCTGAAGTCCTTCACCTGCCACAGTGGCAGGTTATGGATCCAAACTTCAACTTCGGTGAAAGCGAAGATCACTGCGTGTGTGATCATACTTGCCTTGCACTTGAACGACTCCGGATCGACCTGACCATGTTACAGAGAGGCTTAGGACTGAGATGGCAAAAGCTATGAGGTTGAAGATCTCTAAGAAGGTGTCAAAGCTGGGCGTGGTGGCAGAGGTAGGAGGCTCTCCCTGAGTTCAAGGCCACCCTGAGACTACAGAGTGAATTCCAGGTCGGCCTGGACTAGAGTGTGACACTACCTTGAAAACCCCCCAAAATAGCTGGGCGTGGTGGCACAAGCCCTTAATCCCAGCACTCAGGAGGAGGCAGAGGTAGGAGGATCACTGTGAGTTTGAGGTCACCTGAGAAGTGAATTCCAGGTCAGCCTGAGCTAGTGAGACCCTACCTAAAAAAAAAAAAAAAAATCCAAATAAATAAGAAGAAGGTGTCTCTGGCAGGGATCACAGAATGGGTGCTCTGTCCGTTCTGCTCCCTCCAGCTCCCGCCTCCAACTGCCAGTCAAAGCACAGGGAGATTACATAGATGTGCTTTCCAAAGGGGGCATTTTGGCCACATCGCAGCCACTTCTGTTCACTTCCAGTTTTATTTTTTGAAAGAGGAAGGGTAACTCTAATCCTGTAGCCTCAACACTGGGGCTGAGGCAGGAAGATTTTGAGTTATAGGCCAGCCTGGGCAACATCATGAGACTGCCAAAGTTACAAAGAAAACTTGCTCACTTTGGCATGGGGTGTGAAGCCAGAAGCCAGCATACCAACTGTGCCTTTTTTTTTTTGTTCATTTTTATTTATTTACTTATTTGAGAGTAACAGACACAGGGAGAAAGACAGATAGAGGGAGAGAGAGAGAATGGGCGCGCCAGGGCTTCCAGCCACTGCAAACGAACTCCAGACGCGTGCGCCCCCTTGTGCATCTGGCTAACGTGGGACCTGGGGAACCGAGCCTCGAACCGGGGTCCTTAGGCTTCACAGGCAAGCGCCTAACCGCTAAGCCATCTCTCCAGCCCTAGCCCCCCTTTTTTTTTAATTAAAAAATTTATTTATTTATTTGACAGTGACAGACAGAGAAAGAGACAGATAGAGAGAAATAGAAAAAATGGTGCACCAGGGCCTCCAGCCACTGCAAACAAACTCCAGACACACGCGCCCCCTTGTGCATCTGGCTAAAGTGGGTCCTGGGGAATCAAGCCTTGAACCAGGGTCCTTACGCTTCACAGGCAAGTGCTTAACCGCTAAGCCACCTCTCCAGCCCCCCAAGTGTGCCTTTTAATGCAGAAGTATAGTGATGGCCACTGTGGACTTCATCTCTGTTCTTTGGCGTTGCTGTGTTTGTAAGTGGCAGATGTTTTCCATGTTGGTCATATGTGTGGGATATGGGAAGGTCAGAATCAAATGATAACATCACCAGGCTTATCTGCGAACTTTCCCAATGGCTGAAGGTTTATACAAACCCCAGAAGGACCAGTGGAGTGGGCAGCTTCTGTAGCACAGCAGGGCTGGGGGAGGAAATTCCCAGCTTGATTAGAAGCTAGTTGAGTTCCAAGTTCTAGGTGATAGAGGCAGAGTGATTGGGAGTTCAAAGTAAGCCTTGGCTACAAGAGATGTGAGAAACCTAAGAAATCCCACAAGAAAACCCAGTATCCAGTCTGTGAAAAGCCCAAGAAATTACGAGAAAAGTTTAGCTCAAGACTAAGCTGAGAACTTAACCAGCTTTCTAGGCTGCAAAAAGATAAGTATGGGATTGGAGAGATGGGATAGTGGTTAAGGCGCTTGTCTGCAAAGCCTAAGGACCAAGGTTCATTTCCACACTACCCACGTAAGCCAGATGCATAGGGTGGTACATGCTTCTGGAGTTCATTTACAGTGGCTGGAGGCCCTGGTGTGCCCATTACCTCTCTGTCTCTTTCTCAAACAAAAATTTAAAAAGATCAGGAGGCAGAGGTAGGAGGATTGCTGTGAATTTGACGTTACCCTGAGACTACATAGTGAATTCCAGGTCAGCCTGAGCTAGAATGAGACCCTACTTCAAAAAAAAAATTTTTTTTTTAAAGTATATTGACGAAAATGATGTACTTGTGCATGTGTGTGTGCGTGTGCATGTGTGTGCATGTCAGGGTCTCTTGACACTGCAAATGGAACATTAAGTTTTACAAGCAAAGGCCTTTAACTATAGTCATCTCCTCAGCCCGTCATTATTATTATTATTATTGTTTTATTTATTAATTTATTTATTTTTGGTTTTCCTTTTTCTTTTTTTTTCGAGGTGGGGTCTCACTCTAGCTCAGGCTGACCTGGAATTCACTAGGTAATCTCAGGGTGGCCTCGAACTCATGCCCATCCTACCTCTGCCTCCTGAGTGCTGGGATTTAAGGCATGCACCACCACACCCGGCTATTATTTTATTTATTTTTTTATTTTTATTATTTATTTATTATTTATTTATTTATTTATTTGAGAGCAACAGACACAGAGAGAAAGACAGATAGAGGGAGAGAGAGAGAATGGGCGCGCCAGGGCTTCCAGCTTCTGCAAATGAACTCCAGACGCGTGCGCCCCCTTGAGCATCTGGCTAACGTGGGACCTGGGGAATTGAGCCTCGAACCGGGGTCCTTAGGCTTCACAGGCAAGCACTTAACCGCTAAGCCATCTCTCCAGCCCTATTATTTTATTTTTGAGGTAGGGTCTCACTCTAGCCCAGGATGACCTAGAACTCACTTTTGTAGCCCCTAGGCTGGCCTGGAACTCACAGCAATTTTCCTACCTCTGCCACCTGAGTGCTGGAATTAAAGGTGCGTGCACCATACCTGGCTTCTTATTTGCTTTTTGTGATTTTTTTTTGCTTTTCTTTCTTTTAGGTTTTTTTTTTTTTTTTTTTTTTTTTTTTTTAAATGTAGGGTCTCACTCTGGTCCAGGCTGACCTGGAATTAACTCTGTCATCTCAGGGTGGCCTTGAACTCATGGCAATCCTCCTACCTCTGCCTCCCGAGTGCTGGGATTAAACTTTTAGTTTTTTGAGATAGGGTTTCACTCTAGCCCAGGCTGACCTGGAATTCACTATGTAGTCTTAGGGTGGTCTGGAATTTACAGTAATCCTACCTCTCTGCCTCCCAGTGCTGAGATTAAAGGTGTGTACCCCCATGCCCTGCTTTTATTTGGTATTTTATTTTATTTATTTTAGAGAGGCAGAGAAAGAGAGAGAGAGGGAGATAACGGCCATGCCAGGGTCTCTAGCCACTGCAAAAGAAGTCCAGACACGTGCATCACCTTGTGCATTAGGCTTTCGTGGGTCCTAGGGAATTGAACTGAGGTCCTTTGGCTTTGCAGGCAAGCATCTTAATGGCTAAGACCTTATTTATTTTCTATTGTTTTTTTTTCGAGGTAGGGTCTCACTCTAGCCCTGGCTGACTTGGAATTCAGTATGTAGTCTTAGGGTGGCCTTGAACTCATGGCAATCCTCCTACCTCTACCTCCAGAGTGCAGGGACTAAAGGCATGTGCCACCATGCCTGGTTTATTTGGTATTTTTGAGACAGGAAGTTACCCTATAGCTCAGACTAGCCTTGGACTCACCTTGTAGCCCAGGCTGACCTTGGACTTGAAGAATCTCCCTACGTCAGCTTTTAAAATGTTGTATTACAGGTGTGAGCTGGCTCTGCCAGATATTCTTATTTTTTGGTTTGCAGAAATTTGTATTTTATTATTTATTTATTTTTGGTTTTCCAAGGTAGGGTCTCGCTCTTGCTCAGGCTGACCTGGAATTCACTATGTAGTCTCAGGGTGGCCTCGAACTCATGGCAATCCTCCTACCTCAGCCTCCCAAGTGCTGGGATTAAAGGCATGCACCACCATGCCCAGGTCAAAATTTGTATTTTAATATATATGATGTGATAATATATTATCAATTTTATGATGACATATTTAATCTTCTATCTCACAGAGCCTTCATCCAGCTGTAAACCTGTTGCTGCCAGACAAGCAGTTAAGTTTCCAGGGTAGCGTGAGCAGCCACCTCTGCTGACAACCTGCATTGTGCAGTCACGCTGACGTTTCATACCGCTATTAAAAGTTCTCTATAATCTGACATCCAGATGAAAGGGTAGAATCAACAGAAACACTAATTAAATAAAGGCTGGTCCAGACAATTGGACTCTATCTGAAAGTAAGTGTGATTGTAGAATAGCCAAAGATTAAATCACTCCCCATAAAGGTAACAGCACTTTAAATCAAGACCTGTATTTTTTTTTTTTCTTTTAGCAATTTATCTACTTATTTATTTGAGAGAGAAAGAGGCAGATAGAAATAGATACAGAAACAGAGAGAGTGAAGCTGGGTATGGTGGCACACACGTTTAGTCCCACCACTTGGGAGGTAGAGGTAGGAGGATCACTGTGAGTTCGAGGCCATCTTGAGACTACATAGTGAATTCCAGGTCAGCCTGGGCTAGAAAGTGAGACCTTGCCTCAAAACACAAAACAAAATAAAACAAATATATAAAATAAAACTCATTGTTTTTTTAGAAAAGAAAGAAAAAAAGACTGCAGAAGGATGACTATTTGAGAACCCACAGCCATTTTCTGGTGTGTATCTTTCTTTTCTTCTGAGTGATTAATCTTTCTCTTAACCCTCATGCTTAAAGCCTATATTAAAATATTTTTAATATTCCTGGCATGGTGATGCATGGCTTTAATCCTAGGACTCAGGAGGCAAAGGTAGGAGGACCACTGTGAATTCCAGGCCAGTTTGGGACTACAGAGTAAGTTCCAGGTCAGCCTGAGCCAGAGTGAGACTGTACCTCCAAAAACAAAGTGAAACAAAACAACAAGAAAAATAAACCCAGGACTGGAGAGATGATTCAGTGGTTAGAGACGCTTGCTTACAAAGCCTGATGGCCTGGGTTCCATTCCCTAGCACCTACATAAAGCCAGATACACAGGATGGTGTATTCCTCTGGAGTTCATTTGCAGTGGCAGGAAGCCCTGGTGCACTCATTCCCTGTCTCTTATTCTCTCTCTACTTGCAAATAATTTTTTGGGGGGTGAGGGTATGAGGTAGGGTTTCACTCTAGCCCAGGCTGACCTGAAATTCACTATGTAGTCCATGGTGGCCTTGAACTCACAGTGACCCTCTTATCTCTGCCTACAGAGTGCTGGGATTAAAGGCTTGAGCCACCACACCCGGCTGCAAATAAATTTTTTAAAAATGAAATCAGGGGCTGGAGAGATGGCTTAGCGGTTAAGCGCTTGCCTGTGAAGCCTAAGGACCCCGGTTCGAGGCTCGGTTCCCCAGGTCCCACGTTAGCCAGATGCACAAGGGGGCGCATGCATCTGGAGTTCGTTTGCAGAGGCTGGAAGCCCTGGCACGCCCATTCTCTCTCTCTCCCTCTATCTGTCTTTCTCTCTGTGTCTGTTGCTCTCAAATAAATAAATAAATAATTGAAAAAAAAATTAAAAATGAACACAGGACTGGAGGGATGGTGGTCAAGTATTCTTTCTGCAGAAGCAGGAGGGCCTTGAGGAGGCCTGAAACCAGACTTTGAATCTCCAGCTCCCAGATAAACACCTGCGCATGGCTATGCTCAGCCCCAGTCTTGCAAGGAAGTGGCAACTGGAAAAGAGTAAAGAGACTGGGGTTCAAAACAAGGTGAGAGCAGGGTGTGCGGGCACACACCTTTAATCTCAGCATATTCAGGAGTCAGAGGTAGAAGGATCGTTGTGAGTTCAAGGCCACCCTAAGACTAAATAATGAATTCCAGGTCAGCTTGGGCTAGAATGAGACCCTACCTCGAAAAACCAAGCCAATAACAACAACAACAAAAAGCATTTATTTATTTGAGACAATGAGAGAGAGAGAGAGAGAGAGAGAGAGAGAGAGTGGGCACACCAGGGCCTCCAGCCACTGCAGATGAACTCCAGACTCACATGCCACCTTGTTCATCTGGTTTACATGGGTACTAGAGAATCAAACCTGGGTCCTTAGACTTCCCAGGCAAGTGCCTTAATTGCTAATCCATCTCTCCAGACTCCTCCCCCGCCTTTTTTTTTCCAAGTTAGGGTTTCACTCTAATCCAGGCTGACCTGGAATTCACTATGTAGTCTCAAGGTGGCCTCAAACTCATGATGATCCTCTTAAATCTGCCTCCCAAATGCTGGGATTAAGGGTGTGTGCCACCATACGGGGCCCAGGCACTTTTTTTTTGGGGGGGGGAAGTTTGAGGTAGTGTCTCACTCTGGCTCAGGCTGACCTGGAATTCACTATGTAATCTCAGGGTGGCCTCGAACTCTTAGCGATCCTCTTACCTCTGCCTCCAGAGTGCTGGAATTGAACATGTGGGCCACCACACCTAGATTAACCTCCATATATATATATATATATATATATATATATATATATATATATATATATATATATATGTAAGGAGAGAGAGGGAGAGGGAGGGAGGGAGGGAGAGAGAGAGAAAGAGAGAAAGAGAGAGAGAGAGAGAGTGGGAGAGAGAGGGAGCGCACAAGTGAGAATGGGCATGCCAGGGCCTCTGACCACTGCAAATGAACTTTGGACACATGAGCCACTATGTGTACCTGGCTTACGTGGGTTCTGGGGAATCAAACCTGGGTCTTTTGCTTTCACAGGCAAGTGACTTAACTGCTGAGCCATGTCTCTAGTCCCCCAGCAATTTATTTGGATGTCTGGGGAATTGAACCTAGGCTGGCAGGCGTTTGAGGCAAGGTCTCATTCTAGTCCAGGTTGACCTGGAACTCACTCTTTAACTCACACTGCCCCCAACCTTGCGAGGATTATAGGCCTGAGACACCATGCCAGGCTAAGAAAACAAGTCTTTTTTTTTTAAATTTATTTATTTATTTGAGAGCGACAGACACAGAGAGAAAGACAGATAGAGGGAGAGAGAGAGAGAGAGAGAATGGGCGTGCCAGGGCTTCTGCAAATGAACTCCAGACGCGTGCACCCCCTTGTGCATCTGGCTAACGTGGGACCTGGGGAACCGAGCCTCGAACCGGGGTCCTTAGGCTTCACAGGCAAGAGCTTAGCCGCTAAGCCATCTCTCCAGCCCTAGAGAACAAGTCTTACTATGTCACCTAGGGACCGACCTTGAACTCCTGGGCTCTGTGATCCTCATGCCTCAGCCTCACACGTCTGGGACTACAGGTGCACAATACTAGTTTGTATTTTGGCACTTTGAAATAGCAGCGTTGGTGAATGAAGTTTAGGGAGAAGGCAGAAGAAACAAGTGATTAGATGGCATGCCGTACTTTGTTCTTTCGTTCAGAATATTGTCATTTGGTTTTCCCTCTCCAGAGCACCGTCGCAGATTGGAGCTCCAGTTGTGTAAGATATTCTGCCGTGCTTCGAAACAGCACATGTTAGACATCAATGGTTCTTAGAAGCAGAGAAAACATTGCAGGAGGACTGATGAGGAGTACGTGGCCTTCTCTCCAGGGGTCAATTATGTTTTAAAAGCAACAGAATACTTTGTAACATATGTTCTTCCAATGTGCTCTCTGACAGAGCCTATTCAGGATGCGCAAAGGGAATTTTTAAAAAGCAGTTGCATTATTACAAGTTGTCAGCAAATGGATTATGTAAAGTCTTTCATCCAATCAAGCTTGTGGGGTGTGGGAATGCCCTAGTCCCCTAGCATCCATCAATAGTAATTTATGGACTCATCAAGATATCACTGTCTCCCCCAGAGAAACAGGCAAATACCTCCCTATACAAAGATCAACACTATCTTCCAAGGTAGAATTTTGTTTTGTGTGGATGCTATTTAATGCCAATAATTAGTGCTCCATCTCCTAAGAAAAAGAATTTCCCGCTGTGTCTTCACACACTCACACCTATAATCCCAGCACTGGGGAGGCTGAGGCAGGAGGATTGTGAGTTTGAGGCCAACCTGGGCTACATGGCAAGGCCTTTTTTTTTTTTTTTTCTGTTTTGAGGTAGGGTCTCACTTTAGCTCAGGTTGATCTGTAATTAATTACGTATTCTCAGGGTGACCTTGCATTTACGGTGATCGATCCTCCTATCTTTGCCTCCTGAGTGCTGGGGTTAAAGGCCTGTGCCACCACACCCAGCCAGACCCTTTCTGAAAAAGGAAAAGAGAAACAAGAATGTGAGGAAGATGCTCAGCTTTTAAGGCACTTGCTTGCAAAACCTGACGGCCTGGGTTAGATTCCCCAGTGCCACATAAAGCCAGATGCACAAGGTAGTGCATACATCTGGAGTTCTTTGCAGAGCCTTTCTTTCCTTCTCTCTCAAATAAAATAAACAAATATTTTTCAAACAGAAAGAGAAAAAAACAATTTTTTTTCCTATTCAATCATGGTATGGCTGGGCATGGTGGCTCACACACTTGGGAAGTTGAGACTCACTAGTGGGAAGTTCCAGGACAACCTGGGCTATGCCGTGAGATCCTGTGTCAAAAGAAAAACAAAACGGGCTGGGGAGATGGCCCAGCTGTTAAAATGCTTGTTTGTGCCAGGCATGGTAGTGCACATCCTTGATCCCAGCACTTGGGAAGCAGAGGTAGGAAGATCACTGAGAGTTTGAGGCCAGTCTTGTACTACGGAGTGAGCTCCAGGCCAGCCTGGGCTACAGTGCTACATGCATTTGGAATTTGTACTGGCAAAAAGTCCTGCTATTCCTGTTTTCTCTCTTTCTGCTTGCAAATCAATAAATAAAAATATTTAAAAGAAACAAAAAGAAATGATTTTGGCTTGATTTTTACTATCATTTCCCATTATGAGCAAATGTATGCAAATAAACCTCATGAAAAGAGCTTGTCCACTCGTGGTACAAACAGTGTTCATCAGATTTGTGAGAAATACCCATACATAGCACGCGCACACACAGTTCACAATCTGCTTGCCTAGAATCTGACTAGGTTCACATGGGATGAAGACTGTTTGCAGGGATGGAGAAATGGCTGACCAGCCAAGGTGTTTGCTTGCAAAGCCTAGAGACCTGAATTTGATTCCTCACTGCCCATGCTAAAGCCAGATGCACATGATGACACATACATCTCGAATTCATCTGCAGTCGCTAGAGGCCCTGGCATGCCTGTTCTCTCTCTTTCTATCTGCCTCTTTATCTATCCTTCTCTGTCTTAAATAAATAAATAAAATATTTTTAATAGTAATAAAAAAAAAGACTGTTTGAGCCAGTTGTGGTGGCACATGCCTTTAATCCCAGCACTTGGGAGACAGAGGTAGGAGGATTGCTATGAGTTCAAGACTAGCCTGAGCCTACATAGTGAATTCTAGGTCAGCCTGGGCTAGAGTGAAACCCTACCTTAAAAAAAAAAAAAAAAGAAGAAGAAGAAGAAGAAAAGGAAGAGGAGGAGGAAAAAGAAAAAGAAGAAGAAGAAGAAAAGAAGAAGACTGTTTGTAGAACTGAATTATAGATATCGGTAGATATGGAAGCTTGACTGCATTGTCCTTTATATCTGGGTGCATCCAAAACTTGACCAGGTACACTTTTCCCCACAACTAAAGAGAATTCATTCTGCATTACAGAGCAAGTTAACTGCTCTGTTGAGTTGAGTATAGAATCTCATAATAGGATTTGTGCCCTGGCTTAGTGGGTTCTGAACAAAATTCAACCAAATAAAAGCAATGCATTAGAGAATACTATTTTGAGCAAAAGATTGTATGAAATGTCACAATCCACTGACCATAAGTAATTAGTCAGTTGATCTCTTAATATTTATTAAACACCTGCAGAGTGAGGGAGATTATTGTCACCTAAGACTGAGGTCACCAAAACCTACTCTTTGCCATAAAAACATTGTTTTGTGGGCTGCGGGTATAGCTCAGTGATAAGAGTATTCACATTCCTAAGAGCCTGATATCAATTCCCAGTGTGAAACCAACAAATGAACAAAGCCCACCCCACACCAAAAAAATTGTTTTAGAATAGTTGCTTCAAGTTACATTAAATGGCAGTGCACGCCTTTAATCCTGGAACTCATGAGGCTAAGGTAGGAGAATCACTCTGATTTTGAGGCTGTCTGGGACTACAGGGTGTGTTCTAGGTCAGTCTTGGCTGAAGTGAGACCCTACGTCAAAACAAACCAACATCCCAACCAGACAAAAAGTAATTAAACAAAACAAAACAAAACAAAACAAAACAGGCCAGGAAGGTGGCACATGCCTTTAATACACTTGGGAGGCAGAGGTAGGAGGATCACTGTGAGTTCGAGGCCACCCTGAGACTACATAGTGAATTCCAGGTCAGCCTGGGCTAGAGTGAGACCCTACTTAAAAAAAAAAAAAAAAAAAAAAAAAAATATATATATATATATATATATATATATATATATATGAATTAATCATGGAAGTTGTTAATAAAAATTTGAAAAAACAAATAAAAAAGGAACAACAATGAAACCAGGTATGGTGGAAGTACAGGGCTGTAATCCTGGCATCCAGATGGGTGTACTGACAAATGTCTGCAATCCTAGCACTTGGCAGGCAGGAGGATCTGTAATTCAAGGCCAGCTGCACCTACATAGTGAACTCAAGGTCAGCTAGGCTATATGAGATCCTGTCCAAAAGCATTAAAAAACATATACATATACAAACGGAGCATGACTCAGCCTTAGAAGAGATGGAACTCAAGCCAGGCATCACGGTGCATTCTTGCAGTCCTAGTATTCTGACGGCTGACAGGAGAACTGGCAGTTTGAGACTTACATAGCAAGACACTGTCTCAAGAAACAGAAAACAAGCCGGGCTTGGTGGTGCACTTGTGAGGCAGAGGTAGGAGGATCACCATGAGTTCGAGGCCATCCTGGGACTACATAGTGAATTCCAGGTCAGCCTGGGCCAGAGTGAGACCCTACCTTGGAAAACCAAAAAAGAAAGAAAGAAAGAAAGAAAGAAAGAAAGAAAGAAAGAAAGAAAGAAAGAAAGAAAGAAAGAAAGAAAGAAGGAACCAACCAAACAAAAAAGAAGTAGAATAGTGACTGCCAAGGACTGGGGTGGGAAGGGCAGGGGTGTTAGTGTTTTAATGGGTACTATATTTCAGTTTGGAAAGATGAAAGAGATTTTGTAGTGGTAATGGTTCCTCAATGTGAATGGACATGATGTCTATGTAACATATTTCTTACAATTAGTATTTCTCCCTCTTTCCTTTCCTCCCTTCCCTTCTATGACTCTCTTCCCTTCCTCCGTCTCTCTCTTTCTTCTTTCTCCCCTTCCTTCCTTCTTTCCTCCCTCCCTCCCTCCCTCCCTCCCTCCCTCCCTCCCTTCCTTCCTTCCTTCTTTCTCTCTCTCTTTCTGTTTCTGTCTCCTGGGGGGTCTTATGTAACTCAGGCTTGAACTCCTAATCCTCCTGCCTCAACCTCCCCAGCACTATATTACAGGCGTCTGCACCATGCCTGGCTCTCCATTGATGGATTTTTCCTGGTGCTGGGATTGAACCCAGGGCTTTGTGCAGGTCAGGCAAGCACTCTCCTTACTGAGCTACATCCTTAGCACTCAAGCAGAGAAAGAGATAGAAGAGAGGGTAGATGCACTAGGGCCTTCTGCCGCTGCAAAAGGACTCCAGATGTATGCACCACTTTGTGCCTCTGGCTTTACGTGGATACTGGGAAATCAAACTCAGGTTGTTAGGCTTTGAAGGCAAGTACCTTAACTGCTGAGCTGTCTCTCTCCAGATTATATATATAAATTATTTTTATGAGGTAGGGTCGCACACTGGACCAGGCTGATCTGGAATTCTCTATGTAGTCTCACTCAGTGTGGCCTCAAATTCACAGAGGTCCTCCTACCTCTGTCTCGCAAGTGCTGGAATTAAAAGCATGGGCCACCATGCCTGGTGTATTTCTTTCTTTCTTTCTTTTTTTCTTTCTTGTTTATTTGAGAGAGAGAGAGGGAGGGAGAGAGAGAGAGAGAATGGGCATGCCAGGGCCTCTAGCCAATGCAAACAAACTCTAGACACATGCTCCCCTTTATGCATCTGGATTATGTGGGTCCTGGAGAATCGAACGGGATCCTTTGGCTTTACTGGCAAATGCCTTAACTGCTAAACCATCTCTCCAGCCAGCCCCCCACCATTTTTTTTTGTTTTTGTTTTATGAGGAAGGGTCTCACTCTAGCCCAGGCTGACCTGGAATTCACTATATGTAGTCTCAGACTAGCCTTGAACTCACAGAATCCACCTACCTCTGCCTCCCGAGTGCTGGGATTAAAGGCATGTGTCACCACGCCAGGCCAATTACATATTTTAACTTGAAAAAATATTTTTTTTATTTATTTATTTAACAGAGAAAAAGGGAGAGAGAGAGAGAATGGGCGTGCCAGGTCCTCCAGCCACTGCAAACGAACTCCAGAGGTGTGTGCCCCTTGTGCATCTGTCTAAGGTGGGTCCTGGGGAATTGAACCTGAGTCATTTGGCATTGCAGGCAAGTGCCTTAACCGCTAAGCCATCCCTCCAGCCCTAATTGGTGTTTTTTTTTTTTTTTTTTCAAGGTAGGGTTTTGCTCTATCCCAGGCTGACATGGAATTCACTATGTAGTCTCAAGATGGCCTTGAACTCACAGCAATCCTCCTATCTCTGCATACCAAGTGCTAGGATTAAGGATGTATGCCACCATACCAGGCTTTTCCATTTTTTATTTATATGTGCATACATGTTTTTAGTATGAGTGTGTGAGGGTACATGTGTGTCATGGTGTGTGTGGAGGTCAGAGAACCTTGAGGTGTCTGGGCTCTTTTTCTACTGTCTTTGAGTTAGGGTCTCTCTCTTCTTTTTTTTTTTTTTTTTGAGGTAGGGTCTCACTTTAGCCTCCTACCTCTGCTTCCTGAGTGCTGGGATTAAAAGCATGTGTCACCATGCCCAGCTTCTTTCTCTCTCTCTTTCTTTTCTTTTCCTTTTTTTCTTTTTTCTTTTTTTTCTTTTTTTTTTTTTTTTTTTTTTTTTGAGGTAGGGTCTTACTCTAGCTGAGGCTGACCTGGAACTCACTATGTAGTCTCAGGGTGGCCTCGAACTCATGGCAGTCCACTTATCTCTGCCTCCCATCAGTTTTCATTATTTGAGGTAGGCTCTCTCTGTAGCTCAGCTGGGAACCTAGCATTCAGAACACCTAGGGTTATGGGGGACACCTGAACCAAACCACCACACAGTGTTTCTTGCCATTGCAAATAAGTGCCAGTCTAAAGCTGGTGTGGTGGTACATGCCTTTAATCCCAGTACTCTGGAGGCAGAGGTAGGAGGATCACCGTGAATTCGAGGCCACCCCGACACTACAGAGTGAATTCCAGGTCAGTCTGGACTACAGTGAAACCCGCGAAAAACCAAAAGAAAATCCCTCAAAGTGCCAGTCTAGCGGGCCCTTCGGATTCTTGTGGCTCCACTTTCCATTAGGCATATTGGGATTGCAGACTAATGTGCCCCTTTGTTTCCACCTTTAGGTGGGTATTGGGGAATCAAATTCAAGTTGGCAGGCTTTACGAACCTTCAACTACTCAGCCATCTTCCTAGCCCCTTCCCCGCCCCCCGATGATGTTCAATTTTTTTTCATTATCTTTGTGTGTGGGCTTCTGTGTGTGACTATGGGTGCATGTGTGCCACACGTGTGTGTATACTAAGGACAACATTGCAATGAAACTCCAGACACATGTGCCACCTTGTGCATCTGGCTTACTTGGGTCCCGGGGAGTAGAACTTGGGTCCTTTGGCTTTGCAGGCCAGTGCTTTAAGCACTATCCCTGTTTTTATTTTTATTTTATTTTATTATATATATATATATATATATATATATATATATATATATATATATATATATATATATATATATCCCAGGCTGACCTGAAATTCACTATGAAGTCTCAGGGTGGCCTCGAACTCATGACAATCCTCCTACCTCTACCTCCCGAGTGCTGGAATTAAAGGTCAAATTTTATTTTATTAACAACTTCCATGATAAAAAATATCCCATGGTAATACCCTTCCTTCCCCCACTTTGTGCATCTGGCTTCACGTGGGTGCTAGGGAACTGAACCTGGACTTTAGGCTTTTCAAGCAAGCTCCTTAACCACTGAGCTATCTCTCTAGCCCCTGGACTGATTTTTTTTTTTTTTTTTCTCGGAATACACCAGGTGCTGTGAAGGAAATTGACTGCTCATGTCATAACTGAGAAGAAGGCCCACCCTCATTAGAGGCCCTGTGAGTGTCTGGACCCCATCCATATGCCAGACTTTTGCTACCATCAGGTCTGGCTTGCTTGTTTCCAATTTGCTGCAGAAATTCTCTCCAGGCTTATAGCTTCAGAGGAGAGCGGCGACAGTAAGCAAGGGTTAACTGACAGGTTTTGAAACCTGCAAGTTAAACATCGAGACAGGTTAGTGGTTGCATTTAAAGAGCTTCAAAGAAGATGTGTTTGAATTGATTTCAGCAACATTTATAATTGCACAGCAATACAGTACGAAGCAGAGGTCTGCTTTTGTCTGTAAATTACCCCCTCCCAATCCTGCACAGCTCAGAAGTTGGAGAAATAAGAAAAATATAAGGGGTAGTAGTTTTTTTCTTTCTTTTCAAATTTTTTTTTGTTAACAACTTCCATGATTATAAAAAATATCCCATGTTAATACCCTCCGTCCCCCAACTTTCCCCTTTGAAACTCCACTCTCCATCATACCCCCTCCCCATCTCCATCAGCCTCTCTTTTATTTTGATGTCATGATCTTTTCCTCCTCTTATGATGGTCTTGTGTAGGTAGTGTCAGGCACTGTGAGGTCATGGATATCCAGGCCATTTTGGGTCTGGAGAGCATGTTGTAAGGAGTCCTACCCTTCCTTTGGCTCTTATATTCTTTCCGCCACCTCTTCCACATTAGACCCTGAGCTTTGGAAGGTGTGATACAGATATTACAGTACCGAGCACTCTGGTCACTTCTTTTTTTTTTTTTTTTTTTGTTCATTTTTTATTTATTTATTTGAGAGCGACAGACATAGAGAGAAAGACAGATAGAGGGAGAGAGAGAGAATGGGCGCGCCAGGGCTTCCAGCCTCTGCAAACGAACTCCAGACGCGTGCGCCCCCTTGTGCATCTGGCTAACGTGGGACCTGGGGAACCGAGCCTCGAACCTGGGTCCTTAGGCTTCACAGGCAAGCACTTAACCGCTAAGCCATCTCTCCAGCCCCTGGTCACTTCTTTCCAGCACCATGATGCCTTCTGAGTCATCCCAAGGTCACTGCCATCTGAAAAGGGAAGCTTCTTTACCAAAAGTGAGAGTAGTATTGATATAAGGGTATGAACATTAAGAGAAGTGCTTACTGGGCAGTTTGATAAGCATAGTATATACATTCAGCCAGACAGCAGCAGATGTTTACCCCTAGAGCTCATGACTACCCCTGTTTTAAGTTTTCAGTATCGGGGATGCATTCCCTCCCATGGAGTGGACCTCCAGTCCAATTAGAGGGCAGTTGGTTTCCATCATGACAGATGTGCCACTATTGCACCTGTTGATTCATTTGGCCTCGCTGGTCAAATATAAGGCTTGCTGTGTTGACTGTTGAGTATCTTCACTGGTGATTTCTCTCTCTCCCACTGAACTGCATGCAGAACGGCTTCTTCCAGCTCTCTGTCAGCTGGTCTGCATGGAGGAGGTTATTAGCTCAGTTCCAGCAGGATTTCTCAGTGGCCTTGCAGCCCAAGTATATGGAGTTTTCAGCAATAAATAGTTTTTTTAATTATTATTAAGTATATACTTTGTATAGCACATCATGTATTGGTATCTTCATTCCCCTCCTCCCCACCTCCATTCCTTTGAGGGCCCTCCTCAGTGGGATTGCTGGTATTCACCATGGAGGTGTGGGTTAGGAGTTGTGAGAGATAGTCAATGGTTGTGTGGGGGGCAATGCCTCTGAATATTCTCCCCGCTTCCCATGGCTCTTACAATCTTTCTACAACATTCCCTGAGCTGTAGCAGGTGTGTATTAAGTCAACTTTATTTTTTTTTTTTAATTTATTTATTTATTTATTTGAGAGCAACAGACACAGAGAGAAAGACAGATAGAGGGAGAGAGAGAGAATGGGCGTGCCAGGGCTTCCAGCCTCTGCAAACAAACTCCAGATGCGTGCGCCCCCTTGTGCATCTGGCTAACGTGGGACCTGGGGAACCGAGCCTTGAACCGGGATTCTTAGGCTTCACAGGCAAGCGCTTAACCGCTAAGCCATCTCTCCAGCCCTTAAGTCAACTTTAGTGTTGAGCTGTCAGTGGGTTCTTGATTTCTGCTTTGGTATGTTTTGAGGATTAGTGGTTCTTAATTAAAAGCAATTTTGGTATTATTATTACTATTATTTAATTTTTAAATTTTTAAAATTTTTATTCTCAATTTTTATTAACATTTTCCATGACTATAAAAAATATCCCATGGTATTACCCTCCCTCCCCCCCCCACTTTCCCCTTTGAAATTCCATTCTCCATCATATCCCCTCCTCATCTCAGTCAGTTTTTCTTTTATTTTGATGTCATGCTCTTTTTCTCCTCTTATGATGGTCTTGTGTAGGTAGTATCAGGCACTGTGAGGTCACGGATAACCAGGTCATTTTGTGTCTGGGGGGAGCATGTTGTAAGGAGTCCTACCCTTCCTTTGGTTCTTACATTCTTTCTGCTACCTCTTCCACAATAGACTCTGAGCCTTGGAAGGTGTAATTGAGATATTACTCAGTACTCCAGTCACTTCTTTCCAGCACCATGATACCTTCTGAGTCATCCCAAGGTCAGTGCCATCTGAAAAGAGAAGATTCTCTACACAAAGTGAGAGTAGTGTTAATATAACGGTATGAATATTAAGAGAAGATCTTAATGGGCAGTTTGATAAGCATAGTATATACACTTATCCAGACATCAGCAGATGTTACACCCCTAGGGCTCAAGACTAGCCCTGTTTTAAGTTTTCAGTATCAGGGATGTGTTCCCTCCCATGGAGTAGGCCTCCAGTCCAACTGGAGGGCAGTTGGTTTTCCCCATGACAGACGTGCCACTATTGCACCTGTTGGCTCATTTGGCCTGGCTGGCCAATTATAAGGCTTGCAGTGTCCACTGTTGAGTATCTTCACTGGTAGTATCTCTTTCTCCCATTGAACTACATGTAGAATGGATTCTTTCAGCTTTCTGTCAGCTGGTCTACATGGAGGAGGTTATTAGCTCATTTCCAGCAGGATTTCTCAGTGGTCTTGCAGCCCAAGTATATGGAGTCTTCAGCAATAGGGTCTTACCATCTATTCCTGGTGGGAAACAAAGGGCCTCAGCAATGGTCTATAATGTTTGGGGGGCATCAGGGACCTCCCTGGCCAACAACTCACTGGAAGGTATCCCTTCCCTGGCACTGGAAATTTTCTAACAATGATCTATGGCTCCTGAGTGTTCTATTGTCCAAAACCAGAGGATTCCATATGACTTATTTATATCCTCTTAGATTTTGATTAGCCCTCCCTCCACCTTTCCTTCACTCAATCTCTTCTCCTGATCTCACTTTGGGCCTTTTCACTCCCGTTAATCTATTCTCCTACTTACATATATACAATACCAACCTATTATCCCTTCCTTTCTCTTCCCTTTATATCTCCTTTTTAACTTATTGGCCTCTGCTACTGAGTTTTTTCCTTCTCACACAGAAGTCCAATCATCTGTAGCTAGGATCCACATGTGAGAGAGAACATGCGGTGCTTGGCTTTCTGGGCCTGGGTTACCTCACTTAGTATAATCCTTTCCAGATCCATCCATTTTCCTGCCAATTTCATATATTATTATTATTTTCAAGGTAAGGTCTCACTCTAGCCCAGGCTGACCTGGAATGCACTATGTAGTCTTAGGGTGTCCTTGAACTCAAGGTGATCTTCTTACCTCTGCTTTCCAAGTGCTGGGATTAAAGGCATGAGCCACCATGCCCAACTAAGTATTATTTTATTTTATTTATTAAAAATTATTTTAAAATATAGTTATTTATTAGAGGGAGGGAGAGAGAGAGAGAATGGGTGTGCCAGGACCTCTAGCCATTATAAATAAACTCCAGATACATACGCCACTGTGTGCATCTGGCTTACATGGGTACTGGAGAATCAAATCTGGGTCCTTAGGTTTTGCAGGCAAATGTCTTAACAGCTAAGTCATCTCTCCAGTTCTATTTAAAAATTTAACAATATTTTTATTTATTTATTGAAAAAGGGGGAGATATACAGACAGACAGAGAGTTTTTCAGGGCCTCCTGTCACTATAAATGAACTCCAGATGTATGCCCCCTTTGTGTATCTACCTTTACATGAGTTCTAGGGAATTGAACCTAGGGCATCCCATTTTGAAAGCAAGTGCCTTTAACTGCTGAGCCATCTTTCTAGCCCAGTTTTGATATTTGTGTGTGTGTGTGTGTGTGTGTGTGTGTGTTTGATTTTTCAAGATCGGGTCTCAGGGCTGGAGAGAGGGCTTAGAGGTTAAGCTCTTGCCTGTGAAGCCTAAGGACCCTGGTTTGAGGCTTGATTCCCCAGGACCCATGTAAGCCAGATGCACAAGGTGGGCATGCATCTGGAATTTGTTTGCAGTGGCTGGAGGCCCTGGCACACCCATTTTTTTTTCCTCTCTATCTGCCTCTTTCTCTCTTTGTCTGTTGCTCTCAGATAAATATATAAAAATAAATAACAACAACAACAACAAGATAGGTTCTTGCTCTAGCCCAGACCAACCTGGAATTCACTATGTGGTCTCAAACTCAGGGCAATCTTCCTACCTCTGACTCCCGAGTGCTGGGATTAAAGGTGTGTGCCACCATGTCTGGCTTTTTCTTTTTTTTTCAATTTTGGTGTTTCTATAAGAAACTCCTTCCTTCTTTCCTCTTCCTCCTTTTCTTCCTAGTTAAATTTTTTTAAAAAAATTTTCATACTTTTTTTTTTTATGACAGAGAGAGAATGAGTGCATCAGGGCCTCTAGCCACTGCAAACAAATTCCAGATGCATGCACCAGCATGTACATCTGGCTTACATGGGTTCTGGGTAGTTGAACCTGGATCCTTAGGCTTCACAGGCAAGCGCCTTAACTTCTAACCCATCTCTCCAGCCCTCTTCTCCCTTTTTGAGGTAGGGTCTCACTTTAACCCAGGCTGACCCGGAATTCACTATTTAGTCTGAGGCTATTTTGGAATTCCCAGTGAGACCCTATCTCGAAAAACAAAAACCAAAAACCAACCAGCCAAACAAACAAACAAAGCCTCCTTTTAGAATGACCCAAGAAAATTGTGTACAAATTTGTGACTATAAAAACCTCATCAATAATTTGCCTAATAAATATAGATTAAAAGAATATCCAGTATCTGCCTTAAACCCATAAAGGAAAATAAATTTGCAACAAGAGATGGAGACTTTAATGAAGGCAGCAGGGGACAGCTTTAATGACAATTCCCTGTTGCAACTTGATGAAAATCAGCCTTAAGTATGCATTTATTGTCTTTTGTGGGTTCAAAGTAGAGCCTTAAAGTTTCATTTGAGGAAAGTTAATCATTATGGACTTTGTAGCCTATAAAATTCTTTCACATTGGGCAGAGTTGGTAAACTATAATTGTGTGACTGTTTGCCATTGTAACATATTTTTTTTTTTTAAATTTATTTATTTGAGAGCGACAGACACAGAGAGAAAGACAGATAGAGGGAAAGAGAGAGAATGGGCGCGCCAGGGCTTCCAGCCTCTGCAAACGAACTCCAGACGCGTGCGCCCCCTTGTGCATCTGGCTAACGTGGGACCTGGGGAACCGAGCCTCGAACCGGGGTCCTTAGGTTTCACAGGCAAGCATTTAACCGCTAAGCCATCTCTCCAGCCCCACATATTTTGATTTATTTATTTGCAAGTAGAAAGAGACATAGAGAGTGTACCAGGGCCCCAGGGCCCCTGCTTGCTGCCCTTTTGTGCATCTGTTTTTTTTTTTTTTTTTTTGTTTGTTTTTTCTAAGTATGGTTTTACTCTAGTCCTGGCTGATCTGGAATTCACTATGGAGTCTCAGGCTGGCCTCGAACTCACAGGGATTCTCCTACCCTTCTACCTTTGCCTCCTGAGTGCTGGGATTAAAGGTGTACACCACCATGCCTGGCTTTTTTTTTTTTTAATATGGAATACTTCATGAATTTGCATATCATCCTTGTGCAGGGGTCATGCTAATCTTCTCTGTATCATTCTAATTTTAGTATATGTGCTGCCAAAGTGAGTATCATGTATCTTTATAGACACCTTTGAAGAAACAAATGTGGGATTTATAAATGCATAAAATTTGTTTCAAAAAAAGAAAACTCCAAACTCTACACAATTCCATGCATTGAACAGAGAAAAAAAAAATCTTTTCATATATAAAGGAAATAAAGAGAACTGGCATTTTGGAGGCAGAGGCAGGAAGATTATGACATGTTTGAAGCCAGCCTGGTTTACCTGGTGAATTCCAGGACAATTAGCTGTACATAATAAGACCCTGTCTTAAAAGAACAAGGGGAAGCTGGGCGTGGTGGCACACGCCTTTAATCCCAGCACTTGGAAGGCAGAGGTAGGAGGATTGCTGTGAGTTCAAGGCCACCCTGAGAATACCTACTGAATTCCAGGTCAGTCTGGACTAGAGTGAAGCCTTACCTCGAAAAAAAAAAAAAAGGAGGGGGGTCTCTCCAGCTTAGTGGTTAAATCATTTGCCTGCAAAGAAAAAGGACCCACGTTCTATTCCTCAGCACCCATGTAAACTAGATGCATCTGGAGTTTGTTTGCTGCAGCTGGAGACCCTGGTGCGCCCATTCTTTTTTTTTCTTTCTCTCTCTTCCTCTGTCAAATAAATAAATAAAAATTAATTTAAAAAGAAAGAAGGAAAGGAAAGGGGTTGGAGAGATGGCTTAGCTGTTAAAGCATTTGCCTGCAAATCCAGGTTCATTTCTCTAGGACCCATGTAAACCAGATGCACAAGGTGGTGCATACATCTGGAGTTCATTTGCAGTGACTGGATGCCCAGGCATGCCCATTCTCTCTCTCCCTCTTTCAAATAAATAGATAAATAAATAAATAAATAAATAAAAATATATTAAAATCGGGCTGGAGAGATGGCTTAGCGGTTAAGCGCTTGCCTGTGAAGCCTAAGGACCCCAGTTCAAGGCTTGGTTCCCCAGGTCCCACGTTAGCCAGATGCACAAGGGGGCGCACGCGTCTGGAGTTCGTTTGCAGTGGCTGGAAGCCCTGGCGCGCCCATTCTCTCTCTCTCCCTCTATCTGTCTTTCTCTCTGTGTCTGTCACTCTCAAATAAATAAATAAAAAATGAACAACAATATATATATATATATATATATATTAAAATAAACTTAAAAACGAAAGAAGGAAAGAAAAAGGGGTTGGAGAGATGACTTATTGGTTAATGTGTTTGCCTATGAAGCCTAAGGACCCTGCACCCACATATGCCGGGTGCTCATGGTGGTGCACGTGTCTGGAGTTTGTTTGCAGTGGCTAGAGGCCCTGATGCTCCCATTCTTTCTCCCTATCTGTCTGTTTTTCTCTCAAATAAATAATAATAAAAGAAAAAGACCTAATGTGGTCGTGTCACATGCCTTTAACCCTAGCACTTAGGAGGCTGCGGTACAAAGATTGCCGTGAGATGGAAGCAAGCCTGGGAAAAGAGAGCAAGTTCCAGCTCAGCCTGGGCTAGACTGTTTCAAAGAAAACAAAACAAAAAGGCAGGAGAGAAGAAGGAAGGAAGGAAGGAAGGAAGGAAAGAAGAAAGGAAGGGCGACCACAAAACTCTAATGCAAGTGGCACAGGACAATTTTATGCAACGCCCCACCGTTTGTCCTCTATCTGAGATGCTGCCATTACAAATGATGGCCTTTGGATCAAATGAGTCTAACAATTACAATACACTTTCTTCTAGGTCACTGTCACCTAGACCTGCTCACCTAGGATGATTAGAACTGGGGTTACAAAGAACAAGAAAGGATCAGAGAGTTCTAATTTACTCGGAACACATGTGTTCCAAGTAAATAAGAAAATTTAAATTGAAGCGAGAAAAGAAGATGAGAGTAACCCTGGATGAATTTCAGACAATCTCTGCAACAATTCTTATACCATTGCAAACCAAAACTGCAAATCTACTACATTCTTGCAACAACTACTATTCTGTTTTTCTGACATCAATATGCTATACAATAGTAACATTCTTATCTTTGTATCATCTGACACATTGAAATTAATTAAATTGACTCTTTAAAGTAGTGAAGTCTACCACCCTACCTCTGAGATATTAGGAAAAAGGATTCAAGATGAAACAAGATAAAATTGTGTCTTCTTTTTTTTAATAGCCCAGGCCTGGAATTACAGGTGTACACCATTATACCCAGCTTTACATAATTTTAAATTCTGAAGTTAGAGACAGATGTTTTTGGGATAGAAGTGGATATCAGATTCAATGCAAGCTGTATTACATTACTATGAAGCCTCCTTTTTTCTTCTTGGTTTTTTGAAATAGGGTCTAGTTCTTGCCCAGGCTGACCTGGAACTCACGTTGTAGCCTTGGCCTGACTTCAAGCTCATGGTGGTCCTCCTACCTTGGCCTCCAGAGTGCTGGGATTACAGGTGTGCACCACACCCAGACTACAGCCTCCTTTTGAACAGTTATAAAATAATTTCTTTGAAAAGTCACAGATCAGCTGTCATTTTTCTCTATTCTGTCTTTTCCTCTGCTTCTTTCTTTCTTTTTTTAAAAAATATTTTGTTTAGTTATTTGCAAGGAGAGAAAAAGAGAATGAGAATGGGCATGTCAGGGCCTCTTGCCACTGTAAGAGGAACTCCAGATACATGATTCACTTTATGCATTTAGCATTAAGCGGGTACTGGGGAATTGAACCTAGGCCATCAGACTTTGTAAGCAAGTGCCTTTAACCACTTAGCCATCTCTCCAGCTCCTGACCATCCTCTCTCTCTTTCTCTTTTTTGAGGTATGGTCTCATTCTAGCTCAGGCTGATTAAAGGCATGTGTCACTACGCCTGACTATTTCTTTTTTCTCTATTTCTTTCTTTCAATTTTATTTCTTTAAAAAATATTTATTTCTTTATGAAAGAGAGATAGAGAGAGAGAGAGAATGGGCATGCCACGTCCTCTAGCCACTGCAAACGAACTCCAGACACATGTGCTCCCTTGTGCATCTGGTTTACGTGGGCCCGGGGGAATTGAACCCAGGTCCTGAGGCTTCACAGTCAAATGCTGTAACCGTTAATGCCATTTCCCCAGCCCCCTTATTTATTTATTTTTGAGAGAGAGAGGGAGAGGCAGATAGAGAGAGAATGTGTGGGTCAGGCCTCTAGCCACTGCAAACTCCAGATGCATGCACTACCTTATACATCTGGGGAATCAAGCCAGGGTCCTTAGGTTTCACAGCCAAACGCCTTAACTGCTAAGTCATCTCTCCAGCTTTATCTCTCTCTTAATTTTCTTCTTTTAAATTTTTATTTATTTATTTATTTATTTACGTGTGTGTGTGTGTGTGTGTGTGTGTGTGTATGTATGTGCACACCAGGGCCCCTTGCCACTGGAAATGAATATCAGACATGAGCTATTTTCAGTGTTCAGCTTACATGGGTGACTTGGAAATTGAACCTGGTCTGTCAGGCTTTGAAACCAAGCACCTTTTACCCCTGAGCTGTCACCCCAGCCCTCTTTCCTAATTTTCTACAAATGTTATTTCTACCTTGTGTGCCAAGCTGATCTTTCCCTCCCTCTTTCTTCCTTTCCTTTCCTTTCCTTTCCTTTCCTTTCCTTTCCTTTCCTTTCCTTTCCTTTCCTTTCCTTTCCTTTCCTTTCCTTTCCTTTCCTTTCCTTTCCTTTCCTTTCCTTTCCTTTCCTTTCCTTTCCTTTCCTTTCCTTCCCTTCCCTTCCCTTCCCTTCCCTTCCCTTCCCTTCCCTTCCCTTCCCTTCCCTTCCCTTCCCTTCCCTTCCCTTCCCTTCCCTTCCCTTTCCTTTCCTTTCCTTTCTTTTCTTTTCTTTTTTTTCTGGAGGTAGGGTCTAACTCTAGCCCCAACTGACCTGGAATTCACTATGTATTCTCAGGGTGGCCTCGAACTCATGGCGATCCTCCTACCTCTGTCTCCAGAGTGCTGGTATTAAAGGCATGTACCACCACGCCCAGCCTTCCTTTCCTTTCTTTTCCTTTCCTTTCCTATCCCTTTTTCTCCTTTCCTCCCTCCTCATACTCACCTCTCTCTGTCTCTGTCTCTCTCTTTAGATTGTCCAGGTAGGGTCTTACTCTAGCCCATGCTGACCTCGAATTCACTAGTCTCAGGCTAGGTGGTCCAAAAGCCTCAGCATTGCTTTAGTGTCAGGATGGAGCACAAAGGTCTGACCCAGGGCCTAGACCTCAGCCACATGATTATCTCTCCTCTCCCTCCTCCTCGTGAATCTGATGGACATTCCTGTCACAGGGCCCCTTTGAATCCTCTTCATCCGGTGGGGGACATAGCTGTTGTACTGGGGAGCTTCTTGCCTTGTTGGGAGTAAAAGTGACCTCATTGTACATACGCTTCAAGGGGTGAAAGTCATTGGCCAGGTCAACATGGTACTTTCTTCATAGTTTTGGTGGGAATGAGACCCATGTTGGTGGGTCCTGGTAATAAAGACAAGTGTGTTATTTTAAACTTCACTTTGAGCACTTGTATATGTATGTATGTATGTATTATTGTTAATAATATTATGATTATTTTATCAGATAGAAACTGAGAGAGAGGGGTGGGGAAGAGAATTGGCAAGCCAGGGCCTCCAGCCACTGTAATCATACTCCAGACGCGTGTGCCATTTTGTGTGCATGTGAGACTTTTTGTGTTTGTGTCACATTGTGTGTCAGGCTTATATGGGACCTAGAGAGTTGGACATGAGTCCTTAGGCTTTTCAAGTGAACGCCTTAACCGTTAAGCCATCTCTGCAGCACTATTTTGTTTTTTTTTTTTTTTTTCAGTATATTTTATTTATTTTATTTGTTTGAGAGTTAGAAAGAGGCAGAGAAAGTGAGAGAGAGAGAAAGATAGAATGGGTGCACCAGGGCCTCTAGCCATTGCAAATGAACTCCACATGCATGCGCCCCCTGGGGCATCTGGCTTACATGGGTCCTGAAGAATCAAACCTGGATCCTTTGGCTTTGCAGGCAAATGCCTTAACCACTAAGCCAGTTCTCCAGCCCTTGTTTTCGTTTTTAAGATAGAGTCTCACTTTAGCCCAGGCTGACCTGGAATTCACTATGTAGTAACAAGGTGGCCTTGAACTCATGGTAATCCTCCTACCTCTACCTCTTGAGTGCTGGGATTAAAGGAGTGTACCACCATGCCTGGCTCTGCCGTTTTTTGTTTTTTGTTTTTTTTTTTTTTTTTTTGGTTTTTCAAGGTAGGGTCTCACTCTGGTCCAGGCTGACCTGGAATTAACTCTGTAGTCTCAGGGTGGCCTTGAACTCACGGCGATCCTCCTACCTCTGCCTCCTGAGTGCTGGGATTAAAGGCGTGCGCCACCACGCCTGGCTTTGTTTGTTTGTTTTTTTAAGACAAGGTCTCATACAGTGGCACAGGATGGCTTGGAACTCAGTCTGCAGCCCAGGCTGGTGTTAAACTCATGTTGATCCTATTGCCTCAGCCTCCCCAGTGTTGGGATTTCAGGAGCGAGACACTCTATTAGTCATTATTGTGACAAAATACCCCACAAATGGAATTTCAGGAAGGAAAGAGTTCACTTTTGGTTCACTATTTGAAAGGGTACAGTCTGTCACTGCGGGACATCATGGAAGGGGACCATGAGGCAGCCGATCACAGGGTGTCTGCAATCAGGAAGCAGAGAGAAATGGCCATTGGTGACATGCCTTTTCCTTTCCCATTTTCCTCAGTGCAGGACCCTAGTCCTTGCAACGGTGTAGCCCACTTTCAGGGTGGGCCTTCCCTACTGAGTTAAACCTACCTGGAAGCTCCCTCACTGACATGGCCAAAGGTGTGTCCCCTTTTTACATGATTCTTTTAAAAAATATTTTATTTGAAAAAATAAATAAATAAAAGTATTTTATTTGAGGAGGGGGTGGCATATAGATAGATAGAAAATGGGCATGCCAGGGCCTCTAGCCACTACAAACAAACTTCCAGACGTGTGTCCCACCTTGTGCATCTGGCTCTGCGTGGGTCTTGGGGAATAGAACACCCGTCTTAGGCTTTGCAGACCAAGTGCTTTAACTGCTGAGCCATCTCTCCAGCCTCCTACATGATTTTGTTTGTTCTAGGTTTTTTTGGGGTAGGGTCTCATGCTAGCTTAAGCTGACTTGGAATTCACTATGGAGTCTCAGGGTGGCCTCGAACTCACAGCGTTCCTCTTACTTGCTGGGATTAAAGGCGTGTGCCACCACTCCCAGCGTGATTCTTAATCTAGTCATGTTAACAATCAAGATTAATCATCACAGCCACCATGTTCTTCCTTTTCTTTTCTGTCCTTTCCTTTCGTTTCCTTCCCTTCCCTTTCCTCTCTTTCCCTCTACTTTCCCCTCCTTCCTTTCCCCTCTTCTTCCCTCCCCCCACTTTCCTTTTCTTCTCTTCCTTGGCTCTACTCCTGAGCTTTACCTCAGCCTCTATCATACCCCCATCCCTTATTATCCCCTCATTATTTTTTCCTTTTTTTTTTCTGTTCTTTTTTCAAAAAAAAAAAAAAAATGAACTGGTGAGAATTCCTTGAAACAAGTAGGGAAGAATGATCCAGTCTAGACAGAGCAGGTATGGACAAAGTGTGAGGCCAAAGGGGCATTTGGTAAGGATGGCAAGAGAAGGAAAGGAAGATGCTGAGGAGACATGAAGCCGTAGAGGAAGCTGAGCATATCAGTTCACGCCCGCAATCCTGCCATTGGTGTGTGTGTGGGGGGCGCTGAGGCAGGAAGATTGCTGAGTACAAGGCCAGCGGGGCTACATAGAGAGTTCTAGGTCAATTTAAACTACAGTGTGAGACCTTGTTCCAAAATCCAGCCAAGTTTGATGGCACACATCTTTAATCCCAGCACTCGGGAGGTAGAGGTAGGAGGATCGCTATGAGTTCGAGGCCACCCTGAGATTACAGAGTGAATTCCAGATCAGCCTGGGCTAGAGAGAGACCCTACCTCGAAAAACCAAAACCAAACCAAACCAAAACAAAACTGGAGAAAAACAAACCAAAACAAAAACCAAACCAGAGCAAATAGAAACAAAAACAGGCGGCGGTGGCAAGAGCAAAGGGAAAGTTGGGGACAGAACCTCTCCTCTGGCCAGGAGCCTGCAGAAGAGGCAGAAAGAGAGAGCAAGTGACCCGCAGAAGTGGCCGTGACTACAGACGTTCTGCAGAACAGAAGGAGGCTCAGGGAGGAGTGCCAAGGCCACATAGGGTTGACTTTTTTTTTTCTTTTAAAGGATTAAGAATGAATCACTGTTTTCGTAAGCATCAGTACACACACCATATGTTAGGTACTGCTGGAGTGGAAGGCAGGCACTGTGCCTCAGAACAGGCCCTGCAGCTCCCTTGCCCTGGCGGATGGACAGACAGACGGACAGTGGGAGAGCTCGTGGGCTGAGATTCCCCTGGCGATGAGGCAGGTTCACAGGAGTCAGCACCCCCTCCCTCCTATAAAGTGAAACCGAAACCTATATAAACCCCTTAAACCTCCTGGACTTTGCTGAGGTTAGCAGCGTGGTGGAAGTTAGCTGCGTCACTAATGACAGATTCCACGGTGCAGGCTCCGTAAACACTCCGTAATTAATTACAGAGAAAAGGGGAACGGGATACTAATTTAGGTCACAGACTCCTTTGAAAATCTGATGAAAGTGCTGGGCCTTCTCTCCACACAAAAAAAGCTCATGTGCATATACATGTCAGATTTTATTTATGATGTCCGGATGTTCATTAAGATCTTCAGGCTCAGGCCGTGGGGGTCTGTGCACCCCTGAGTAAGAAGCCTTGATGGAAAAGTACAAGGAACATACTTGGACATCTGTGAGCCCGTGTGTTCAGCCCAACTCCTGGAGATGGGGCCGTTGCTGCCAGCATCAGAAAAAGCGAGAGAGTTCACGAACCAAGGAGTGCTCTGAGCAGCCCCACGTGGTCTAGAAGGCAGCAGAGCTCGGCTTAGAGCTCTACCTCCAAAGCCTGTCTGGTTCTGTCTCTCCCTGGGAACTTGGAACTGCTTGTAAGGAGATAACCTATTTGTTTGTTTTCTTGCTTCCTGATTGTTTGGGGGTTCTAGGGATTGAATGCAGGGCCTCAGGTTTGTTAAGCATGTAATCTACCACTGAACTACACCACTAGCCTTCTTTAATTTTTGTGTGTGTGTGTGTGTCTAGGCAAGAGGACAGCCTAGGTTGTCATCCTCGGGAAACCATGTACCTCCTTTGGAGTCAGGCTTTGAGTCGTGGCCTGGAGCTCACCAGTTCGGCTAGACTAGTTGACTTCTCAGCCCCAGAGGTCTCCCGTCTCCATCTCCACAGCCCTGGGATCACAAGCGCATGCCGCCACATGTAGCATTGTGGATTGGAACTGAGGTTGAACTCAGGTCCTCATGCTTGCAAGGCAAGTACTTCACTGACTGAGATATCACCTCAACCCTATTTATTTTTATTTATTTATTTATATTCCCAAGGTAGGGTTTTGATCTAGCCCAGGCTGACCTAACATTCACTACTTAGTCTCAGGATGTCCTGGAACTCACAGCGATCCTCCTACCTCTCCAAGCGTTGGGACTCTAGGTGTGCGCCACCACACACGCAGAGAGGCCAGCTTCAGTTGCTGGGATGAACTTGCAGACCAGGCACTGCTATGGGAGGAAGGGAATTTATTCAGGGAAAGTTCCATAATGGCAGAAGAAGGTGGCTCCCTTCACAGGTCCATGATGAGAGAGAAAGCAACTGCCACCAACACAGGCAAGCACGCTTCAGAAGCCCCATAATAGCATGGCTCAAGCACTCCGCATATCTTTAGATTGAAATTCCAGGTCCTCCCCCAGTGACACCTTCCCGGCCAGGCGGCTGGAGATCTAAATTACAAGCTTTAATAAAACTCATGAATCTATTGGGAGACATACATTTAAAACGCCATAGTGAGTGGGAAGATCCTCTTTGAGCTCACAGGCTGGGTCGCTGACTAAAATAAAAAGAGAAAACTGGACTGGCAAGATGGCTTAGCCATTAAGGTACTTGCCTGCAAAGCCAAAGGAGCCAAGGTTCAATTCCCCAGGACCCATGTAAACCAGATGCATAAAGTGGCACATGCATCTGGGGTTTGTCTGAGGTGGCTAGAGGTCCTGGTGCGCCCATTCTTTCTCTTTCTCTCTCTCTCTAATAAATTAAAATAAAATAAAAATCAGTTAAAGAAAAAAGCAGGGCATGGTGGCACACACCTTTAGTCTCAGTACTCAGTTGGTAGAGGTAGGAGGATTGCTGTGAATTTGAGGCCACCCTCAAACTACATAGTGAATTCCAGGTCAGCCTGGGCTACAGTGAAACCCTACCTCGAAAAAAAAGAGAGAGAAAGGAGAGGTAGGAAAAAAAAAAAAAATTGAGCCGTGCAAGGTGGTGCACGCCTTTAATCCCAGCTCTGATGAGGCAGAGGTAGGAGGATCACTGTGAGTTTGAGGCCAGCCTGAGACTACATAGTGAATCCCAGGGCATCCTGGGGTAGAGAGAGAGAGACCCTACCTTGAAAAATCAACAAAACAATGGAGAAAACCATTTAAGCACCAATGTTCCTCTTTCTCAGCTTCCTGAGTATGGATGCAGTGTGGCCAACCTGCTTCCTGGGTCCCGCCCTCCCCTCCCCCCAGGGCCATGCCTACTTGCCACCTGGACTCTCTAAAACTCGGAACTAGTAGAGAACTTCTTATCATGTACTTGGTCTGAGCAACAAGAAAAGTAACAAATACACCAGGGTTTCTAGAAAAGGGAGAAATCAGGTCATGGTCTTCATTTATCTTTTCCTTCTCTCACACTCAAAGATGACAGAGGAATCTAGTGGATTTCAGACCCAGTGAGAAACTGACACGTGACAGGAGACAATACTAGTGACAACTGTATTCCAGCTGCTACATCTTTCTTTCTCCATCCTTCCTTTCTTTTTTCCTTCCTTTCTTTTTAATCTAGAGGTAGGCTGACCTGCAATTCACTATGTAGCCCTCAGGCTGCTTTGAACCTACAGTGATCCTCCTACCTCTGCCTCCCAAGTGCTGGGGTTAAGGCCACCATATCAGGCTGCATATCTTTCTTTTGTTGGAAAAACAGGGTCCACTTATGATTGCATGACAAGCCTTAGAGGGGGAAACAGTGAATAAAACCCCTGCTGTGGTGTGGTGGCATTCCTTTAATCCCAGCATTTGGAAGGCACAGGTAGGAGGATCACTGTGAGTTTGAGGCCATCCTGAGACTACATAGTGAATTCCAGGTCAGCCTGAGCTAGAGTGAAACCCTACCTCAAAAAAACAAACAAAAAAAAAACCCCTAAAACCCAAAGCAAAACAAAACAAACAAACAAACAAACAACAACAACAACAAACCCAACCCTGCTGCTCACGTGCTTAAGTCTGTGTGCCTTCTTTTTCGGTAGTGCTGGAGATGGAATCCAGGTTTCATGAGATGCTGGGCAAGTGCTCTACCGCCGAGCCGCATCCCCAAGCTTGCTGTACACTCTTCCAACCAGCACAAGGACCAGGAAAATTTCCAGCCACTTTCTAATCTGAGAATACTTGTCAAGTACTCTATCCATTCCCTGTGATGTTTAACCAGGGAACACCTGTGTACTGACAGGTAAGTGGTTAAAAATGGGAATGGGGTGTTCCAGGGCCTCTTTTTAAAAAAAAAATTTTTTTTTGTTTATTTATTTATTTGAAAGTGATAGAGAGAAAGACGCAGATAGAGAGAGAATGGGCGTGCCAGGGCCTCCAGCCACTGCAAACGAACTCCAGACGCGTGCGCCCCCTTGTGCATCTGGCTAACGTGGGTCCTGGGAAATTGAACCTCAAACTGGTGTCCTTAGGCTTCATAGGCAAGGCCGCTAAGCCATCTCTCCAGCCCTCCAGGGCCTCTTAACACTGCAAATGAACTCTGGTGCATGAGCGACTTTGTGTGTCTGGCTTTCTACGGGCACTGGAGAATTGAACCCAGACAGGAAGCTTTGCAAGCAAATGCCTTTAACCACTGAGCCATCTCCCCAGCCCTGCAGTCAAAGTTCCTAAAGTTAATCAGATTGAATTTAATTAATCCTGATGGTAGGACTCAAAAATAGTGTCCTCAGGGCTGGAGAGGAGCTCAGTGGATAAAGTCCATAACCCTGAGCACCTGAATGGATGCAGACTCCGTGTAAAAGACAGAAGTTATCTTAGGCTTCCGTGAATTTAGTGTGCCGAGGGCAAGAAAGGAGGCAGAGAGATGAGAGGATTTCCTGAACATTTATGATGGAGTGATGGACAAAAACAAAGTAAAGATTCTGCCTCAAAACGATGTGGTGGGTGAGGACCAATCCAAAAGACGTCCTCTGACCTCCACCTGTGCTCACCGGATGTCCTTAGCACTCACGCCCTACATGATTTTCTTTGTTTTCAGGTAGGGTCTCTCCCCAGCCCAGGCTGACCTGGAATTCACTATGTGGTCTTGGATGGTCTTGACCTCACAGCAATCCTCCTACCTTTGCCTCCCTAGGGCTGGGATTAAAGGCATGCGCCATCACACCTGACCATTTTATTTTATTTTATTTTGGTTTTTCAAGGTAGGGTCTCGCTCTAGCCCAGGCTAACCTGGAATTCATTATGTAGTCTCAGGGTGGCCTTGAACTCATGGTGATCCTCCTATCTCTGCCTTCCCAGGGCTGGGATTAAAGGCGTGCACCACCATACCCGGCTCCAGAAATTTTTTTTTTAATATTAAGAAAATATTTTGGGGCTGGAGAGATGGCTCAGGGGTAAAAGGCCCTTTCTTGCAAAGGCTGATACCCCAGGTTCAGTCTCCCAGTACCCACATGAAGCCAGATGTACAAAGTGGACCATGCATCTGGAGTTCATGTGCAGTGGCAGTGGGCCTTTGGTGGGACCACACTCACTCTGACTGTCTCTCTCCTTCTTGAATAAATAAATAAAAATTAAAAAAGAGGCCGGGTGTGGTGGCTCATGCCTTTAATCCCAGCACTGGGGAGGCAGAGGTAGGAGGATTGCTGTGAATCTGAGACCAGCCTGAGACTACATAGTGATTTCCAGGTCAGCCTGGGCTAGAATGAGACCCTACCTTGAAATACCCCCAGCCCCAAAAAATATTTACTTATTTGAGAGAGAGAGAGAGAGAACGGGTGTGCCAGGGCCTCTAGCCACTGCAAAGAAATTCCTGACACATGTATCACCTTGTGCACTGGCTTAAATGGATTTTGGGATCGAACCTGGGTCCACAGGCTTTGTTGACAAGGGCCTTAACTGGTTAACTAAGCCATCTCTCCAGCCCTATTTTTTTTTTCTTTCTTTTTTTAATTTTTTTTTTTTTCTTTTGCACAGAGCCTCATGTAGCTCATGAACTGGCCTCAAACTCACTATATAGTCAAGGATGACCTAGAACTTCTGGTCTTCCTGCCTTTACCTCCAGTACTGGGATTACTGGTGAGCATCAGCATGCCTGGTTTATTCAGTGCTGGAGATGGAACCAAAGCTATGTGGGTGCTAGGCAAGCTCTGTACCAACTGAGATAAATTCCCAACAAACATGCTATTGTTTTGCTCAATGCTAATATGAAATATGATGATTTCTCTAAAGGAACTGAAATTATGTAGCAATCCTGGGGAAAGATATTGCAAACAGAAGGAATAATGTGATCCAAGTTTGGAGGTCAAGGGTCTGGGAAAGTGGCTCAGCAGTTAAAGGGCTTGCAGATTTGGAGGTACTATCTGTATGCTGGGTAATCCTGATTGTCAACTTGACTAGAATAAAATATGCCTAGAAAATTGGTTTAACAAACATATCTGGGCATGTCTTTCCAAAACTGATTGACGTGTGGGTCAGCAACTGGCAAAGGGAAGAGAATGATGGAACAAGAAGCAGACGAGGTCTGGAGGGATGGCCCAGTGGTTAGAGGCACTTGCTTGCAAAGCCTGATGGCCTGGGTTCAAATCTCTTCTACCTATATAAAGCCAGTTGCACAAAGTGGCACATGTGTCTGGAGTTTATTTTCAGTGGCACGAGGCCCTAGCAAGGCCATACTCTTGCCCCCCCCCTTTCTGCTTTCAAGTGAATAATAAATTATGTTCTAAAAAATTATTTTATTTTTAATTTATTTAAGATAGAGACAAGCACATAGAGAGAGACAGAATGGGTGTGCCACAGCCTCTAGCCACTGCAAATGAACTTCAGATGCCTGGGCCACCTTGTGCATCTGGCTTTATGTGGGTTCCAGGGGAATAGAACCTGGGCCCCCAGGTTTCACAGGCAAGTGCCTTAACCACTAGGCAATCCCTCCAGCCTTTATTTTATTTTTTTAGGAGGGAGAGAAAATGAATAGGAGGGTCAGGGCCTTCAGCCACTGCAAACAAACTCCTGATGCATGCATCACCTTGTGTATCTGGCTTTGAGTGGATACTGGGGAATCAAACCTGGAGTCTTTGCTTTGATGGCAAGCGCCTAAACTGCTAAGCCATCTCTCCAGCCCAATAAATAACATTAATAAGTAACTCCAGAGGCTAGCCCCACCCTGTGCATCTGGTTTACATGGGTCCTGGGGAGTTGAACCTGGGTCCCAGGTTGTTTGTGGGAAAACAGATCTAGGTAAGAGATAAAAAGGGTGTGGTGGCTCATGCCTTTAATCCCAACACTGTGGAGGCAGAGGTAGGAGGATCTCCAAGAGTTCGAGGCCAGCCTGAGACTGCATAGTGAATTCCAGGTCAGCCTGGCCTAGAGTGAAATCCTACCTCGACAAAGCACAAAAAAAAAAAAAAAAGATAGCAATCTAGATCATCCTTTAATCTGTAGCAAGTGTAGACTGCAAGATGCTTTCAGGGGTCCAGTCACCCTAACTGCCTAAAAGAGCTACCTGACCCCCTCTCAATTCTTGTCATTCTAGGAGCATGGGGCTGATCCCAAAGGCAGTGTCTATGGGGTTTTGTAGAACAGAGCATCTGAGTTCTATTTTTCCCTTTGCCAGTCTCTCTCCTCACCCACAGACATAATTTCATAGGACTGTTAATTATTGTCACTCAACTTGAACTACTTTGAATTCCCTGGCTAAGAGGTATTACTGAATGGCTATAAATATGCTGGTGTTTGGGAGAATGGGAGGAACTAAGTGGAGTGACTACAGCAAACACCCCGTGGTGTCAAGATACAAAGCAGATGGCCTGCGTCCTAGCACTCCTGACTTAGTGGCTCAAAACCCGCTGGGGCACTTATTTGAGCAGTTATTTCTTCAGTGGCCTCACCCTGGCCACTAGCTCTGTATGCTGAATAGAGGGGCCTCAGGGAAGGAGGGGTGATAGTGGAAGAGCAAGAGGCGGAAAAGGCACCATTTCGATCTGAACTTGAACTCAGATTCAGAAAGCAGTTTTTTTTTTTTTTTTTTTCAAGCAGATAACTTTGAGGCAGAAGAACACAAAGATGCAGGGACTTGGTTCTATGTTGTGGGATCAGTCAGTCCAGGGAAACGATGAAGTGTCAGTGACATGTGGATAAATGACACACACACGGTTTGTGGGGTAAACCAGTCAACCGTGTACTTCCTGAGCAGCGTTTGAAGCACTGTGAGAGGTCATATAGATAAGATCTAATGGAATCGAGACACCATCCCAGGAGAAGGGCGAAAGTTTAATTTGACCCACACTTGGCCCAATTTACTATCTTAGAATTATTAATGAGATAGATAACATCCAACATTTATTATTATTGGTTGGTTTTCCAAAAAAATAAGGTGGAAAGGACTTTCAAGTTTGCCAGAGATAAGTTTACTAATGGAGAAGAGAAAAATATAAGTGATTGTGTAGTTGGGTGTGGTGGCACACACCTTTAATCCCAGCATTTGGGAGGCAGCGGTAGGAGGATCGCTGTGAGTTCGAGGCCACCCTGACACTATACAGTGGGTTCCAGGTCACCCTGGGCTAGAGTGAGACCCTACCTCAGAACTAAAAAAAAAGGATTGTGATTCTCTTCCCATTCATTTCCCGCAGGGATTTACCTCTGAGGAGGCCTCCTCTGTTCTCTTCTTTATTTTTATCTATTATTTTTTGTTTTGGTTTTTCGAGGTAGGGTCTCACTCTGCCTGAGGCTGACCTGGAACTAAATATGCAGTCTCGGGTGGCCTTGAACTCACAGGAATCTTCCTACCTCTGCCTCCCGAGTGCTGGGATTAAAGATGTGCGTCACCACGCCCGGCTTCTCCCTCTCTGTCTCTCCCTCTCTTTTTTTCATATTTTCAGAAGACTCTGGTTTCGGCTAAGTGTGGGTGACGTGAGGAGGGGATGGTAAGGGAGATCAGGATGTGTGGCAGCTGTGTCTTCTCTGTCTCATGACTTTGATGGTCAGCTAGTGGCCAGCATTGGCTACATGGGACCTTGTTAGATGGAGAGAGAGAGAGAAAGAAAGAAAGAAAGAAAGAAAGAAAGAAAGAAAGAAAGAAAGAAAGAAAGAAAGAAAGGAAGGAAGAAGGACAGTTTTCCCTGGGGACCTTTATGCCTAGTATAGACAAACAGTATCACATATGTCCTCTCTCATTTGTCCTCTGTAAAACTTATTTTATTTGTCAGCCGGGTGTGGTGGTGTACGCCTTTAATCCCAGCACTCAGGAAGCAGAGGTAGGAGCATTGTCCTGAGTTTGAGGCCACCCTGATACTACATAGTGAATTCCAGATCAGCCTGGACGAGAGTAAAACCCTACCTTAGAAAAAAAAAAAAAAAAAGCAGCTGTAGGTCTTGAGTTTAATTTTTAGTTCAACCACTTAAAAGAAAGCATGAACAAATTCTTTTTTTTTTTTTAATTCTTGAGGCAAGGTTTCACTCTAGCTCAGGGTGGCCTTGAACTCACGGCGATCCTCCTACTTCTGCCTCCTGAGTGCTGGGATTATAGGTGTATGCCAACTGGGCGTGGTGACACACACCTTTAATCCCAGCACTTGGGAGGCAGAGGTAGGAGGATTGCTGTGAGTTCGAGGCCACCCTGAGACTCCATAGTGAATTCCAGATCAGCCTAGGCTAGAGTGAGACCCTACCTCGAAAAAAAAAAAAAAAGTTACAGGTATATGCCACCATGCCTGGCTTTGAACAAGTTGTTCAAACTCTTTGACAATCAATTTCCCTGGTTGTGAGTCTCACCTGAACACTGGCATGTATCTATGGTCCCAGCTACTTGGGAAACTGAGGCATGAAGATCATAGGAGTCTGAGGCCTGCCTTGCAAACACAATGGGAGAACAGAAAGAAAAAGAGACTGTGCTTGCCTTTTATGAGGGATAAATAGTGCGTGTGAGAAGCCAAGCACAGGGCTGGAGAGATGGCTTAGCGGTTAAGTGCTTGCCTGTGAAGCCTAAGGACCCCGGTTTGAGGCTCGGTTCCCCAGGTCCCACGTTAGCCAGATGCACAAGGGGGCGCACGCGTCTGGAGTTCGTTTGCAGAGGCTGGAATCCCTGGCGCGCCCATTCTCTCTCTCTCTATCTGCTTCTTTCTCTCTCTGTCTGTCGCTCTCAAATAAATAAATAAAAATTAAAAAAAAAAAAAAGAGAAGCCAAGCACAGTGCCTAATATATAAATGATGCTGAGAACACAGTGACATAGATTATGTACAAATTTTAGCTTTAACTAGGAGAAACAAAGAAGTTATGAAATGGCTTTGAAAAGATTTTAAAAAGTGATCATCCACTCAAAAAATGAAGAATGAAGGTTCTGTAATAATTAAGCAGGCTGGGCATGGTGGCACACACCTTTAATCCCAGCACTTGGGAGGATGAGGTAGGAGGATCATCATGAGCTCGAGGCCACCCTGCGACTGCAGAGTTGAAGTCCAGGTCAGCTTGGGCTAGAGTGAGACCCTATCTTGAAAACAAACAAACAAGAATAAGTAATAATTAAGCAACCATCTTTTGTGAGCTGAGATACAGTGAGGCGAGGCGATGGAGGCTCGTCTCTGAGATGCACTGGTGTCTTGGAGAGTCTGTGGGTACCGCACACGGAGTCTGGTCCTCGGTGACTAATTCATGTTGATGGGCAACAGCTGTGTTAGAGCTTTAGATTACATGTGGGCGAGCATGTGTCATAAGAAATGAGCTTGAATTTGCTGTACCACACATGAATGCAGGAAATTTCCCTTATTTAATTTTTCTAACTCAAATTAAATTTGGCTTCTTGGGAGCCATCTCCTAGGGTTGATAAATTTGACCACTATCAGTTGTTGGGATGGGGATACGGCTCAGTGGTAAGGGCTTGCATTCCATGTACAAGGCCTGAGTTCAATTTCCATTCTATCTTCTAGTCCAAGTGTGCTTGTGTGTGCACACGCGCGTGTGCCTGCACACACACACACACACACACACACACACACACACACCCCAGGTGAATCGCTTAACTCAGAGTTTGATCCTTAGGAAGCTTGTTAGAAATAGAGAAACTGCCGGGCATGACAGTGCATGCCTTTAGTACCAGCACTGGGGAGGCAGAGCTGGGAGGATCACTGTGAGTTTGATGCCACCTTGAAACTACATAGTGATTTCCAACTTCGCTTGGGCTAGAGCCAGACCCTACCTGGCACATACTTCTGGAGTTCATATGCAGTGGCTAGAGGCTCTGGCATGCCCATTCTCCCTTTATCTGCCTCTTTCTCTCTCTCTCTCTGAATAAATAAATAATAATAATAAAACCAGCAAACAATAAAAGAAATACAGCGGGGTGTGAACATGGTGGCATATGCCTTTAATCCCAGAGTTTGGGAGGCAGAGGTGAAAAGATTGCTGTGAGTTTGAGGCCAGCCTGGGCTAGAGTGAGACCCTATCTTGAACCCACCCTCACCCCTCCGAAAAAAAAAAAAAAAAAAGAACCCCAAGAAGAAGTACCGAGCCTTGATCTTCAATGCCACATAAAACTAGGCATGGTGGTGCATGTCTGTAATCTCATCATTTGGATGATAGGATGAAAAATTCAAGGTCATACTTTACTATAAAATGTGTTTAAGACCAGCCTGGAGGGCCAGGTGTGGTGGCGCATGGCTTTAATCCCAGCATTTGGGAGGTCAAAGTATGAGACCAGCCTGGGCTACATGGAACCCTGTGTCAAAACAAACACCTTCAATTCCAGCACTCAGGAAGCAGAGGTAATGAGATTTCCCTGAGCATAAGGACATTTTGGACTACAAAGTAAGGTTCAGGTCAGCCTTAGGCTAGAGCTAGACCCTGCCACATACAAAGCCAAAACAACCCCTCACCACCCCCCAAACAAACAAGCAAACAAAAGGACCCAGAACTTTGCCAGTTTTGAGTTTTAGCAATGCTAAAAACAAACCCTACCCCAAGATCCCAGAGAAACCTTGGTTTTAGTCCTAATCCTTCCAGATTGTTTAGACAGCCAGCGTTCCTACTTTGTCTGGGTTTGGTCTTTACTTTCTCAAAGGTCTTGCCCCCAGTACCCACCCTCATTTTGTGGGAACCAGCTCCCCCCACTCCCGTGTTGTTTGGGAACAGGGTGGGGGCTCAGTGAGGAGAAAGGACACCCAGCTCTAAAAATGAATGACACCAGCCAACAGCTCTTCTCAACATGATGAGCTACCCGGAAAATAAAGGTCAAGCCAGGTATGCGGTACAGGACCGTAATTCCGACCGCCTGTAGGCTCAATGCAAACTCGAGGTCATTGACGCTGCCTTAAAAAAAAAAAAAAAATAGGAAGTCCAGGTTCAAGATCAAGTTGGACCGGTGAAACCAGTGACTTGGCTGTATCTGTATTTTGTCCTGTGAAGTGAGTGGGCCACCAGGACTCCTTCTCCAGGCCTGGGCAATTGTTTTCTTCCCTAAACCAGAATTAAGACCACTGAACAGAGGGTTTCAGTGAGATTTGGCTATGTTGGTCATCTCAAATGAGAACAGCTAAGAATTTCCAGAATATTTCAAACTACTTCTTGTGAAATGGCAACACAAATTTGAAATTAGGGCTGATTCAGAAAATTCAAAATCTGAGCTTTTGTTTTTGGTAGGTAATTGATGTTTTGAGCAAATAATTTGATTAGAGTCTCTAATCCTACTTTATTGTACTGAAAAATAAAACAAAAAATTATCTTGTCACTGTGGTGTTTAACTGAGTAAGCTGTTGAAGATTCATTTATTATCACAAGATTATTATCTCAAAAGAACACACACACACACACACACACACACACACACACACACACACACAGAGCCAAGGCAAGAATTTTGCAAGAAATTAATTTCAAGATGAAGGAGGTTTACTAGGTTCTAAGTTTTATATTTTATTTTTATTTTCATCATTTTTTTTTTTTTTTTTTGAGGTAGGGTCTCACTCTGGCCCAGGCTGACCTGGAATTCACTATGTAGTCTCAGGGTGGCCTCGAACTCATGGTGATCCTCCTACCTCTGCCTCCCGAGTGCTGGGATTAAAGGTGTGCGCCACCACGCCTGGCTTCATCTTTTTTTTTTTTTTTTTAAATATATTTTATTTATTTGAGAAAGAGAGAGAGAAAGAGACAGAGAGAAAAAGAGAGAATGGGTGCACCAGGGCCTCCAGCCAGTGCAAATGAACTCCAGACTTATGCACCCCTTGAACATCTGGCTTACATGGGACCTGGAGAATTGAACCGAGGTTCTTTGGTTTTGCAGGCAAATGCCTCAACTGCTAAGCTATCTGTCCAGCCCAGCTTCATCTTTTTTATTCATGTATTTTTTTTTTCCCAGGTAGGGTCTCACTCTAGTCCAGACCATCCTGGAACTCTCTCTATAGCCCCAGGCTGGCCTCAGACTCAGCAATCCTTCTACCTCTGCTTCCTGAGTGTTGGGATTAAAGGCGTGTGTCACTGTGCCCGACTTCTAGGTTGTATTTTTATTCATCATTAATTAAATATTTTATTTATTTATTTGCAAGCAAATAGGTACAGACAGAAAAAGAGAGAGGGGGAGAGAGAATGGCTGTGCCAGGGCCCCTGGCCACTGCAAACAAACTCCAGATGCATGTGCCACTTTATGCAACTAGCTTATGTGGGTACTGGGGAATCGAACCCAGGTAATTAGGCTTTGTAGGCAAGCGCCTTAACTGCTGAGCCATCTTTCCATCCCTATTTATTTATGTAACTTTTTTTTTTTGTTGTTTTTGAGGTAGGGTCTCACTCTAGCTCAGGATGACCTAGAATTCACTATGTAGTTTTAGGCTGGCCTTGAACTCATGGGGATCCTCCTACCTCTGCCTCCTGAGTGCTGGGGTTAAATGGGATTAAAGGTGTGTATCACCACACCTGGCTTCTATTTAACTTTTGTTTTGTTTTTTTTTTTTTGTTTTTTTGAGGTAGGGTCTCACTCTAGCCCAGGCTGGCCTGGAATTCACTCTGAATTCTCAGGATGGCCTCAAACTCACAGTAAACCTCTTACCTCTGCCTCCTGTAACTTTTTTTTTTTTTTTTTTTTAATGGAGGGAACAAGAGAGAATTGGCACGTCAGGGCCTTAGCCACTGTAAAGGAACTCCAGATATATGCACCACCTGTGCGCCTATGTCATTTTGTATGTGGGTTCTGGGGAATCAAACCTGGGTCCTTAGACTTCGCAGGCAAGTGCCTTAACCACTATGCTATCTCTCCAGCCCTATTTATTTTTGTTGTTTTGAAACAGTTTCTCTGTGTAGATGGGGCTAACCCAAAATTAATTATTCTCACCTTAGCCTTCTGAGTGCTGGTGCTGGATACCAGATACATGCCACTGTGCCCAGATCTTCTAGGTTTTATTTGTGGTTTTCAAATAAAAGTAAGGTTACAAGCCAGGCATGGTGGTGTGTGCCTTAAATCCCGGTACTTGAGAGGCCGAAGTAGGAGGATCACTGTGAATTTGAGGCCAGCCTGGGACTACAGAGCAAGTTTCAAGTCAGCCTTGGGTAGAGTGAGACCCTACCTCCAAAAACAAGCAAACAAAAAAGTAAGGATGGGCTGGAGAGATGGCTCAGCAGTTCAGGCACTGACAGCAAAGCCAAAGGACGTAGGTTCAATTCCTAAGTACCCGTGTAAAGCCAGATGCACATGGTGGCGCATGCATCTGGAGTTCATTTGCATTGGCGAGAGGCCCTGATGCACTCATTCTCTCTCCCCTCTCTCTTTCTCAAATCAATAAATTAATTAAATATTTTTAAAGTACGGTTATTTATTTATTGGTAGTGGGGATTGGACCCAGGGCTTGCAGCATGTTAAGCATGAGCCGTAGCACTGAGCCCTGAAGGTGAATTAGTTTGTATCCATTTATTTAAAGTTTTTTTTAAAATTTTAATTTTTTTTTTTTTTTTTGGAGGTAGGGTTTTGCTCTACCCAGGCTGACCTGGAATTCACTATGTAGTCTCAGGGTGTACTCGAACTCACAGCAATCCTACCTCTGTCTCCTGAGTGCTGGGATGACTTTTTTTTTTAAAACATTTTATTTATCTATTTGAGAGAGAGAGAGAGAGAGAGAGAGAGAGAGAGAGAGAGAGAGAGAGTAAGAGGCAGAGAGAAAGAGAATGGGTACGCCAGGGCCTCCAGCCACTGCAAATGTACTCCAGATGCATGCGCCCCCTTGTGCATCTGGCTTACGTGGGCTCCTGGGGAATTGAACCAGAGTCCTTAGGCTTTGTAGGCAAGCACCTTAACTGCTAAGTTATTTCCTTGGTCCTGTATCCATTTATTTATATAGACAGGGTCCCAGGCTGGCCTCAAGCTTGCAATGTAGCTAAATACAGTTTATTTATTTTTATTTAAGTTTTTTGCATGTACGTAGTATGTGTGGTGGTACTGGTGTGTGTATGTGTGTGTGTGCACATGTATGTGCTGGTATGGCATCTGCTGTGTATCTCCTTGTGCCACTCACGCATCTGTTTCTCCTCGAGATGGAGTCTCTTACTCACTCTGGATCGTGCTCCTCCTGAGCCCCAGCAATCCCCTGGTCTTTGCTCCCCACAGAACGGGAGTTACAGATGTGCTTGGCCATGCCAGCATTTCACGTGAGCGCTGAGGCATCAAACTCGGGAGGTCTCAGGCCTCCTCAGGCTCTCATGCTTACACAGGAAGTGCACTTAGATTTCCTCAACTCTGTTTTCTATTTTAATCCTTAAAGTTTAAAATAAAAAAAAAATTCATTATGAATTTTACCTAATCCCCTATCACCACCCTTCTTTGTCCCCATCTCCCATCCCTCTCTACTGAGCCCCCACTGTTTTTTTGTTTTTTGAGGTAGGGTCTCACTCTGGCCCAGGCTGACCTGGAATTCACTCTGTAGTCTCAGGGTGGCCTCGAACTCATGACAATCTTCCTACCTCAGCTTCCCAAGTGCTGGGATTAAAGGTGTGCGCCACCACGCCCAGCTTGCTTAATTGTTATAGTATCTTCAGCCTCCACCTCCTTAGTGCTGGCAGTATAGACTATGCCAACAACTCAAACTTTATGCAGTTCTGGGGATTGAACCCATGGCTTTGTACAGTGCTAGGTAACCACTGGATCAACTGATCTGCATCCTCAGCCCAAGATATGCTACTAAATTGGGTTAAATCAAGTTTTCAGGTGAGTCCAGAAGTGGTCAAGGTGAAGGCTGTTTCTCATTTCTAATTGTCAAACTTGTCAAACTAAGAGAGACTTGGTTGCTCCCGCATTTCCCGTGTGTCAGCGTGGTAGAAGCTTTGGCACGTGAACCCTGCCAATAAGCACATCTCTCAGTCAGGCATGCATCCCGGGATTCCGTATTCTATCTGTTTGTCATTGGAAGAATGCTTTCCTTTGTGCTTTTAAAGAACACATGTCAGGATGGTGTCGAGGGCACACAACCCCAGAATTGCAAAAAAATGTTTTTCTGCTTTTGAAAGAGAAAGAAAGAAAAAAACAAAAAACCCACAATGATGAGTTCAGCCCAACAGTTTGTATTTTCAAGGGCTATTTTAAGTGTTGTGGGGTTTTCCCAGGACCTACCCTTTAAATATCACTCTCATATTGTCAATGAAGGCCAAAGCCATTTTGGAGTAGATGTTTTTTTTTTTTTTTGGTTGTCTCACTAAGACAGCAATATGCGTCAGTACTCCAAGGATTGAAACTCCCTTAGAGCTTCAGGGCTCTGAGTTATATCCTCATTTATGGAGCAAATAGCACATGAGGGACGCTGGAATGGACACATTTATTTTGTGATTCTCCATGTGGAGGAACCAGTGAGTCTTTTGGGAGAACCAGCTGGAGGACAGAGGCCTCGCATGCTCTGAGGACATGGTAGATGACAAGGAGGCAGGAGCTGAAGAGAAAGTGGGTGGGAAAGACGGTCTAGGGTCAGGATCAAGGGCCACTGGTTGGGACGTTGGCGACCACACCCAGTGGGGGGTAGTGGATAAAAGTCAGGAACCTATTTGCACACATCTCACAACCATTTCAATGTTTGTCCCCGTTTAACTTATGGTCACATGGAAACAGCAAGTTCCCAGGCAGGGAGAGGCGAGGGTTCCCACCTTATCTCAAGAGACAGGGTTTATGGTGGAATGGACGATAACAGGCAAGTAACCTGTGGTCTGGAACACGAACCAACCATGCGGGTGTGGCGGAACATGCCCATCACCCCAGAACTTATGGGGGGACAGTATGAAGTTCCAAGTCAGTCCCGGCTTCCATGGTGGGCGAGACTCTGTCTCAACCCGTGCATGACTCTCTTTCCCTCACTATGTAGGCCAGGCTGGCTGGGACAGCTGAAGGGAGGAAGGATTGATTTGGCTCGTGGTTTGAGATTATACAGTCAGTCCATCATGGTGGGCTATGGCATGCAGACAGAGGTCGTGGCAGTAAGAACTCCTCACACAGTGGCTGGGATTCCACACATTTTGTTGCACCATGAAGCAACGAATGACACAGGAACTGGAAGTGTTCTATAACTGTAACTTATAAGGCTGGGACCCCAGCCACCTACTTTTATCTTTAGCTACCCCATCTCCTAAAGGTTTCACAACCTCCCAAAATAAAGCCACCAGTTGGGCACCAAGTGCTCAAGTTTATGAACTTGTGGGACATTTGATGTTCAAACATAGCACCTCCCTTTTTCTTTTTTTTAAAAATTTTTAGTTATTTGGGAGAGGGAGATAGAAAGGTAGATAGAAAGGGAGAGATTGGGAACAGCAAGGCCTTCAGCTGCTTTAAACGACACATGCACCATTTTGTGCATATGGCTTACGTGGGTCCTGGGGAATCGAACCTGGGTCCTTTGGCTTTGCAGGCAAGCGCCTTAACCACTAAGCCATCTCTCCAGCCCAGCACCCCTCTTCCCAAACAAACAACAGAGGCTGAAATATATTTATTATTTTGTGTGTGTCTGTGTGTGTGAGAGAGAAAATGAGGCACATAGGGAGACAGAAAGAATGTGGGTGCACCAGGGACTCTAGTTACTGCAAACAAACTCCATGTGCATCTAGCTTTATGTGGGTGCTGGGGAATCAAACCTGGGTCATTAGGCTTTGCAGGCAAGGGCCTTAACTGCTAAGCCATCTCTCCAGCCCTGAATATATATAACACACCAGGGCCTCTGGCCACTGCAAATGAACTCCCGACACATGTGCCACCTTGTGCATCTGGCTTATGTGAGACCTGGAGAATCAAACCTGGGTCTTTAAGCTTCGCATGCATACTCCTTAACCACTAAGCCATCTCTCCAGCTCCACATTAAAAAAAATTTTTTTATTAACAACTTCCATGATTATAAAAAATACCCCATGGTGATACCTTCCCTCCCCCCACTTACCCCTTTGAAACTCCACTCTCCATCATACCCCCTCCCCATCTCAATCAGTCTCTCTTTTACTTTTTTTTTTTTTAAATTATTTATTTATTTATTTGAGAGCGACAGACACAGAGAGAAAGACAGGTAGAGGGAGAGAGAGAGAATGGGCGCACCAGGGCTTCCAGCCTCTGCAAATGAACTCCAGATGCGTGCGCCCCCTTGTGCATCTGGCTAACGTGGGACCTGGGGAACTGAGCCTCGAACCGGGGTCCTTAGGCTTCACAGGCAAGCGCTTAACCGCTAAGCCATCTCTCCAGCTCTGTCTTTTACTTTTGATGTCTTGATCTTTTCCTCCTCTTATGATGGTCTTATGCAGGTAGTATCAGGCACTGTGACGTCATGGATATCCAGGCCATTTTGTGTCTGGAGGGAGCATGTTGTATGGAGTCCTACCCTTCCTTTGGCTCTTACATTCTTTCTGCCACCTCTTCTGCATTAGATCCTGAGCCTTGGATGGTGTGATAGAGATATTGCAGTACTGAGCACTGTGGTCATTTCTTTCCATCACCATGATACCGTCTGAGTCATCCCAAGGTTACTGCCATCTGAAACATTAACAGAAGTGCTTACTGGGCAGTTTGATAAGCATAGTATATACATTTTTCCAGACAACAGCAAACATTACATCTCTAGGGCTTATGACTACCCCTGTTTTAAGTTTTCAATGTCAGGGGTGTATTCCCTTCCCATAGAGTAGGCCTTCAGTCCAATTAGAGGGCAGTTGGTTTCCCTCATAACAGATGTGCCACTATTGCACCCTATGGCTCATTTGGCCTGGCTGGCCAATTATAAGGCTTGCAGTGTCCACTGATGAGTATCTTCATTGGTGATTTCTCTTTCTCTCATTGAACTGCATTCAGAATGGCTTCTTCCAGCTTTCTGTCAGCTGGTCTACATGGAGGAGGTTATCAGCTCAGTTCCAGCAGGATTTCTCAGTGTCCTTGCAGCCCAGGTATATGGAGTCTTCAGCAATAGGGTCTTACCATCTATTCCTGGTCCACATTTTTTTTTTAATTAACTAAATCATTTCCCTCTTTATGGCATCAAGGGCAAATATTTAGATAGTGAGATAGTTTCTTTAAAGTCTCAGGGCCTCAGCTTTACATTTGTTAATGAAAGATTTCCTTAGAGCTGAGCTTGGTTGGTCGCATGCCTGTGATCCTTGTACTCAAGAGGTAGAGTCAGGAAGATTAATATTTCAAGGCCAGTCTCAGCTTCATAGCAAGTTCCAGGCCAGCTTGGACTACAGGAGACCCTGTCTCAAAATAACAATAATAGCTAGCCGGGCATGGTGGCGCACACCTTTAATCCCAGCATTTGGGAGGCAGAGGTGGGAGGATCACTGTGAGTTCAAGGCCACCCTGAGATTACATGCTGGGTGTGGTGGCTCATGCTGTCACCCAGCACTCAGGAGGTAGAGGTGGTGAGAATTACACAAGTTTGAGGCCAGCCTGGATTACAGAGTGGAGACCCGACTTCAAAAAACAACACAGGGCTGGAGAGATGGCTTGGCGGTTAAGCACTTGCCTGTGAAGCCTAAGGACCCCGGTTCGAGGCTCGATTCCCCAGGACCCACATTAGCCAGATGCACAAGGGGGCGCATGTGTCTAGATTTCGTTTGCAGTGGCTGGAGGCCCAGGCGTGCCCATTCTCTCTCCCTCTTTCTCTCTATCTGCCTCCTTCTTTCTGTGTCACTCTCAAATAAATAAAAATAACAACAACAAAAAAAAAAGATTAAAAAAAAAACAACACGAAGTAAAAAAGGAATTACAGGGCTGGCGATATAGCTCAGCAGTTAAAGCCGCTTGCTAGCAAAGCCTGATGGCCTGAGTTTGATTTCTCTGTACCCAAATAAAGCCAGATTCACAGAGTGGCACATGTGTCTGGAGTTCATTTATAGTGATAGTAGGCCCTGGTGCACCTATTCTCACTCTCTCTGCTCCTTTCCTCTCAAATAAAAAAAATAAACAAACAAACAAACAAATATTTTTTTTTAAAAGGTATTGCACCGGGTGTGGTGGTGCACACCTTTGATCCCATCCCAGCACTTGGGAGGTAGAGGTAGGAGGATTGCTGTGAGTTCAAGGCCACCCTGAGACTACAGAGTGAATTCCAGGTCAGCCTGGGCTAGAGCGAGACCTTAAAAAAAAAAAAAGAAAAGAAAATAAAGAAAACAAAGAAATTGTATTAAATCACTTTTTTTTTCTTTTGTTTCGAGGTAGGGTCTCTCCCTAGTTCAGGCTGACCTGAAATTAGTCTCAGGGTGGCCTTAAACTCCTGAAGATCCTCCTACCTCTGCCTCCCAAGTGCTGGGATTTTAAAGGCGTGTACCACCACGCCCGGCTAAATCACATTTCTTTTATTATTATTATTACACAATTCCCTTTATTGATTTGTTTCTATGTCTAATTAATGAGTGAAAATGGTATGCATTTCTCCTTTGCCACATTGTACTGGCCTATCTCATGATGACTAGATCTAGCTATTTAACTCATGCAGCCTGTCATGTGCCCGATGCCTCACCAGGAACAGGTCCAGTCAGCTTGCCACTGTGTCCCGTCTCTACATCCACATTGCCCTCTTAGAGCTGCTTTGTGAACGAGCACCCGCCCATAACTGAGCCCTAAAAGACACACGCTATCCACTGATGCTATAAAGAAGCAACAAGGGCTAGAGGGATGGCTTAGTGGTTAAGGCGTTTGCTTGCAAAGCCAAAGGACCCAGGTTCGATTCCCCAGGACCCACGTTAGCCAGATGCACAGGGGGGCGCACATGTCTGGAGTTCGTTTGCAGGGGCTGGAGGCCCTGTCATGCCCATTCTCTCTCTCTCTCTCTCTCCCTCTTTCTCTGTCAAATAAATAAAAATAAAATATTAAAAAAAAGAAGCAACAAGAAAATAATGCAAAAAAATTCCTTTCTGATGCAGCTGGATAGTAACTGAGAGTCTTTTTTTTCAAATTTTTATTAACAACTCCCATGATTATAAAAAAAAAAAAAATATCCCATGGTAATGCCCTCCCTCCTCACCCTCTTTTTTGTGAGGTCGGGTCTCACTCTAGCTGAGGCTGACCTGGAATTCACTATGTAATCTCAGGGTGGCCTCGAACTCACAGCGATCTTCCTATCTCTGCCTCCTGAGTGCTGGAATTAAAAGCGTGCGCCACCACGCCCGGCTTTCCTTTTCCTTTTCCTTTTCCTTTTCCTTTTCCTTTTCCTTTTCTTTTTTTGAGAGTTGTTTTGGGAGAAGAGTAATGGGAGGGAGCAGGCTCAAGCCTGGAGCTGTGACCAAGCCTGTCCCCTTCATTATTTTCTGATGCGCAGCATCTGTGGGCTGGACAGACTGCCGGCCGAGAGAAGACGATTACAAAAGGGCAAAGGAACGAGGTCTCCAGGCACTTCTCACGTTTCTCTGTGAATACCCCCTTTTGTTTCTGAGGACAGCGGAGCGAGGCAGGTGATCTCAGGGGCACCTGCATGAATCACTGACCTCGCAGAGACTTGTTTCAGGAGCGAGCGTCCCGGGGCGCTAGGTAGGCAGGGCAGGCAGCGCATGCGCGGTGAGAAGCACACCTGGCTGGCAGCGCAGCATCTTCCTCTGGGGCATTTGAAGACGGTCCCTGCCCGTAGGAAACTTACGCTCTACAGAGCCTGAGATGCCCATTTGAGGTACTTGAAAAATAATGACAAGGCAACTCACAATTTCTCTGCCTTTGAGGAGGAGATCAAAAGGGCTGAGGTACAATGGATCACCAAGTCGGTGCCTGTTTGGATTGGCCAAGCGCTCCAGGGGAGTCATGTTGACTGCAGAGGAAGAGGAGCCAGCACTTGGATGTTGGTGGCCCTTGACTTTCCCACTCCCTGCCCTACGTCTGTTTCCTCCCCATGAGTCTGGGAATTATAGTGCTGTCGGTGACTCACTAGGTTGTCATAAAGATGGGTGAGACATCGTCCTGCCCCTTCCACCCTGTGACCAAAAGGCACCTCCAGAATGCAGGGTGTTAGTGCTGATGACAGCATTTCGATTTGCATCTCCCCACGCTGGGAGACCTAATCCACTCTGTCTAAACATGGAAATCCCATAACTCTGCCCAACTCATCACTCCATTAATCCACTTAACCCCTGGCCAATATATAATCTAAATATTTAATCTTGTCTTCTTGTTATCTATGTTTATTCCGTGTTCATTCATGGTCTGAGTCTCCTCTCTGTTTATCCATTTCAGTGGAATTTAATTTAAGCTCCAGGAGGAAGGGAAGCAGAGTGTGTCATTCACTTCTCTCTTTTCTGGCATCCCGTGTCAAACTTGGTACATAGTAGGTGTTTACCAATTGTAATTTATTTGTTAATCTAATTTTATTTATTTGCATGAATTTGTGTGTGTGTATGTGTGTGAATTAGGGTCTCTTGTTGCAAACAAAGTGCAGCCACTTTATGTCTGGCTTTATGTGGGTGTTAGGGAATTGAACCCTGGTCATCATGCTTTATAAGCAAGTACCTTTTTTTTTTTTTTTCCCAGGTAGGGTCTCGAGTCTCACTCTAGCCCAGGCTGTCCTAGAATTCGCTATGCAGTCTCAGGCTGGCCTCGAACTCACAGGAATCCTCTTACCTCTGCCTCCCCAGGTGCCGTGACTAAAGGCGTGCGCCACCACGCCCGGAAAAAGCAAGCACCTTTAACCACTGATCCATCTCCCAAGCCCATCAACTGTAATTTTTACTTTCCCACTCCCTGCTCTGCAAGAAATTTTATTTATTTATTTGCATGTGTGTGTATGAGTATGTTAGTACCTCTTGGCACTGCAAATAAACACCAGACACTTGTACCGTGTGTGTGTGTGTGTGTGTGTGTGTGTGTGTGTGTGTGTGTGTGACTGGCTTACATAGGTGGCTTGTGAATTGCACCTGGGCTGGCAGGCTTTGCAAGCAAGTACCTTTAACCTCTGCATCTTCCTAGACCTCGAATTTCTTATTCATCTGCAGAGAGGCTTTAATTTTGTTCATTTTTATTTATTTATTTGAGAGTAACAGAGAGAGAAAGAGGCAGATAGATAGATAGAGATAATGGTCGCACCAGGGCTTCCAGCCATTGCAAGTGAACTCCAGACACGTGTGCCCCCTTGTGCATCTGGCTAACGTGGGACCTGGAGAATTGAGCCTCAAACCGGGGTCCTTAGGCTTCACAGGCAAGTGCTTAACTGCTAAGCCATCTCTCCAGCTGAGAGGCTTTATTTTTTAAGATTTTTAAATAAATATTTTATTTTATTTATTTGGGAGAGAGACAGAGAGACAAAGAGGGAGAGAATGGGGAGGGAGAGAATGGGCGTGCTAGGGCTTCCAGGCACTGCAAACGAACTTTAGATGTATGTGCCACCTTGTGCATCTGGCTTACATGGGTACTGGGGAATTGCACTTGGGTCCTTTGGCTTTGCAGGCAAGTGCCTTAACCACTAAGACATCACTCTAGCCAAAGAGACTTTTTAAAAATAATTTTAACTGGGCTGGAGAGATAGCTTAGCAGTTAAGGTGTTTGTCTGTAAAGCCAAAGGATCTTGGTTCGATTCTCCAGGACCCATGTAAGCCAGATGCACAAGGGGCACATGCATCTGGAGTTTGTTTGCAGTGGCTGGAGGCCCTGGTGCACCCATTCACTCTCTCTTTCTCTCTCTCTGCCTCTTTCTCTCTCTCAAATAAATAAATATAAAAATAAAACGTATTTAAAAATAATTTTTACTTTTGTATTTATTTATTTATTTTTGGTTTTTTGAAGTAGGGTCTCACTTTAGCCCAGACTAACCTGGAATTCATCTGTAGTCTCAGGGTGGCCTCGAACTCATGGCGGTCCTCCTATCTCTGCCTCCCGAGTGCTGGGATTAAAGGCGTGCACCATCATGCCTGGCTTGTATTTATTTATTTGAGAGAGAGATACAGAAAGAGGGAGAGAGAGAGAGGGAGAAAGAGAGAGAGAGAGGGAGAGAATAGGTGTATCAGGGCCTCCAGCCACTGCAAATGAATTCCAGAACCATGTGCCATCTTGTGCATCTGGCTTACATGGGTGCTGGGGAATCAAACCAAAATCTTTAGCTTTCTCAGACAAGCATATTAACCACTAAGCCATTTCTCCAGCCCGGAGAGAGACATTTTCATCATCAATATGATGATCTAGTGTTTCAGATGCCCACCATAGCCTATTTGGTGTGATCGTGGGTAGATGATCTTCGGTCATACAGTGAGAGCTGTGGGTTTGATGAAGGACTGATCTAGAAAGGAGAAGACATGGAGTCTGCTTTGGGTTCTCAAATGAATTAAGTGGTGAGATTGATTGAGTCCTTTAAAGGCTCTGGACCCACTGAGCCTGGTGGCATAGGTCTGGAATAACTCTTTAGGAGGACAGTCAGAAGTTCAAAGCCTGCCAGGGATATAGTAAGTTCAAGGGAGGCATGGACAACTTATCAAAGGACTGTTTCAACATCAAAAGTGTGTATGCAGGGCTGGAGAGATGGCTTAGTGGTTAAGCGCTTGCCTGTGAAGCCTAAGGACCCCGGTTCGAGGCTCGGTTCCCCAGGTCCCACGTTATCCAAATGCACAAGGGGGCGCATGCATCTGGAGTTCGTTTGCAGAGGCTGGAAGCCCTGGCGCGCCCATTCTCACTCTCTCCCTCTATCTGTCTTTCTCTCTATGTCTGTCGCTCTCAAATAAATAAATAAAAAATGAACAAAAATTAAAAAAAAAAAGTGTGTATGCATATTATATGTCTTGGGATGTGCTTCAGTGGTAGAACACTTACTCACCATATAGAAGGTCCACATTAAAATTTCCAGTACTGGGGCTGGAAAGATGGCTTAGCGGTTAAACGCTTGCCTGTGAAGCCTAAGGACCCTGGTTCGAGGCTCGATTCTCCAGGACCCATGTTAGCCAGATGCACAAGGGGGTGTACGTGTCTGGAGTTCATTTGCAGTGGCTGGAAGCACTGATGCGCCCATTCTCTCTCTCTCTCTCTCTCTCTCTCTCTCTCTCTGCCTCTTTCTTTCTCTGTCACTCTCAAATAAATAAATAAAAATGAAAAAAAAAATTTCCAGTACTGGCTGGTGGCATGTGGCACACGCCTTTAATCCCAGCACTTGGGAGGCAGAGGTAGGAGGATCGCCATGAGTTTGAGGTCACCCTGAGACTATGTAGTGAATTCCAGGTCAGTCTGGGCTAGAGCAAGATCCTACCTCAAAAACAAAACAAAACAAAACAAAACAAAACAAAACAAAACAAAACAAAACAAAACAAAACAAAACATCCAGTACCAAAAGAAAAAGAGTAAGAAACAAAAGGAAAGGAAAATGAGCCTGTCATGGTGGCGCATGCCCTTAATCCCAGCACCAGGAGTTTGAGGTGGAAGGATCTCCAGGAGTTTTAGGCCAGCTAGGGGCTACAGAGTGAGTTACACATCAGCCTGGTCAAGAGTGAGAAAAAAACCCCTGGTGACTCATGCCTTTAATCTCTGCACTGGGGAGGCAGAGGTGGTATGATCACCATGAGTTCAAGGCCATCCTGAGACTACATAGTGAATTCCAGGTCATCCTGAGCTAGAATGAGATCCTACCTCAAAAAATAAATAAATAAATAAAAGAGGATTTTAGTTTTCTAATTCTGTCACTTGGATGAACAAAATCATGTGACCAACAGTGCCCTTTGGCTCCATTATTTTGTGTAGACTCAAGCAGATGCTGTTAGCTACTTTGCATTCTATGACCAATCTAAGGGAGGAAGGGTTTATTTTGTCTCACTGTGACAGAGGATTCAACAGATGGTTTCTTGGGTCCACGCACGTGTGCAGGACATCATGATGGAGGAAAGCTGTGGAGGTGGCTCTTCACCTTGCGATGGACAGGAAGCAGCAAGCAAGCAAGGACTGCGGACCAGGTATAACCTTCAAAGGCCTGGCCCCAGGTACCTGTTTCTCCACTGATGCCTAAACGTCCAGCATCTCCCCAAATAGTACCATCAGCTAGGGACTAAGTATTCCACACATGAGCCTGTGGGGAACATTTATTATTTGAACCATATTTACTATTCAAACAGTCACAGTATAGGGAAAGGTTTCAGGAGAGTGTCCCCAAAGACCAGAATAAGCCGTTTTTTTCTCTCTCTCTTTTGTTGGGAGGGGGGGCTCAAGGCAGGGCCTCGCTCTAGCCCAGGCTGGCCTGGAATTCACTAGTCTCAGGGGTAGCCTCAAGCACTTGGCAATCCTCCTACCTCTCTCTGTCTCTCAAGTGCTGGGATTAAAAGCATGCCTCACGGGCTGGAGGGATGGTTTAGCGATTAAGGCGTTTGCATGCAAAGCCAAAGGACCTCGGTTTGATTCCCTGGGACCCACGTTAGCCAGATGCACAAGGGGGCTCAAGCATATGGAGTGCATCTGCAGTGGATGGAGGCCCTGGCACGCCCATTTTCTCCCTCTCTTTCTCTCTCTCCCTTTGCCTGTCAGATAGATAAATAAATAAATAAAACATTTAAAAGCATGTCCTACCACAAGGCAGATATATATAGAAAGAATGGGCATGCCAGGGCCTCCAGTCACTGCAAATGTGTCACCATGTGCATCTGGTTTATGTGGGTATTGGGGAATTGAACCTGGGTCCTTGGGCTTCTCAGACAAGCTCCTTAACTGCTATCCTATCTCTCCAGTCCCGTCCTTGTCATCTTTACTACTACCCTTCAAAGGATCAGGATCAGTAGGATCATGGGGTGTCTGTTTCCCTCTGGGCCTCCTCCTCAATTTCTGCTCCTCACTGGCTGGGCACAGGGCTGCAGACATCTGCTCATTCCATCTATATCAGCTCATGTCCATCACAGTGCACCCTGATGTATGTTCCAGAGTCACCTGGGGGAGGCATGCGTGTGTGCCAAGGGTGGGGAAGGGTGGGAGTACCCTGATAATGCCACATCCTCCAGATGACTATATTTTTACCTCTTTGCAAAACCCAAGCATGTGGGAGGTAGAAGGAGAGTGAAGGAGATCCTAATTTATTGCTCAGTCATGTTTATTTTCACTCTTGACTGCTTTAGAGCAGTTTTCTTAATGTATCAGGGTCACACTTTTATTGACTTCAAGGATGCTTGAAAGTGCTGTGTGAGTGTCTAAGAGAGAGAAAAGGGCTGGTTGTATTAAGATGACCTGGGCTTCTCTCTCTCTCTCTTTATTATTTAAAAAATATTTCTGCCAGGCATGGTGGCACACACCTTTAATCCCAGTACTGGGGAGCCAGAGGTAGGAGGATCGCCATGAGTTCGAGGCCAGCCTGAGACTACAGAGTGAATTCCAGCCTGGGCCAGAGCGAGTGAGAACCTAAGCCATTCACCTTCACACTAAACACTATTTCCTCCTCGCAGCCCACGGTATTCTCACCATCCTGTCCCAAGCATCTTAACTGGCCTAGATTAACAAATCAGGATCTGACTTTGCACTTCTAAAAGAGGTTCCCCTAATCTATTTTCCTTCCTTGCTCCTCGTGGGGTTCCTCTGTGGTCTTTAACAGTAATAGCTCTAGCTATTATTAGTAATCACTGCATCAAGTCCTACAGTAAGTAGTTTATGTATAGTAAATATTAGCTCCATTGTACACATGAGGAAATTAAGATTCAGATGGAATTGAGATTAAAACACTAGTGTGACTGGGTCTTTTTTTAAAATACATTTTATTTATTTATTTATTTATTTATTTGAGAGAGAAGAGAGAGAGAATGGGCACACCAAGGCCTCCAGCCACTGCAAATGAACTCCAGAAGCATGCGCCCCCTTGTGCATCTGCTTTATGTGGGGCCTGGAGAGCCCAACTGGGATCCTTTGGCTTTGCAGACAAATGCCTTAACCACTAAGCCATCTCTCCAGCCCTTGACTGTTTTTTTTTTTTTTTTTTTTTTTTTAATCTCCTGCAAATGAATGAAGTTAGGAGAAAACAGGGATCAATAGATGATAGATAGATAGATAGAAAGATAGATTGGGAGCAAAGACCAGCTCAGTTAGATGTGAGCCAAGGGGCTAGGGTGATGGATCAATGGTTAAAGGTGCTTGCTTGTAAAGCCTAATGGTCTGGATTTGACTCCCCAGAACTCATGTAAAGCCAGACACACAAAATGATGATGATTCATCTAGAGTTTGTTTGCATTGGAAGAAGGTCCTGATGCACCCATTCTCACTCATTCTCTCTAAAATAGATAAATAAATAAAATAAAATAAGCACTCTGGGAGGCAGAGGTAGGAGTATCGCCATGAGTTCAAGGCCACCCTGAGACTACATAGTGAATTCCAGGTCAGCCTGAGCTAGAGTGAGACCCTACCTCAAAAAAAAAAAAAAAAAAAAGCCGGGTATTGTGGCTCACGCCTTTGATCCCAGCACTCGGGAGGCAGAGGTAGGAGGATTGCCATGAGTTCGAGGCCACCCTGAGACTTGATAGTGAATTCCAGGTCAGCCTGGGCTAGAGTGAGACCCTACCTTGAAAAACCAAAACAACAACAACAACAACAAACCCAACAACAATAAAAAACCAAAAAGAAAAAAATAAAGAAAGAAAAATAAAATAATAAAATAAAATAAAATAAAATTGCAAGCCCAGGCAAAAATCAGGGCTCTTTACTTTCAGGATTAAAAGCAATGTTGCTGGGCATCACCATGCGTTTGAGGCCACTCTCAAATTCACCACAGACTGAATTCCAGGTTAGCCTGGGCTAGAGCAAGACCCTATCTTGAAAAAACCAAATTAACTTAATCAAACTAAATAAAGGCAATGCTGAATGCAGAGTGGCTTCTCTTAGCTAATCTTGAAGGGTGAGCAGGGTCAAGTTTCGGCCTTCAGGAATAGCCGGAGCACTGTTGCTACCCTGACAGAACTGTCAGTATCAGGGGACTGTGTGGTAGTTGAACCCAGGACTTCACGCAAGCTACACTCCCAATACTGTTTTTTGAGGTAGAGTCTCACTCTAGGCCAGGCTTTCCTGGAGTTCACTCTGTAGTCTCAGGCTGGTCTCAAACTCACAGCGATTCTCCTGCCTCTGCCTCCTGAGTGCTGGGATTAAAGATGTGCGCTATCACGCCCAACTAACTCTTTTTATTTAATTCTTTTTGTTTGTTTGTTTTTCAAGGTAGGGTCTTGCTCTAGCCCAGGCTGACCTGGAATTCACTATATAGACCATATAGACTCAGGCTGGCCTCGAACTCACAGTGATCCTCCTACCTCTGCCTCCCAAGCGTTGGGATTAAAGGTGCATACCACCAAGCTTGGTGATTATCTAGTTATTTTAAGATGAGACTGGTTCTTACTATGTTGCCCAGGATGGCCCTGAACTCTTGGGTTCAGCCTTCCTGAGTAGTAAGGACTCTATAGTCCTTCATACAAGGCCTATGACAAAAGACTTGAGCTGAAAAGTGAGGTGTCTAAAGCCTTGTAGATAGAGTGAGCTTGAGGCCACATCCCCTGAAGGCAGATGGACCTGGATGAGCAGTAACAAAAGACTCTTGTCCGAAAAGTCAAACATTGGGCCGGAGAGATGGCTTAGCAGTGAAGGCGCTTGCCTGCAAAGTCAGAGGACCCGGGCTTGATTCCCTAGGACCCCTGTAAGCCAGATGCACAAGTTGGCACACACATCTGGAGTTGGTTTGCAGCTGGAGGTCCTGGCATGCGTATTCCCTCTCTCTCTCTGCCTCTTTCTCTCTCAAATAAATTAAAAAATGAGGAGTCAAACGCAGACAAGAGTAATGCTGTCTGTCTTTATGAGGGTGAGGACCCCTTGTTAATACCAAAGAATTTAATGAGCTTTATGTGATGGTCATTATACTTTTAATTATCTTTTCACTCAAAGCTACTGGGCATGAGTATGGATTTAGAACATCCTTGCAATTACCCTTCAGGGACCTATGTCACAGGGTGGCAGCTACTGGAGGAGAAAGAAACTGATTTTAGTGTCCTGCCTGGATACTAGCATTCCAAATGCACTTCCATTTATTTTTTAAAGTGCTTTTTTAATTTAAAAAATATTTTATTTATTTGAGAGAGACTGAGAAATAGGGAGAGAGAAAGAGAGAGAAAATGAAGGGGCATACCTGGGCCTCTAGCTGCTGCAAATGAACTCCACATTCGTGTGCCCCCTTGTGCATCTGTCTAACATGGTACTGGGGAATCGAACCTGGGTCCTTTGGCTTTGCAGACACATGCCTTAACTGCTAAGCCATCTCTCCAGGGCACCCCCCCCTTTTTTTTTTTCCAAGATAGGCTGACCTGGAATTCACTATGTATTTTCAGGGTGGCCTCAAACTCATGGTGATCTTCCTACTTCTGCCTCCTGAGTGCTGGGATTAAAGGCATGTGCCATCACGCCCGGCTGTGACAAATTATTATTATTATTGTGTTTTCTTTTCAAAAATTTTTTTATTAACAACTTCCATGATTATAAAAAATATCCCATGGTAATACCCTCCCTCCTCCCCACTTTCCCCTTTGGAACGGCCTTCTCCATCATACCCCCCCCCCATCTCAGTCAGTCTCTCTTTTATTTTGATGTCATGATCTTTTCCTCCTATTATGATGGTCTTGAGTAGGTAGTGTCAGGCACTGTGAGGTCATGGATATCCAGGCCATTTTGTCAGGAGGAGAACGTTGTAAGGAGTCCTACCCTTCCTTCGGCTCTTACATTCTTTCCACCACCTCTTCCGCCAAATTATTTTTTATTTGTGTGTGTGTGAATGGGAATGCCAGAGCCTCTTCCTGCTGCAAATCAATGCCAGGTGCTAGCTCTGCTTTTTGTGTCTGGTTTACATGGATGTCTTAGAAATTGTACCCAAGCCAGTGGGCTTTGCAAGCAAGCACCTTTAAAAGCTAAGCCATCTTTCCAGCCCCTGTATTTATGTATTTATTTTGATTTTTTTTTTTTGAGGTAGGTCTTGCTCTAGCCAGGCTGACCTGGAATTCACTATGTAGTCTCAGGGTGGCCTCGAACTCATGGCAATCCTCCCACCTCTGCCTCCCAAGGCCTGGGGTTAAAGGTTGTGCCACCATGCCTGGCTTATTTACTTTTTTTTTCATTTATTTTATTCTTTGTTTTTTTTTAAGATAGGGTCTTACTCTAGCCCAGGCTGACCTGGAAATTACTATGTAGTCTCAGGGTGGCCTCAAACTCATGGCAATCCTCTTGCTTCTGCTTCCCAAGTGCTGGGATTAAAGGTGTGCACCACCATACCCGGCTTATTTTTCTTTTTTGAGACAGTCTCATGTGTCCTAGGCTGACCTCAAATTTGCTATGTCACTAAAATATACATATATATATATATACATACATATATATGTTTTTTGAGATATATATATATACACACATATATATGTTTTTATGAGGTAGGGTCTCATGCTGACCTGAAGTTCACTATATAGTGTCAGGGTAACCTCGGACTCACATTGATCCTCCTACCTCTCTGCTCTGAGTACTGGGAATAAAGGCGTATGCTACCATGTCTGACTGTCCTTGAATTAAAAAAAAATGTATTTGTTTATTTGAGAGAGACAGAAAGAAAGAAAGAGGCAAACAGAGAGAGAGAGAGAGAGAGAGAGAGTGATTAAGGGGGCTTACCAGGGCCTTTTGCCACATTGCAAATGAACTCCAGATGCATGTGTCACTTTGTGCATCTGGCTTTATGTGGGTGGCTGGAGAACTAAACCTGGGCCATCAGGCTTCGCAAGCAAGCACCTTTAACTGCTGAGCCATATCTCTAGTACCTACCTTAAATCTTTTTATTTTTGGATCCCCCTGCCTCCACTTCCTGGGTATTGGGATTATAGGTTGGCACCATCACACGTGGTTTTAGGCAGTGTTGGGGGTTGAACCCAGGGCTTTAAGCTAGGCCAGCACTGTATCAATAGAGCCGCATCAAAGCCTCTGCATTCCAAATGTTCTGCCTTCCAGCTGTCTGCCTTGTGCTCCTCTGTCCCCTTTGCCCTGAGCATCTGAATTAGGATTGACAGCTAGTTTTAAAGGAGGCTCCTTTTTTATTCGTGTGTTTACAGCCTCTGCGAAAACTTGAGTGGGCTCTATCATACGAGCTTTAGTTGTTCTTTAGTAGGCTTATGGTGAGATATTTTTTCCTGCCGGGCATGATGGCTCATGCCTTTAATCCCAGCATTCTGGGCGTAGAGCTTGATAGATCACTGTGAGTTCGAGGCTACCCTGAGAATACAGGGTGAGTTCCAGATTTCAGGTCAGTTTGGGCTAGAGTGAAACTTACCTCAAAAAACAAAAACAAAACAACAAAACCTGAGACTAAATAGCTAATACCAGGTCAGCATGGACCAGAGTGAGACCCTACCTGGGGGGAAAAAAAAAGCCGGGAGTGGTGGCGCACGCCTTTAATCCCAGCACTCAGAGGTAGTTTGAGGCCACCCTGAGACTACATAGTGAATTCCAGGTTAGCCTGGGCTGGAGTGAGACCCTACTTTGAAAAACCAAAATAAACAAATAAATAAAATAAGAGAGAGAGAGATTTATTTTCCTTTGAATTTGTAAACTTGAAGGTCATCATGGGAGCTGTAACTTGTCAACTTTGAAATAAATTATTTAGAGATATAAATGAATCTCTAGACCTGGTAACATATTCCTTCCTTCCTTATTTGTGTTTGCTGTATAATGAATATTACTTATGCAGCAAAAGTTAATTTGCTCCTTACCCCTCTGGAGGCAGGACGTGAAGATCTTGAGAAGTTCAGCCTTGGCTACTCTGTTGAGACTGTTTCACCCAGGAATTCAAGGTCATCCTCAAGGACTTAGTGAGTCCTAGGCTAGTCCAGCCTATAGGAAACTTGTCTTGAGAACAAAAACAAAGGCCGGTGTGGTATTGCACACCTTTAAACCCAGATCTTGGGAAGCAGAAGTAGGAGGATCACTGTGAGTTCAAGGCCACCTTGAGACTGCATAGTGAATTCCAGGTCAGTCTGAGCTAAGGTAAGACCTCAAAAAAGAAAACAAACAAACAAACAAAAAAAGACAATGGGGGCTGGACAGATGGCTTGGTGGTTAAATGCTTGCCTGTGAAGCCTAAGGACCCCGGTTCGAGGCTTGACTTCCCAGGACCCACATTAGCCAGATGCACAAGGGGGCGCACGTGTCTGGAGTTCGTTTGCTGTGACTGAAGGCCCTGGTGCACCCATTCTCTCTCTGCCTCTTTCTCTCTCTGTCTGCCACTTTCAAATAAATAAATAAAAATGAATAACAACAGCAACAACAAAGAGTGGCTGGAGAGATTGCTTGGTGGTTAAAGTCGCTTGCTTACAAAGTCCAAGGACCAGGGTTCGGTTCCCCAGTGCCCATATAAAGCCAGATGTACAAAGTGGCACAGCACATTCATCTGGTGTTCATTGGCAGTGGCTAGAGGCCCTGGCATGCCCACCATTTCTCTGTCTCTCTCTATATATCTATCAGCTTCTCTCGCTCATAAATATTTCAAAAACAAAAAGGGGGCTAGAGATGGCTCAGCAGGTAAAGGTGCTTGCTTACAAAACTTGTGGATCCAGGTTTGATTTCCCAGTTCTCACATAAAACCAGATGCACTAAGTTGCACATGTGTCTCATGTTCTTTGCAGTGGCAGAAGGCCCTGGAATGCACATATATATATTGTTTGTTTGTTTTTGAGGTAGGGTCCAGGCTGACCTGGAATTCATTATGTAGTTTCAGGGTGGCCTCAAACACACAGCACGTGCTACCACGCCTGGCTGGAATGCCCATATTCTCTCTCTCTCTCCCGCTCTTTTTTTTTTTTTTTTTTTTTTTTTGAGATAGGGTCTCTGTCTAGCCCAGGGTGACCTGGAATTCACTATGTAGTCTCAGGGTGGCCTTGAACTCACAGTGATCCTCCTACCTCTGCCTCCCGTGTTGGGATTAAAGGCGTGCGCCACCACGCCTGGCTTCTCTCTCTGAAATAAATAAAATAAAATAAGAAACCAAAACCAGGACTGGAGAGATGGCCCAGTGGTTAAAGCACTGGCCTGCAAAGCCTAATGACCTGATTTGGATTCCCCAGTGGCACATGCATCTGGAGTTTATTTATAGCGACTGGAAGTCCTGGCATGCCCACTCTCTCTCTCTGTGTCTGTATCTCTGCTTGCAAATAAGTAAGTAAATAAATAAATAAGTAAATAAATAAATAAATAAACCCAAACCAAAAAATCAAAACAACAGAAAAAATTCAACCATCAGAAGTGGGGGCGGGGCTGGGGTATGGCTCAGTGGTTAAAGGTGCTTACAAACCCTGCCAGCCCAGGTTCATTTCCCAGCCACTCATGTCAAACTGGATAGACCTTGTTTACAGCAGCAAGAGACCCTGACATGACTGTATCCACTGCACACACACAAATTAAAAATAAAAGTGGCTGGGCCTGTGTGGTGGCCCACACCTTTAATCCCAGCACTCTGGTGGTAGAGGTAGGAGGATGGACGTGAGTTCTAGCTCACCCTGAGACTCCATAGTGAATTCCAGGTCAGCCCGGGATAAAGAAAGACCCTACCTTGAAAAAACAAAAGCAAAGCAAAACAAAACAACAAAACTAAACACAAACAAACAAACAAACAAAACAACACCAAAACAGATTCTGGAGGCTGGGGACATAGCTCAGTTTTTGGAGTGCTGGCCTACCATGCAGGAAGCCCCAAAAGGATGGCTTCAATCCCCAGTAGGACATAACCCAGCTGTGGTGGTACATGCCTATAATCTAGTACTTGGGAGACCAAGGCCCCTATAGGTTATATATAGTGAGTTCCAGGCCAGCCTGGACTGTAGAGTGAGACCTCAAAAAAGAAAACAAACAAACAGATACTAACCCAATGATAAATGTTTGAGACAGCAAATATTCTGAGCTGATCACTTGACAATGTATAAATGCACTGTCCTATCCAGTGAGTCCCATAAAGATGTACAATTATCTATCAATTAACAAAGAGTGCTGGGCTGGAGGACTGGCTTAGCGGTTAAGGCGTTTGCCTGCAAAGCCAAAGGACCCAGGTTCGATTCCCCAGAAGCCACGTTAGCCAGATGCTCAAGGGGCATACACGTCTGGAGTCTGGGGTTCGTTTGCAGTGGCTGGAGGCCCTGGCACCCCCATTCTCTCTCCCTCTTTTTCTGTCAAATAAATAAATAAATAAAAATTAAAAAAAATCAATTAAAAATACCAACTTTAATTTCTCTGCTTGGAACTCTGCGGGTGACCCAACCCCGCCATTCTCGTTCTTCTGTGCTGACGCTAATAGGAGCAAGTATGGCAGTAATCACAGTGTTTGTGTAAGACCACAGTGGCCTGGAAAGGCTGTGTGCCCTGAGGGTGCACTTGGATCTAATGGGGTAAGACCGGAGACCGTGTTTGTGGCTTGTTGGATGTTTTGGGAACTGTCTACCAAACTGATCTACATTGTGTATAAAAACAATAATTTTCCAGGCAGGGCTTTTGGTTGTTGTTACTGTTATTGTCTGTCAAGCTGTGTAGTGACTCAGCGTGAGCTCTGTGATGACAAGAGCAGTTGACAATTGGGACAGAAGAGGGAACCGCTCACCTCTGATACGCTGGCTCTATGGGATAATCAGAAGAGCAGTTTTGTCCATGGAGAGCGTCCCCAGTCCTGGCTGGTTTCTGTCTTGGAGGCAGCAATGAAGCCACTCATTCCTGTACTGGGAATTAGCTCTTTTGGCCCCAACTTACATCATCCGCAACGTGTAAACGTGGTGTCTTAAATTCTCTAGACGAAGGGTCACCATGTCCTGAAATAATCCTCGTGTCACAGGAGTCTTTCTTTTTGTCTCTTAGGCTATAGGGGGAGATTGTGTCATAAGGGGCTTCTTATTTTCTTGATGAATGCATCTCAGAGCAGAGGAGGAAGGAATGCCAGCACACAGACTCTATAGGTCAATTTCTACCCGCCATGGGTCATGGATCATGGCTTTTCTTGCTTTGTTTAGATACCCTTCTCCCCTTCTTTAAAACTGTGTTTGTTTGTTTATCTATTTGTGTTTTTTCTGTAGGTAGGGTTTCATGCTAGGCCAAGCTAACCTGGAATTCACCATGTAGTCTCAGGGTAGCCTCAAACTCATGATGATCCTCCTACCTCTGCCTCCTGATGGCTGGGTTTAAAGGCGTGCGCCACCACTCTCAGCTTCATTTGTTTATGTGTGTGTGTGTGTGTGTGTGTGTGTGTGTGTATGGGTGCACCAGGGCAACTGAACCAGGTGTTTGGGTCACTTTTTGCATGTGACTTACCTGGGTGGTTGAGAATTGAACCCAGGCAGGCAAGTTTTTCAAGTAAGTGTTCTTAACCACTGAGCTATCTCCCCAGCTTCCCTTCCATTTGCTTTTTATTTTTATTTTTTGTTTGAGACAGGATCTTACTCTATAGCCTAGGCTAGCCTGCAACTCATTCTGTAACCTAGGCTGGTTTCTAATTTGAGGTAATCCTCCTGTCTTAGACTCCCTAGTGGTGATATTACACCCAAGTACCCCTAACACAGAAATGTTGTTATTTCAGGACTGGAGAGATGGCTTCGTGGTTAAGGCATTTGCCTGCGAAGCCAAAGGACCCAGGCCTGATTCCCCAGGATCCACGTGAGCCAGATGCACAAGGTGATGCATGAATCTGGAGTTCATATGCAGTGGCTTGAGGCCCTGGTGCATCCATTCTCTCTCTATATATCCTCCTTTTTCTCTCTCCAAGAAATAAGTAAATAAAAATAAACAACAACAACAAAAAATTATCCAGGGGTGGTGGCACACGCCTTTAATCCCAGCACTGGGGAGGCGGACGTAGGAGGATTGCTGTGAGTTTGAGATCAGTTTGAGACTCCATAGTAAATTCCAGGTCAGCGTGGGCTAGAGCGAGACCCTACCTTGAAAAACAAAAACAAACAAACAAAAACAAATGAACAAATAGCAAAAAGTTTGGGGACAGAGGCCAGTAGCATGTGTGGTGTCCTAGCACTGAAAGCAGAAGAGAAAGAAACCGAAACAAAGAAAGTTCCGCGGGGCCTTGGCTGTTGCGCAAGTGCTTCGCACAGGGGAGGCTTCACCCTCAGCATACGTTACAGCACAGACTTGCCTAGGGACCTCTTGGGAGTTGAGAAGTTTCTAGGTGCAGGTCTTAGCAGGAGGCTTCCAGGACTGGGACAGGTGGGTCACCCCAGTTCAAGTGGCCCTGCTGCTGCTTCCTGGGCTCCAGGATCGGGGTAATTAGCGCCCGTGCTTGTCCAGAGCTCTGACATTCTCAGAGGAAAGTGCTAGATGAGTGTAGAATTTTATAACTGTAATGGAATGCAAGCAAATCGCAGGTAATAAATGGGTCTTGCTGCTGATACTGCATTTAAGAGTCCCCTCTTTATTGTCTCCTGTTTACTGTACATGATGAGCCCAGGTGATTAATAACAATGGTAATAATTACCCCTAGCTGCCTTCTGCTTCCAAGGGCTTTACAGCTTGTTCCTTATGTAATCTTTAATCTTCACAGTGGCTGCTCTGCCTAGTGAGTATTGTATCTCCCCCATACCCTCCAGGTAGGGTCTCACTCTAGCCCAGGCTGACCTGGAATTCACTATGGAGTCTCAGGGTGGCCTCGAACTCATGGCAATCCTCCTACCTCTGCCTCCCGAGTGCTGGGATTAAAGGCGTGCGCCACCACGCCCGGCTCTCTCTCTCTCTCTTTTTTTTAAGGTATATTTTATTTATTTAGTTGAGAGAAAGAGAGAGAGAGACAGAGAATGGGCATGCCAGGGCCTCCAGGCACCATAAGTGAACTCCAGATGAACAAACCCCCTTGTGCTTATGTGGGACCTGGAGAGTCAAACATGGGTCCTTAGACTTAACAGGCAAGTACCTTAACCACTAAGCCATCTATCCAGCCCTAGTTTTTTATTTTTAATTTTTTTATGGAAAGGGAGAAATATGAGGACCTGGAGAGGGTGCTGTGAATGTTTCAAGTTAGGAAAACTTAACTTCACATAGGAAGTTAGCATGTCAAAATTTTAGATTTTTTGGGCTGGGGATATAGCGTGCTTGCCTGGCATGTATGAAGTTCAAAGTCATCCTTTGATACATAGAGTTTGATGACTGCCTGGGCTAATGATCTTGTCTCAAATAAATAAATAAATAAATAAAGGGCTGGAGAGATGGCTTAGTGGTTAAGGCATTTGCCTACAAAGCCAAAGGACCCTGGTTCAATTCCTCAGTTACCCATGTAAGCCAGATGCACAAGGGGGCACATGTGTCTGGAATTCGTTTGCAGTGGCTTGAGACCCTGGCATGCCCATTCTCTCACTGTCAAATAAATAAATAAAATATATTAAAAAAAAAAAAAACCTACAAAATGGCCAGATGCAAAACTTGTGGCAACAAGAAACCCTGGTGAGCCCATACACATAAATAAATTATATTAAAATTATAATATACTTATATGTATATTATCATTAATAAATGATATTTAAATATTAAAACCAATAAAACAGCTGGGTATAGTAGCACATGCCTTTAATCCCAGCACTTGGGAAGCAGAAATTAGAGGATCACTATAAATTTAAGGCCAGCCCAAGACTATATACTAATATACATACAGGTCAGCCTGGGCTAAAAGTGAGACCCTACCTCAAAAAAAAAAAAAAAAAAAAAGAACTTGTAACTGGGCATGATGGTGCATGCCTTTAATCCCAGCATGTAAGAGGCTAGAGAGATGGCTTAGAGGTTAAGGTATTAGCCTGCCAGGCCAAAGGAACCAGGTTCAACTCCCTAGGTCCCACATAAGCCAGATGCACAAGGTCTTGCATGCATCTGGAATTTGTGTGCAGTGGCTGGAGGCCCAGAGTGCCCATTCTCTATCTGCCTCCTCTCTCTCTCAAATAAATAACGAAAAACAGGGGCTAGAGAGATGGCTTAATTTTTTTTTTTTTAATTTTTTAATTTATTTGAGAGCGACAGACACAGAGAGAAAGACAGATAGAGGGAGAGAGAGAGAATGGGCGCGCCAGGGCTTCCAGACTCTGCAAACGAACTCCAGACGCGTGCGCCCCCTTGTGCATCTGGCTAACGTGGGTCCTGGGGAACCGAGCCTGGAACCGGGGTCCTTAGGCTTCACAGGCAAGCGCTTAACCGCTAAGCCGAGATGGCTTAATTTAAGGCATTTGCCTGAGAAGCCACAGGACCAGGTTCAGTTCCTCAGGGTCCATGCAAACCAGACTCACAAGGGGCACATGTGTCTGGAGTTTGTTTGCAGTGGCGGGAGGCCCTGGCATGCCCATTCTCTCTGTGTCTGTCTTGCTATCTCTCTCTCTCTCTCTGCTTGCAAATAAGTAAATAAAAAAATTATTTCAAAAAAGAAAGAAAGAGAGCCGGGCGTGGTGGCGCATGCCTTTAATCCCAGCACTTGGGAGGCAGAGGTTGGAGGATCACCATAAATTCAAGGCCACCCTGAGACTCCATAGTGAATTCCAGGTCAGCCTGGGCTAGAATAAGACCCTACCTCAAAAAAACCAAAAATAAATAAATAAATAAATAAATAAATAAATAAATAAATAAATAAAAAGAGACAGACAGAAATAGTAGGATTACAGTGAATTTGAAGCCAGCCTGAGACTTCATAGTGAATTTCAGGTCAGTCTGGGATAGAGTAAGACCCTACCTCAAAAATAAAAAACAAGGGCTGGAGAGATGGTTTAGCGGTTAAGCGCTTGCCTGTGAAGCCTAAGGACCCTGGTTCAAGGCTCGGTTCCCCAGGTCCCACGTTAGCCAGATGCACAAGGGGGCGCACGCATCTGGAGCTTGTTTGCAGAGGCTGGAAGCCCTGGCGTGCCCATTCTCTCTCTCTCCCTCTGTCTTTCTCTCTGTGTCTGTTGCTCTCAAATAAATAAATAAATAAAAATATATTAAAAAAAAAGGAGTTAAGGATTTGTTGGGCTGGTGTGGTAGTAATTTAAAAAAAAAACAAAAAACAAAACAAAACAACAACAGCAGCAACAACAACAAAACAGGGCTGGAGGGATGGCTTAGTGGTTAAGGCATTTTCCTGCAAAGCCAAAGGACCCAGGTTTGATTCCCCAGGACCCATGTAAGCCAGATGCACAAGGAGGCACACGCATCTGGAGTTCCTTTGCACTGGTTGGAGGCCCTGGCATGTCCATTCTCTCTCTCTCTCTCTCTCTCTCAAATAAATAAATAAATATTTTTTTAAAAAAACAACAATAACAACAACAACAACAACAACAAAAAACAGGGCTGGAGGGATGGCTTAGTGGTTAAGGCATTTGCCTTCAAAGCCAAAAGATGCAGGTTCAATTTCCCAAGACCTATGTTAGCCAGATGCACAAGGGGGCATAAACATCTGGAGTTCGTTTACAATGGCTGGAAGCCTTGGTGTGCCCATTCTCTCTCTCTCTCCCCCTCTTTTTCTGTCAAATAAATAAATAAATAAATAAATAAATAAAAATAAACATATCTCAAAACAAAACAAAAAAGAACTTTTGATATTAATGTGGAAAGTAAAGACGTAAACAGAAGAAGTGAGGCGAGCGAGAGAAAACAGGATACCTTCCAGGGCGAGTGGCAGGTTTCGGATTGAAGGAACTGCAGCACCCTGTCTCAGAATGTGAATAGGTAACATCCAGACGAGGTTGATCAAGGGGGCTCGGGCTTTTATGTGGCAGTTAATTGGGTGCTATCAGGAATAGACACCCCAAAACTGTAGTGCCCGCAAGTGTGCGTTGCATCATCAGCTGCTTTGCATGCTCCCCTGGGAGTCAGCGAGCTAAGCAAGCCGAGGTGTCTGCGACACAAGCAGTGTGTCAGTTACACTGCGGATGGCCAGGTTCCTGGGCTCTCCGGAAGTGCTGCTGAGCTATTAATCAGGCCTCATGAGCAGCTTCCACTAAACCAACAGCAACACCCCAAAGAAAATGTTGCATCTCCACCTGTCTGCTGATTTCTAAGGCACTGAAAATGAGATGGATATAAGAAGTCTCAAGTGATAATGAAATCCCCCTCCCTTCTCCCTCCAGTCCCCAACTTGAGACAGTTTTGTTATGGAGTTCAGGCTTTTTGTTTGTTTGTTTTTTGAGGTAGGGTTTCACTCTAGCCCAGGCTGACCGTGAATTCACTATATAGTTTCAGGGTGGCCTTGAACTCACTGTGATTCTTCTGTCTCTGCCTCCCAAGTACTGGGATTAAAGGCGTGCACCATCATGCCCAGCTCAGGTTGGTTTTGAACTGATGATTTTCTTGCTGCAGCGCTCTGAGACAGGTGTGCACCACCAGGGCGTGCCCCTCTCCCTACCTCTGAAACATCAAGGCCTAAGGCTGGAAAGGTGGGCTCTGTGGTTAAGGCACTTGCTTGCAAAACCTAACAGCTAGATTTGCCAATACCCATGGATGCTTCTGGAGTCTGTTTGCAGCTACTAGAAGCCCTGAAACATTCATTCTCTCTCTCTCTCTCTCTGCTTACAAATAAATAAAAATATTTTTTTAGCCAGGCATGGGGGCACATGCTTTTAATCCTAGCACTGTGGAGACAGAAGAAGCAGGATCACTGTGAGTTCAAGGCCAGCCTGAGACTGCATAGTGAATTCCAGGTGAGCCTGTGCTAGAGTGAGACCCTACCTTGAAAAACCAAAAAAAAAAAAAAAAAAAAAAAAAAAAAAAAAAAAAAAACCCAAAACCAAAACCAAAAAAACAAAAAACAAACTTTTAGAGCAAGACCTTACCTTAAGAAAACAAAAAATATTTTTATTTATTTACTTATTTATTTGACAGAGAGAGAGAGAATGGGCATGCCAGGGCCTCTAACCACTGCAAACAAACTCCAGGGTCCTGGGGACTCGAACCTGGGTCCTTTGGGGTTTTGCAGGCAAACATCTTAACTGCTAAGCTATTCGTCCACCCATTTTTTTTTTTTTTTTTTACAAAATCAAGACCTAGCCGAGCATGGTGGTGGTGCATGCCACTAATCCCAGCAGTTAGGAGGCAGAGGCAGGTGGATCACTGCGAGTTTGAGGCCACCCTGAAACTATGTAGTGAATTCCACGTCAGCCTGGGCTACAGGGAGACCCTACCTCCAAAAACAAAAAACAAACAAACAAAAAGTCAAATCAAGACCTAGCTGGATATGGTGGTGCACAGCTTTAATTCTAGCACTGGGGAGGCAGAGGTAGGAGGATTAATGTGAATTTGAGGCCAGCCTGAGACTATATAGTGAAATACAGGTCAGCCTGGGCTAGAGCGAGACCCTACCTAGTGGGGGGAAAAATTAAGACCTAACTGTTCTAGTCAGCCTCTGGAAAGGGTATATTTCACATAAAAATACACCCATCACACATTCTTGTTCAATGGCAAAGTGAAGGTTTCAGGGCTCCCCTCATTTTTAGACCATTGTCATTTAGAGGGGCAGATTTCTTCTGACTCGCTAAACTACCTATCTCATGAAGTGCAATACATCTAATGTCATAATTAAATGTCGTCAGGCCAATGTGTATGAGTGTTTTGAGCTTTATCACTAATTGCTTTGTTAGCATGAATTAGACAGTGAAGTAATTAGAAGCCCAAATGCAGCTGTGTCTTGTGGCGCGGCTTCTGGGGTGAGCTGCATGCTTGTGTGGGTCGAGTGAGGGCTCCGCTGTGTGAACCAGCTGTATCCTGATGGCCTCTAGCTGCTTGCTAGCCTCTTCTGTCTGTGAAAATTCACCCAAACCGTCTTCAGAGTGGAAGCCATTGTTTGCATGGTAGATTCCATGATGGTGTATTTTATTTATGAGAGAGAGGGAACTAGAAGGAGAGAATGGGCGCGCCAGGGCTTCCAGCCACTGCAAACGAACTCCAGACGCGTGCGCCCCCTTGTGCATCTGGCTATCGTGGGACCTGGGGAACCGAGCCTCGAACCGGGGTCCTTAGGCTTCACAGGCAAGCGCTTAACAGCTAAGCCATCTCTCCAGCCCCCTTATTTTATTTTTGAGACCAGATTTTATGTAGCCTCCAGTTTTCTATGTAGCTAAGGATAGCCTTGAACTCCTGGTTGGTTTGCCTCCACTTCCTGTGTGTTGGCGTTACAGGTGTGATAGCTCACCTGGTTTATGAGGTACTAGGGATCAAACCCAGGAGACTGTGTATGCTAGACAGCCACTTTGCCAACTAAGGTACATTCATAGCCTCTCTCTCCTTTTATTTATTATTTATTTATTTTTGAGGTAGGGTCTCGCTCTATTTTTGTTGTTTTTTGAGGAAGAGTCTCACCTTAGTGTAGGCTGACCTGGAATTCACTATGTAGTCTTAAGGTGGCCTTGAACTCATGGCGATCCTCCTACCGCTGCCTCCTGAGTGCTGGGCTTAAAGGGGTGTGCCACCATGTCCGGCACCCTCTATCTTTTTTTTTTTTTTTTTTCCTTTTTGAGGTAGGATTTCACTCTAGCTCAGGCTGACCTGGAATTCACTATGGAGTCTCGGGGTGGCCTAGAACTCACGGCAATCCTCCTACCTCTGCCTCCTGAGTGTTGGGATTAAAGGTGCGCACCACCTCGCCCGGCCTCCCTCTACCTTTTTTGAGACAGGGTCTCAGGTAGTTGAGGCTGGCCTTGAAAATGCTATGTAGCCAAGGATGACTTGAATTCTTTTCTTCTGCTTTTACTTCCCAAATATTGCCAGCTAGTTCGTTTTGGTGCTCCTCATTTATGCTGTCACGATGGCACCTCAGTAATGTTCACCAGGGTGAATTTGGAAGTGCCAGCTGCACTGGAACAAGGAGACATGGCACAGGACCAGGTGACCAAAGCTCGTCATCTACAGGGCGTCCGTGCACTTCCCCCACGCACTGCAGCCAATTGTTAATGCTTGTGCGTCTGGTTTTGGGGGACACTTCACATAACTTCATGCGTCTCCTCAAGGGGCACAGAAAGCACTTTCAGGAGGGAAGGTTTTACTCTCTGAGCCAAAAGTAATGAAACAGGTTTTCTTTTTCTTTAATCTTTTTTTTCCATTTTAAGTAGTTATCACATCTATTGCTCTCACATTTATTTTTATTTATTTATTTCAGAGAGAGAGAGAGAGAACGGGCAGTCTAGCACATCCTGTCACTGAAAACAAACTCCAGATGTTTTACATGGGTCCTGGGGAATTGAACCCAGGCCATCAGACTTTGCAAGTTAGCGCCTTTAATTGCTAGGCCATCTCTCTAGCACAAAAGATAGGTTTTTAGTTAAAAAACAAACAAACAAACAAACAAAAAACAAAACCAAACCTGAGTGTGGCCAGGAGTGGCGGCACATGCCTTTAACCGAGCACTCAGGTGGCAGAGTTGGGAGGATTGCTGTGAGTTCAAGGTCAGACTGAAACTATGTACTGAGTTCCAGGTCAGCCTGGGCTAAATGAGATTCTACGTCAACCCCCCCCCCCCAAACAAACAACAAGACAAAAACAACAACAAAAGATACACACGCCAGGCGTGGTGGCGCACGCCTTTAATCCCCTCACTAGGGAGACAGAGGTGGGAGGATTGCCGTGAGTTCGAGTCTACCCTGAGACTACATAGTGAAATCATAGTGAAATCTCACTATCTAGCTCAGGTCAGCCTGAGCTAGATAGTGAGACCCTACCTCAACCAAAACACACACACACACACACACACACACACCCCACCAGAAAGTATGTCTATCTTCAAGACATATTAGTTGGGATTGAGATGCATATGTGTGGCTAGAGGGAGGGGCTGAACAAGAAGAAAATAAGGAGCTGCTTCTCTTGACCTTGGCATATTTTCCCTTTCTGTTTTGTGTTTTCGAGGTAGAGTCTCACTCTAGCTCAGGCTGACCTGGAATTCACTATGTAGTCTCAGGGTGGCCTCAAACTCAGAACAATCCTCCTTCCTTTGCCTGGGCTAGAGCAAGACCCTGTCTTGGGAAAAACAAACAAAAAACAGAGAGTGTGAGAGAGAAAGAAAGGGCATGCTAGGTCCTCTAGCCATTCCAAACAAACTCCAGAAGCATGCTCCACCTTGTGCATCTGGTTTCTGAGGGTTCTGGGGAATTTAACCTGAATACACTTTGCAGGCAAGTGCCTTAACCACTAAGCCATCTCTCAGCCACCTGCTTTGACTTTTTTTTGTTTTGCCTTGGTAAGGTCTCACTTGAGCTCAGGCTGACCTGAAATTCTCTATGTCGTCTCAGGGTGGCCTTGAACTCACAGTGATCCTCCTACCTCTGCCTCCCGAGCGCTGGGATTAAAGGCGTGTGCCACCAAGCCTGGCAAAAAATATTTTTAATTTATGAGTGAGAGAGAGAGAGAGAGAGATTGACTGCTGAGTTGCTCTGCTAAGTGTTCCCGCTCCCCAAGACACACTGGGTGCTGAGCATACCGTTCCCTTCATCGACAATAGTAGAAGGAAGGTGGCTTCGCAGCGTTTCGCAGTGGTCCTGGCTCTTGTCCTCACAGGCTGGGCACAGCTCAGAGAGTTGTTCCCTCCTGTGGTAGGAGAATGAAAACCACTCCGTGCTGCCTGACAGTTGTGACAAGCCTTGTCAAATCCTCATTCCCAGAGGTGCCTCTTGCCCATTAGGAGGCTGATTGCTTATGGGGAGCCCCTTGAATTCCAGCAGAGACAAGATCAAGGCCTAATATGCTGCGTGAACATGTGGCCTCTTTTTCCTTGACCAACAAATTTTGACAGAATGGCTTGTCAACAAATAGGCCTGGGGTGGCAAGATAAAGAGTCGTCATTTAGAAATAAATGCTGTTATTTCTTTTCACAATTTGTAACCTCTTTTCAACTCCTTCCCTCCCCCTCCGCTCCCCCTCCATAATCGCTGGTTTTTGCGCCCCAGCAGAATGCTCACACGGCCACACCTGGACAGTTTCCAGCCCCACGGGGACACACCGGTGCTTGCTTCTGATGGGAGCCTGCTGCTCCTAACGGTCACCGAGAAATATCCCTGGTAAGGCGGGTCATGTCAGAGAGAAACTCAACACTCCAGCCACGGGCATGTAGCATGCGGGAGACGGCTCCACCAACTACCCTGCTCTGATCATTTCTCACTGAGCACGTATGCTGAAATGCCACAAAACGCCTCACAAAATGTCATGTATTATGTGTCAAGAATCTAATAAATTTACTTATTGAGACAGGTGTTTTCTTTTTTTTCTTTTCTTCTTTCCTTCCTCCCTTCCTTCCTTCCCTTCCTTCCTTCCTTCCTTCCTTCCTTCCTTCCTTCCTTCCTTCCTTCCTTCCTTCCTTCCTTTCTTTTTTTCTTTCTTTTTTGTTTTGTTGGTTTTTTGAGGTAGGATCTCACTCTGGTCCAGGCTGACCTGGAATTAACTCTGTCATCTCAGGGTGGCCTTGAACTCATGGCAATCCTCCTACCTCTGCCTCCTGAGTGCTGGGATTAAAGGCGTGTGCCACCACGCCCGGCTTCTTTCTTTCTTTTTGAGGAAGGGTTTCATTCTATCCCAGTCTGACCTGGAATTCACTATATACTTTCAAAGGGGCCTCAAATTTATGGTGGTCCTCCTACCTCTGCCTCCTAAATGCTGGGATTAAAGCATGCACCACCATACCTGGCAATATAGGCTTTTCTTTTTTCCTTTTTTTTTTTTGAGGTAGGGTGTCACTCTAGCTCAGGCTGACCTGGAATTCACTATGTAGTCTCAGGGTGGCCTTGAACTCACGGTGATCCTCCCACCTCTGCCTCCCAAGTGCTGGGATTAAAATTGTGCACCACCACACCCGGCTCCAGGTTTTTTTTTTTCCTAATTTTTATTTATTTAGTTTTTTTTTGTTTATTTTTATTTATTTATTTGAGAGTGAAAGAGAGAGAAAGAGGCAGATAGAGAATGGGTGTGCCAGAGCCTCCAGCCACTGGAAATGAACTCCAGATGCATGTGCCACTTTGTGCATCTGGTTTACATGGGTGCTGGGAAATGCAGCCTTGAACCGGGGTCCTTAAGCGTCACAGGAAAGTGCTTAACCACTAAGCCATCTCTCCAGCCCCTTTTTATTTTATTTATTTATTTTGTTTTGTTGAGGTAGGGTCTCGCTCTAGCCCAGGCTGACCTGGAATTCACTATGTAGTCTCAGGGTGGCCTTGAACTCACGGTGATCCTCCTATGTCTGCCTCCTAAAGGCTGGGATTAAAGGCATGTGCCACCATGCCCGGCTTTTATTTTTTAATTAATTATTTATTTATTTGAAAGCAACAGACAGAGAAGGGGATAGAGAGAGAGAGAGAGAGAGAATGGGTGTGCCAGGGCCTCCTGCCACTGCAAATGAACTCTAGATGCGAGTGCCCACTTGGGCATCTGGCTAACGTGGGTCCTGGGGAATTGATCCTTGAACCGGTGTTCTTAGGCTTCACAGGCAAGCCCTTAACCACTAAGCCATCTCTCCAGGCTTATATTTATTTTTTATTGACAACTTCCATGTTTGTAAGCAAGATCCCATGGTAATTCCTTCCCTACCCCCCCCCCTTTCCCCTTGGAAACTCCACTCTCCATCATATCTCCTCCCCCACTCAATCAGTCTCTCTTATTTTGATGTCATGATCTTTTCTTCCTATTATTATTATTTTTTAAAAATATTTTTTGTTTTTTATTTTTATTTATTTATTTGAGAGCGACAGAGAGAGAAAGAGGCAGAGAGAGAGAGAGAAAGGGCACGCCAGGGCCTCCAGCCAGTGCAAACGAACTCCAGACGCGTGTGCCCCCTTGTGCATCTGGCTATCGTGGGTCCTGGGGAATCGAGCCTCGAACCGGGGTCCTTAGGCTTCACAGGCAAGTGCTTAACTGCTAAGCCATCTCTCCAGCCCTTTTCTTCCTATTATGATGGTCTTGTGTAGGTAGTGTCAGGCACTGTGAGGTCATGGATATTCAGGTCATTTTTTGTCTGGGAGAGCACATTGTAAGGAGTCCTACCCTTCTTTTGGCCCTTACATTCTTTCCACCACCTCTTCCGCAATGGACCCTGAGCCTTGGAAGGTGTGATAGAGATATTGCAGTGCTGAGCACTCCTGTCACGTCTCAGCATCATGGTGCTTGAAGAACTAGTTCTTAGTGGAGAATTTTAGTTGATGGGTTCATCAGCCAGCACTGGGATGGCAGTGGGGTGAAGGCATAGTCAATTCTTCCACCCACAGCAGCCTGACGAGTTCTTTTTTTGAGATTTCTATTCAGGTGAAACAGGGAACTTTGTCTATATTGCAGAAAAGAATTTCAGAAGGATGGGCTGGAAAGATGGCTTAGTGGTTAAAAAGCCTGCCTGAGATCCAGGTCAGCCTGAGCTAGAGTGAGACCATACTTTGAAAAGAAAAACAAAACAAACAAACAAACAAAATTCATATCCTGTCAGAGACCATGACCTGACCACCCTAGGACAAAAGAAGAACTAACAGCCCTCATATGACCCCTCCCTGAGGGCAAACAACAGCTCTGGAAAAATGTCACAAGAACTTCCATTCCAAGATGTTCCAGAAAGATTATGGCCAGGTGGCCCTACCTCCTTGTGCCCCCTGCTTGACCCCCTCTGCCTGCTGACTGATTATAAAAAGGCTAAAAAAATCCAACATTAAACGAGACCTTGACAAAACCTCCGCTTGGTCTCCTTCTTCTTTCCCGCCCGTTCTTTCAGGTTGCAGCCCTCCTCGACCACCCCGCGTAACGTTGGCCCCACAGGTAGGGGGCAAGTGGCGCCCAACATGGGGCTCGAGGCACGGGTCTCGACTAACCGCGCTGGAGATCTCCTCGGGACGCCAAGAGACATTTTGAAGAATGCCCCGCCGTTTCGTCGCTCGCGATTTCAGCTACGGGACACGGTAAGTCAGGGTGCTTATTTTTCATTCTCATCTGATTTTCAGAATGGGCCAAAAGCTTAGTAAAGAGGCTCTTTTTCTTAAGGATTTAAAGAGCTCACTCAGGTAAAGAGGAATTAGAGTTAAGAAAAAGGACCTCGTTAATTTTTTTGTTTTCATTGACAAAGTGTTTCCCTGGTTCATTATTTCTGGTCCTGATATTCATTCTGAAACATGGCAAAAGGTCAGTAAAGACCTAAATCGCCGTATTCTAGAGGAGGGACCTCATTCCGTTCCCTCCACGATTTTCTCCTACTGGGGACTCATAAGAGACATAGTGGAAGAAGCGCATTCAGATCCAGATAAACAACAACTCCTTTCTGTTGCTGAATACTGCCTCCGCCCTCTCTTGTGTGGCGTTTCTTTAGTTTCGCTTCCCTCTCCTCCTGAAAAATCCCCTTGCCTGTTGGTCCATTATCGATATAGGTTCTAACTCCAATAACTCTGGTGCTCCCCAAGCAGTAGAAAGGTTGTACCCGCCCTTGACTGAGCCCGCTCCCCCCGAGACTGCTTCTCAATGTACACCCCTCATTAACCTGTTTTTTTCAAAAAATTGCGATCTCGAGCCTCTTGATCCGGGTGACGCTACCTCTCTTGAGGAGGAGGCTGCTAAATACCATAATCCCGACTGGCCTCCCGCTGCATCGGCCCCCCCTTTCAGACCGCCCCCTTACCCCTCCCAGCTTTGTGCACCCACTCTTTTACCCACTCTGCTACCTCCAGGGGTTCACCCTTCTATCCTTACTGGTGCCAAAGAACATCTCACTAAACAGATAACTGAATTATGGGATGTGCTTAAGCTTCAAAAAGAGTTTGCTCAATTATCTACAGATTTAAGCTCTTTACAAGCTTCAATTAATGAGACCATATTTAACCCCCCCCCAAAAAAAAAGTCTTATACTGTCTCTGATCCAAAACCGCTAAATTCGGAATGCGGACATGATTCTTCTAGAAAAGGGTGGTGTAACCCACTCAATATCAGCTTCACGCCAGAAGGCAAAAGACAGGATTGGACCAACAGAGGCTTTGAGTGGGGCCTTAGGTTATATGTCTCTGGGACAGACCCCGGCCTCACTTTTAAAATTAAACTTCTTAAAAAACCCTCTCAATTCTCTAAAGTTGCTATAGGACCAAATCCCGTTCTTCATCAGCCCCCTCCCAGCCAGGCTAAAAACATACACCCCCCCCCCCAACACCACAAGCTGTTATACTGATGTCACTCTATTTCGACCTACCCTACCGTTAGGATTGCCTTCATCGGCAGACCTTATTCTGACCATGGTTAACGCCTCTATAGAGGCCATACATCAGACCAATATATCTGAATTTCAGGAATGCTGGGTATGTTATTCACCTCAACCCCCTTTTTATGAAGGGATAGCCTTATATGCAGAATTAACGGTGACCAATGACACCATGGCTTTACGGTGGCAACGGCAAGATGGGGTTGGCCTCACGGTCACCCAGGTATCTGGGTGTGGGGTGTGCCTCCTGGGTCCGTCCATGCTTCCCCCTATAGAGCTTCAAACAACCTGCAATCTCACTCATGTTGTTAACTCTAGCTTTCTCTATATTGTTGCCCCTGCTGGCACTTACTTCGCATGCTCTACTGGTCTCACTCCTTATGTTGTAACTTCCACCTTCTTAGCTCACAAAGATTATTGTGTCCTTGTACAACTCTTCCCCAAGCTAACAATACATTCCAAAGATGAGTTCCTCCATTTTTGGGGAGGGAGGAACATCTCCGTCACGTGCCAAACGGGAGCCTATCACTGCCATCACTCTTGCTGGTATCCTGGGGTTGGGTGCCGCCGGAGCGGGCACAGGCATCGCTTCATTAGTCACCTCCCAACAACAATTTAATCAACTCTCTTTGGCAGTAGATAAGGACTTGCAGGAATTACAAAAGGGTCTTCAAGACTTAAAGGACTGTATGGTATCCTTGTCTGAGGTGGTCCTCCAAAACAGACGCGGGCTAGACCTAGTCTTTCTACAAGAGGGGGGACTCTGTGCTGCACTTAAGGAAGAATGTTGTTTTTATGCGGACAAAACTGGCCTAGTTCAAAATAGTATTGACAAGGTCCGTTCCAGTTTGGAGGAACGAAAGCATAACCGAGAAAAGCAGGAGTCATGGTACCAAAACTGGTTCTCCACTTCTCCTCTGTTTTCCACATTACTCCCCTCTATTCTTGGTCCCTTTGTAGGACTCCTCCTTCTTCTTTCTTTTGGACCTTGGGCATTTAAACGACTAACTTCTTTTGTCAAAGAACAGGTTGATTCTGCCACCAGAAATTCGGTGTCTGTCCATTACCGCAGATTACAGCTACAAGAAGAAGAGGGCCAAACAGATGAGATACCCCTCGGCTCTCCTTCAGCCCGACTTGATTTTTCTCCCTTGGCTGACAACGGGTCATGGTTTTGATTCCCTAAATGGCTGCGAGGCTCCCAGTGATGGGATTATTATGGTACCAAGCCCAGGGGCACATCGCTAAGCTATGGCCGCAGCCAGAGACGAGAATATTGTAGGGCCCATTCCCTGGAGGCCATCCGCATAGCCTAAGACAGGCGGATCACCTTCCATGAGCTGTAATCGTGGCCAATGACGGGATTATTGTGGATCCAGGAGTGGAGGCAGCCCTCGTAGCTTAAGACAGGCGGGCCATCTTCAGTAACTGGTGCTGGGACTGGAAACATACCATATAGCCTAAGACAGGGTACCTCGCCCATTTCAATTATATAAAGAGGGAGGAAATGTCAGAGACCATGACCTGACCGCCCTAGGACAAAAGAAGAACTAACAGCCTTCATATGGCCCCTCACCGCCCTAGGACAAAAGAAGAACTAACAGCCCTCATATGGCCCCGCCCCGAGGGAAAACAAACAGCTCTGGAAAAATGTCACAAGATGTTCCATTCCAAGATGTTCCAGAAAGATTACGGCCAGGTGGCCCTACCTCCTTGTGCCCCCTGCTTGATCCCCCCTGCCTGCTGACTGATTATAAAAAGGCTAAAAAATCCAACATTAAACATGACCTTGACAAAACCTCCTCTTGGTCTCCTTCTTCTTTCCCGCCCGTTCTTTCAGGTTGCAGCCCTCCTTGACCACCCCGCGTAACATTGGCCCCGCAGGTCGGGGGCAATATCCAAAGAATTAAAATTTTCTAAAGATAGCGGGTTATAGTGGTGCACGCCTTTAATCCCAGCACTTGGGAGGCAGAGGTAGGAGGATTGCCATAGGTTCGAGGCCACCCTGAGACTGCATACTGAATTCCAGGTCAGCCTGGGCTAGAGTGAGACCCTACTTTAAAAACCAAAAATAAATAAATAAATGAAAAATTCAAATGATGGCTTTTTTTTTTTTTTTTTTTTAATAAGCAAGGCCTCCTGGAACCCTGCGGTTTAGGCTGGCCTCAAACTCGTGGTGATTCTCCTCCCTCAGCCTCCCCACTGCAGGGATCAAATGCATGCTCCACTGTGGCAGCTAAGATGGCTTTTAAAGATTTATATTTATTTATTTATTCATTAGAGACAGAGATAGAGGGAGAATGGGCACTCCAGACACATGTGCCACCACGTGCATCTGTCTTATGTGGGACCTGGAGAATCGAACCTGGGTCCTTTGGCTTCACAGGCATGTGCCTTAACCACTAAGCCATCTCTCCAGCCCCCTAAGATGGCTTTTAAAGGAGTGACTGCAAGTGTCTGCTGAGTTTATTCACACAGAGAACTTTGTGCTCAAGGGAAGGAGCTTGCTCCTTTCATTCAAGAAAATGCAAAAAAACAGAACCTTCAATCCATAGAGACATCCAAGAACGGAGCCCCGCGGCAGGCCAGGACACTTCACGCACGTTTTCTAACGTTTCTGTCTCCTCTTCCATCACGTGATAGCAACAAGCATCTCCTAGGGTGTTGCAAGGACCAGCGAGATGGCCAACACACATCACTCCCACCAGTGCTTGGAAGACATTGTCTGCTTACTGGCGCGTCACACTTAGTCGCAGTAAGTCACTAAAGGAGGACCCTGGCCACTCTGCTTTGCTAGGAAGTTCTGCACTTGAGTTAAGAGTCTGAAATGAGAATTATTCATTACTTCACTTTCCATGGGGGATAATCCAGTTGTGGGTACCCCTTCAATTTGTTCTGCAGGAAGGACACGGGAGAGTTAAACCAAAATATAGTTTTTACCGTTTGGGAGGTGTTTTGTTTTTTTCTCTTAGTTTAACAGCCAAGTGGCCTGCAGTCCATTTTTTCCGTTTCTGCTTATTGCTGTACTCAGAGAAAGGCTGGAGGAGTGGAGCCGGCTGCTGCTGATTAGCTGTGACTCCCTTCCAGGCTGGCTTAAGTGACCAAGTGGATTCCACCCTCTTTAATGGTCCTAATGATAAATAGAGGGAGGAAGAGACTCCCTCCCTTCTTGAGGGAGACTTTGTGGTGGCCCCATAATAAATCATGCGCTCCTTCGAAACGCACTCTGGTGTCCACACGGCACACAGGCAAATGGTTCCCCCTTGAAAGTGCTCAACTACAAATAGCTCCCAGCTACCAGCCCTGGGGATTCCTCCTGGGTGTACAAAGCCTGCGCCCCACAGGAAACCAAGTCAGCAGCTCGCTTTGTCCCCAGACCACCGTTGCTCCCTCTTGCAAAAATCAGAACCTCAGCCGGGCATGGTGACGCACATCTCTAATCCCAGCACTTGGGAGGCAGAGATAGGAGGATCATCATGAGTTCGAGGCCACCCTGAGTCTCCATAGTTAGCCTGGGCTAGAGTGAGACCCCACCTTGAAAAACAAAACAAAACAAAACAAAACAAAACAAAACAAAACAAAACAAAACAAAACAAAACAAAACAATCAGAACCTCAGGAGAGGAGGAGAAACATCCATGGGCTAGATCTGCAAGTTCAAAGTGCTCCCCTGCCTGAGTCACAGAACTTGGACTTGGCTGGGCTAGAGAGAGGCCCTACCTCAGAAAAACAACAACAGCAACCACAAAAACAACAAAACAAACAATCAAACAAACAAAAACACAACTTGAGCCGGGAATGGTGGCTCACGCCTTTAATCCCAGCACTCAGGATACATAGTGAACTGCATAGTGATTCCAGGTCAGCCTGGGAAGAACAGTGAGACCTTACTTTGAAAAACCAACCCCCCCTCCAAAAAAAAAAAAAACCCAACAAGAAAAACAACCAACCTGTACTTGCTTTAGGCTCACCTGGAAGTCACCTGTGCCAGGGGACTTTGCTTTCCCGGGTGGTTTGGCTTGATTTGTCCCCTAAGGGAGGAAAACAAAAAAAAAAGAAAAGATTAATAGGTGCAAAAGGAAGTGAACTGGCTGCAGAATGGAGGAGTTGGCAACCCCGCCTGGAGTCCGACCTGCTTGCCCTCTTCCTTCCACCTGGTCCTTGGAGAGCCTTGGGGTGCCACAGGGCCACTTCCGGGTGACCCACTGCGGCCTGCCTCGGCGTCCCTCCTGCTTGTGCCCTCCGTCAGCGGCTCTCCTCTCTGTCCAGGTGTGCGGCTCGGATAACCGATGATGAATGTACGTGTCTGGCAGGGCCTTCTGAATAATTTGATTTGCTTGATATCTAGAACAATCACCTCTTTTTCCTTTATCCTTCCTTTCTTTTCATGAGTTTGTGGCACTGTTTACTTTAGTTGGTGTTTTAAGTTGATGAATGACACTTGTTTCTGAGTGTTCGTTTCCGCCCAGGTTTTAATTAAATTTTGCAAGCATTTCTGTAATTATGGGGCTGACTGTCTACGCAAAGTTATTCAGCATCCAGAACTTTCTACAGTTCCCTCCTCTCTTCCCCTCCATTGAATCCCAGCGCTGATGGGCCAGCAGGATGCAGCCATCGCTGTAGCCATTATCCTTGCCTTTTTCTGGTCTGTGATGGCAAAAGCCACATCCTGCCTCTGACAGGATCCATTAAGCCAAGAAGGGAACAGGCTCCCAGAAAGATGAACTTGCTCACAGTGGAGAGCTGTGCAGTGTCCTAGGTAATGGGACGTTAGCAGAAATCACTGGCTTAGGTAGATGCTGCTGGACCTCTATAAGGGGGTTCAATGTCTCTAAGGAGAGAAGGAATTGACCATGAGCAAGCTGTGGTTGCTTTTTTTTTCCGTTTAAGAGCTGTGTGGAGGAGGAAGCCGGCTGTACACATTTATTTCACTGGAAAGGATGCCCACATGGCGAGACAGCAAGAGCAATGGATGAATGAACTAGGAAACAGACAAGCTAAACTAACCCTGGGCTACAATCTGTCTGCAGAGTTGAGATAAAATTAAGAGTGTGTCTGGTTCAATTCATGGTGGGACCCCAGTTAGGTCTGAGAAGAAACAGAGCATGCTTGCTGGTGAGTGCAAATATTAGCCAAGTTTCTTCAAGTGAATGACCTATCTTCATTTGTTTTGGTTTGCCCAGTGCAACCCCACCCCACCCCCATTTTATTTTTTGAGACAGGATCTCATGTAGCCCAGGTTAACCTTGAACTTGATATATATATATATATATGATAACACTATATGATAATAGGTATATATGTACATATATAAATGATCTTGAATATTTTTTATCAGTTATGTACATACTCAGTGTATAAACAGCCATGTTGGTACCACCATTAGCCTCTTCCCTGTCCTCCCCTCTCTGAGGTACCCTCCTCGTTGGGGATAGTGGGTCATGCTTTGTGGGGTTAGCCATCAGTTATGGAGAAGAGGCAATGTCTCTGCGCATAATGTCCCAACATGTGGCTCTATCTATCTTTCTTACCCCCTCTTCCGCGAATTTCCCTGAGCCATGTTGGGTTTGTTTTAGGTCTACTTCAGTGATGAGGTGTTGGGAACCTCTATGTCTGTGGATATCTGGTTTGGTAGGAGTTGAGTGTTCTCTGTGTCTGTCTCCTTCACCCTTGTGCTGGTATCAGGTTCACCAAGATAACAGCACTTTTGCTTATTTCCCCAATTACTCTTGGTTCCAGCTGGGGCCCTGGTGAGATGCGATGGGCTGAATCTCTCCTCAGGTTCTACAACCATCTGAAAAAGAGAAGCAGATTCTCCAATGGAGAATGAAGCCAGCACTGGATAAATGGGATAGCCATTCTTATTTTAGATGGAATTGAATAGATGTAGGTCCTTCTGTACCCCAAGATTTGTGGGGGCTGATATTGGAGAGCAGACTCAATTTTTTGGATATGGTTCTGACTTGTTTCCCAGTTCCAGTTATGGGTTCTGTTCCACTGTACGGATCTATTAGCCAATTCAAGAGCAGATGGTTACCCACCATGGCTGTGTGCCACTATTGCACGTGGGTGAGCATCATATCAGGTTGTTTGCTGCTGAGTTGCTTAGACCATGAGTTGCTTGGGTAGACGTTGCTCATTTTCCCCCAGTTTTTCACCTTCTAGCAGTAGACAAGCTGTCTGGGGACTGACTCTCTTCCAGATTCCAGCCAGGTCTCTACATGTTCTGTACCAACAGCATATGGTGTCTTTGGCAGTAGGGTCTTACCATTAACCTTTGGTGGGTCATCAAGTGTTCTGACAGAAATCTGCCTTCTTTTGGGAAACCTTGTAGGTCTGTCTGGTCAACAGCTCATTGTGGATATTAACTGCATCCTGGTACTGGGAGTTACAGGCCAGTGCCAAGGGAAAGGAAGGAAGTAAAAGATAGGTAATATAAAAGAGAAAGAAAGGAGAGAGAGAGAGAGAGAAAGAGAAACAGGAGAAGATTAAGGTTAGTCTTCATCATACCTTCTCTAGGGCCCTTTGATTCAGGTGTTTCCTCTAAGGACCTGATGAAGGTTCAACCTTTTAGTCTTTTAGGATTTTATGGTACCATTTCCATTTGGGTCCAGTTTTGTGTCCCCCCCCTTTACTCTCCCCTGATCTTGAATTTCTGATCCTCCTGCCCCTACCTCCTGAGTGCTGGAATTTCAGGTGTGCACTTCTTCTTCCTCGCCCAGGGTTATTCGGAGCTTGGTGCTTGATCCAACCCAGAGCTTTATGCATGCTAGGCAAGCACTTTACCAGCGGATCCTAATGGAGTCTCAAGAAGAAACCGTTCCAAATATTCTGAATCCAGGGCCCTGGGCATGGTAGTAAGCAAGCATTTTATCACTGAACTACATTTCAAGCCTCAAATTATCATTTATTTTTTCTTAAGAAACTGTTCCTGATATAGAGGCATATATCTTTATTCTCACTGCTCAGGATGCTAAGGGAGGAGGACTGTAAGTTCGAGGTCAGCTGAGGCTACAAAGTGAGAGTCAGTCTCTGTTTTTTCTCTCTCTCTCTCCCTCTTTTTCTCTCTCTCCACTTAAAACTCTAGCAACAACCAATAAAAACAGTATTAGGGTGGTGTGGTGGTGCACACCTTTAATCCCAGCAGAGGCAGAGGTAGAAGGATTGCCTTGAGTTCAAGGCTACCCTGAGACTACAGAGTGAATTCTGGGTCAGCCTGGGCTACAGTGAGACCCTACCTCGAAAACCCAAAAGAGAAGGAGAGAGAGAGAGAGAGAGAGAGATATTGTCAAGAGAAAATTTGCAAGCCCTGCTAGGTAAGGAGAATATAAACACATTATGGTTTCAACATGCACTTATAATCTTGGATATTTTGGGAACATGCTGCATGAAATGTGGTCATTGTCTACCCTGGCATTGCTTCTTGTTAAGGATACCAAGGTCAACACATTTAGTTTAGGGTTTTGTTTTTTGTTTTTGTTTTTGTTTTTTAATTACTTAATTTATTTGCAAGGAGAGAGAGAGCAGATAGAGAGAGGATGGGTGCGCCGGGGCCTCTAGCCACTGCAAATGAACTCCAGACACGTGCACCCCCTTGTACATCTGGCTTATGTGGGTACTGGGAAATTGAATCTGGGTCCTTTGGCTTTGTAGGCAAGTGCCTAAACCACTAAGCCATCTCTTCAGCTCCTTGTTTTGGTTTTTGAGAGAAGATTTCATGTAGTCCAGAATGGCCTTGAATTCCTGATTCTCTTGCCTCAGCCACCCAAAGCACTTGTTTACCACCATGCCTGGCCTGGTAACATATTTAAGATAGTTAAATTCAGGTAGCTTACTACATGGAAAGATAATGGGATAGTAATTGGAATAAGAATTCTGTTTTTTCCACTGCCACTAAATGAGTAATGTTAGGCACTCAGGCCTACAAATTAAGAGATTTGAACAAGGTCATCTCCAAGAGTTCCTTAGAGCTTCAAGCTTCAGAATGCAGTCAACGGCATCTGTAGATATGTTATCTAAGCATTAAGAGGGAGAATGCAGCCTACCTGTCACCACAGATGACAAAAGGGTACCCTGTATCCCAGGCTGGCTGGCCTTTGAGAGGTGGGCAGGACCTCCAGGAGAGAGTAATTGCAAGTTGTCTTTGGAGAAAACAGTAGGAACACTTGGTAAGGTGGAAGGTGGGACTGGAGCCAGATAGGAGCATCACAAAAGCTGGCTTACAGAGTTAGAGCTTAGGTTTATAGACAGGGCAGCAGCTCTTGAAGGTGTGATCTAACAAAAGGAGACAGGACAAGGCCATATTGCTAGAAGAGTATTGAGACAGGCTGTCCCTCATATTTGGCAGAAATGCTGGCATATCTATGTTTTATTTCTTTCAAGTAAAAAAAAAAAAATTATTACTTTTTTCCAGGTAGGGTTCCACTCTAGCCCAGGCTGACCTGGAATTCACTATGGAGTCTCAGTGTGGCCTCGAACTCACGGCGATCCTCTTACCTGTGCCTCCTGAGTGCTGGGTTAAAGGCGTGTGCCACCATGCCTGGCTTTTTTTTTTTTTTTTTGAGACAGTCTTCTGGGGTTCAGGTTGCCCTCAAACTCACTACATAGCTGAGGATGACCTTGAACTTCTGAGTCTCCTGCTTCCACCTCCCCAGTGCTAGGAGTACAGGTACATGCCACCGAGCATGGTTGATGTACTGCTGGGAGTCAAATCCAAGGCTTTGCTTATGCTAAGCAGCAGCTCTGGCAACTGAGCCACATCCCAAGACCCTCGCTGTGATTTCAGGTGCTTACCCAACCACAAGCTTCTTGCTCCTCCACTTAGCTCTTCCCATTGCTGATGGTGCTGTCATTTGACCATGGGGGACTGGCTCAGAAGGTGTGGTGAAACAATAATAATAATAACTAATATTCAAGCTTTATTTTAATATTTTAATAAAAATAATAGCCTGTGGTAAAATGATGACCACATTATTATTATTATTATTTCTAGGGCCTTGCATATGCTAGACAAGAGCTCTAACCCTAAGCTATATCACCAGCCCTCTTTTTACTTTTTATTTTCAGACAGGGTCCTACTAAGTTGCCCAGTTTGTCCTGAACTCACAATGGCTCAAGCAGTCCTTGAAATTTCTATCTTCCTGCCTCAGTGTCCTGTGTAGCTGGGATTACAGGCCTATGTCACCAGTCTCAATGACATTAAGAAATATTTTTAAATGTTGGGCATGGTGGTGCACACTTTTATTTACTTTTTATTTTTAAAATATGTTTTATTTATTTATTTGAAAGAGAGAGAGAGAGAGAGGAAGAGGCAGAGAGAAAGAGAGAATGGGCGTGCCAGGGCAAACAAACTTCAGACACAAGTGCCCCTTGTGCATCTGGCTTACGTGGGTCCTGGCGAATTGAACTGGGGTCCTCAGCCTTCACAGGCAAATGCCTTAACTGCTAAGCTATTTCCCCAGCCCCAGTGCACACTTTTTTTTTTTAAAAAAAGATTTTACTTATTTATGTATTTATATGAGAGAGAGAGAGGCAGACAGAGAAAGAAAGAGGCAGATAGACAGGGAGACAATGGATGCACCAGGGCCTCCAGCTACTGCAAATGAACTCTAGATGCATGTGCCACTTTGTGCATCTGGTTTGCGTGGATCCTAGGGAATTGAACTTTGGCTTTGCAGGCACGTGTCTTAACTGCTAAGGCATTTCTCCAGCCGTGGTCAGGTATTTTTGTCACAGCAATGAGACAACTAACTAATACACAGACATAGAATTGATAGGTTGAATAATTTTCATGGTCTCTGGAGCATAGTGGCTATCTTCAGCTGCTTGGTAATTGTCCTCAGGGTGACTGGGGCAGTTAGATAGGGCTTAGAGTGTGATGGAGCAAAACTGAAGGGTTCTGCATGGATTGGTGTGTGTTTGACCAGCCCACGTGCAGGCAGCTGCTGATCCTCTTGAGGAATAAGCTAACTCTGGGAGGGGCGGACCCTTCAGAGCCAGCATGGGCCAAATATCCAAACATCACCTTATAGACATTAAAAGAAGCTGGACCTGGTGGTACAGGACTGTAATCCTGACTACTTAGGGGTGGGGTGGGGAGCTGAGGCAGGAGTATCAGAAGTTCAAGTCCTACCTGGGCTACAGAGTGGCTTCAAGGCCAACCCAGACATGTGGCCAGACTCTGTCTCAAAATTAAAAATAAAATGAGCATTGGAGATGTATCTTAGTGGTTTATAGCTTGCCTAGCATGCACAAGGTCCTGGGTTCAATCCCAACATTGGAAAAAATACAGTTAATACAGGGGCATTTCTTTCCAGAAGTGTCCCATTACCAAATCAGGAGGTGGAACCTAGTCCCTCTTCCAACTTGGACAGTTCTTTGAGACTATTTTTTTTGTTTTGTTTTGTTTTTCAAGGTAAGGTCTAAATCTATCCCAGGCTGATCCAGAATTCACTATGTAGTCTCAGGGTGGCCTCAAACTCTCAGTGATCCTCCTACCTCTGCCTCCTGAGTGCTGGGATTAAAGGCGTGTGCCACCATGCTCTGCCTTCTTTGTGATTATCTTGATGACTAGATTCTGGAGCAAGTAACACTGGGTGACTGCTAAGGATGGGCCTCTACTTGATTCTTTTTCTGTTAGGAGACTTGTCCTTGGCACTCAGACATCGTGTTATGAGGAAACCTGGGGCACATGCTTATCTTCTGGCCAAGAGCCCAGCTAAAGTCTCTGTTAATAGTCTGCATTGAAGATTGATGTACATGAACATGACTTTTCTTTGTCTTAAAGATTTGAAAAATATTTTTATTTATTTGTTAGGGGGGGGGAGAGACAGAAAGAGAGAGATGGAGAGAGGGTGTGTGTGTGTGTGTGGGTGGGTGGGTGCTCCAGTGCCTCTTGCCCCTATAAATGAATTCCAGATGTATGTACCACTTTGTACATCTGGCTTTACATGAGTACTGGAAAATCAAACCTAGGTAGGCTTTGCGAGCAAGTGCATTTGACTACTGTGCCATCTTCACAGCCTGAACATGGCTTTAAAATAGTATTTTAGGACTGGAGAGATGGCTCAGGGGTTTAAGGCACTTGTTTGTAAGGCTGACAGTTCTGGTTTGGTTCCCCAGTACCCTTGCAAAGCCAGATGTGCAGAGTAACACATGCATCTGGACTTCATTTGCAGTGGCTGGAGACCCTGGCATGCTCATACACTCTCTCTACTTGCAAATGAACTCCAAAGGCATGTGCCACCTTGTACATCTGGTTTATGTAGGTCCTGGGGAGTTGAACCTGCATCCTTAGGCTTCTCAGTTAATCACTTTAACTGCTGAGCCATCTCTCCAGCCCCCAGCACTGTATTTTTTTTTTTCTTTTCTTTTGGTTTTTCAAGGAAGGGTTTCACTCTGGCTCAGGCTGACCTGGAATTCACTATGTAGTCTCAGGGTGGCCTTGAACTCTCGGTGATCCTCCTACCTCTGCCTCTGGAGTGCTGGGATTAAAGGTCTGTGCCACCACACCCAGCTCTGGATATTTTTTAATGTACTGGTTTTTAAAAATATTTTATTCATTTTTATTTATTTATTTGAGAGCGAGCGAGTGAGCGAGTGAGTGAGAGCGAGACAGAGAGAGAGAGAAAGAATGGGCTTGCCAGGGCCTCTAGCCATTGCAAATGAACTCCAGCCCCCTTGTGCATCTGGCTAATGTGGGTCCTGGGGAATCAAGCCTTGAACTGGGGTCCTTAGGCTTCACAGGCAAGTGCCTAACAGCTAAACCATCTTTCCAGCGCCTCCAGCACTGGATATTTTTTAAAAAAATTTTATTTATTTGGAGAGAGAGCGAGCACTACATTAAACCAGGCCTCTGATAACTCAGGTCTATAATCCCTGTATTTGGAAGGAAGAAGCAGGTGGATCAGAAATTCAAGGTTATCCTCAGCTTTATAGCAATTTCCAGGCTAATTTGGGATACACACGAGAGAGAGAGAGAGAGAGAGTGTCGATAAGAAAAGAGGAAAGAAGAAAAAAACAACTCAAAGCCTACATATTAAGACCCTGCCTCACAAAGCAAAGCAATCAGACGCCGTCACATTGACCCTGGGGTGTGGGCATGTGGCTCTGAGGAGAACACTTGTCTAGCACACACAAGGCCGTGGGTTCGATCTCCAGGGCAGTGACAACAAACAGAAAAGGGGTAATGTACGCTCCTGAACGCTTACTCACTCTTCGTTAGCCAGGCCCGGGCGTGCCCGCATGTGACTCGGTGCGTGGTTCTTCAGTGGACGGTTTCTAGAAACGGGCCCCGCGCTCAGGCTTCAGAGCAGTTGAGATCAGGCACAGGCCAAGCACTGCCGAGGGTCGTGCCCGTAGGACTGCCTCCCGTTAGGGGACCTGGATTTTGTACTCAAGTTCTTAAACCATGATGGCAGTTAAGATGACAGTGCCTTCAGAGACTGGCAGTTAAGTGACTTGATTTCACCTTGAGGTTCAATGAATCTCTCCTAAGCACAGCTGTTGGAAGCGGGCATATAGTGCATTATGCCTGTAATCCCAGGACTCAGGAGGCTGAAGTGGGAGAACTGTCATGAGTTCAAGGCCAGTTGAGGCTACAGAATGTGATCCTGTCCAAGACAAAACAACTGGGATGTAGTTCAGTTAGTGGAATGCTTGCCTGGTATTTTTGAAGCCTTGAGTCTAATCTCTAGTACTATGTAACCTAGGTGTGGTGGGGGTGGACCAGTAATCCCGGCATTTAGGAGGCAGAAGCAGAAGGATCAGAAGTTCAAGGTCATCCTCAGCTACCTAGGGAGTTTGAGTCCAGCCTGCGCTACATGAGACACTATTTTAAAAAAGAAAATTAAGAAGTTGGGGCCAGCCAGGTCTGGTTAGTCCTAGCACTCAGGAGGCAGAGGTAGGATCGCTATGAGTTCGAGGCCACCCTGAGGATATACAGTGAATTCCAGGTCAGCCTGGGCTAGAGTGAGACTCTACCTTGAAAAACCAACCCCCTCCAAAATAAATGGTGGTAGTGTGGTGCACATCTTTAATCCCAGCACTTGGGAGGCAGAGGTAGGAGGATCACTGTGAGTTCAAGGCCACTCTGAGACTACATAGTGACTTCCAGGTCAGCATGGGCTAGAGTGGGACCCTATCTTGAACCCCCCCCAATAAATAAAAATAAAAAAGTGGGAGTTAGAAGGAAGAGAGAGAACTCCATGTGTCTGTGAATGTGGGTGACTGCAGACGATGGTCAACTTGACCTTGACTGGCCCATGCCAGCATTTCTCCCTCTGCTTGTGGCAATGTCTGGAGCTGTTCTCCAATCACCAGCTCATTCACGAGCTCTGCCTCTTCCCTCACCCTCTGGCTTAGCTGACACTTGGAACCATAGTGAAGGATTATTGCATTTGGGCTTTTTATACAACATGGAATGAAATGTGGAGTGTACCTTTGCAGTTTGTCTAATTTTCTTCCTGTCGCCAAAGCAAAGTGTTAGGAAGAGTAAGTCATTTTGCAGTTGCCGCAGCTGCTACTGAATAGAGATTGGAAAAATGATTTGCTTGAACAAAGTGGAGATCAGATAAATCCAATGAATTTGTCTCTGAAAGAAATGTGTGTGCCAGAGAAAGAGAGGGCTGCAGTCTGCTTCCCTGTGGGGGTGGGGCCCAGAGCCCTTGGCTTATATTAAGCATTTTGCCATGTTATTTAGTAGGCTGCAGAAATGGCTTAGTGGTTAAGGCACTAGCCTACAAGGCCAAAGGACAAAATTTGATTCCGCAGGACCCACATAAAGCCAGATGCACAAGGTGCCAAATGAGTCTGGAGTTTGTTTGCAGTGGCTAAAGGCCCTGGTGCTCCAATTCTCCTCTTTTTTTTTTTTAATATTATTTGTTAGAGAGAGAGAGAGAGAGAGAGAGAGAGAGAGAGGGAGGAAGAGAAGGAAGCAGATAGATAGAGAAGGAGTGAGAATGGGCACACCAGGGTCTCCAGCCACTGCAAATGAGCTCCAGATGCATGTGCCACCTTGTGCATTTCAGTTACATGCGTCCTGGGGAACTGAACCTGGATCCTTAGGCTTCACAGGCAATCGCTTTAGCCACTAAGCCATTGCTCCAGCCCCAATTCGCCTCTCTTTATCTGCCTCTTTCTCTCTAATATAAATAAATAAATAAATGAATGAATAAAAATATTGTCAGGTGTGGTAGTGCACACCTTTAAGCCCAGCACTTGGGAGGCAGAGATAGGAGAGTTGCTGTGAGTTGGAGGCCACTCTGAGACTATATAGTGAATTCTAGGTCAGCCTGGGCTAGAGCAAGACACTATCTTGCAGGGGGGGGGGGGAATAAGAAGAGGGGTTGGCCCAGTGGTACCTCCTATAATCTTAGTAATTGAGAGGCTGAGGCAGAAGGATTACTGTGAGTTTTGTGAGTTTGCCACCAGCATGAGCCAAATAATGAGTAGCAGGTTAGTTATGGCTACATAATAAAACCCTGTCTCAACATCCCCCCCAACCAAGAAGAGAGACAGTGTTATTGGAATAATAGTAATTATGAAACTGGGGATGTGGTTCTATGGTAGAATATTTGCCAGGCATATACAAACAAGTCTCTGGGTTCCATCCTTGCACCATATTTAAGGAAAAGCAAGGGGTTGGGGATATAGCCCAGCCGGGAGTGCTTACTGGTTGCTTGGCATGTACGGAAGCTTTGGGTGGGATCCCTAGCTGGGTGTGGTGGTGGATGCCTGTAATCCCAGCACTAGGGAGGTACAGGGCGGAGGATGATGACAGCCGTGGCTACATGAAACCTTGTTTCAAAACAAGAACAAAGCAAACCAATCAACCAAACAAACAAGAAAGATTATGGCCAAACCACCTTGAGTGTCCCCGGTCTTGTCTCAGCTAGAAGCTAAGCAGGGTCAAGCCCGGTTAGTAAAAAAAAGATTTATGCTGTAACATGGTGGCTCATGTCTTTAGTCCCAGCACTTGGGGAGCTGAAATGGGGTACCTCTGTGAGTTTGAAGCCAGCCTGGAACTTCAGAGGAAGTTCAAGGTCAACCTGGAATAGAGTGAGATCCTGCCTCACAAAACAACCAAAACCAAAAGCAAAAGCAAAAGCAAAAATCCCCACAAAAACAAACAAAACAAGCCAGGTGTGGTGGCGCATGCCTTTAATCCCAGCATTTGGGAGGTAGAGGTAGGAGGATTGCCGTGAGTTCAAGGCCACCCTGAGACTCCATAGTGAATTCCAGGTCAGCCTGGGCTAGAGTGAGACCCTCTTTGAAAAACAAAACAAAACAAAACAAAATCTTATTTCTTGTAAACAATACTGAGTGGTGTGAGGGTGCAGAGCAGTTACATTCTCTTCAGTTTATACAGGCAGAGAACGAGAGAGAAATCTATTACGGGGTCATCACTCAGCTCCCCAATCTATACAAAAGCCTTTGCATTTTGGATGATGCATTTGAATGTATGTGATTCCAGTGACTTAAGGACATTGGAATCCAAAACCAACAAGAGAAACATTCTCCAGGACTGCCTGTTTTGAAAAATTTTTATTTACTTATTATTTAATTTTGAGAGAGAGAAAGAGAGAGAGAGAGAGAGAGAGAGAGAGAGAGAGAGAAAATGAGTGTGCCAAGGCCTCTAGCCACTGCAAACTCCAAACACATGTGCCACCTTGCGCATCTGGCTTATGTGGGTACTAGGGAATTGAACCTGGTTCCTTAGGTTTTGCAGTCAAGTGCCTTAACCGCTAAGCCATCTCTCCAGCCCAGGACTGCCTTTTAATGCAGCCACAAGTAATCCTTGCTGCTTTTGTTGCCTAGGCTTTCCTTTGCTGGAGTCTTGCTTCTTTTACATTCTGCCTTGCAGGTGCCCAGAATATGGAAACTCTGTCCTTACTACTCTTTGTTAGAGCAGGGCTGGGGCGAGGGAACCAACTAGTCACAGTTTGCATCCTGTGGCTGGCCTGTCCCCATGGTGGACTGAAGTCCCTGTCACACAGCTGCTACAAAACTTTGGGTGGCTATCTTTTTTTTTCTCAAATTTTTTTTTTAAATTTTTATTTTATTTATTTATTTGAGAGCGACAGACATAGAGAGAAGGACAGATAGAGGGGGAGAGAGAGAATGGGTGCGCCAGGGCTTCCAGCCTCTGCAAACGAACTCCAGACACGTGCACCCCCTTGTGCATCTGGTTAACGTGGGACCTGGGGAACCGAGACTCGAACCGGGATCCTTAGGCTTCACAGGCAAGCGCTTAACCGCTAAGCCATCTCTCCAGCCCTTTTCCCAAATTTTTATTAAGAACTTCCATGATTATAAAAAAGATATCCCATGGTAATACCCTCCCTCCAGCCACTTTCCCCTTTGAAACTCCGTTTTCCATTATATCCCCTCCTCTTCTCAATCAGTCTCTCTTTTATTTTGATGTCATGATCTTTTCCTCCTCTTATTATGGTCTTGTGTAGGTAGTGTCAGGCACTGTGAGGTCATGGATATCCAGGCCATTTTGTGTCTGGGGGGAGCACATTATAAAGAGTCCTACCCTTCCTTTCGCTGTTACATTCTTTCCGTGAGTGGCTGTCTTTACAGGTGTACCAGGACTTCTGGTCCTTGAAGAATCCTTGGTAGGTGTCTCTGGTCCCCACTGAGGTTCAGAAGCCCTGGGCTTCCTGTAACGTTCTCCATGGAGTCAATGGAGGCAGATCGGTCCCTTTCCATACTTTACCTGGTTGCAGGTGTGCCCAGCCTGGGCAGTCCCAGTGTTCCTCCTTCTAAGACAGTCACCTATAGGTTAGGTTGGCCTCAGTCCTCAAACTCACATGGCTGAAGCTGGGCTTGAACTCCTGATCTTTACACACAGGCACCACCACGGCCCGCGTTCTCTCATCTTCTTTCAGAGATGGTCTCCTTGTGAGGTTCAGCTTGGATGGGGAGGGTACGTGGTGTACAGCTCGGGTGACCATAGCTGCTCTGTGGGACTCAGAGCCAACCCTTACCTCAGCAGACAACTGTGGCCTGGTTATTGCCTCAAGTTCAAGGTCCTGGCTCCTCCTCTGGCCTGCTGAGTTCTCTCAATGTCGTTGATAAGAAGAGTGTCAGTTATTTGTTGCCCCATCCACCACTTCAGTAGTACAATGTAAGCGACTGATAAAAAGCACACAGATATTGTTGATATTGATATTGCCCTGCACCCGTGGCCCTGGGAGCTAGGTGTAGATGTGTTTCTCGGTGACTCTGACAGGGTGTACACTAACGACTGGTGGGATCAGAGGTCAGGAGGGAACCAAGATAGAAAACTGTGCCATGTCAGTGATGTCGCCTTCCTGTGCTGTAGAACTCATCTACGAAAGGAGGCAGGCCAGATAGTCCTTTTCTATTTTCTCTTCTCGTCTTCTCCCCCTTTTCTCCTCCCTCCCTCCCTCCCTTTTTCTACTTCTACTCTTTCTCTTTCTTTTTTTGAGGCAAGATCCATTTCACCCATATGGCCTTGACCTCACTTTGTGTCTATGGTGAAGGATGGGATTACAAGCGTGCACGATCACCCTGGTGTGTGTGTTGCTGGGAATAAAACTCCAGGCTTTGTTCATGGAAGGCAAGCACTCCAGCCACTGAGCTGCAGATCTTTTTTTTACATCCCTTCCGACTCTAAGAGTCACTTCTGTCACTTTTCTTGGGAATTTTTAAACTAACAAAAGTTAACACTTAGTGCCTCCCAAAGACCATACATTGATTCCCCCTTTCCAACCCCGTTCTTTTTTGAATTCAGGCTCTTGTTCTGTTTGTAGACTCTAGTTCAGGCTAACCTGAAACTCACTCTGTAGCACCAGGTTGGCCTGGAACTCACAACTCACAGTGATCTTCCTACCTCAGCCTCTCTAGTGTTTGACTAAAGTTGTGTACCACCATGCCTGGCACAATTGATTCTTTTTAAAAAAAAAATTATACACACACACACACACACACACACACACACACACACACACATATTTTTCTTTATTAGATATGTATATACTCAGTATGTAAACAATACAACTGATTCTCAAAAGATGCGCCTGGCTATGTCTCTGGGTTAACATTCTGGAGAGGAAGTTCTTTAAGTGTCAGATAATTTTGTTGTGTATATGAGTGAGATGCTAGACAGCTAGCTCAAGAGCTCTGTCACTGAGTAACATTCCCATCTAGGTTATTAAAAAAAAATTAAAATCTTGGCGTGGTGGCGCACGCCTTTAATCCCAGCACTCGGGAGAAAGAGGTAGGAGGATCGCCATGAGTTCGAGGCCACCCTGAGACTACATAGTGCCAGGTCAGACTGGGGTAGAGTGAGACCCTACCTTGAAAAACAAAACAAAGAAACAAACAAACAAAAAAATTAAGTGACAACAGCCTTAGGGAGGAACTGACCCAGAGGATATTGAAGTGTTGGACTTCTGGCTTGCAGAACTCAGACAATACAAGCCTGTCCTATGCCAGCTTGGTTGGTGGTACGTTAGGTCGGTGGCAGCCTTAGGAACTAAAAGAGCCAGGTCCTGGGGCTGGGGAGATGGCTTAGTGGTTAAGCGTTTGCCTGTGAAACCTAAGGACCCCGGTTCGAGGCTTGATTCCCCAGGACCCACGATAGCCAGATGCACAAGGGGGCGCACGCGTCTGGAGTTTGTTTGCAGTGGCTGGAGGTCCTGGCACACCCATTCTCTCTCTGTTTGTCTGTCTGCCTCTTTCTCTCTCTGTCTGTCGCTCTCAAATAAATAAAAATCAACAAAATTTAAAAAAAATTAAAAAAAAATTAAGTGACAAAACAGCAGCTTGGATGAGGGAATTACTTGCTTACCGCTGAGGTTCAGGGCTACCTGAGAACATCTACAGTTTGCAACTGCTGCTGTAGCGCTCGCTCACCTTTGACCTCAGGCGGAGTTCCTTCATTTGCCAGATGTCACCCCCTGGGGAGGAAACCCCACTTCCTCTAATCACTGAGCACCTTCACTTTCACACTGATTGCCTCATCCTTGAACTTCTGTAAGCAAATGCCAGCAGTCACTTGGTTTGGGCTCGATTATAATCTATGTTTACTCTAACCTCTGTAGCAGAAGAATTGACATTACCAGTATATGCCAAACAGGATCTGCTCTTAGAACCATGATGGGTTTAGCCCTACTAAAAAACTGGTAGGGGATTCTGGGTAGTGTATCACTGAAGATAGAATAGTGTGTGCGGGGCTGGAGAGATGGCTTAGTGGTTAAGTGTTTGCCTGTGAAGCCTAAGGACCCTGGTTCAAGGCTCGGTTCCCCAGGTCCCATGTTAGCCAGATGCACAAGGGGGCGCACGCGTCTGGAATTCGTTTGCAGAGGCTGGAAGCCCTGGCGCGCCCATTCTCTCTCTCTCCCTCTATCTGTCTTTCTCTCTGTGTCTGTCACTCTCAAATAAATAAATAAATAAAATGAAATAAAATGAACAAAAAATATTAAAAAAAAAGAATAGGATGTGCTATAGTAATAATCTAACACCTCAGCACTTCAAAGCCTGTTAACAATTCTTGCTGGACGTGATAACACAGAGGTCTAGCACTCAGGAGGCTGAGGCAGGAGAATCATGAGTTTGAGGCCAGCTTGAGCTACAGAGAGTTCCTATGTAAAAATAGCAAAAAAAAAAAAAAAGGCTGGAGAGATGGCTTAGTGGTTAAGGTATTTGCTGCAAAGCCAAAGGACTCAGGTGCGATTCCCCAGGACCCACGTAAACTAGATGCACAAAGTGGCGCATGAATCTGGAGTCTGTTTGCAGCGGCTAGAGGCCCTGGCACCCATATTCTCTCTCTCCCCCTCTTTACGCCCCTCTCTCAAATGAATAAATAAAAATATTTTACAAAAGCAAAAATAGCTGGGTGTGCTCATGTCTTTAATCTCAGTATTTGAGAGGCAGAGAGGTAGGAGGATCGCCATGAGTTCAAGGCTACCCTGAAACTACATAGTGCATTCCAGGTCAGCCTGGGTAGAGCGAGACCCTACCTCAAGAATACCACTATATATATATTTCTTGTTCATGATTTTATTTATTTACTTTCATGTAGGGATTTGTGTGTGGTAAGTACGTGGTCTATTACTGAGCTGTGTTCCAACCCCTTGTACATATTTGATACAGACTAACTGGTCAGGTCAGCGCATGGTGGTCACTCCTGGAAGTAGGCTAAAGGACGTTTTTACTCTCACTATTGGTAAGAAAGAAAGCCGGAGAGTTCTGTTTTATCTACCTCAGTGACACATCGCTCTGCCCACAGTTCATTGGTGGATGCAAGTCAAATGGCCTTGGCCAACTCTAAGGGGGCTGAATCTATAAAATTCCTGCACGCGTGTAAGGAGAGGGGAGCTGGGTCAGTGTCCAGGAGCAATGTCTGAGAACCGGAGGAGCTGATGGCACCACGCCCGGTCTAAGCACTGAGATCCCGTGAGCCAGCCCGGCTCACATCAGGAAGAGGAAGGGTGAATGTCTCCTCTGCCTTGTGTCCGCTCAGGCCTCGGCGGCAGGCTGCCTGAGGCCCCATTTTGGAGAGGGTAATCTGTTTTTACAGAGTCCATGTGTTCAGTGGCTAATCTTACTCAGAAACCTCCTTCTAGGCACACTGGAAATAAAAGAATGTTTAATCAGGACACCCTGTGCTTCAGTCACATTGAAAGTTAACCATCATGGGAGCAAAGCCATAAACAGAGTCACATCTTTGGATGTGCAGGAAGGAATACTTGCTGTCACTGTCCCCAGCCCTCCGCTCCTGCTGCTTCCTTTAGAAAGTTCACAGGCTGAGCATGTAGCTCCGGCAGAACCTTGCATGGATGAGGCCCTGTTCAATCCCAGCACTGTAACAAAGAAAAAAAAAAAAACAACTCATATTATCACATATGTTTAAAAAAACAAAAACAAGAAGCTGGGCGTGGTGGTGCACGCCTTTAATCCCAGCACTCGAGAGGCAGAGGTAGGTGGATCGCTGTGAGTTCGAAGCCACCCTGAGACTCCATAGTGAATTCCAGGTCAGCCTGGGCCAGAAGTGAGACCCTACTTCAAAAAACCAAAACCAAAACCCAAACCCAAACCAAAACCAAAACAACAACAACAAAAAACATCCAGTATTGGAAAAATTAAAAACTGGTAATGGGACTGGAGAGCTGGTTTAGCTGTTAATGCACTTGCCAGCAAAGCCAAAGGAACTGGGTTTGGTTTCCCAGAACCCACATAAAACTGGATGTGCAAGGCGGGGCCTGAGTCTGGAGTTCCTTTGCAGTGGCTGGAGGCCCTGCTTGGCCCATTCTGTTTGTTTCTCTTCTCTCTGTCTCTCTAATTTTATTTTATATATATATATTTATATATATTTTTATTTTTTAATTTGTGTCTCTTCTCTCTTTCTTTTGGTCAGGTTTGCTAAGGGTTTATCGATCTTGTTTATCCTTTCAAAAAACCAACTCTTTGTTTCATTAATTCTTTGGATTGTTTTTTTTTTTTTTGTTTCTATTTTATTAATTTCTGCCCGTAATCTTTATTATTTTTTCCTGTCTACTGATTTTTGGTTTGCCTTGTTCTTCTTTTTCCAAGGCTTTAAGGTGAAACATTAGGTTGTTTACTTGCGACCTTTCTAATTTCTTTTTTTTTTAATTTTTATTAGCATTTTCCATGATTATAAAAAAATATCCCATGGTAATTCCCCCCCCTTCTAATTTCTTAATATAGGCACTTAAAGCTATAAATTTACCTCTTAGAACTACCTTCATTGTGTCCCAGAGATTATGTTGTTATGTTGTGTTCTCATTATCATTTGACTCTATAAATTTTTTGATTTCCTTCTTGATTTCTTCATTGACCCATTCATCATTTAGTAGTGTATTGTTTAGTTTCCATGATTTTGTGTATGCTCTATAGCCTTTCTTGCTATTGATTTGTAGTTTGATTCCAAATTCAATTTTCCTGTATTTGTTAAGATTTGCTTTGTGCCCTAATATATGGTCTATTTTAGAGAATGTTCCATGTGCCACTGAAAAGAATGTATATTCTGTAGCATTTGGATGAAATGTCCTGTATATATCTATTAGGTCCATTCCTTCTATGACCTCATTTAGTCCAGATTCCTCTCTGTTTATTTTTTCCCAGGATGACCTGCCAATTGATGAGAGTGGGGTGTTGAAGTTACCTGCTACCACTGTGTTTGGTGTTATCTGTGACCTTAGTTCTAATAGTGTTTGTTTGACGAATTTGGGTGCCCCCATGTTAGGTGCATATATGTTTAGGCTTGTAATGTCCTCCTGTTGGAGTGTGCCCTTAATCAATATAGTGACCTTCCTTATCTTTCTTGACTAACGTTGGACTGAAGTCTACCTTGTCAGATATTAGGATAGCAACCCCTGCTTGTTTTCTAGGCCCATTTGCTTGAAACACCGTTTTCCAACCTTTCACCCTAAGATAATGTGCATCCTTTGTAGAAAGGTGAGTTTCTTGGAGACAACAAATTGTAGGATCCTGCTTTTTAACCTGATCTGCAAACCTATGTCTTTTGGTTGGGGCATTTAGGCCATTGATATTAAGTGATATTATTGAAAGGTGTGTATTTATGTTTGCTATTTTTTTTTTTTTTTTTGTGGTTCCGGTTCTACCTACGCTCTCTTGTGTTAATTAGTATTTGAGTATTGCTTGTTTTTTCCAGGTTCCTTATATGTGTGCTTTTCCTTCTCTTTGGCATGGAGGATTCTTTCAAGTATTTTCTGTAGAGCTGGTTTTGTCTTCAAATACTCCTTTAGCCTGCTTTTGTCATGGAATGTCCTTATTTCTCCATCTATTTGAATGGATAGCTTTGTAGGATAAAGTAACCTTGGTTGACAGTTGTTATCTTTCAGAACTTGGAATACATCACTCTATGCCCTTCTGGCTTTTATAGTTTGTGTTGAGTAATCTGCTGTAATCTTGATGGGCTTGCCTTTGTATGTAACTTGATTTTTCTGTCTGACTGCTTTCAATATTTTTTCTATGGATTGTGTGTTTGGTAGTTTGATTATAATATGGTGAGGAGAGGTTCTTTCCAGGTTTTGTCTGGCTGGGGTTCTAAAGGCTTCCTGTATCTGCATTGGCACCTCTTTCCCAATTTGGGGGAAGTTTTTTTCTTCTATGATTTTGTTGAAGACACCTAATATGCCTTTGGAGTGAAATTCTTCTCCTTCTACTATGCCCTAAATTCTTATATTTGGTCTTTTCATAGGGTCCCGAATATCTTGAAATTCCCATTCATACTTTTCTATTAGTTTGTCTTTCTCCTTGTTGGACTATATTAGATCTGCCACCTGGTCTTCTAGCTTAGATATTCTGTCCTCTCCTTCATCCATTCTACTGGTGAGATTTTCTACAGAGTTTTTAATTTCATTAACTGTGTTCTTCATTGCTAGTAATTCTGCCTGCTTTTTCTTTATTATTTCTATTTCCTTATTTATGTCTTGTATTGCCTTCTTCTTTTTTTTTTTTTTTGTTTTTGGAGGTAGGGTCTTACTGTAGCCCAGGCTGACCTGGAATTCACTATGGAGTCTCAGGGTGACCTCAAACTCACAAGCGATCCTCCTACCTCTGCCTCCCGAGGGCTGGGATTAAAGGCGTGCACCACCATGCCCGGCGTATTGCCTTCTTTATTTCATTAAATTGGTGTCCTGCATCTTCTTTGATTCCTTTGATTTCCCCTTTGTTTCTTTTGATTTGTTCTTTGACTTCTTCGAACATATTTACAATCATTCTTTTGAAATCTTTCTCAGGCATTTCCTCTAACTCGTTCTCACTGGAGGTCATCTCTGATGCATTAATACTTATTGGTGGTTTTATATTGTTTTGATTTTTGGTGTTTCTTGTGTTATAATGTATATATTTTTGCATCTTGGGTTAAGTTAATGCTTGGGTTTTCTAGTTTGCTGGGTATTCTTAGCTGTATCAATTGATCTGATATTATATATCCTCAGTGTAGGAGATTAAAATGTTAGGTCATTCTGAAAGATAACAACTCTTAACACTCTCAGAGTATCCAGAGAAGTGTTCCTAGGGGTTGGGTTTGCCTGCTATGGGAGCATTCAAGCAGGCTGAGTGGAACAAAATACAGGTAGATTCTAAAATTTAACTAAACACTGTATACATTCAATCAACAACAGCACCAAGTATTTATGTAAGAGTAGGTATTATAACAACCAGATTGTCTATCAACAAAGAGGTTAAGATTTCTGATCTGTTGAGGGTTCCAAGTCAGCTTGTGACCAAGTGAGACCCTTCCCTGGTGCAATCCCAGTTATCTTTTTGGATGATTTTGGTCTCAGTCAAGTAGGGTGGCTGGGTTGCTGGTCCGCTGTTCTGTTTTCTGGAGCTGGGCCCTGGCTTTTCCTGTGGGGCAAACCGAGCCTGGCAACTGTGGCCCTGCAGATGGGCACCCTCACTGCTGGAACTGCCGTTGCTGCTGCTGAAGCTGCCGCTGCTGGGTCCGCTGCTGCTGCTGAAGCTGCCGCTGCTGGGTCCGCTGCTGCTGCTGAAGCTGCTGCTGCTACCGAAGCTGCCACTGCCGCTGCTGAGGCCACTGTTGCCGGTGCCGGAGCCGCTGCTGTTGCTGCTGGAGCTGGGGCATTGCTGCTGGAGCTGCTTCGGCCTGCCTGTGTAGGCTGTGGATGCTCTGCGACTCTTCTACTTCTCTGCTGCTGTTTTAATTTTTCATAACCCTCACTTTTTAGTAAAAGTGTATTTTGTTGGGTTTTCTTTGGCTTTTTCTCCCCTAGGCTGCTTTGGCATGGTTCCTATGCTGCCATCTTAACTGGAAGTCCTCTCTGTCTCTTCTTGCAAATAAATACATAAATATTTTAAAAAATGCTGGTATTGGGCTACTTGGTTCCATTGGCTGGTGGGGGGGGGGGTGGTCACTTAAGCCAGCAGATGGATGCCACCCTGGGTACTCGGCACCATGAGCACAGGGAGATGGAGGCCGAGGTGGCTTGGACTCAGAAGACCAAAGCTACCACGCCACCTTGGGCTGCTCGAGGCTCGCCTTGCTAAGCTTCGCCCAGAACTCATTACTCTGAAAGGTGGTGGTGGGGGGCCAGGAGAAGGTTCTGATGTGCCCAAGTCAGGTGACACTCGAATTGGGTTTTGTGAGTTTTCCATCTATGGGGAGGTCAGCGCTGCTAAGTAACCTTGCAGGAGTGTTTTCTGAGGCAGTAGCCCATGAATTCACTACTTTGACCACTGTGCCCAGTGTCATCAGATACAAAGGTGCCAAAATCCAGCTCCTGGATCTTCCAGGTATTATTGAAAGTGCCAAGGATGGGAAAGGTAGAGCTTGTCAAGTCATTGTAGTGGCCTAGCCATGTGATTGATCTTGATTGTTCTGGATATCCTGTAGCCCTTGGGACATAAGAAGATAATTGAAAATGAGCTGGAAGGCTTTGGTATCTGCTTGAACATCAATCCCTTCCCCCCAACATTGGCTTTAAGAAGAAAGATAAGGGAGGCATTAATCTAACAGCCACTTGCCCGCAGAGTGAGCTGGATGCCGAGACTGTGAAGAGCATTCTAGCCAAGTACAAAATTCACAATGCCCACGTGACTTTGCAGAGCGACGCCACAGCTGATGACCTCATTGACATGGTATAAGGAAATAGAGCCTATGTCCCCTGTGTCTATGTGTTAAATAAGATTGATCAAATCTCCGTTGAGGAGTTGGACATTATCTATAAGGTGCCTCACTGTGTACCCAATTCTGCACAACACTGCTGGGATTTTGATGACCTGTTGGGAAAGATCTGGGACTATCTGAAACCAGGGAGAATTTATATCAAACCCAACGGACAGTTACCAGCTCACACATCTCCAGTAGTTTTACCTTATTCCAGAACCACGGTGGAAGATTTCTGTAAGAAGATTCGCAAAAATGTTATCCAAGAATTTAAATATGCTCCGGTCTGGGGGTCTCTCTGTGAAACAGTCATCTCAGAAAGTGGGTTAAGACCATACATTGGGGGACGAGGATGTCATTCAGACTGTGAAGAAATGAACCCTTCCCCTTCTTCACCTGCCAGGCCAACGACAACAGTGTCCCCATGACCAAGCACCCCACTCAACCCTTGTGTCAGAACACAGGATGGAATGTGGATACGTCCAAATTGGAGCATCACCTGTCTCTCACTCCAGTCTCGGTGTGGCAGAGCCTGGCATTGAACTCCTTATCCTAATGCCACCACCTCCCAAGGCTGGGCGATATGCTTGTCCCACCATTGCTCATCGTTGCCTCTTACCTTGGCATCACCCTCTATGTGGAACTGTATAAAAGACCTGGCGGGGAGTAACAGACGCTAAGACCTTCTTGCTGAAGACTCCACATGCGTGGGCAGCAAGATCACTGAGAAATCAAGCTGGTGCTGAGCTGAAAACCTTCTCCCTGTAGATCAGCTGACTGTAAGCTGGAAAAAGCTGCACTGCATGCAGCCCTACGGGAGACAGAAGTCATCAGTGGTGAAAACAGCGGGCACCGGAAGCCTCAAGTTTGGCCAGACAGGTCAAATGACCTAACGGGAGCAATTGTGGCATGTCTGCTCTGGGAGAAACCAGCTGCTTTCTAATTGGACTGGAGGCCTGCTCTATGGGAGGGAATACATGTCTGGAACTGAAAATCTAATCAAAAGCCTGTGGCAGGGGAGGTCATGTGCCTTAGGGGTATAAAGTCTGCTCTTGTCTGGCTAAGTGCATATATTATTCTCACCAAACTGCCCTGAAAACACTACACTTAATGTTCATATTCATATATTAATGCTACTCTCACTTTGGGTTGGAGAAGCTTCTCTTGTCAGATGGCAGTGAGCACTGAAATGACCCCAAAGGCAACATAGTGCTGAGAAGAAGGGACAGAGGAGTGTCCAGCACTGAAGCATCTCTGTCACACCCTCCAAGGCTCAGGATCCATTGCGGAAGAGATGGTGGAAAGAATATAAGAGCCAAAGGAAGGGCATCACTCCTTACAATGCAACTGTCTGGTCAGAAATTGGCCTCTATATCCATGACCTCTCAGTGCCTAGCAACACCTCCACAAGACCCTCATAATAGGACAAAAAGATGATGACATCAAAATAAAAGAAAGGCTAACAGAGAGATGGACTGGATATGATGGAGAGCCGAGTTGTAAAGGGGAAAGTGGGGGAGGGGGAGGAAATATGGTTCATTGTCGGTAAGTATATAAATTGTCAATAAAAAAATTAAGTGTCTTGAAAGATGGCTCAGTGGTTAAGTGCTTGCCTGTGAAGCCTAAGGATCCCAGTTCAAGGCTTGATTCCTCAGTACCCAAGTAAGCCAGATGCACAAGGTGGCGCATGCCTCTAGAGTTTGTTTGCAGTGGCTGGAGGCCCTGATGCACCCATTCTCTCTCTCTCTTTCTCTTTGTCTGTCTGTTGCTCTCAAAACAAACAAACAAAAATAAACTGGTATTGAGCTGGGTGTGGTGTCTCATAGCTACAGCCCTAGCCCTTGAGAGGCTGAGGCAGGAGGATCACTATGAGTTCCAGGTCAGCTTGTGCTAGAATGAAACCCTACACCAAAAACAAACAACAAGCCAGGTATGGTGGTGCATGCCTTTAATCCCAGCACTCAGAAGGCAGAGGTAGGAGGATCATTGTGAGTTCGAGGTCACCCTGAGACTACGGAGTGAATTCCAGGTCATCCTGAGCTAGAGTGAGACCCTACCTCGAAAAAACAAAAAACAAAACAAACAAACAAAAATAACAGATAGACAAAAAAATAAAAATAAATAAATAAACTGGATATTGGACCCAAGACCTCACCCATGTTAAGCAAGACATCTACCAATGAGCTATATACCCATTCCTCTTTTCACTTTTTATTATTTTTTTATTTTAATTTATTTATTTGAGAGCCAGAGGCAGAGAGAAAGAGGCAGAGAGAGAGAGAGAGAGAGGGAGAATGGGCACGCCAAGGGCACCAGCTACTGCAAACGAACTCCAGATGCGTGCGCCCCCTTGTGCATCTGGCTAATGTGGGTCCTGGGGAATCGAGCCTCGAACCAGGGTCCTTAGGCTTCACAGGCAAGCGCTTAACTGCTAAGCCACCTCTCCAGCCCCACTTTTAATTTTTTAAAAATGCATATATAATTTGCAAAGAAGAGAAAGAGAGAGAGAAAGAGAGAGAGAGAGAGAGAGAATGAATTGGGCATGCTAGGGCTGCCAGCCACTGCAAATATACTCCAGACACATAAACTACTTTGTGCATCTGGCTTTATGTGGGTACTGGGGAATTGAACCCCAGTTGTTAGGCTTTACAGATAAGCGCCTTAACTGTGGGGCCATCTTCCCAGCCCCTTTATCCTTTATTTATTTATTTTTATTTTTATTTATTTATTGAGGCTGGGACTCTCATCTTGTCACAGGCTGGCCTCAGCCTCACTATGTAGTCAAGAATGATTTTAAACTTCTGATCCTTCTGCCTGCCCCCGCCTCTCCAGCGCTGGGGTGGCAAGTGTGCACCACCATGTTTCGTTCGTGTGAACCCGGGCCCTTGTGCAGGCTAGAGCAGCTTTCTAACACTGAGCACTGGCCCCTTCCTTGGTACAGAGGCTCTCTGAGTAGCCCAGGCTGAATTGGCACTTGAGATCCTTTGGTCTCAGTCTCCCAAGTGCTGGGATTACAGTCAAGCGCCATCATCATCATGACTGTTCGTTATCATTTCGCACTGCTGGGAATTCAACCCACGGCTCCTCATATGCTAAGGCGAGCGCTCGTCAATTGAGCTATATCCCCAGCCTCCATCATTCTCTCTCTTTTTTTAAAAATTACTTTATTTATTTACAATAGGACCGAAAGGAGAGGAGAGGAGAGAGAGAGAGAGAGAGAGAGAGAGGACAGGCACATCAGAGCCTCCTGCCATTACAAATGAACTCCAGACGCATGTGCCACTTTATACGTCTGGCTTTATGTGGGTGCTGGGGTTTAAACCCATGCTCAATGGATTTGCAAGCAAGCAATTGCCTTTAACTGCTGCGTCATCTCTCCAGCCCGATCTTTTTTTTTCCTCAAGGTATGGCTTCACTGTAGCCCAGGCTGATCTGGAATTCACTACAGAGGATGGCCTCGAACTCATAGCATCCTCCTACCTCTGACCTCTGAGTGCTGAGATTAAAGGAGTGTGCCACCACGCCCGGCTCTTTTTCCCTTTCTTTCTTTCTTTTTTTTTTTTTTTTTTTGGTTTTTCGAGGTAGGGTCTCACATAGTCCAGGTTGACCTGGAATTCACTCTGTTGTCTCAGGGTGGCCTTGAACTCACAGAAATCCTCCTACCTCTGCCTCCAGAGTGCTGGGATTAAAGGCGTGCTTCACCACGCCCAGCTCTTTTTCCTTTTCTTTCCTTTTCTTCCCTTTTCTTCCCTTCTCTTTCCCTTTCCCTTCCCTTCCCTTCCCTTCCCTTCCCTTCCCTTCCCTTCCCTTCCCTTCCCTTCCCTTCCCTTCCCTTCCCTTCCCTTCCCTTCCTTTCCCTTCTCTGCCCTTCTCTGCCCTTTCCTTTCCTTTCCTTTCCTTTCCTTTCCTTTCCTTTCCTTTCCTTTCCTTTCCTTTCCTTTCCTTTCCTTTCCTTTCCTTTCCTTTCCTTTCCTTTCCTTTCCTTTCCTTTCCTTTCCTTTCCTTTCCGTCTCTTTTCCCTTCCTTCCCTTCTCCCTCCCTCTCTTCCTTCCTTCCATCCCTTTTTCCAAGGTAGGGTCTCATTCTAGCCCAGGCAGGCCTTGAACTAAGAACAAGTGACCCTCCTATTATCTCTGTGTTCTGAGTGCTGGGATTGAAGGTGTGTGCCATCAGGACTGGCAGAAGTGCCCTGCATGTGGCATCCATCCTTGCTGTGTCACTATCACTGTTGGTCATTAGCAAGTTGCCCTTTTGCTTGTATGGGCATCACCCACGACCTGGGTGAGTGCTGTACCCCTTGCCCTCATGGAGAGCCCTGAGAACGCCTTTGTCCCTTAGCAGCCCTGCTTGAGTGAGCAGTTTTCCCTGCTGGCTTTGCTGGAGCAGAGCATCTGCTGAACCTCCCCGGGATGTGGTGAGGGCTAATTAGATAATGCCCGTAAAGCACTTGGAGCTCCTCAGAGATGGGCTTTCTGCATGCATTATTAATAGTGGTGGGGCGCAGTGTTCCCAAACAAAGGATGGTGCCTACTTAAACTCCTGGGGCGGGGGCAGGAAGGGCAGTGGAGGGCTAGAGAGCAGAAGGGTCCAAAGAGAGGCCCCTTTAGGAAGGACTGGGGCCCTGGAGTATGGTCTGGTGGTTGGTGCAAAGGACAGGGACTACAATAAGGGGTGAAACGCAAGGGGGCCTCCTCCCCACGCTGTGCTTGCGGGAACAATGGAGCTGGGGGGCTGGGATCAAGGGCTGTTCCTGTTAAACTGGTCTGTGGCAGTGATGTGGAGCCCAGTAGGGAAGCTGTCCTTGGGTCCCAGCCAGACTGTCCTCCCCTTGGGGTTGTTTCCAGTCAGGGGACTGTGCCAGCTCGCAGGGCCACTGTCCAAGTTGGCCAGCATTTTTCCTGCGCGCACTCTGCTGACTAGCCATCTGGGGAAGTGACCTTCCTGATTTATCCCCTTCCCTAGGCAAAGGTTGTCCGAGGAGTGCCTCATGCAGAGGCCGGCAGCAGAAAGGCTGGCCATGTCAGATGTTAGTGGTTGGAACTCTCCACCCATTAGAGGAGACTTGACTCCTGGCCACTGCCCTAGAGCTGCATAGGTGGGTGGATGGGCAGGCCACTGTCACCCAGGAGTCTGGGACTGCATATTTATGTCCCATCCCAAGTTACTGTTGAACTCCCCAACTGACGGTATGTGGAGATGAGGCCTTTGGAGGACAGCTAGGTGACGTGAGGACATGAAGGTGAGCCCTCCTGGTGGGATAGGAGCCCTTTAAAGGAAACACCGGACAGCTCACCGTGAGGACTCAGTGAGAAGGTGGCCTTCTGCAAGCCAGGAGAAAAGCCCTCGCATGAAGGACCCTGCTGTTACCTTATCTTGGCATCACAGCTTCCAAAACTGTGACAAAATACAGACTATTCTCTGCCTGGTACAAGAGGAGCATCCCTAATCTAAAAATCCTAAATTTGAAATAGTCCAAAATCTGTAACCTTTTCTTCTCTCTCTCTGTATGTGCGTGTGCGTGTTCATACCTGTGCCACAGTACATACAGGGAGGCCAGAGAACAACTGTGGGGGTCAATCCTTGCCCTCTTTGTTTCAAACAGGGTCTCTTGGTGTCCTGGGTTTGGCAGGTAGCCGGCCTCTTCCGGAAGATTTTCTAGTCTTTGCCTCCCTTCTCGCCATAGGCACATGAGGATTACAGACACATAGGTGCTGCTAATCTGAACTCAGGTGCTCATGCGAGTGTGCCAAGTGCTTTATCTGCTGAGCCATCTCCTCAGCCCCTCAAATCTGGAACTTTTAAAATACTGCCATTATGCCACAGGTAAAAAACTCTATACCACGACACTGTATTTCATGTGTACACTATTTTAAAAGGGTCTATGAAGCTGGGCATGGTGGCATACATCTTTAATCCCAGCAGTTGGGAGGCAGAGGTAGGAGGATTGCCGTGAGTTCTAGGCCACCCTCAGGCTACATAGTGAGTTCCAGGTCCGCCTGGGCTAGTGTGAATCCCTACCTTGAAAAACAAACAAACAAATTGCCAGGCGCAATGGAGCACGCCTTTAATCCCAGCACTCAGGAGGTAGGGATTACTGAGTGAGTTGCAGGTTGGCCTGGGCTAGAGTGAGACCCTACCTTGGAAAAACAAAGAAAACCCAAATCTATTTATTTATGTGTGTGTGAGTGTGTCTACGTATTTGTGCACGTGAGAAACAGGGTAGGCACACTCATGCCACAACACATACGTGAGGGTCAGAGAACAACTTTTGGGTCCGTTTTCTTCCTCCCACCTCATGCGGCAGGGATGTTCTCCCTGTGGTCCTGCTGTTTTTTCTTTTTTGCATGCGCTCATTCCAAGAGCTTCTGGGAAATTCCGTCCCTGCCTCCCATTTTGAAATGAGCATGCTGGGGTTTCACAGGCACACCATGGTTTCCAGCCTTTTCCATGGGATCTGAGGATTGAAGCTGGACGCCTGGATTTGAGCAGTGTTGCAGTCAGGTTCGCATTGCTGGCAGAAATCACCCGACCAAGAGCAGCTTGTGGGAAGAAGGGTTGATTTTGGCTCCACGATGGCAGGAGAAAATGCTGGCATGAGCAGAGAGTGGACATCACCTCCTGGCCAACATCGGGTGGACAACAGGAACAGGAGAGTGTGGCAAACACTGGCAAGGGGAAACTAGCTATAAAACTGATAAGCCCACCTCCAACAATACACCGCCTCCAGGAGGCTTTAATTTCCAATTGCCATCAGCAGGGGAAACTAGCATCTAGAACACCTAAGTTTATGGGGGACCCCTGACTCAAACCCCCACAGTTCACAGTTTAGCCACTGAACTATCTCTCCAGCCCCATGAATAAATTTTGTTTAGGCTTCAGTCATTCCTTAAGCTATCTCATTGTATATACATAAATATTCTAAAATTTGAAGAATGTGAAATCTCAAACACTTGTGTTCCCATTTTTGTTTTGTTTTGAGATAAGGTGTCATACTCAAGCTGACCTCAGATTTACTAGAGAGCCAAGGACGTCCTTGAATTCCTGATCCTCCTGCCTCCACCTCTCAAGTGCTGGGTTTATAGGTGAGAGGCACCATGTCCACTTTAGGTGGTGCTGGGAATGGGTTTCAGGGCATTGTGTATGCTGGAAAATCCCTCTAACAACTGAGCTAATTCTCAGTGCTGGTCCCAAAGATTAGGAGTATTCAACCTGCATTTGGTTATGCCAGTCTGAGCAGACATAAATAACATTTTCCTAACCCAGGTAACTTAGAATGTGACTTTATTTTATTTTTGATTTTTCGAGGTAGGGTCTCATTCTAGCTCAGGCTGACCAGAAATTCAGTATGTAGTCTCAGAGTAGCCTTGAACTCACGGTGATCCTCCTACCTCTGCTTCTCAAATGCTGGGGCTAAAGGCATGCACCACCATGCCTAATATAACTTTATTTTAAAACAAGTTTGCCACAGGTATTAGGATGGAATTAAAAAAAATTAAAAAGCCAGGCATGGTTGTGCATACCTTTTTGTTATTATTTATTTATTTGAGAGAGAGAGAGAAAGAGAGAGAGTGAGCGAGTGAGCGAGAGCACTAGAATGGACAGGCCAGGGCCTACAGCCATTGCAAATGAACTCCAGACGCATGTGCCACCTTGTGCATCTGGTTCATGTGGGTCCTGGGGAATCGAACTGAGGTCCTTTGCTTTTGCAGGCAAGCACCTTAACTGCTAAGCCATCTCTCCAGCCCTAGGATGGAATTTTATTAGAATAGGATGGTCCCCTAATTCAATGTGATTGGTATCCTTACAAGAGAGACTAGGGGCTGGAAGCATAGTGGTTAAAGGCATTTGCTTGCAAAGCTTCCTAGCCAGGGTTCGATTCCAAATAAAAGAAAGAGAGAGAGAGAAAAAGAGAAGAGACTAGAAGAGAGACAAACATAGAGGAGAGACAATGTGAGGTTCCAGCAAGAAGGAAGGCCATGTACCACAGAAGCAGGGGTTGTAGTAATGTGTCCACAAGCCAGAGGTCACCAGGGACTGTCAGCAATACCAGTCATTAACAGAAGGACACAGGGAAGGAGGTGTGGCTCAGCACAAGGCCTTGGGATTGATCCCAGCCCTGAAGACGAGAGGGAAAAAAAAAAAACAACTCCAACACAGCAAACCAAAGGACTAGGAACAGATGCTCGCCTGAAGTGCCCAGGCGTGGGTACTTCATTGCAGCAGCCCTGGGCAACTAATACCCTGAGGCTTTTCAGTTGCCCTTTCAAGTGGACCGCAAACACCTCCATTGCTGCAGAGGGCCAGCCCATCTGAGTCAGCCTCGGCTCTCGCTGTGCCTGTACTTGGGCAAGTCTGTGTACCCGAACTGCCAGGTTTGCTGAGGCTGGGCCTTCAGCTGCCAGGTCCTCACACAGCAAAAGTTCAAAGGTCCAAGGGAGCTCAGAACTCCTGAGGCTTGGGAGGTGGGCGAGGGTCACCTAGCAGAACAGCGAAAGGACAAGGGGCGTGGGTATCCAAAATTGCTGCTCCTCGTGAATCATCCAGTGACACATTTATTAGAGGACACCGAACTCATCAAAGGTCAGTCCCATAAATTACCATGGGGAAACACAAGTTTAGTAAGGGTTTGTCAAAAATCCCCACATAAGCCGGGCATGGTGGCGCACGCCTTTAATCACAGCACTCAGGAGGCAGAGGTAGGAGGATCGCTGTGAGTTCGAGGCCACCCTGAGACTACATAGTAAATTCCAGGTCAGCCTGAGCTAGAGTGAAACCTTACCTCGAAAAACAAAAACAAACAAACAAACAAAATCCCCACATGTAGCTCATCCACAGACTCTGCCATTGAGACATCTTTGCTGTACCCACTGGCCACAGGGTGTAGATATTGGAGAGCTGTCTGGGTTCCCCCACAGGCCTGCAGTAATTCCAGATCACAGGGCCTCAGTCAGGTAACTTTTAGGTACATAAACTATAGCTTCTGTTAGTCATAAGTATGAACAAGCCCAATAAAATATATCATATTACCAGAGCCCGTTGTACTCTGCTATTTAAACTAGTAATTAGGAGTCTTAAAGCTGGCTTTTCCACAGCTACCTAACCACCAGCGTCCCCTTCCTGGTTCTGGAAGCAGGAGAAGTACCGCAGGGGAAGTTGGCTGCAGACACCTGGCATGATCTTAGGTGAGATCATCTTCCAGAATAAGCAGGAACCTCCAGTGACCTGAAGACCAGAGCCAACCTCTAGAAGGCTCATTCCAAGCAGCACCCTGAAGCTTTGTCTTCAGGGAATGGTACCCTCTGTGGGTGGGAGGCAGGGAGGAAGGAAAGGCTCTTTATTTGTGCCATGGAAGCTGCCCACTTGACTCAAACCAGCCAAGGGTATCTCCTTCCCAGAGCTAAGGGCTGATATAACGTAGTTTGAGATGAGATGTAAAAACCTAAGTGGGAACAACTAAGTTTTCATTATGGGTTACCGAAGGCCATATGATTCTGAAGGCATGAACTCTGGATCTTAAAAATGTACTATGCAGTGGCTAGAGGCCCTGCCATGCCCATTCTCCCTCTCCCCCTCTCTAATAAATAAGTAAAAATAAAACAAGAAAAAATGGTCTTACCAAAAAAAAAAAAAAAAAAAAGTTCTTGGATGAGCCAGGCATGATGGCTTACACCTTTATCCCAGCACTTGGGAGCCTGAGGTAGGAGGATGACCGTGACTTCAAGGCCAGCCTGGACTTGAGTGAGACCCAGTCTTGAAAAAAAAAAAAAAATTCTTGCAGGGGCTGGAGAGATGGCTCAGTGAAAGGCACTTGCTTGTAAAGCCTCCTGGCCCAGACTCGATTCCCTAGTGCCATGTAAAGCCAGTTGCACAAAGTGGAGCACGCACCTGGAGCTTGTTTGCAGAGACCAGAGGCTCTGGCACACCTATAGTATCATTCTCTCTCTCAGATAAATAGAATAAACACTTCTAAAAAATGTTCTCAGTGGGGCTGAGGAGATGGTTCAGTGGATAAAGCAACCATGAGTATCTGAGATCTGATCCCTAGATGTTAAAAATCAAGTTAGGGCTGGAGAGATGGCTTAGCGGTTAAGCGCTTGCCTGTGAAGCCTAAGGACCCCGGTTCGAGGCTCGGTTCCCCAGGTCCCACGTTAGCCAGATGCACAAGGGGGCGCACGCGTCTGGAGTTCGTTTGCAGAGGCTGGAAGCCCTGGCGCGCCCATTCTCTCTCTCCCTCTATCTGTCTTTCTCTCTGTGTCTGTCGCTCTCAAATAAATAAATAAAAAAAAAAATTAAAAAAAAAATCAAGTTAATCTCCAGAGGTTTTTTTTTTTTAAAGCTAGATGCTTTGGCTTCTGTAATCCCAGTGGACCCAAGATGAGAAATGAGGAGCAGAGACAGGTGGATTCCTGGGAGCTCACAAATGGGTCAATGACTGCCGGCAAATGACCCTGCCTCAAACACAATGGAAGGTGAAGACTAACCCCAAAGTTGTCCTCTGACCTCCAAATGCGTATGGGTTCCTACACACACACACACATACACACACATGCACGCACACACAAACAATAAATTAGTTGACAAAAAAAAAAAGTTCTCAGAGTTTGTTGTGGTGGTATATTCCTGTAATCCCTGCACTCAGAAGGCTGAGGCATGAGGGGGCTGGAGGGATGGCTTAGCGGTTAAGACATTTGCCTGGGAAGCCTAAGGACCCAGGTCCGATTCCCCAGGACCTACACAAGCCAGAGGCACAAGGTGGCTTGTACATCTGGAGTTCATTTACAGTGGCTGGAGGCCCTGATGCAACTGTTCTCTCTCTCTTTCTCCTCTTTCTCAAATAAATAAATAAATAAAATTAAAAACAAAAGGATGAGGTATGAAGATTGCTGAGAGTTAGAAGCTCGCCTAGGTCACATAGTAAGTTAAAGTCAGTCTGGGCAACAGACTGAGATCCTGTCTCAAGCCCACAGACCACAGACAAACAGTCATTAGACTGTGTGTGTGTGTGGGGTGGGGGCTGGTGTAACCAGGCCCTGGATTTCACCCCTAGCATCCCTCTCCTCTCCTCCCCCAAATGCTCAGGGCCTGTGCAGGGCCATCTTTACAGGCAGTCTTCACGTTCACAACCAAAGGCAGCTACGCATGCACATGAGTAGATAACGATTCTATTGAAACAGGTTACCTGCTAGGGTTTTGCTGCCATGGGCATTTAGGCGCTGAGTGTGAGCAGAAGCAGAGCTGACCATTGGAGCACTCAGAGGTCTATAAGTGACCTGGGTAAGGTCGTGTCAGATGGCCACTGTGGGTAAGGCTCTGCGCAGACGCTGTGAGTTCTCCCTTCTCCCTTCCTTTTTTTTTTTCTTTTGGTGTGTGTGTGTGTGTGTGTGAGCAGGAAGATGCATGCATCCTGAGAACAGAGGTGGGATGAGGAGAGGCTGGGTGGTGTCCTGTATTGCTTCTTTCAGTCTTATTTCCTTGAGACAGTCGCCTCTCACTGAACCTGGAACACAAGCCATTTTCCAGTTACACTGGTTGGCTAGTGAGCAGCAGCAATCAATCCTCCTGTCTCTGCCCCACTCAGTGCTGAGGTTTCAGGTCTTCATGGCCATGACTGGCTTAAGAATTGTCCTTTCTTTTTTTTTTTTTTTAAATTCGTTTTTAAAATTTATTTAAGAATTGTCCTTTCTGATGATGACATCAAAATTAAAAAAAAAAAAAAGACTGAGGGCTGGAGAGATGGCTTAGCGATTAAGGCGCTTGCCTGCACAGCCTGAGGAGCCAGGTTTGCTTCCCCAGGACCCACGTAAGCCAGATGCACAAGGTGGCACATGCATCTGGAGTTCATTTGCAGTGGCTGGAAGCCCTGGCGTGCCCATTCTCTCTTTCTCTCACCTTTCCCTCTGTCAAGTAAATAAACAAAAATATAATATTAAAAAAAAGAGAGAGACTGATTGCGAGGGGGAAGGAGTATGATGGAGAATGGACTTGCAAAGGGGAAAGTGGTGCTGGGGTGGAGAGAATTACCAAGGGCTTATTGTCTATAATTATGGAAGCTGACAATAAAAAGAAGACCTAAAAGATACTGTCTGTTTAAAGGGAAAAGTAGGAAAATGGAAGATTCTGATTATTTCTGTCCCCTTTTGTTGCTATTAAAATATCAAGACAGGGAAATTTGTAAAGAATAGAAATTTTTGTCTAACATAGGCATATACAAGGCCCTGGGCTCACTCTAGCACTTCAAAGTGCATTGTTCCAGTGTTCTGCAGAAGGGAAATCCAGGAGCAGGGCTCAGAGCTGGTGAAGTCCAGGCGCAGGGCTCAGAGCTGGTCAGAGTTCAGGAGGAATAGGGCTCAGAGCTGAATTGAGTCTTCTGGATTAATCTTAACAAGTAACCAGCCTTGATCACTTTTTTTTTTCTTGTTTAGTTCACATTTATTCATTCTTTCTCTTTTTTCTTTTTTTCTGAGGTAGGGTCATGCTCTAGCCCAGGTCGACCTGGAATTCAGTATGTAGTCTCAGTGTGGCCTTGAACTCATGGTGATCCTCCTACCTCTAGCTTCCCGTGCTGGGATTAAAGGCGTGCACCACCATGCTGGGCTCTTTTCCTTTTTTTTTTTTTTTTTTTTAAATTAACAACGTATTTTGTATGGATACATCATGTGTTGGTACCCTCTTTTCCCTTGTCCCTGCCCCCTTTCCGTTGAAGATGCTCCTCCGTGGGGTTGTAAGTATTCCCTATGGGGTTGTGGTCTCTGTATTGTCTGAACAGCAGTCAGTTATTTTTCAGTGGGAGGGAATGCTTCTGGGCATGATGTGTCAGCTTGTGGCTCTTACAGTCTTTCCACTCTCCCACAAAATTCTCTGAGCTGTGCTGGGTGAGTGGTTTTTTTTTTTTGTTTCTTGAGGTAGGGTCTCACTCTAGCTCAGGCTGATCTGGAATTCACTATGTAGTCTCAGTGTGGCCTTGAACTCATGGAGATCCTTCTACCTGGGCCTCCCGAGTGCTTGGATTAAAGGTATACGCCACCATGCCTGGCTGTGGGTGAGTTTTAAGTCTACTTCAGTGATGAGCTCTTCGGAGCCTCTGGATCTCTGCTTTGGTAGGTGTTGTGTCTCTCTTTTAAAAAACATTTTATTTTTATTTATTTACTTGAGAGAGAGAATATGAATGTGGATGCATCAGGGCCTCTAGCCACTGCAAATGAACTCTAGATACACGTGCCATTATGTGTATTTGGTTTACGTGGGTTCTGGGGAATTGAACTGCTAAGCCATCTCTCCAGTCCCCCCCCCCACTTTGCTTTTTTACACCTGGCTCTCTCTTCCTCATTTTATAAAGTCAGGAATATATCATCATCATGGGGCTTGTTGTCATGATTTCCTCTAATCCCAATGACCTCCCAAAGGTCTCAAATACCATCAACATCTGAATTTAAGGATTAACTTTTCAGAATCTAAAGTTTGGTGGGGAGGACAAATTCCATACATGGCAAAGGTGTTCCAGTTACCACGGAGAGTCCTGCACTTCCCTTCTCTCAATTATCCCTGCTTATCACATTCAGAGCCATGGAATAACTTGCTCAGGCCAAGGAAGGCCCAGGCTGCAACTTGAATCCAAGCCATCTTAAATTTTGGGGTTAAAAAGATTTTTTAAAATTTATTCATTTATTTGAGAGCAACAGACAGAAAGAGGCAGAGTAGGGAGAGAGAGAAAGAGAGAGAGAGAGAGGGAGAGAGAATGGGAACATCAGGGCCTCCAGCCACTGCAAAGGAACTCCAGACGCATGCGCCACTTTTTGCAGTTGGCTTACATGGGTACTGGAGAATTGAGCCTCGAACCCAGATCCTTAGGCTTCACAGGCAAGCATTTAACCGCTAAGCCATCTCTCCAGCCCTGAACCCAAGCCATCTTAATCGCCAATGCCTGAACACAGGCTACTATCCCCAGTACAAATTACAGTGTGAGAGCTAGCACGTAGCTATCCAAAGAAGGCTCAGAGGAGAGAGACACTGATTCCGACGGGGAAAGAGGTGGCGAGATGAGGGAAGGCAATTCTAGGCCAAGAGGAACAAACAGCAGTGGCCTCGTGGAGGGATAAGCATGCAGAATGACAATGACCTGGCATGGCAAACCTGACAAAGGTCATATTGTCAAGGGCCTTGACTGCCACCCTAAGGGGCGTAGCTTTATTCTGTTAAGCAAGGAGAGGTGATTAGAGGGTTTCTGCACTGGGAAAGGTGTAATTGGAGCTCTGCTCTGGGAAGATGGTTCCGTAAGCAGGGTAGTGGGCGCATTGGCAGGTGGGGTACAGAGTTGGGGAAAAGACTTGGACCTGGAGAAACCAGTTAAAGAGACAGCGCACTGAGGATGTGAAGCTTTGGGGAGGTGAATGAAACCAGCAGGGATGAAATGGAGGGATCCAGACACCTGAAGACGAATGAATGCACGTGAAGGCTGCGGCAGGCCGACTGCACGGGTTTGTTTATTCGTTATTAACTGACACGTATGAATTCTGGGCCCGGTTTAATGCTAGTCTAGTATTGTGTTTTGAAAAAAACATTTTTTTTTCATTTTTATTTATTTGAGAATGACACAGAAAGAGGCAGATAGAGAGAGAATGGGTGCATCAGGGCTTCCAGCCACTGCAAACGAACTCCAGACGCGTGCGCCCCCTTTTGTATCTGGCTAATGTGGGTCCTGGGGAATCGAGCCTTGAACTGGGGTCCTTAGGCTTCACAGACAAGCGCTTAACCGCTAAGCCATCTCTCCAGCCCTACTTTTTTTTTTTTTTTTTGAGACAAGGTCTTTGTCTTCCAGATTGGCCTTAATCTCATGGCAACCCATGAGTACAGGCACAAGCCATCACATCCAGTCTGTCACTCATTTTTAACTTAAGTTATTTATTTACTTAATTATTATGTGTTTTCTGATTTAGCATATGTGTGTTTGTGTAGGCCTGCGCATGGATGTCAGAGGACAACTTCTGGGTCAGTCCTTGCTTTCCACCTTATTTGAGGCAGGGTCTCATTTGCTTCCCAGTTTGAGAAAGCCTCCCACCTCTGCCTCCCATCTCACTGCTGGTGAGAGTAAAGAAGATTAAAGAAGACTGAGTCCAACTTTCACATGGAGTCTAAGGATCCAGATTCACCTACTCAGGGTCATGGGGCAAGCTATCCAAAGAAGGCTACTGAGCCATTGCCCCAGCCCTCAGTCCGATCATTTAATTTTGTTTATCATTTATTTATTTATTTATTTGAAAGCAACAGACTGAGAGAGAAAGAGGGAGAGAGAGAGAAAGAGAGAGAGAGAGAGAGAGAGAGAGAGAGAGAGAGAGAGAATGGGCACGCCAGGCCTCCAGCTATTGCAGATGAATTCCAGACGCGTGCTCCCCCTTGTGCATCTGGCTAACGTGGGTCCTGGGGAATTGAGCCTCGAACCAGGGTCCTTAGGCTTCACAGGCAAGAGTTTAACCCATCAGCCATCACTCCAGCCCAGTTCGATCATTTTAAAACAAGGAGTTCCCAGATTTTCATTTTGCCCTGAGTGCCAGGTGTTTGTCCCGATTTAGTGTTTCAGAGCCAGACCAACTGGATTTAAAGTTCCTAATCTGACGTGGTGGCAAACACCTATAATCCCACTATGGGCAGTGGAAGCAGGAGGATCAGAAGTTCAACATCATACTGGGCTACATAATGAGTCTGAGCCTAGTTTAGATGAGATTGTCTCAAAAAAAAAAAAAAAAAAAAAAAAAAAAAAGCCCAAAAAAAAAAGAAAAAGAAGCTTAGCATGGTGGCACACACCTTTAATCCTAGCACTCGGTAGGCAGAGGTAGGTGGATTGCTGTGAGTTCAAGGCCACCCTGAGACTATATAGTGAATTCCAGGTCAGCCTGGGCTAGAGTGAGACCCTACCTTGAAAAACTAAGAAAGAAAGAAAGAAAGAAAGAAAGAAAGAAAGAAAGAAAGAAAGAAAGAAAAAAAAACCCAGCTACATCTCTGACAAGACAAGAGGACTCTAATGACTCTCCCTGGCCCCTCCCTAGTTATCAGCTGAGAGTGATACTAATTACTCTGCAAGGTTCTCATGAGAGCTGGGGAGAAGTGTTAATAACTATCATTCTCTGGTGATTGAGTCAGGTGAAGGAGGGAGCATCGCATGTATTTCCTTCTTCATTTATTATTGTTTTTAAGGGTCTCACCTATCCATCGAACTCCCTGTGCAGCAGGGGATGACCTTGAAGCCCCAGTCCTTCTGCGTCCACCCCCGGGGCTGGGGCGATGGACAGGAGCCGTCCCACTGGCTCTCAGCATTTGTACAATAACACCCTGAGTCACTACGCTCTCCTGCGGCGAGTCGGCCACGTACTGATAGTCAACCCTGGCTTACGTGTAGGGTGTCAGTCCCATACGGTCATGTCTCCTGGTGACATCTGTGTAAGGACATTCTCTGGTACTTGCACAGTGATAAAGTCACCTAATGATGCAACAGCCTGAGGGCATTTCTCCCATGTCCCTGAAGTTAAGCAAAGCATCACTGTGAAGATGTCACGATTTCTACAGGAAACAGACCCAGAAGTTATGCCAATCTTTTTTTCTTTCCTTAAAAAAAGTCTTATTTATTTATTTGAGAGAAGGAGAGAGAGAAAGAGGTAGATAGAGAGAGAATGGGCATGCTGGGGCCTCTGGCCACTGAAAACGAACTCAGGATGCATGCTCCACCTTGAGCATCTGGCCTCATGTGGGTATTGGGGAATTGATTCTGGGTGCTTGGGCTTTGCAGGCAAGCATCTTAACCACTAAACCATCTCTGCCAGCCGGTCCCCCTTTTATGCCATCCTTCAATGGTGGAGCTGGGATTAAATTCCTAGTCCATCTAACTTCCAAGGCTGGCCTGGCACAGTATCTGATACATACTGTGTACAATCTATACTTCCTACATACAACCTATATTAACTATATGTAACTATTCTCATTACTATTAATTCTGAAAATTTATTCATCAGGACCTCACAGATGCTAGTAAGAGTTCTACCACTGAATTATATTCCCAGTTCTTGCTTCCTTTGTCCTTATAGGGTTTGTGGTGTGTATGAGTGTGTGTGTGTGTGCATGTGACATGTACATGTGTGTCTCCAGCGAAGGACATTAGGTATTCTCCTATACCATTCTCCTGCCTGATATATAGTCTCTCATTGAACTTAAAAACTCACCAATTCTTGGCTAGGCTTGCTGACTAGTGAGCCCTGGCAATTCTTTGTACCTTTCATTACTGAGGTACAGGTGTGCATAACCACACCTGGCCTATTTTCTTTTCTTTTTCTTTTTTTTTTAATTGAGGTAGGGTCTCACTCTAGCCCAGGCTGACCTGGAATTCACTATGTAGTCTCAGGGTGGACTTGAACTCATGGCGATCCTCCTACCTCTGCCTCCAGAGTGCTGGGATTAAAGGCATGCACCACCATGCCTGGCTATCATTTTTCCCTCTTCTTATTTTTTAAAATATTGATATTATTTACTTATGTATTTATTAGATAGAGAGGGAGAGAATGGATTCACTCCAGATGCATGCACCATCTTGTGTTTCTGGCTTACCTGGCACCTGGAGAATGGAACCTTCTTTATCTTTCCTCACTAATGTTGGCTTGAAGTCTTTCCTGTCAGATATTAGAATAGTGACCCCTGCTTGCATTTGCTTGAAATACCATTTTCTATCCTTTCACCCTAAGACAGTGTCTATCTTTATTTAACTTTTTAATTCTTTAATTTTTTTGAGGTAGGGTCTCACTCTAGCCCAGGCTGACCTGGAATTCACTCTGTAGTCTCAGGGTGGCCTTGAACTCATGGCGATCCTCCTACCTCTGCCTCCCAAGTGCTGGGATTAAAGGCGTGTGCCACCATGCCTGGCTGACAGTGTCTATCTTTATTGGGAGATGAATTTCCTGGAGGCAACAAATGGCAGGATCCTGCCTTTTAATCCAGTCTGCAAGCCTGTGTCTTTTGGTTGGGGCATTGAGGCCATTGATACTAACAGTTTTTATTGAAAGGTATGTATTTATTCTCTCCATTCTTGTTTTGTAGTGCTTCCTGATTTCTCTTTACTCACTTTATTATTATTATTTATTTATTTATTTGAGAGCGACAGACACAGAGAGAAAGACAGAGGGAGAGAGAGAGAATGGGCGTGCCAGGGCTTCCAGCCACTGCAAATGAACTCCAGATGCGTGTGCCCCTTGTGCATCTGGCTAACGTGGGACCTGGGGAACCAAGCCTCGAACCAGGGTCCTTAGGCTTCACAGGCAAGTGCTTAACCGCTAAGCCATCTCTCCAGCCTTACTCACTTGTTTTAACTGTTATTTGAGTGTGGTTTATTTTTACCTATTTCCTCCTGTGTGTGTTCTGCTTTCTCAGTGTGAAGGATTCCTTCAAGTATTTTCTGTAGAACTGGATTAGTTGTCATAAATTCCACTAGCCTGTTTTTGCTGTGGAATGTCCTTATTTCTCCATCAATTTAGATAGATAACTTTGCAGGATAAAGTAATCTTGGTTGACAGTTGTTATCTTTCAGAACTTGGAATACATCATTCCAAGCCCTTCTGGCTTTTAAAGTTTGTGTTGAGTAATCTGCTGTATTCCTGATGGGCTTGCCTACGAAGGTGGCTAACTGCTTTCTCTCTAACTGCTTTCAATATATATTTTCTTTGGTTTGTGTGTTTAGTAGATTAATTATAGCATGATGAGGAGAGGTTCTTTCCAGGTTTCGTCTGTTTGGTGTTCTAAAAGCTTCCTGTATCTGCATTCTCATTTCTTTCCCAATTTGGAAATTTTTTTCTTCTATCTACTTTCAAGCCTCTGGATTGAAATTCTCCTTCTATGATACCCTGAATTCTTATCTTTGATCTTTTCATAGTTTCCTGGCTATCTTGAAATTCCCATTCATACGTTCCTATTAGCTTTTCTATCTCTTTGTGGACTATATTAGATCTACTACCTGGTTTTCTAGTTTAGATATTCTGTTCTTTCCTTCATCCATTCTCCTGGTGAGATTTTCCACAGAGTTTTTTATTTGATTGACTGTATTTTTCAGAGCTAGAATTTCTTCCTGGTTTTTCTTCAGTATTTCTATTTCCTTATCATGTCTTGTAATGACCTCCTTATTTCATTAAGCTGGTTTCCTGTGTTCTCTTGGAATTCCTTTAGAAATTTGTTTTCTTTTTTAATTCCTTTGTTTTTTTCTCTGATTCCTTTGATTTCTTTGAGTATAGACAAAGTCCTTTTTTTGAAATCCTCGTAGGGCATTTCATCTAAAACAGTCTCATTGGGTGCCATTTCTGATGGATTTATAATTTTTGGTGGGATTGTACTGTCTTGATTCTTTGTTTTTCTTGTATTATAATGTTGCAATTTTTGCATTCTGAGTTGATTTGATGCTTGGGTTTTCTAACAATCTGTGGTGCTTTTAGATTTGGAACTCCAACTTTATATACCTTCAGAGTAGGAGTTTAAATTGCCAAGCGTAGCTCTTGTCCTCCAACCCAGCCACTGAAGTAGCCCTAGGTGTTGACTTTGCCCGCTATGCAAGTACTCTAGTGGGCTGGGTGGAGCAAGTTACTGGCAAGTTCTAAGCAATATACACACTCAATAAAAATCAGCACAGAGTATACAAGTGTGGGGATTAAAATGAACAGATAGGGGCTGAAGGGATGGCTTAGCAGCTAAGGCATTTGCCTACAAAGATAAAGGACCCAGGTTTGATTCCCCAGGACCCACGTTTGCCAGATGTACAAGGGAGAACACAAGTCTAGAGTTTGTTTTCAGTGGCTGGAGGCCCTGGAGCGCCCATTCTCTCATTCTTTCTCTCTCTCTCTCTGTCAAATAAATAAATAAATAAAATATTAAAAAAAAACCCTGAACAGATAACCTTATAAAGCCAAAATCCCTAAGAGTGTGTTTGTTGCTCTCTACCTTTAATCCTGTCAGGTGGGAAGTTGAGATTTCTGTTCTGAATTGAATTCCAGGTCATCCTGGATCTGAATCAGACCCTGCCCCCAATAATGACAGAAGCAAAAAAGACAAAGGCCCTATAAATCTGAAAGCATGAAAGGCAATAATATCCAATTCCCAAATATAGCTTATTTGAAAATGGTACAACCAACCAAGAAAATGTAACCCATAACCCGAGCTGACATGAAAGGAGAGATTAGCACTTCCAGTGCAGGCCTGTGAACCTGCTTGTTTTCGTCAGTTGGCCTTGTTACCTTTTGGGGTGGCTTCCAATCTCACCAAGGCTGAGTGCCCACCTCAGTCCCTCTGTGCTGTGCCGTGGAGCTGGAGTTCTGGTCAGCTGCACTGGGTGCCCTGCCTCCGGGGCCCAGTGGCTGGGGGATGGGAGAGTGCAGAAGCCTGGAGTTGTACTGGAACTGCTTAGCTGGTCCCACCTCTCTCAGCGGCTCCTTAGCTGATCTCCGCTGTCTTTCCTTCAAGTTTCTTGGCTTTGCAGGGAGGCTGATGAGGTTGGAAAAAATCCTTTTGTTTGGCCTCTGCTCCTGCAGCTTAGTGCCAGGTGGGCGGGTGGTGCTGATGGGAGCGCGGGCTGCATGGATCAGGGCCGGAGAGCCTCAGTGGGATTCTGGCCATTTTCCTCCTTTCTGGTGGATCTTGGTCTCTTGTGCTTTTCCACCATGGTTAATAAAAACCTATACACCTTTAATTTTCAGAGGAAGAGTGTATTTTGCTGTGGTTTTGCCTAAGCCCCTCACTAGGCTAGTTTGGTGTGGTTCCTATGCCTCCATCTTACCTGGAAATTCCCCTCTTTTTATTTTGGTGGTGCCAGGGACCAAACCTATGGCATTGTATATGCTAGGAAAGTACTTTACCGTTGAGCTACAATCCCTCCTATATATACTGGTCAATGCAAACGGCCCAGAATAGGGAGGCAAGATAACCTGTTTCTCCCCATCATCACAATGAACAGGGCTGGCCCTGTGGCTAAAGGTCCTGGCTGTCAAGAAAAGAAAGAACTGTATAAATGAACATATTTTTTTTTTTTTCCCAGCATTTTCTCTTTATGCAGCAGGTTTACTCGTTGCTTTGGGTTCTTTAGGAAATTATCTACTTTGGGCTGAAGTTTTATACATCTGTCCCAAAGAGATTACACCCTTTAGAAAGGTGAGTATAGCTGCTGAGTCTATGTATACTGCTGAGTCTATATATACTGTGAGGGCTTTGGAATCCAGAAAATCTGGTGTGTGTGTGTGTGTGTGTGTGTGTAAAATGAGCTGCTCTTCATCAGTCAGTCAATCACTCGTCCTGATGAGAAATGGAGCAGGGTCAAGGACTAGTCAATGCTTATTAAACAAACAGAACAGCTTCCCTGGATATATAAATGCTTTGCAAAGACTTCACAGCAATAAGCAAGGTAGATGTTTAAGTCCCACTTCATCATCTTTTTTCCCTCAAGATAATTGCTTCACCTCCTTTGAACTGGGAAGAGGTTACTTTGCACTCTGAAACTTTTAGGGAATTTAGGAGAATTCTTCAGCATGTAACAAAAATAAATAAATGTCCATCGAATGAAGTTGAGCTTGGTGGAATTGCAGGGCTCTGGACAAAGAGTAAGGTCTAAGTGCTTAACTAGATTCCACAGTTGCTGGAACCTAGGACCTTCCTCTTAAGACCCACTGGCTGAAGCAGATTGAAATTGTTATGCAGGAGATCTGGTGGTTGAGAGATTTTCTCTGACCCAACCTCGCTCCACCTTTAAGATATCTGGTCCCAGCCCCATCTAATTAGCCTCTGTTGTTTTTTTTTTAATAAATATTTTTATTTATTTACTAGAGAGGGACAGAGAGATAGAGGATGAAGGGATGAATAGTTAAGACACATGCACCACTTTGTGCATCTGGCTTTACGTGGGTCCTGGGGAATTGAACCTGGGCCATCAGGCTCTACAAATGAGTGCCTTAACCAGTGAGCTATCTCTCCAGCTCCAGCTTCGGTTTCTTGTTTTTCTCTGCAGTCCGGGCTGGCCTTGAGCTCCAGATCCTCCTGCTTCCACCACCCAGTGGCTAGGGTGACTGTTGGGTAGCGCCACACCTAACTCGGACCTGGCTGCTGACACTTTTCTACCTCCAGGATCTTGATTCTGTGTCACCAGCTTTCCTGACTTAACCATGTGACTATTGGGCTGTTAATCTCATACAACATCCATAGGAAGTCTGTGTTAACTTGGTAAACAAACGATCACATGAGAACTGATGCTAATAATGACCATGCATTTAACACTCACATGTCTATAAACTTACACCAAGTATTTCAGATGAACTATCAAATCTATCCTCTCAACAGGCTTATGAAATGGGGTGAGGTTTAAGGGTGTTGTAGGCTGGGGGAATAGTCCACTAGTGGTGTGCTTGCCTGATATGCATGCAACCCCATCCTTGCCAAAAGGAAAGTGGTGGGCATCAAAACTGGTTAATCTGGGCTGGAGGGATGGCTCGGTGGTTAAAGCACTTGCCTGCAATGCCTAACGACCTAGGATTCAATTCCCCAGTACCTATGTAAATCCAGATGCAGAAAGTAGTGCATGCATCTGCAATTCATTTGCAGTGACTAGTGGCCCTAACACACCCATTTTCTCTCTTGCTCCTTGCAAATGAATAAATAATAAAATATTTTAAAAAACTGGTTAATTGGGCTGAGGAGATTTCTCAGTGATTAAAGTCATGTGCTTGCAAAGTCTGCCAGCCTGGGTTCAATTTCCCAGTACCCACATAAAGCCAGATGCACAAAGTGGTGGGTACATGTGCCTGGAGTTCTGGCCTACCTAGGTCCAGGGGAATCAAACCTGGATCCTTTGGCATTGTAAGCAAACGCCTTAACTGCTAAACTATCTCTCAAGCCCTCAACTTCTTTTTAAAAATAAATAATTTATTTATTTGCCAGGGGGAGAGAGAGCTAGAAGAAGCATGACAGTGTCAGGGATGTAAACAGACTCCAGACATATGCACCACTTTGTGCACTTAGATTAAAAAAAAAAAAAAAAAAAAAAAAATATATATATATATATATATATATATATATATGTATGTATGCATGTATGTATGTTATTGACAACTTCTATACTTACAGACAACAAACCATGGTATTTCCCTCCCCCCCACTTTCCCCTTTGTAACTCTGTCACATGTGTATCTGGTTTTATGTGGGTACTGGTGAATCAAACCTGTGCCAAGTTTTACGAGCATGTGCCTTTAACCACTGAGCCATCTCCTCAGCCCCTCAGCCTCTTTATTTTTATATTCACTTCCCCCAAAATATTGGTTCACTTTCCAAAATATATGTTTTTAAAAAATATGCTTAAAATATATTTATTTGTTTATAAGGACAGAGAGAGAGAGAGAGAGATAGACCCTGCAAACACCACTTTGTGTATTTGGCTTTATGTGAATACTGGGGAATCAAACCCAGGCCATCAAGCTTTGCAAGTGAGAGCTTTAACCACTGAGTCATCTCTCCAGCCTCAAGATATGTTTTTCTGTTTGTTTTTTCAAGGCAAAGTCTTATTTTAGCCCAGGCTGCCTTGGAATTCACTATGTAGTCTCAGGATGGCCTCGAACTCAAGGTGATCCTCCTACTTCTGCTTCCTGAGGGATCAAGGGCACGCACCATCATACTCAGTCCAATCTCTCTCTTTCTTTATCAACTCCATCTCAGCTATCTATCTATCTATCTATCTATCTATCTATCTATCTATCTATCTATCTATCTAACAATCATTATGTGTGTCTGTGTTTGGTTTTTCCAGGTAGGGGCTCACTCGAGCCCAGACTGGTCTGGAATTCACTACATAGTCTCAGACTGGTCTCAAATTCATAGCCATCGTCCTATCTCTGTCTCCCAAGTGCTGTTATTAAAGGCATGTACCACCATACCCAGCTCCAAAAGGTCTTTTATAAGCTCCAGTGAATGGTGAGGAACGTTTTGGCTTAAGAATCTGTCAGTTTAGAGCCAGGAGTGGTGGCACATGCTTTTAATCCCAGCACTCGGGAGGCAGAGGTAGGAGGATCTCCATGAGTTCGAGGCCACCCTGAGACTATATAGTGAATTCCAGGTCAGCCTGAGCTAGAGTAAGACCCTACCTCAGAAAAAAAAAAAAAAAAAAATCTGTCAGCTGGGTGTGGTGGCGCATGCCTTTAATCCCAGCACTCGGGAGGCAGAGGTAGGAGGATTGCCGTGAGTTCAAGGCCATCCTGAGACTCCATAGTGAATTCCAGGTCAGCCTGGGCTCGAGTGAGACCCTACCTCGAAAAACAAACAAACAAAAATAAATCTGTCAGTTTATGGGCTGGAGATATGGCTTAATAGTTAAGGTATTTGCCTGTGAAGCCAAAGGATCCAGGTTCAATTCCACAGGACCCAGGTAAGCCAGATGCACAAGATGGCATATGTGTCTGGAGTTTGTTTGCAGTGGCTAGAGGCCTTGGTGCACCCATTCTCTCCCTCCCTCTTTTCTCTCTCATTTATTTTATTATTTTCTTTATTTATTTGATAGAGAGAAAGAGGGAGAGAGGGAGAGAGAGAGAGAGAGAGAGAGAGGGAGAGAGAGAGAGAGAGGAAGAGAATGGGTGTGTCAGGGCCTCCAGCCACTGCAAACAAACTCCAGACACATGAACTACCTGGTACATCAGGTTAATGTGGGTCTTGGGGAATTGAACCTGGATCCTTTGGCTTTGCAGGTAAACACCTTAACCTCTAAGCCATCCCTTCAACCCTCTATTCTCTATCTGCCTCTTTCTCCCACTTTCTCTCTTTCCCAAATAAAAATAAATTTTAAGAAAAGAATCTGTCAGTTCATGAGGGTATTTCAGTTTCTAGTCTCCTCAGTGCTTTCTGATTCCAAAACATGCAAATATACAAGATTGCATTCCAAACAAGTAATAAAATTAAAACAGTTTATCCACAATAAAGTTTGCGAAAGTGGAACATTTGTTTTCCCCATGAGTTCCCTGATTAAGACAAACTCTTCCAATTCACTGAACTCTAAGTTGTGAAAAAGAATCAGAAATCATGTATCACTTTGGCAGTTTTGAACTTTTCATTACATTGTGGTTTATTTATTTAAGGGAGAGAGAGAGAGAGAGAAAGGGAGGGAGGGAAAGAATGGGTGTGACAGGGCCTCCAGCCACTGCAAATGAACTCCAGATGTATGTGCCACTTTGTGCATCTGGCTTTACATGGGTCCTGGGGAATCAAACTTGGGTCCTTTAGCTTTGCAGCCAAGAGCCTTAACCTCTAAGCCATTCCTCCAGCCGCACATCATAATTTAAATGGTAAATGTACTGTCTTGGCTTGCCTCTCCTAAGAAAGTTAGTGCTGGGGGTGTTTCCCATAGTTTAGGAATGTCCCCAGAGATTCTGTTTACCGCCTTGTCTCATCTCTGCTCCTTCCCGCTTTCGCCTTGCCTCACTCACAACAGTGGTTGAGACTCAGGAAAAGGAGGAGGAAGTGACCCTGGCTGTGGGATCCACTGTAGGCCTGCAGTAGTTTCCAAAACCAGGTACTTGCCTCTTACTGGCAGCGTCTCCTCAGCCGGTCCAGAAACACCAAACGTGGGAGTGAGGTGGAGGACAGAGCAGGGGAAGGAAGAGAGAGAAAAGGGGAGCCAAACTGCAGGGCTTGCGCAATACCTGTGCAACCGACCCGAAGAGCCTTGGGTGGAAACTGGAAAGTCACTAGTTGACAAGGCTGGCTGAGTCATCACTCCACTCCAAAGGCTCCCCTCCGGAGGTGCAGGGCATTCTCCCCAGGCCTCCTGAAAGCTTCAAGACTGATGTTCACTTTGCTTCTTGCATCAAATGTGTGTGTGTGTATTTATTATTTATTTTATTTTTCAAGGTAGGGTCTCACTCTAGCCAGGCTGACCTGGAATTCACCTTGCAGTCTCAGGGTGGCCTCGAACTCATGGCGATCCTCCTACCTCTGCCTCCCGAGTGCTGGGATTAAAGGTGTGCGCCACCATGCCCGGCTTAAAATATTTTTAAAATACGTAATTTAATTACTTGATGGGTGGGGAGAGGAAGGGAAAGAGGCAGATAGAAAGAGAATGGGTGTACCAGGGCTTCTAGCCACTTCAAACGAACTCCAGATTCATGTGCCATCTTGTACATTATGTGGGTACTGGGGAGAATCGAACTTGGGTCCTTAAGCTTTTCAGGAAAATGCCTTCGGTGCGGGGAGAGGAAGGGAAAGAGGCAGATAGAAAGAGAATGGGTGTACCAGGGCTTCTAGCCACTTCAAATGAACTCCAGATTCATGTGCCATCTTGTACATTATGTGGGTACTGGGGAGAATCGAACTTGGGTCCTTAAGCTTTTCAGGAAAATGCCTTTGGTGCGGAGTCATTTCTCTAGCACCTTTCTTTCTTTCTTTTTTTTTTTTTTTTTTGGTGTTTTGAGGTAGGTTCTCACTCTAGCTGAGGCTGACCTGGCATTCACTGTGTAGTCTCAGGGTGGCCTCGAGCTCATGGTGATCCTCCTATCTCTGCCTCCTGAGTGCTGGGATTAAAGGCGTGTGCCACCACAGCAGGCCCCCCTTTTTTATATGTTTATTTGAGAGAGAGAGAGTGAGTATGAGCACTCTAGGGCCTCCTGCGACTACAAATGAATTCCAAATGCATGTGCCACTTTGTGCATCTGGCTTTACTTCAGTACTGCGGAATTGAACCCAGGCCATTAGGCTTTGCAAGCAAGAGCCTTTAACCACTGAGCAATCTCTCCAGCCCTTTTCTTGTATTTTTAATTTTATTTTGGGTTTATTTTGTGGCACTGGGGCTTAAATCCATGGTCTATGCATGCTAAGCAAAACTGAGCTACACCTTCAACCTTGTATTTTTTTTTTTTAATTTTTTTGTTCATTTTTTATTTATTTGAGAGCGACAGACATAGAGAGAAAGACAGATAGAGGGAGAGAGAGAGAATGGGCGCGCCAGGGCCTCCAGTCACTGCAAACGAACTCCAGACGCGTGCGCCCCCTTGTGCATCTGGCTAACGTGGGACCTGGGGAACCGAGCCTCGAACCGGGGTCCTTAGGCTTCACAGGCAAGCGCTTAACCGCTAAGCCATCTCTCCAGCCCCCTTGTATTTTTTTTTTTTTCTTTTCTTTTTGACAGTTTTTTACTCTGTAGCCCAGGCAGGCCTCAAACTCAGGGCAGTCCTCTGCTCAGCCTCTTAAGTGGTAGAATCACAATCATGCGCTACCAAGACCACATCAGTGTTCACTTTTTTTTTTTTTTTTTCCCGAGGTAGGGTTTCACTTTAGCCCAGGCTGACCTGGAATTCTCTATGTAGTCTTAGAGTGGCCTCAAACTCACAGCGATCCTCTTACCTCTGTCTCCTGGGTTCTGTGATTAAAGGTGTGTGCCACCACACCTGGCTCACCTATGTTTATCTGAAGCTCAAGCCATTCTCTATAACACGGAACAGATCTTCCGCAAAACCTCCTTTAGAAGTCCAACATTGTGGGTCCTCAGTCCTCAGCCGAGAGGGGACGGTCCCTGGACCTCCTGGGAACGGTTCCCCTGGGTTCCAGCACCCTGCAAACAGACTGAGCCCAGGGAACTGACAAAGGCGTTGTTCTTCAGCTGTTTACTCGAATTCTCGCGTTTACTCACCCACAGTTCAAGTGTTTCTTAAGTGCTTACCAAGTGCCAGACATCGTTTTAGGCACTGAATTGACAGAATGAAGTAAAGTTCTTACTGGGCGCGGTGGCTCATGCTTGTAACCTTGCGTGTGGGTGGCTGACGGCAGAAGGATTGCAGGCTCACAAAAAAACCCAAAACACACAAACGTCACTGTCTCCCGCATGGCGGTACTCATGGTAGTACAGAAGAACAAGATAAAATTATGTTTATACGTTTACGCTACAAAGTTAGGCAATGATAGTCCTATGAAGAAAAACAAGGCAGAAAGCTGGGAGTGCTGTCGCATTCCTGTGATCACAGCAAAGGGAGTCTCGGCCGGAGCATCAGGAGTTCAAGCACTTCCTTGACCACATAGTAAGCAACAGAGTCATGAGATGCTGTCTCAAAAAAAGACCAAACCAAACTAAACAAACAAGAGACCCTCACCAAAAACAAAAATAAAGAATAAAGCAAAGAAAAAGAAAAGAAAAAGGACCAAAAAAAAAAATAAAAAGCAAGAAAAATGATTATCTAGGGGCTGGAGAAATGGCTCAGTGGTTATGACACTTGCCTGCAAAGTCTAAGGACTCAGGTTCAATTCTCAGTACCCATGTAAAGCCAGATGGCCAGGTGGCACATATGTTTGGAATTCGTTTGTAGCAGCTGGAGGCCCTGGTGTGCATACTCTCTCTCTCTGTGTCAAATAAATAAATAAAATATTAAAACTGAATGCCTAAATACTACTTTTTTTAATGCGAGAGAGAGAAGAGAGTGAGCATGCGAGAGATAATTGGCACGTCAGGGCCTCTAGCTGTTGAAATTGAACTCCAGATGTATGTGCTGCCTTGTGCTTATGTGTGACCTTGTGTCTCTGGCTAATGTGGGTTCTGGGGAGTCGAACCTGGGTCCTTAGGCTTCACAGGTAAGCGCCTTAAACTCTAAGCCATCTCTCCAGCCCCTTTAGTACTATTTTGCCTGTGAATTCTTCACACATATGCAGACAGCTTTATGAATGGAGAGGTGGGCCTCGGGGCATTTGCCTATTGGCACATGACCTCTTTCCCCACTGGGCCTAAGCCCAGTGAGCTTCCCCTGTTCTGGAAGGCTCTTAGTGAAGGTCTGGGGAGGCAGGGAAGGAAAGCACCGGTCTGACCCACATGTTCATGCAGAGATTAAGAACAGAATGAGTTGTCACTGAAAATATGTGCTTTGTGTATTTCAAAGATAAGTATTTTTTTATTGCTAATTAGGGTTGGGCTCACACACATTTGTCACGTTAGTATGTCAGATTCATTTCCAACCCAACTGCCTTAATTAATCTTTCTCTGTCCACTCTCTGGTGCAGTCTGGCTGCAATTGAGGCTGCTAGGGGTAAAGGAATCTTTCCTTAGAAGATCTTGACTTTTATATTATTTCCCCTTATCTTTATTTTATTTATTTATTTATATTTTGATTTTTCAACGTAAGGTCTCACTCTAGCCCAGGTTGACCTGGAATTCATTCTGTACTCTTAGGGTGGCCTCGAACTCACAGTGCTCCTCCTACCTCTGCCTCCTGAGGGCTGGGATTAAAGGTGTGCGCCACCACGTCTGGCTTGAAAACTTTGAACTTTAAAACTAAATCCAGAGTTTGGGTACTGTTCAAGAGAACTGAATATGGCAAATGCAAGAACTGGCTTATCATAGTGAACCTCAGTCATATTCACTAGCCTGTGTTGTGCTGGGGAATAGAAGCCAAGGCCCTGTGTATGCTAGGCAAGCACTCTCCTGCTGAGCTACATCCATAGCCCTTGTGTTTTGGAGACAGGGTGTAGCTAGGAAATCCAGGTTGTCCTGAAACTCTCTTCCTTCTGCTTCCACCTCCCAAGTGCTGGGATTACAGGTGTACACCGCCATGCCTAGTTCATAGTAAACTTTTAGAAATAGAGCAATGGGCGGGGTGTGGTAGTGCACGCCTTTAGTGCCAGCACTCAGGAGGCAGAGGCAGGGGGATTGCCGTGAGTTCGAGCCCAGCCTGAGACTACATAGTGAATTCCAGGTCAGCCTGAGTTAAAATGAAACCCTACCTCAAAAAACAAACTAACAGGGCTGGAGAGATGGCTTAGCGGTTAAGCGCTTGCCTGTGAAGCCTAAGGACCCTGGTTCGAGGCTTGATTCCCCAGGACCCACGTTAGCCAGATGCACAAGGGGGCGCACGCGTCTGGAGTTCGTTTGCAGTGGCTGGAGGCCCTGGTGCGCCCATTCTCTCTCTCTGTCACTTTCAAATAAATAAATAAAAATAAACCAAAAAACAACAACAACAACAACAACAAAAAACCAAGGTAGAACTGGGTGTGGTGGGGCACACCTTTAACCCCAGCACTGGGGAGGCAGAGGTAGGAGGATCACTGTGAGTTCAAAGCCAGCCTGAGACTACAGAGTGAATTCCAGGTCAGCCTGAGCTAGAGTGGGACCCTATCTTGAAAAACAACAACAAAAAAACACAAAAAAACCCAAAAAGCAAACAAACAAAAACAAAGCAAGGTAGAGGGCTGGAGAGATAGCTTAATGGTTAAGGTGTTTGCATGCAAAGCCAAAGGACCCAGGTTTGATTCCCCAGGTCCTATGTTAGCCAGATGCACAAAGGGGCGCACGTGTCTGGAGTTCGTTTGCAGAGGCTGGAATCCCTGGTGCGCCCATTCTCTCTCTCTCCCTCTATCTGTCTTTCTCTCTGTGTCTGTCACTCTCAAATAAATAAAAATTAAAAAAAATACATTTATAAATAAAAATTAAAAATAAAACCAAACAAACAAGGTAGAAAGCAATTGACTAAAGGTGACCGCTGGCTTCCACATGTAGGTGCATCTACATATCTATGGACATGCATGCAGACATGCATGCATACCACACACATATGCATGCCGAAAATAATAAAAGAACAGCGTGGGACCTATGATATTGCTCAGCATGTGTGAGACTGAAGAAAAAAATAAGGGTGATAATTTTTCTACCCACATTTTTTTCATTTGGTTTTCAAAGCAGGGTCTCTCTCCAGCACAGGAATTCCCTATGTAGTCTCAGGGTGGCCTCGAACTCACAGCAATGCTCCTACCTCTGCCTCCCAAGGGCTGGGATTAAAGGTGTGCGCCACCACATCCGGCACTTTTTTTTGATTTTTCAAGGTAGGGTCTCACCCTAGTCTAGGATAACCTGGAATTCACTCTGTAGTCTCAGGGTGGCCTTGAACTTATGGTGATCCTCGTACCTCTGCCTCCCCAGTGCTGGGATTGAAGGCATGCGCCACCACGCCTGGCTTTACATTTTCTTTTTTTTAAAAATATATTTTATTTATTATTATTATTAGAGAAAGAGACAGAGAGAGAGAGAGAGAAAGAGAGAGAGGAAGAGAGATAGAGAAATTTCAGCACTCAGGAGGCTGAGGCAGGAAGGTTGCAAGTTTAAGGCCTACATGATGCTACATGGTAAGTTCAAACTCAGCCAGAGTTATATAGACAGACATTAACCACCAGCCAACCTACTCACAAAACTAAAGTTAGGCTAAAAAGTAAACCAACTTTGCACTGATACCCAGCCCACGGTGGTTCCCCATATCTAAAATCCTTGAGGCCAGAAGAGTTTTAGGACTCAGAAGCTGACCTGCCACTCCTAGTGAGGTCCCTTCCAGCACAGAGACATCATTTATCTTACTATTTCTGCAGCCAAAGGCTAGCCAGGCCCAGGGAATGAGATAAGACCTATAAATAGGCTCCCTTCAGTTCAGGTCAGGCCAGGCCGCAACACCCAGTGAGTTACGCAATGCCTTGTGGTTTGAGGAGCTTCTTGAATTTCAGAATTGTGGATAAGGAATAATAGACTCTTATGCTCTCCGTGCCCTTGTTGGCTCATTTTCTTATTAATCAACTGGAGTTGACAGTTGCCAACATTTAGAGTCTTTAAGGGAGACTCGCTGTGTCCCTATCCCCTGGTTGCTTCTGAATAGGAGAAAGGTGAGCTTTGGAGACTAAAAAAGTTACCTGTAGATGCTAATAAAAAAGTCAGTTTAGGGCTGGAGAGATGGCTTAGCGGTTAAGCGCTTGCCTGTGAAGCCTAAGGACCCCGGTTCGAGGCTCGGTTCCCCAGGTCCCATGTTAGCCAGATGCACAAGGGAGCACATGCGTCTGGAGTTCGTTTGCAGAGGCTGGAAGCCCTGGCGCGCCCATTCTCTCTCTCCCTCTATCTGTCTTTCTCTCTGTGTCTGTCGCTCTCAAATAAATAAATAAATTAAAAAAAAAAAAACCTGACTTTAAAAAAGTCAGTTTATGGAAGTCTGACAGATGGTTCATATAAGTTCTTGCAAATTCTAAAAACGTTGGGAATTTTGGAGACCAAAGGGACTGGAGGGAATTGACCATCATGCCTGTCCACAGGTCAGGACAGATGGGGACAGGAGGCGATGGCACAGGCCTGTACATGGCATTTTAGCTGGGTGGCAGAGGGCCGGTACGGGAAATGGAGGGTTCCAGTCTCAAGTGATGAACCACTGATCGCTGTTGAGAGAGACTGGCGGCCTGGTTGCCTGCCGAGTTCTCAGCCTCTGCCAGCGTGCGGGCCTCTCTTCTGGGCCAGGGACGTAGCTCAGTACTATGGCCCTTGCCTAGCCTTTGGAAGGCCATGGGTTTGATTCCCAGCTGCAGCAGGGACCTCTGTCCTGTTCTGTCTTTTGTCTGAATTGTCCCTAGCAGACTGAATCTTGGTGCTTGATCATGATAAGCCAGTACTCTACACCGTGTGACAGAGCCTCTGTCTTTCCCTTTCCCACCAGTAACTGGTACTGCACTTGGACCACACAAAATTTGGTAGATTACAAGAATGTAGGTCTGGGGATTTCGCCCAGTGGCAGAACCCCTGGCTCATGTGTAAGGCTCAGAGATCATCACTACCACCAAAACAAACAAACAAACAAACAAACTCCAACAAAACAACAGCAAAATAGTATTAAGAACTTGTTAATCATTTCTTAATATTTTCTTAGTTTTCTGTATTTATTTATTTTGGTTTTTCGAGGTAGGGTCTCACTCTGGCCCAGGCTGACCTGGAATTCACAATGTAGTCTCAGGGTGGCCTTGAACTCACAGCGATCCTTCTACCTCTGCCTCCCAAGTGCTAGGATTAAAGGCGTGTGCCACCATACCTGGAATGATTTTATTTATTTCTATGGTACTTGGGATCCGGTCCTTGAATAACTCTCCAGACCAGACCAGACCCCTCGCCTCCCCACTAGCCCAAACCCACCCAGTGCATGTGCTACCATATCTATCTTTTTAAAAAATATTTATTTATTTATTTATTTGAGAGATAGAGATAGAGAGAGAGAGAGAGATAGATAGATAGATAGAGAGAGAGAGAGAGAGAGAGAGAGAGAGAATGGGTACGCCAGGGCCTCTAGCCATTACAAACAAATTCCAGATGCATGTGCCTCCTTGTGCATCTGGCTTACGTGGGTCCTGGGGAATCAAGCCAGGGTTCTTTGGCTTTGCAGCAAGTGCTTTAAATGCTCAGCCATCTTCTCCAGCACCATATCTAGCATTTTAATGTGTGCACTAGCAATGGAACTCAGGTCTTCATACTTGAGAACAAACATTTTACTGACTGAGCTTTTTCTCCAGCCCTGGCTCCGGCTCCCTCTTCCCTCCCTAGCCCAGGCTGACCTCAAACTCACAGTGATTCTCCTACCTTAGCCTCCCAAGTGCTAGGATTAAAGGTATGTGCTTTTCTTTTTTCCTTTTTCTTCCTTTGAGGTAGGATCTCGCTCACTATGCAGTCTCAGGGTGGCCTTGAATTTACAGTGATCTACCTACCTCTACCTCCCAAGTGCTGGGATTAAAGGCGTGAGCCACCAAATCCAGCTTTTCCTTTTTTTTTTTAAATTTATTTACTTGACAGAGAAGGAGGGGGAGAGAGAGAGATAAAGAGAGAGCAAGAGAACGAGAGAGAGAGCGAGCGAGAAAGAGAGAGAGAGAGAGAAAGAGAGAGAATGGGTGTGCCAGGGCCTCTAGCCACTGCAAATGAACTCCAGACATGTGTGTCCCCTTGTGCATCTGGCTAACGTGGGTCCTGGGGAATTGAACCTGGGTCCTTTGGCTTTGCAGGGACATGCCTTAACCGCTAAGCCATCCTTCCAGCCCCTGCTTTTTTTCTTTCTGAGTAAAGGTCTCACTATGTAACTCAGGCTGGCTTGAACCATTCCTCAGGTAAGCAAAGACAGATAGGAAGGGCTTAGGATCCTAATATCTCCCTTTAATGACGTACTCCTAATTCCTAACTTCCTCCTGTTAGACTCAACCTCCTAAAGGTTCCCCCACCTCTCTCTAGCCCCATAGGCTTGGATCAAGTCTTCTGCACCTGAGTGTTTGAGGAATGTCTCCAAATCAAAGTAGGGGATATAGAAAGTGCCTTGCAGAGCCTCAAAGGAAAATAACACTTAACTTGGATTTCACTGAAATGTGAAACATGAACTGAGCAGGTACCACTGCTGTAGGTCCTGAGGCAAGAGAAGATCTACAGGGAGCCTCACATGGAAGGTGATGGGCGTTCCAGTAGGTGAGGGCTGCGGCTGGGGGTGCTCAGGGGCAGGATCCTGAGAGCCCTCTGGGCCGTTGTCAGCGAGTGATTTGAAGTATCTAAGCAGGGATACAGTACAACCTGATCCGACTTTGTATGATGCTCTGGAGGGTGCTACGGATGGTGGGGAGTCCCCTGTGCTTCCCACTGAGTGATGTACCGCACCTCCATTTTGTTTCCCCTGCTGGGAAAATAGTCTGTAAGCAAATTTTTGGGGAAACATGGCAAACCATGTGAAAGGGGTCAGAAATTCCTTTTTGTCCCCTTTGACGTGTGTGTGTGTGTGTGTGTGCGTGTGTGTGTGTGTATGGTGCGTGTGCAGGTGTGCATGGAGGCCAGAGAATGTCTGGTACCCCTTGTGTTGTGATACTGTCCCACTCGGTCCTTTGAGACCCAGTCTCCCGCTCCTCTCCGAGTTGACTTGCTAAACTAGCAGAGATCCCGTCTCCGCCTCCCGAGCGATCGATTGCATGTGGGCTGCCACGTCCGCTTGGCAGAGAAATATTTTTCAAAGCCCTTAATTCATTCGTTTAAAGCCTTAAGAGCACAGTGCTGAGAGCTTTGTTTTGGTGTGATTCTTTTTCATTTTGCACTTTTGTACAATATATTATTTAATCAAGTATGCATGTTCTTATGTTCTTTTTTTTTTTTTTTTTCCAAGGCAGGGTCTCGCTCTAGCTCAAGCTGATCTACAATTCACCATGTAGTCTCCGGTTGCCCTCAAATTTATGGTGATGCTTTTACCTCTGCCTCCCAAGTGCTGGGATTAAAGGCGTGTGCCATCATGGCTGGCCCATATTATTTTTTATTTATTTATTTGAGAGCAACAGACAGACAGAGAGAGAGAAAGGGGGAGAGAGAGAGAGAGAGAGAGAGAGAGAGAGAGAGGTAGGATGGGCACGCCAGGCTCTCTAGCCACTGCAAATGAACTCTAGATGCATGCATCCTCTTGTGCATCTGGCTCATGTGGGTCCTGGATAGTCGAACCTGGGTCCTTTGGCTTTGCAGTCAAATGCCTTAACCACTAAGTCATCTCTCCAGCCCTGTATATTCTTTTTTTTTTGAGGTAGGTCTCACTGTGGATCAGGCTGACCTGGAATTAACTATGTAGTCTTAGGATGGCCTCAAACTCACGGTGATCCTCCTACCTCTGCCTCCGAGTGCTGGGATTAAAGGCATGTACCACCACACCCAGCCAGAAACAACTTTGTTATCCTCAGAAATTCATCCACCTCCTTTAAGGTAGGGTCTGAAGAGATGGCGACTGGTTAAAGGGACTTGCTTTCAAAGCTGATGGATTTGCTTTGATTCTCAAATAACCATGCAAAGCCAGATGCTCAAAGTTGCATAAGCATCTGGAATTTGTTTGCAGGGCAGGAGGCTCTGACATACCCATTCATTCTTACTCTCCTCCCCCCCCCCAAAAAAATATATATATATATATATATATATATATATATATATATATATATATATATATATATGAAATAAGGAGAGAGAGGGGGAGGGAACCACTGAGCCATTTCTCTAGCAATATATATAAATTCTTTTTTTTTCCTTTTTGAGTTGGGGTCTTGCTTTAGTCAAGGCTGACCTGGAATTCACTATGTAGTCTCAGGGTGGCCTTAAACTTACAATGATCTCCTGATATGATTTTTTAAATAGAGTTTTTATTTTCCTCTAAAATATTTTTATTTATTTATGAGAGAGAGAGAGAGAGACACTATGGGCGTACCCAGAGCCCCTTGTCACTGCAAATGAGCTCCAGATGCATGCATATCTGGTTTTATATGAGCACTGGGAAAGGGGAATTGAACATGGGCCAGTAGGCTTTGCAAGCAAGCACCTTTAACCTCAGAGTCATCCTTCAGCTCTTTAGAGAGTTTTAAAAGCCTTTTAAAAGTCCAAGAACATTTCTAACAATGGCCTCTAGCAAAAACTGTCATGTTTTCTTTCTAGGCATCACAGGGTACCATTGACATGCAATTTACACCTCATAAGACTAATCCACGGTACACCTTCCATTAGCATCTCAAACAGCCATGTCTACTGATCTGGTTCCCATCCCCAAGGCCAATCTGGTTACCCATGCCCCTTCTTCAGGCTGCAGGCGTCCTTACAGTTTGGGATGGTTCTCACTCTTGCTTGGTATGTAAGGTGTGAAGGTGCTATGATTTGAAGGTCTCCACCAAGACTCACATTGAAATTAAAATATATATTTATTTATTTATTTTCATTTTTATTTATTTATTTGAGAGTGACAGAGAGAGAGAGAGAAAGAGAGAGAGAGAGAGAGAGAGAGAGAGAGGGAGAGAATGGGCACTCCAGGGCTTCCAGACACTGCAAACGAACTCCAGATGCGTGTGCCCCCTTGTGCATCTGGCTAATGTGGGTCCTGGGGAATTGAGCCTCAAACAGGGGTCCTTAGGCTTCACAGGCAAGCGCTTAACCACTAAGCCATTTCTCCAGCCCTATTTATTTATTTTATTTAGAGATAAAGAGACAGATATATAGAGAATGGGTGCACCAGTGACACTAGCCACTGCAAACGAACTCCAGACTTACATGCCACTTTGTGCATCTGGCTTATGTGGGCTCTAGTGAATTAAACCTGGGTCCTTAGGCTTTGTAGGCAAGTGCCTTAACCACTGAGCAATCTCTTCAGGCCTCATGTTGAAATTGAATCATTACTCTGAGGTGTTAAGAACAGGGGATGAGGCAGGACTGATAGGAATGATTAGTCCACACATGCATTAAGAATTAGTGAGTAGGGGGCTAGAGAGATGGCTTAGCAGTTAAACACTTGCCTGTGAAGCCTGAGGATGCTGGTTCGAGGCTTGATTCCCCAGGACCCACGTTAGCCAGATGCACAAGGGGGCGCATGCGTATGGAGTTCATTTACAGTGGCTGGAGGCCCTGGCACGCCCATTCTTTCTATCTGCCTCTTTCTCTCTCTATCTGTCCCTCTCAAATAAATAAATAAAAATAAACAAAAAGAATTAAAAAAAAAACAATTGAGTAGATGGGTCATGGTAGGAATGACTTATACAAAGTTTCTCTAGCTAGCTCACTGTCTCACCTCTCCACCTGTCTGCCATGGTAGGATGCAGCATGATGCTCTCACCGACAGCCGAGATGAGGCCAGCACCATAATCTTGGGCTTCAGAACCATGAGCCAAAATAAATAATTTCTCTGTAAGTTACTCAGCCTTCTGTACTTTGCTACAGTAACAGAAAGCAGACTAAGACTGAAGGCCAAGGCTTTATTTACTTCACCTGGGGGAAAACTGTCTAGTTAATAGCCACAGATGAGTAGCATCAGGTTAGCAGGAGAAATTTCCAGTAGCTCTTCCTCAGAAGCTTGTCTGGGGTCTCTGCAGACCATCCCTGATATAGTATAGGCCCCAGAAACCTGGGAGGGGACGGTAAGGAAGAGGGCGGAGGGGCCACAGGAGGTCTAGGCTGAAGTCGCAGAGTAGCCTGAGTCGGAGAGTCTGTATGAAAATGCATGGAGCAGGGGAGCAGCCTACGCCTGGAATTCCTGCACTTGGGAGGCCCAGGCAAGGGAATGATGAGCTTGAGGCCAGTCTGGCCCGATTGCATCTGTTTTTTTTTTTTTTTTTTTTTTGTCTTTGTGTGTGTGGTGTCTGCAGGTGTGCATATGTGCACGTGGAGGCCAGAGGAGAATGTCAAGTGTTCTTCCTCTGTTGCTCATCTGCTCGTCTCCTTGAGTCAGTCTCTCACTGAAACGGGAACTTCCATTTTTCCATTCGATTGTCTGACAGCAATGCTCTGCTCTCTGCTCCCCACAGGACTGGGGTTACAGGCATGTGTGGCCATGCACGGCTGCTTAGTGGGTGCTGGGGCATTGAACTCAGGGCAAAGCAGGTCCTGATGCTTGCATAGCAAGTGCTCTTATCCACTAAGCCATTGCCCCAGCCTCCTTATTTCAGCCCCCACAACTTTTCTTTTTGAGACAGGGTCTCATGTAGCTTAGGACTGGCCTCAATTTTCCTGTGTACCGAGGATGACCATGAACTTCTGATTCTCTTGCCTCCACCTCTGGCGTGCCTAGATTACAAGTGCACACTATGTTTTATTTATTTATTTATTTGAGAGTGGCAGGCAGAGAGAGAAATAGGGAGAGAGAGAAAGAGAGAAAGAGAGAGAGAGAGAGGGGGGGGGGCGGGAGAGAGGCATGCCAGAGCCTATAGCCACTGCAAATGACTTCCAGATACATATGCCACCTGTGTATCTGGCTTATGTGGGTCCTGGGGAATTGAACCTCAAACTGGGGTCCTTAGGCTTCAAAGGCAAATATTTAACTGCTAAGCCATCTCTCCAATCCCCTCTTTCAACTTGCACTTCTCAAAGCATTTGAATACAAAACAAAAAGCAAACATGTAAGGTCAAATTCTGCCCTCCACTGACAGGATCTATGTGTGTGTGGTTTAAAGAACCGACATGATTCCCAGGAAGAAAATGATAATGATCTTTTAGAACAGATAAAGGATAAAAATAGGTCAACATTTTCAGCCTCTCACCTTGTCATTGTCCCTTTAAGGCTCTTCCTGTCAGTGTTTGGTGATGTCTGTGTAAAGCCATGTGCCTTCAGCTTATGCTCTGGGTGAGGTAACAAGGTAACATTTGAGAAAACGTAGAGGAACTTTGGATCTCCACAGCGACATGGCAAGACAGAGTCCTTACTTTTATTTCTTCAAATTAAGGCTAGGGGATCATCCATGTGACACTTGGCCATTCTGGTGGAAGAATTCAAATTTGATGGCTGGGATGTAGCTCAGTCGGTAAACACTTTCCTGGAATGTTCAAGGCCCTGGATTCAACCCCCGACATACATACCAGCTCAATAAAACATTCAAATTTGATCATAACAAGATAAATTTTAGAAAAATATTTTGTTGGGATATGCTTTTTTGTATATATCTATATCTATATCTATCTATCTATCTATCTATCTATCTATCTATCTATCTATCTATCTATCTAATCTATCTATCTATCTAGACACACACATATATAAACTTTTTACTTATGCATTTGCAAGCAGAAAGAGAGAGTGAGAGAGAAAGAGAGAGGAAGGGCACATCAGGGTCTCTAGCCACTGCAAACTCCAGACGCATGTGCCACTTTGTGCATCTGGCTTTACGTGGGTACTGGGGAATTGAACCTAGGTGATTAGGCTTTGTAGGCAAGTGCCTTAACTGCTGAATTATCTCCCCAGCCCCTATTGAGATATTCTTTTTGTTTCAAAGTAGAAGAACTAAAGATATGGTGTATTATGGCTTGTGTATGAAATGTTTCCTACAGCCTGTGTGTCTGAACACTAGTTCCCCGTTCGGGGTGCTACTTTGGGACGCTGTGAAATCTTTATGAAGTGAGGCCGTGTTGGAGGAAGTGGATCCCTGCGAAGAAGGACTTGAGGGTTACAGCTGGCCTCCTGGCTGACCTCTCTGCTTCCTGGTCATAAGCTGGGGTGCTGACTCCTGCCTCTGTGAGCCAAGCTGCCAGCCATCATTCCTTCCCTGCTAGGATGGACTGTGTTGTGGCTTGAATGTGAAATGTTCCCAGAGGCTCACGTGTTTGAACACTGGGTCCAGACCTGGTGGTGCTGTTGGGAAAGTTATGAAACTTTTATGAGATAGAGCAATGCTGGAGGAATTGTTTTTTAAATCTTTTTTTTAAAATTTAAATTAATTTTGTTTTTAATTAAGCTCATACTTGGTATGGCTACAGCATGTGTTGGTGCCATCTTTTCCCTGCTCAGTGGGGTTGCTGGTATTCCCCATGGAGTTGTGGGCTGTACATTGTGAGAGCAGAAGTTAGTTATTGGGGGGAGGCAATGCCTTTGGGCATGACATCCCAACCTGTGGCTCTTGCAATCTTTCTGCACCCTTTCTGCAATTTTTCTTTTGAGGCATGCCCAATAGACTGGCCTTTTTTTTTAATGAGAGAGAGAGGAAGAATTGGCAACCAGGGCCTCCTCTACTACTATAATTGAACTCCAGACGTATACACCACCCTGTGCTCATGTGTGACCTTGTGCATGTGTGACCTTGTGCGTCTGGTTTACTTGGGATCTGGAGAGTGGAACATGGGTCCTTAGGCTTTGCAAGCAAGTGCCTTAACCACTAAGCCATCTCTCCGGCCCCATGTGGCTTCATGTACTTTAGTGTTGAGCTCTTAGGATCCTCTGGACCTCTGCTTTGGAATGTGGAGTATCTTCAGTATCGGTCTCCTTCACCCTGGAGCTAACTGTCAGGCTGACCATGGGGGCAGCGCTCTTGCTGGTCTCTCCACTTCCTCTGTGGTCTTGCCGGAGTCTTGACTAAGATGTGCAAGGTGGCTTATCTCCTCTGGTCTCGCCACTCTGCACACACATCCTTAGGAGCAGGGGATTCGGGAGTTGGGCACTTCCTTCAATCAGGAAGGCAGAGCAAAGCTCTGCCTCTTCAGTGCGCATGCATGGCCCAGGCAGCCCCAAGCCAGAAGCAGGGGTAGGGGGACCAGGGAACTGGGAGGTGGGGAAGGAGGGAACTGGGAGCTCTGGCCTACTCATTCTGCTTGCATACCCTCTGGAGCAGGGGATCTTAAATCATATATATATGATAAATGCACTTAATTATTTATTTAGATGTTTAAGCTCTTATACTAAGTTTTTTTTCCTCAATTGTTATTAACATTTTCCATGATTATAAAAAAAAAAAATCCCATGATAATACCCTACCCCTCCACTTTCCCCTTTGAAATTCCATTCTCCATCATGTCCCCCTCCATCTCTATCAGTCTCTCTTTTATTTTGATGTCTAATCTTTCCCTCCTCTTATGATGGTCTTGTGTAGGTAATGTCAGGCACTGTGAGGTCATGGATATCCAGGCCATTTTATGTCAGGAGGGAGCACGTTGTAAGGAGTCCTACCCTTCCTTTGGCTCTTACATTCTTTTTTTAAATTTTTTTAAAAAATTTTTATTAACATTTTCCATGATTATAAAAAAATATCCCATGGTAATTCCCTCCCTTCCCCATCGACACTTTCCCCTTTGAAATTACATTGTTCATCATATGGCTCTTACATTCTTTCTGCCACCTCCTCCGCATTAGACCCTGAGCCTTGGAAGGTGTGATCAAGATGTTACTTAGTACTCCAGCCACTTCTTTCTAGCACTATGATACCTTCTGAGTCATTCCAAGGTCACTGCCATCTGAAAAGAGAAGATTCTCTACCCAAAGTGAGAGTAGCGTTAATATAAGTGCATGAATATTAAGAGAAGTGCTTACTGGGCAGTTTGATAAGCATAGTATATACATTTATCCAGACATTTGCAGATGTTACACCCCTAGGGCTCATGACTACCCCTGTTTTAAGTTTTCAGTATCAGGGATGTGTTCCCCCCCCCCCCCCATGGAGTGGGCCTCCAGTCCTATTGGAGGGCGGTTGGTTTCCACTATGACAGACATGCCACTATTGCACCTGTTGGCTCATTTGGCCTGGCTGGCCAATTATAAGGCTTGCAGTGTCCACTGTTGAGTATCTTCCCTGGTGGTATCTCTCTCCCATTGAACTACATGTAGAATGGCTTCTTCCAGCTTTCTGTCAGCTTGGTAGTGAGAGGAGCATTAATATATGGGTATGAACATTAAAAGAAGGGCTTACCAGGTAGTTTGGTGAACATAGTATATACTTTTAGCCAGACACCAGCAGATGTTACAGCCCCAGGGTTCATGACTACCCCTGTCGTAGGTTTTCAGTATCAGGAATATATTCCCTCCCATGGAGCGGGCCTACAGTCCAATTAGAGAATGGTTGGTTTCTCCCATAACAGACATGTCACTATTGCACCTGTTGGCTCATTTGGCCTGGCTGGCCAAACTTAGGCTTGCAATGTCCACTGTTATTTATTTCTACTGCTGACTTCTCTCTCCCATGGATGGAGACATACATGCAGTGTAGTTTTTTTTCCAGCTTTCTGTCAGCTGGCCTATAGGGAGGAGGTTTTTAGCTCAGCTCCAGCAAGATTGCTTTTTCTTTTCTTCTTCTATTGGTTTTTTCTAGCTTTCTTCTTTTTATACAGTCCAGGACTCCCCAGCCCATGAGATAGCACAACACACACTCAGGATGTGTCTTCTCACCTCAATTAATATAATCTAGAAAAATCTCTAGCAGACATGCCAAGAAATTTGTTTCCATGGTGATTCTAAAGGCTGTCAAATTGATAACCAGAGATTAACCATCACAGAATGGAAATGAGGGAGGTGACAATAAAAATGATAGTGAACATTTATTGAGTGCTTTTCATGTGCCAGGGCTTGTTCTTAACACTTGACACATATACTAAAACCAAGTGATAAATCAATACCTCATAAAACACAATTGGTTATATTGGCAATTATCTCCAGTCCTCTGCCACTGGCATACTCACGTGGGAGCGGAATGCAATTCTGATCTTCTGAGGAAGAAGGGCCCTCTGGACTCCAGGCTTCAGTTTTACTTTTATCCCAGTCCCTTCCTTTTCTTGCCCTGCCTCTTCCTGTCACCCACTGACTTTTAACTTTCACATGTAAATCTTCCCTACCCCTTACCTCTTCTGCAATGCCCTTCTCCCACCCTTGCCCCTTCTCCTCATAGGAGTTTGGAGGGGCAGAAGAAATGGGGTGTACCCTTTCTCATCAGTTATATATCAACTGTTTACATGTTTGTGCTTTTTGTGACAACATAGGCCAATTGAAAATGCTACTCTTCATTAGCTGGGCCATGTCTCACACCCACATTTATTTTCTCCTAAGGTGGGGGGGGGTCCTCATATGTTGCCAAGGCTGGCCCTGAACTCCAAGCCTGCCACAGACTCACATCACACATTGCTGAGTCTTTTGTCTGTTTGCTTTTGTTTTTGGTATAGGGTCTCATGTAGTCCAGGCTGTCTTTGAACTCTAGGCAAGGATGGCAGCGCCGCACCTGGATTTTACTGTGCTGGGAATTGGATCTAGGGTCTTCCACGTGCTAGACAAGCAGTCTACCAACTGAGCTACATCCCAAGCCCCCATATTTAGCTTTTGGCCAAGAAATGACTTCTATTTCTTGTCCTGTGTAATTTTCTCTCTCCTTACTAACATCATTTTGTGTTCTATTTCCTTTTCCTACACAGTGTACACAATATGCCCTATTATTTCTGCTATTCCCCAGCTATTAGTTTCCAAGATAGAGTCTCATAATGCTGCCACCATCACTTTCTCTTATGTCCTTATTATTAATCATCTGATGACTTTTTTCTTTCAATCATCTCACATCTTGAAAGTAAATTGACCTAACAAAAACCACCCTCCAGATGTAACACGGGCTAGACAATTGTGTGTGTGTGGGATTGTTAATTCTATGATGTATGCCTTGGGTTCTGTAGAAGATTGTTTTGGCCCCTGGAGCTGCACACCAAAGTATTTTTAGGGGCTTGTATCACTGTGCATGTGATTTACTTTTTAAGTTGACCAAGAAAGAAATTGCAGATGAAGAGAGTAAATATGTAAATAATGGCTGACTCCCTGACAGCAATAGGGATGTTTACTGTAGTACTCTTTATGTTTTTAACATCTACCAGATTTCAAGATAAAATGTAGCAAATGAAAGGAGCTTTCTTCTTAGTGACATAAACGGAAATTTTCTACTCCTTGCCATTCAGAGGAGATAATTCCAAGAATAAATGTATTGGGCTTGGAAGATGGCCCAGTGGTTAAAGACACTTGCTTGCAAAGTCTGCTAACCCTCTTATAATTCCCCAGTACCCATGTAAAGCCAGGTGCACAAAGTGGCACACGTGTCTGGAGCAAGAGGTCCTGGCACACTTATATTTTCTTTCTTGAATAAATAAACAAGCAAGTTTAAATCAAATTAGGTTTTTACATGTAGCTAAGTGCCAGTGTTTAATCAAAGGCACAGAACCTGTTCTCTTTCCTGACACACGGGGTTAATGTGTGCGATGGTTTGTATTAATTGCCACTTGACAGGATCTACAGTCACCTGTGAGGGATTGTCTTGATTGGGTACTTGAGGTAGGAAGCCCCACCTTAAAAATAGGTGGCATCATCGCATGGGCTGTGGTCCTGGGCTGTATAAAAAGGAGAGAGTGGGCTGGAGAGATGGCTTAGTGGTTAAGGCGCTTGCCTGCAAAGCCAAAGGACCCAGATTCAATTCCTCAGGACCCACATAAGCCAGATGCACAGGGTGGCGCGTGCGTCTGGAGTTTGTTATAGATTGCTGCTGCGGGCTCTGTTGTGCCCATTCTCTAGCTTTCTATCTGCCTCTGTCTCTCTCAAATAAGTACAATCTTTTAAAAATATCTTTATTTATTTATTTGAGAGCAACAGACAGACCAAGAGGCAGAGAGAGAGAGAAAGAGAGAGAGAGAGAGAGAGAGAGAGAGAGAGAGAGAGAGAGAGACAGCATGCCAAAGCCTCCATTTGCTGCAAATGAACTCTAGACACATGTGTCATCTTGTATATCTGGTTTCTATGGGTCCTGGGGAATTGAACCTGAGCCCTTTGCAGGCAAGTGTCTTAACCACTAAGCCATCTCTCCAGTCTTATTTTGTACTCTTTTATTTTAATTTTTAAAATTTTTGTTTTTTTATTTGAGAGCAACAGACAGAGAAAGAAGCAGAGAGAGAGCGAGAGAGAGAGAGAGAGAGGGAGATACAGAGAGACCGAGGGAGAGAATGGGCACTCCAGGGCTTCCAGCTACTGCAAACGAACTCCAGACACAAGTGCCCCTTTTTGCATCTGGCTAACATGGGTCCTGGGGCATCAAGCCTCGAACCAGGATCCTTAGGCTTCATAGGCAAGCGCTTAACTGCTAAGCCATCTCTCCAGCCCTTGTTTAGTACTCTTAAACTACCACCCACACTCATGTACAGTGGTTGAAGTGCCATCCAAACTATTCTCTTCCATCAAATTTGCCCTTCCAAAGACTTATCTGGGCCCAGACTCTCATCTATCCTCAGAATCTTAGAATGTTTGAACACAAGAAAAAATATGTTCATTAACACTTGATGTAGGAAACAGAAGTCATTCTTGAGAATTGCAGTGGCTAGAGATTTGATGTAGGGAGTTAGAGACTTATCAAATTGTGAAGATGTGAAGAACTGACGTTAGGGCACCATTGCATTTTTTTGGGGGGGTGGGTTCCCACTCTAGCCCAGGCTGACCAGGAATTCACTATGTAGTCTCCGGGTAGCCTTGAACTCACAGCGATCCTCCTACCTCTGCCTCCTGAGTGCTAGGATTAAAGACGTGTGCCACCATGCCCAGCTAGGAGGGTTCCCCCCCCCCATTCTTTGAACCCAGCTATGAGCCTTAAATATATCTGCCATCTTACTGCAAGAGACAGAAATGTCACTTTTGGCTTTCTAGTCTCTCTGGTGATGGAGGGACACAAGGACATGGGGATGGGTATTGAGTCCACACAATCCGGGATACGGTGGTCTAATGCTTTGCAAGTTCAAGTCTCCCACGCTCACTGGCTTTTCAGTGTTGCAAGGTCTTCTGCTGACATAGTCACGCTCTACCCTCTGTCCTCCCAATTATTCTTTCATAGCATGAAGGAGTAACTCACTAGACCGTATATGCTTGGAGTACCTTTAAAAAATTATTATTATGGGCTGGAGAGATGGCTCAGTGGTTAAGGTGCTTGCCTGTGAAGCCTAAGGACCCCCCTTTAGTTCCCCAGTACCCACCTAAGCCAGATGCACAAGGTGGTGCATGTGTCTGGAATTCTTTTTCAGTGGTTGGAGGTCCTGGCATGTCCATTCTCTCTCTCTATTTGCCTCTCTCTCTTTCAAATAAATACAAATTAAAAAAATCATTATTATTATTATTGCTATGCTTTATATATATATTTTTTTGAGGTAGGGTTTCACTCTAGCTCAGGCTGACCTGGAATTCACTACATATTCTCAGGGTGGCCTCAAACTCACAGTGATCCTCCTACCTCTGCTTCCCAAGTGCTGGGATTAAAGGTGTGCGCCACCACACTTAGCTTGTTTTGTAATTTTGACATTCAGTCTACTTATCCAAATTCAGTGACCAAAGCTCAGAGGCATTCAATAATAAAGTCTAGGTGCAGGGGAAATGGCTCAGCTGTTATGGTGCTTGTCAGTAAGCCTAACAACCCAAGTTCTATTCCTCAGGACCCACATAAGCCAGATACACAAAGTGGTGCATGTGTCTGGAGGCTGTTTGCAGTGGCTAGAGGCCCTGGTTTGTCCATTCATTCTCTTTCTCTTTCTCTCCTTGCAAATAGATAAATAAAAACATTAAAAAAAAAAAAAAAACAACCCAAGGAAGCCTAACCATTACTACTTCATTCCCAGTAGGTAACGGGTGGAATGTGTTTAATGCCTGCAGTACATGGAATACTTATTTTCCTCTAAGGCAGAATTTGCTCCATTCAGGAAAAGAGTCATTGAAAACTTTCCGTTTTCCCAGTATGTAGGAATGAATAAATCTTTCTCTTTGTCTGTAAAGAAGCGAAGCACAGGTTCAATGCACTCAGCTCCAAGCAGTTGACCTACATGTGGGGTCGACAGGATCGTGGGAGAAATAAAGATTGAGGGTTAGAAAAAGAATTCTATAGAAAACGTGCCCCCGAGTTTGCCCAGTGAAGAGGTTTGACCTAATCATGTCTTCGAACTCATCATTTTTAATAATCTCAACTTCCCCACTTCCTTAGATTTGTCTTTTTTTTTTTTTTTTCCCTCATAGCTGTCAAGAGCAGTGTGGGAATTGTTACAGTTTAGGTAATGCTCCCCAAAGGCCCATGTGTTAAAGGCTTGGTCCCTAGGGCCTGACCCTGTTGGGAGGTGTTGGAACCTTTAAGAGCTGGACCTAGTGGGGAGTCTTTTAGTCACGTGGGTAACCCTTAAAGGCACAGCTTCCATCTCCTTCTCTTCCTCTCTCCCTTATAGCTAGGCTATGAGGTGTAACTTGTCTACCCCATCACCACGTGGCATTTTGTCAGAAGCCCAAATTAATGGGACCCATTAGACTGAAACCTGCAAAGCCGTGTCCCCATGAACCTCTTCTCTTATTAATTTGCCTAATTTTAGATAGTTGTTGCAGCAATGGAAACCTGACTAACAACAATTTCTTTTTTGAGAAATTGAAATTAAGACCCCACCTTCTCCTCATCATGTGGCAGAAAGTCAAATATTGAGTTTAGTGCCAGGCCACGCTTCATAGACCTGATTTGATATTTTTCTTTGACTTATCAGAGGTAGTGAATAAAATATAGGTCAGTTCTATTTTGTAAAACATGTTCTTTCCTTCTTACACTTGTTAACTCTGGGGATTATATTGTAATATGGCACAGCTATATTTTTGATGTCTCTTTATGTGACATGTAATTCCTATACTTACAACTAATAACCATAAGAAGAAAAATTCCTTAGGACTCTGATGACCCAGCTCTTGCAGAGGGCACTTTGCCATCAAGATGACAATTTGATACCAGTTCTGCCTGTAGATCCTCTCACGCCAAACACCCAAAGTAGAAAACAAAATAATTGAGGGAAAGAACGTTATCATTACTTATTACAGTTAATGGATGGAAAGCTGTGGAGCCAGCAGATAATATGGCCTAAAAATCCAGGCTGGTGGAGGAAGAAAATGGTAGCTTCTGGAAATGAGGCTCAGGGAGCGGATGGAAGTAGCTGAACGGCATCCTCCTCTGGGATCCGGAGATAGCTTACTTATGAAATTAAAGTGCCAGAAAGCAACCTCCCTAAAACGTAACAAGCGTCAGATAAGATGTAATCTAGGAAATTGTAATATGCCCATCATGATGTAATGTTGTAATGGCGGTGGCTTTCTGAGCTGATAAGCAATATTGGAAAAGGTGAGAGGATGGGGGACTGACAAGCTTCAGAGTCCCCCACCCAGCAGAGAACGGGGGGGACACATGCCCTGACTGTCACTTCAGGGTTCTTTGCGGTTGGCAGGCAGACTTCCTGCGTGGTGAAGCGGGGGGTCAGGCGACCACATCCTGTAGCCCTGTCTCCCCAAGACCGCCCTGCCGCTTCGCAGCACCACTTCGGAGCCTGCTCTCAGCCAGCAGAGGCAATGTCTTAATTGGATTTCCCAGGTTAATTCTCCTGCTGGGCAGCATGCAATGAAAACAGGGTGGTCAGAATCCTGGCCACCGACAGTGGCCTTTCTCCATCCCTTTCCTCATTTGTAAAATCCAGGTGAAGTTCCCCACTTGGATTTTGGACATAAACACCAGGAAATGGATTTGAAAACTCAGAGTCCTCACCTGATTCCACATGTCTGGGGGTCCAAGCTGCTTGGTACTCCATCTTTGTCTATGTAAATTAACAAGTTTTGGTTTTGGTTCTGTTTGGGTCATTCACTGCTGTTTTTTTTTTTTTTTCTCCCTTTCCCATGCATTGATGCTACCACTGTTCATGGATGTGAACTTGACTGTGGGACTGGGTGGAGGAACTTGAATCCTCTGAGGCCGTGTTTCTGTCTGCAGGGGCAGAGCCACTGGGCAACATGAATAACATGGCTTGGTGGATCTCGTTTGCTCTGGGGGTGTTAGAAAACACTGGGGTACAGCTCCATGTGTAGACTGGTTGCCTAAAGCCTGTGTTCAACTCCCAGCACTGCATGAAGTCAGCTGTGGAGGCGCACACCGGGGACCCCAGCACTTGAGAGGTGGACACAGGAGGACCAGGAGTTCAAGGTCATCCTCAGCTGCATAGGTAACTGCAGGCCAACTTATCTCCAAAACCCAATCAAACAAAACAACAAAGAAAAACACAGCACATGTTCCTTTCTAGAAGACTTTTCTGAATATCCTGCTTTTCCTGGGTCCTTCCTTAAATTTGGTACACACTTCCTGCAGGGCAAAGGGGGAGAGTGTAATCCTGGGGCCGGGTTACCCGAGTTCAAGTCCCTGACAGTCGCCAACAGTCACTCAGCCCTCTCTGTAAACGGAGGCAGTCACTGTACTCATCTCTTATTCTCTTTGTGGGGGTTAAAGCAAGTGCGTAAAGTGTTGTGGTCACTTTCTTGTTGCTGGTAAGTTCTAGCTCTAGCCCAGGCTGACCTAGAATTCACTACACCGTTTTTCAGGCTGGCCTTGAACTCACAGCTATCCTCCTACCTCAGCCTCCTCCCGGGGGCCAAGATTAAAGGCGATTAAAGGCATGTGCCACCATGCCAGGCCAAAAGGGGTTTTTTTTTTTTTTTTTTTTTTTTTTATGTCTAAGGTAGGGTCTCATTCTTTAGCTCAGGCTGACCTGGAAGTCACTATGTAGTCTCAGGGTGGCCTTGAACTCACTGTGATTCTCCTACCTCTGCTTCCAGGATTAAAGGCGTGTACCACCATACCCTACTCAAAAGGTTTTTATTTTGACTTAAAGGATTGAGGGAAGCTTCATGATGGCAGAGGAAAACATGTCACAAGCAGAGGCTGGGCATCACTTCTGCCACAGCAGGTGGAAAACAGCAGCAGGAAAGTGAACTGAGCTCTGGCAAGGGGTGCTGGCTATTACACCCCCAAGTCTACCTCCAACAAAACACCTTCTCCAGTAAGGCTCCAGCTCCCAAATTGCCCCCAACTGGGGACCAAGCATTCAAAGAAGTCTCTTAAGGCTCCTGCCCAATTATGAACTTGTTTTTGCTGAGCAAGTCAAAGCCACACGGTTCTTGCCTATGTGGTCTGTCTGTGGTATGCCACCCACCACCATTTGCCACTTGGCATGTGTGGTGGTTTGATTCAGGTGTCCCCCATAAATTTTAGTGTTCTGAATGCTAGGTTCCCAGCTGGTGGAGATTTGGGAATTAACGCCTCTTGGAGGTGGTGTATTGTTGGGGGCGGGCTTATGGGTGTTATAGCCAGTTTCCCAGTGTTTGGCACACTCTCCTGTTACTGTTACCCACCTTATGTTGGCCCAAGGTGATGTCCACCCTCTGCTCATGCCATTGTTTTCCCTGCCATCATGGAGCTTCCCCCTTGAATCTGTAAGCTAAAATAAACCTCTTTTTTCCACAGGCTGCTCTTGGGCAGGTGATTTCTACCAGCAATGCGAACCTGACTGCAACAGCATGGGTTGCAGCCGTGCGGGGTCTGGTGTCCCGTGGAGCGCCCCCTCACTGATCACAGTTTCTTTTGCCCATGTGAGCCCCAGTCTGTGTTCACTGCATGAATCCTGGACCACTGGCCGAGTACATTCCATCTATATCTCTGAAGAACTGTCATCATTTATTTTTAAAAATTTTTAAAAAATATTTTATTTATTTATTTGAGCGAGCAAGCAAGCGAATGAGAAAGAGAGAGAGAGAGAGAGAGAGAGAGAGAGAGAGAGAGAGAGAGGGAGAGAGAGCACTAGTGAGCATGCCAGGGTCTCCAGCCACTGTAAATGAACTCCAGATACATGTTCCATCCTGTGCATCTGGCTTATGTGGGTACTGGGGAATTACACCAGGGTCCTTAGGCTTCGCAGGCAAGAGGCTTAACTGCTAAGCCATCTCTCCAGCTCCAGAACTTTCATCATTTTTGCCAGGGATGGTGAGGGCTGCTGCTTGAACCCATGGAAAGGAGGGTGCTTTAGCACAAAAGAGAGAAAAGAAAACCAGCTTGGGAATTCAGCTGTGCAAGATGTGGCTGGGTGCTTCCTGAGGTTAGGAGAGCGTGGAAGATGCCAGAAACTCAATGTTCACTCTCCCAGCTTCCTTCTCAGTTTAGCTTGTTTGTACCGACGGCGAGGTGAGTCTGAGTTGGTGGTCACCAATCCTGTGCTGAGCCTCCAAAGGTGATGGGCACTCACCCAGCACAGCCATCGGGGTGGACTCAGCATTTCTCTCGGGCTGGGGTTGGTCATGAGCATTTAAGTCAATGTTACATGCAGGCAAAACAGAAAATACAACCTGATCGCGCTCAGCGCCCTGGCATTTGTATTTCGCTATCAGGTGGAAAGAGAAAACAGAAAAGGTTTTTGAAAGAATGTTTTATTTATTTATTTGCAAGGAGAGAGAGGGAAGAAGAGAGAAAGAGACAGAGTGGGAGGGAAAGAGAGAATGAATGAGAATGGTGGCACCAGGGTCTCCAGTTCCAAAGGAACTACAAATGTATGGGCCACTTTGTCCATCCAGCTTCACATGATTACTGGGAAACGATTGCTGCGTTGATAGGCTTTGCAGGCAAGTGCCTTAACTGCTGAGCCATCTCTCCAGCCCCAGAGTGACTTAAAAAAATACTTTTTATTAAGACCTCATCACTGAAGCAGATCTAAAATGAACCCAATGTGGTTCAGGGAAATTTGCAGAAGAGGGGGCAGAAAGAATGTCAGAGCCACACATTGGGTCATGATACACGGAGACATTTCCTCTTACCTATAACTGATGGCTAACCCCACAATGCATGACCCATATTCCCCAACAAGGAGGGTCCATGTGGAGGGGGGAGGGCAGCGAGGAGGCTAACAATGGTACCAACTTGACTGTATTCACTGAGCAAAAAGTTAATAATAAAAAAACCGTTCATTGACAACTTCAACACATACAGACAATATATCATGATCGTAATCCCTTTCCATCATCTTCCCCTCCCCCTCCACTGAATACCTTCTTTCCACTAGTCTTTCTCCTATTTTTTTTTAAATATTTTTTTTTTGTTGTTCATTTTTTATTTATTTATTTGAGAGCGACAGACACAGAGAGAAAGACAGATAGAGGGAGAGGGAGAGAATGGGCGTGCCAGGGCTTCCAGCCTCTGCAAACGAACTCCAGATGCGTGCACCCCCTTGTGCATCTGGCTAACGTGGGACCTGGGGAACTGAGCCTTGCACCGGGGTCCTTAGGCTTCACAGGCAAGCGCTTAACTGCTAAGCCATCTCTCCAGCCCCTTTCTCCTATTTTTATGTCGTCATTTCCCTGCTTTTATTACAAAGGTCTTGTATAGGTGGTGTTAGCCACTACGAGGCCATGAATACCATGGCCACCTTGCGTCTGGAATACAGTGCTGCAAAGCGCTCCTCCGCTAGGTTCTTTCGGCTCTTACATTCTTTGTGCCCTGACTCCTGTGATGGTTGCTGAGCCTTGACAGGTGTGATAGAGATGTCTCACTTAGTGCCGAACACTCCACTGAAGAGTGACTTTTTCTTGAACCACTCCATCAATGGAGCAAGCAGAGCAGAACTGTCACTGCTGCACCCAGGGCCATTTCCTGCATGCAGGTGGGTGCTGAGAACCCACAACCAATGGGGCTCCCGGCTGACCTGGAACTATCTAACCCAGGTTTGCCTGGAGCCCGCATCACTCCTCTTTCCTCCGTCTCTGGAGAGATGGGGTTATAGGCATGGTGTGAGTGGTCTGCAGGATTCCTCCTGACTCCACTGCCGTAGGGCGTGGGCGTGCCCACAGTGATTTCTTCATCAGAGAAGCTAGCCTTTGCAGGAGTCCTGGTCACCATGCAAGGCTGCCACTTGAGCACCTAATCTCTCTATGCTGGCTGTCAGCAACCTGGTGGCTGCTCACCAGAGGCAGACTCTTGTCCCTAAGGGAGTCGTCCTGACCTTATAGTTCATCAGCTCAAACCTTATGAGCAGGATTATTAAACTGTAACTCTGAGTTGGCTATCTAGCCCAGTTTTCGTCTGTTCTGTTCTCCAGGGTTAGGCCAGGTAAATTGTCGATAACCACTAAAATATCATAATAGCCGGGTGTGGTGGCATATGTCTTTAATGGGCGGCAGAGGTAGGAGGATCAGTGTGAGTTTAAGGCCAGCCTGGGACTACAGAGTGAGTTGCAGGTCAGCCTGGGCTAGAGTGAGACTTACCTTGAAAAAAAAAATCATAATAATCAAGCTTTAATGGAATACTCAGGAAAGGACATAGAAAACAGCCCCTGACGAGCTAGGAGGGGTGACGCGATGTCAGAGAACATTATGTAGCGGGCTGAGCATGTTCCCTTGAAATCCCGTATTTGAGGGTAGTGTGGTGGTTCGTGCTTGTAATCCAGAACTCGAGGCTGAGGCAGGAGGAGCACCTGGAGTTTGAGACCAGCCTGCACCACATAGTGATACTTTATCTCAAAACAGAACACACACACACACACACTCACACACACACACACACACATACACAATTCCATGTTTGTGCCTCAAGGGCAGTAGTGTTTCACCTTTGTGTCTGCTGTACTGAGTGCTGCATGTGACACAAAAGATGAGACTAACAATATATGCATTAAGCTTATTTTGTGCTTGTCATCCTCAGCTATAGTATAGTATAATGTCTTTCTAGATTTTAGTTCAAGAATGTGCTACTATTCATAAAAATTAATCATTGTGAATATTATATTTTATATTTATATTTATTTATTTGGGAGAGAAGGAAGGAAAGAGAGGCAGATAGAGAGGAAGAGAGACTGGGCACGCCAGCTGCTACAAATGAAATCCAGACGCATGCTCAACCTTGTGTGTCTGGCTTGTGTGTGCCCTGGGGAATTGAATCTGGGTCCTCTGGCTTTGCAGGCAAGTGCCTTAAGTGCTAAGTCATCTCTCCAGCCCAATATTATGCTTTTTTGTTTAAAGATTTTATTTTCATTTATTTATTTGAATCAGGGAGAGGGGAGAGAGAGAGAGAGAGAGAGAGAATGGGCACACCAGGGCCTCTAGACACTGCAAACGAACTCCAGATGCATATGCCACCTTGTGCAATCTGGCTTACATGGGACCTGGAGAATTGAACCTGGGTTCTTAGGCTTCACAGGCATGCACCTTACCTGCTAAGCCATCTCTCCAGCCCATACTATGTTTTTAAAAGAAGATTTTATTTATTTATTTGAGAGCGTGAGCAAGCATGAGAGAGTGACAGAGGGGGAATGCCAGGGCCTTTGCAGCTGCCAGCAAATTCTAGATGCATGCATCACTCTGTGCATCTGGATTTATATGGGTACTGAGGAATTAAACCCAGGCTGTCAGGCTTTCCAAGCTAGGGCCTTTAATTACCAAGACGTCTCTCCAGACCTTCTTAAGACGGGGTCTCATGTAGCCCAGGCTGGCCATGAATTTGCTGTGTAGCAGTATAAAAATAAGGGCTATGTTCATAGAGCTCAGTTCATAAAGAATGAAGCCCTGGGTTCCATTTTTACAGTGGAGAGCGTAGAAGATGGTAAGGACACAATCATAGTCCAATAAGTCTGGTATCCTTATATATAGAGAAGCTGGGCTTGGCGGAAAATACCTACAGTTCCAGCACTTGAGAAGCTAAAGCAGTGGGTTCATGAGTTCAAAGCCAATCTGTGCTACAAAGCCAGATCCTCCTGCCTCTGCTTCCCAACTGCCAGGACTGCAGGACTTTGCCACCATGCTTGGCTCACACACACACACACACTACGTGCATACTGTGGATGTATATTTAAGTGTTTACTCACTTGTCTGTGTGTCCCATACACACACCAGGCTCTCCTGCCACTGCAAATGGACGCCTATCTGGATTTACATGTTTGGTTGGGGAAGTGAACCTGGGCTGGTAGGCTTTGTAAGCAAGTGACATTCATCACTGAGCAATCTCTTCAGACCCTCAGTGTTATATTTTTGACGCTGAGGATTGAGTTCAGGCTGTATATGTGCTTTATCCTATCACCTAGCCACATACCCAGGCAGCCAACATTTTTATTTCAAAGCACTCATGATTGTATTATGGGCTGAATGATGTCTCCTTAAAATTCCGACATTGAACCTCTAACACCTCAGTGTAGTACACACACCCCTTACACACTCACATGTGCATCCACACACATACAAACACACTTACACGCCCACCACACACAACAAAATAAAGGCTTCACATTGGAAGCCAGGCATAGTGGCTCGTGTCTGCAATCTCGCCTCTTAGGAGGTGAGAGGAATGCATCAAGTTCCTGGCCAGCCTGGCCTACAAAGTTACGTAATGAGTTACACAATGAGTCTGAGACCGTGTCTCAAAAACCAAGAAAGAAAGAAACAAACAACTAGCATATTTTGTTGGTTTCTGCAAGTGCAATCTCTTTTAGGGTCTCTCATGACATGTGCTTGGAAGTAAAGATGCAGTTTCTGTGTGCTTTCTGGCAGTACGTGATTCATGCTGATTCAATACATGCACACAGATTTTATTTATCCACCATGCTGGGGGATCAGGGACGTGCACCAGGGAGAGCTAGGTGAAAAATGTGGTGGTATATAAATGACATCTGCTCCCCAAAGTCAAGCAGCTCAATCCCACAGCAGGAACTGAAGGGGGAAGGGCTTATCCACACTGCATTTTTGTTTTCTATACTCCGTCCTTTTGACCAGTTTCTCTTCATTTGGTTCTCATGTGTATTGTTATGTATTTATATAATACTATGTAGCACTCAATCAATGTTTGCTGAGTTGAATTATGTAAATGTGTGCTTACCTGTAGCATGAAAATGACACTGTCTATCTGGGCGTGGTGGTGCATGCCTTTAATCCCAGCACTAAGGAGGCAACAGGAGGTAGACTGCCATGAGTTCGAGGCCACCCTGAGACTCCATAGTGAATTCCAGGTCAGTCTGGGGGCTAGAGTGAGACCCTACCTCAAAAAACAAAACAAAGAGAGAGAGAGAGAGAGAGAGAGAGAGAGAGAGAGAGAGAGAAAAAATGACTCTGTCAACCTCCTGCCACAAGCCACATGGTAGTTTTTTTTTGTTGTTGTTGGTTTGGTTTTTTGAGGTAGGGTCTCACTGTAGCTCAGGCTGACCTGGAATTTACTCTATAGCCTAGACCGCTTCGAATTCACATCAATCTTACTACCTCAGCCTTTCAGGTGCTGGGATTTTAGGCGTGAGCTACCAGACCTGGCTTTATTTGCCTTTTAAAAAAATGTATTTTAGCCGGGTGTGGTGGCTCATGCCTTTAATCCCAGCACTCGGGAGGCAGAGGTAGGAGGATCACCATGAGTTCAAGGCCACCCTGAGACCACATAGTAATTTCTAGGTGAGCCTGAGCTAGAGTGAGACCTTACCTTGGGGAAAAAATATATCTACATATATAATTTATTTATTTATGTATTTATTTGAGAGAGAAAGAGAGAGAGAGAGAGAGAGAGAGAGAGAGAGAGAGAGAGAGATAAAGAGGTAGTTAAATATAGAGAGCCCATTTTTTTCTCTCTCCTTGCCAAAAAATATTAATTTTTTAAAATTTTTATTAGCATTTTCCATGATTATAAAGAAATATCCCATGTTAATTCTCTCCCTCCCCTCCATACTTTCCCCTTTGAAATTCCATTCTCCATCATATTACCTCCCTTTATTTATTTATTTATTTATTTGAGAGCAACAGACACAGAGAGAAAGACAGATAGAGGGAGAGAGAGAGAATGGGCGCGCCAGGGCTTCCAGCCTCTGCAAACGAACTCCAGACGTGTGCGCCCCCTTGTGCATCTGCTAACGTGGGACCTGGGGAACCGAGCCTTGAACCGGGGTCCTTAGGCTTCACAGGCAAGCGCTTAACCGCTAAGCCATCTCTCCAGCCCCCTTAATTTTTTTTAATTAAGTGAAAAAAGTACTGGGGATAAAGCTCAGTGGTAGATCACTTGCCAACACGCACAAGCCCCAGATCCCAACGCTGAAAAAAAAAAAAATCAGGGCTGGAGAGATGGCTTAGCGGTTAAGCGCTTGCCTATGAAGCCTAAGGACCCCGGTTCGAGGCTCGGCTCCCCAAGTCCCACGTTAGCCAGATGCACAAGGGGGCGCATGCGTCTGGAGTTCGTTTGCAGAGGCTGGAAGCCCTGGTGCGCCCATTCTCTCTCTCCCTCTATCTGTCTTTCTCTCTGTGTCTGTCGCTCTCAAATAAATAAATAAAAATTAAAAAAAAAATCAGATTTAATGCTCGTTATGGTGGCACATGCCTATGATCTTAGCACTTAGGAGATGGAGTTCGAGGTTATTCTCAGCTACAGAGTGAATTCAGGGCCATTCTGGAGTTGAAGTGACCCTGCCTCAAAGACTCAAATAAACAAACAGGAAGCAGATTCAAGCTAATTTTAATTTTAAGTTGACTAGAGAAGTATTTTTTCTGATCAGGGCTCTGTTCGGATACCATAGCCATGGTTCATGCAACTGTCAGACTTGACCTCCAACCCAGCTGCTGGGCTTTCTACTAGTTAAAATAATACAAACAGATGTGATAGAGTGCCTTGCTTAGTAAAGTACCCTAGGACTTTCTAGAGTCTCTGCGGTGAGAGGCGGACTACATGTGCATTTCTGCTTTGGGGAGGCTTTGTCCTTTAAGGGTGGACCTCTGCTATTAGGTCTCAGCCCTGCAGAGGTAAAACCAAACACAGTGGAGATTGAGGAAGTTGGAAGTCAGAGTTTAAAGTGCTGGAGAGATTGCTCAGTGGTTAAAGACACTTGCTCGCAAAGCCTGCCTTCCCGGGTTGGATTCCCTAGTACCCATGTATGGTAGTTTGAATGGATGCCCCCTAATAGATACAGGACTTTTATTCAAGCTTGTAACTTAGATCTGCAGCTGCCTGGCTGGAGGAGGTGTCACTGGGGATCCTGGGGTCTAGCACTAAGGTGTCTCTCGGTGCAGGTCTGATTTCCAGCCCAAAGGTGTGCAGAGCTTGAGTTAGCTGAGCCCCTGCTGTTTGCTGAGCTTTTGTCTTGTCTGTGGTGCTGGCCGCTGTGGTTTCCTCTCTGCTTGGATCAGTGAAAGGGAGCCAGCCTCTTTTGCCATGGTGGAGCTGCCCCTGGATCTGTAATAATAAACTCCCTCCTCCTCCGTGGCTCTGCCTGGTTTGGAAGCTCATCCCAGAGATGTGAGGTTGACTGCAACACCATGTAAAGCTGGATGCACAAAGTGGTGCATGTGTCTGGAGTTCCTTTGTAGTGGTAAGAGACCCTTGCACTCTCTTTCTCTCTCAAGTAAATAAATTAAAATATTTAAGGCCAGGTGAACACCTTTAATACTTGAAGGCAGATGTAGGAGGATTGCTGCTCTAGGCTAGCCTGAGACTATACAGTGATTTTCAGGTCAGCCTGGGCTAGAGTGAGACCCTACATCAAAAAAACCAAAAAGAGGGGCTGAGAGATTTCTTAGCTATTAAGGCATTTGCCTGCAGGACCCAGGTTCAACTCCCCAGGACCCATGTAAGCCAGATACACAAGAGGGTGCATGTGTCTGGACTTCGTTTGCAATGTTTGGAGGCCCTGAGCACCCATTCTCTGTCTCTTTCTCTCTCTCTCAAATAAATAAAAATAAAAACATATTAAAAAAACAAAAAGAGGGGCTGGACAGATGGCTTAGCTGTTAAAACGTTTACCTGCAAAGTCAAAGGATCCTGGCTTGACTCCCCAGGACCCACGTAAGCCAGATGCATAAAGGGGTGCACGCGTCTGAAGTTTGTTTGTAGTGGATGGAGGCCCTGGCATACCCATTCTCTCTTTCTCCCTTTCTCTGCCCCCTCTCTCTCAAATAAATAAATAAAATTAAAGCTTTAAAATGTTAAAAAGTATAAAAAAACAAAAATAGGCCTGGAGAGATGGCTCAGTGGTTAAGGCACTTGCCTACAAAGCCTAAGGACCCAGGTTCAATTCCCCAGTACCCACATAAAGCCAGATGCAACGTGGTACATGCATCTGGAATTCATTTATAGTGGCATTATGCCCTGGTATACCCATTCTCTCACCTACCCACCTTTCTGTCTCTGCTTGGAAATAAATAACTAAAAATATTAAAACAAAACAAAACAAAAAAACCAAAAAGAGCTGGGCTTGGTGGCGCACGCCTTTAATCCTAGCCCTCAGAAGGCAGAGGTAGGAGGATCACTGTGAGTTTGAGGCCACCCTGAGATTACATAGTGAATTCTAGGCCAGCCTGGGCTAGAGTGGGATACCCTACCTTGGAAAAAAAAAGATTGTTGAGCAAAAGTGCTGTACCCGCAGACTATGTTTGGCAGACAGTAGCATCCGAGTTGAGGTTGCTCATAGTATCCCAGAGCGCCCGAGTTTGCACCTGTGTGGGTGAAAAGCGGCGCAGTATCACCAGCAGGCGGGAGAGTGAGCAAAGACGCGCACAGCGGGCGATTCTCAAAGCACCGTCCGTGGGGACACTTCCATAGGAGAGATGCATCCTCACGTACACAAGGCTGAGCCTGCTCAGATCAGGGTCACAGTAAATATGCGGAAACAACTCTTGAAGGAACCTTGACAGACTTTGTTTTCCTTCCTTCTTTTTCTTCTGGCATGCATGCACGTGTGCCCACAGCAGTATGTGTGGTATGGTGTTTGTATGTGCATGCGTGCATGTATGTAGATGTGCAGGACCCGTGTTTGCATGTGCAAGGGCCCAAGGAGAACACTGGATGCCATGGAGTTTCTTTTTTTTTTTTTTTAATTTTTATTTATTTATTTGAGAGAGCAAGAGAGGGAAAGAGGCAGACACACACACACACACACACACACACACACACAGAGAGAGAGAGAGAGAGAGAGAGAGAGAGAGGAATGGGCACACCAGGGCCTCCAGCCACTGCAAACGAACTCCAGATGTATGTGTCCCCTTGTGCATCTGGCTAACGTGGGTCTTGGGGAATTGAGCCTCGAACTGGGGTCCTAGGCTTCACAGGCAAGCGCTTAACCGCTAAGCCATCTCTCCAGGCCGATGGAGTTTCTTATTGAACCTCGAGCTACCATTTTCAGCCAGACTGGCTGACCAGAGGGCCCTGGTGACTCTCTGCTCTCTGAGGTGACAGGCATGTGTGGCCATGCTCAACTGTTTACGTGGGGTCAGAGGTCAAACTCAGACCCTCTCAGGACCTCATACTTGTGCAGCAAGTGCTCTTACCTGATGAGCCTTCTTCCCAACCCCCTTTTTTTTTTAAACTTTATTTTTATTTATTTATTTGAGAGAGGGGGAGAGAGAGAATGGGTGCGCCAGGGCCTCCAGCCACTGCAAACAAACTTCAGACGTGTGCGCCCCCTTGTGCATCTGGCTAATGTGGGTCCTGGGGAATCGAGCCTTGAACCAGGGTCCTTAGGCTTCACAGGCAAGCACTTAACTGCTAAGCCATTTCTCCAGCCCCTCCCTTTTTATTTTAAATTAGGGCCTTACTCTGTACTCTAGACTGGTATTGAACTTGCAACCCTCCAGCTTGAGTCATCAAAGTAGCTGGGATTCTAGCTGTGTGCCACCATGCACTGCAGAACTATATTCTAAAATATTTTATATATTTATTTGTAAGCAAAGGAGAGATAGAGAGAAGAGACAGAGAGAATGGGCATGCCAGGGCCTCTAGGCACTGCAAATGAACTTCAGATGCATGTGCCACTGTGCATCTGGCTTTATGTGGGTACTTGGGAATTGAATTGGGTCTTTAGGCTTTGCAGGCAAGCACCTTACCTGCTGAGCCATCTTCTCAGCCCAGGACTATATTCTTGTTGGAGAAAAGATGCCTGTGAAAGGACATAACTTAGAACAAAATGCCCAATGCCATAAAACTATGGAAGAGTCACAAGGGAAGAAAACACAATCATTTAGTGGTCTGGGTCTCAGTAGCTCCTTTTCTTCCAGCAAGGAAACCATCAAAAATCAAATTAAGATCAGAAACTGCTTGATGACTATGGAGCTAGAGCAAAGAAAATTGGATTTCCTAGAGGGTTTATTTTCTGTCACGTGGTAACTGCCCAGTGTGACCCACTCCGTCAGCTAGAACTATGCTCGCCCAGTGGACAAGATGCTTACGTTGGCCAGCGGGTTCTGGTCTGGTCAGTGCGGCAAAAGCATTTAGTGTTCTGCCCTTCAGCTTCCAGATGCTTTCCGTTTGCACTTGCCATATAAAACCCCCTTCCTGTTCCACACTCGTCTCACACTATGCACTTTCTTTTTTAAAACTGTTTTTATTTTATTTATCTGAGAGAGAAGAGAAAGTGGCAAAGAGACAGAGAAAGAAGGGAGGGGGAGAGAAATGAGCAAACCCACGGCCTTCAACTGCTGCAATTAAACTCCAGCTGCATGCGCCACCTGCCCCCTTGTGCATCTGGCTTATGTGGGTCCTGGGGAATGGAACCTGGGTCCTTTGGCTTTGCAGACAAGTGCTCTAATGGCTAAACCATCCCTCCAGCCCTGACTTTGCACTTATTTACCATGGATTAGTGTTGCTGATCTCAGGAGAGTGGGTGTCCTTATGCCCTGATCACATTTTTGGTTTGTTTGTTTTATTATTTTGAGACAGGGTTTTGTTGTGTAGCCCAAGCTTGTCTGCAACTAGACCTAGCTCAGCCTCTTAAGCACTGGGATTATAAGTGATTAGAACCATGTGTGGTTCACCTGGTCACATCACAAGGGTGCCTCTTAGCATTTATCAAATATCTATCATCACTCTCTTTACTTATATAAACACAGGGCTTGGATGAAGCTCGGTGGTAATAGTGCTTGTTTTTTTCGAATGTGCAAATCTCTGGGTTTGATCCCCAGCACTTCAAAAAAGAAAAAGATAAGAGAAACACAACATGCTTGAATAGAAAGATCAATGTATTTATATATCTGTGTATTTGTATATGTACATGTCTACCCATCTCCTATATCTACCTATCTATTTAGAGCTGGGAATATAGCTTAGTAGTAGGAAGTTTGTCTAAAATGCACAGTGTTGAGTATAACACACACACACACACACACACACACACACACACACACACACACATTTATTAACCTTTTTGCTTTGTTTTGATTTTCAAGGTAGGGTATCAACTGGAGCTCATAATGATCCTCTTATCTCAGCCTCCTGAGTGCTGGGATTAAAGGCATGTGCCACCGTGCCCCAGAAAGAGAGAGAGAGACATAGAGAAAGAAGAGGAGAGAAAGAGAGAATGGGCGCACCAGGGCCTCTAGCCATTGCAAACAAATTCCAGAGGCATGCTCCACCTTGTGCACCTGGCTTTATGTGAGTAATGGGGGAACTGAACTCAGGTTGCTAGGCTTTACAGGCAAGCATTTTAACTGCTGAGCCATCTCTTCAACCCTATTATTATTATTTTTAGTCAACCTCATCAATCTTTTATCATCAAACTCAGGCAGGGAGTAATTCTTTCACCTACTCCACTGAGAGCCAGGCTGGAGGTGCAAACCCAATACAGACTGTCACTTAAAAAAAAAGACAAATATAGGGCTGGAGAAGATGGCTTACCAGTTAAGGCATTTGCCTGCAAAGCCAAAGGACCCCAGTTTGATTCCCCAGGTCCCACGTAACCCAGATGTACAAAGTGGCACATGCATCTGGAGTTTGTTTGTAGTAGCTGGAGGCTGTGGTGCATTCATTCTGTCTCTCTCAACTTCTTTCTCTCTCTCTCAAATAAATAAATAAAATATATTTAAAAAGACAACTATATATTTAAATTTATTATATTATTATATATTAATATGTAATATAAATATTATTTATATAATCATATATTTGAATATATAATATATAAATATTGTATATAAATAACATATATTATACATTAATAATATTATATATTACATTATTATATTAAAATATATGAAATTAAATAAATAAATATATAAGCAAGTCTGCATAGTCCTAGGAACAAACCACCCACCCTCATTTAAAACAAAATCTCCTGTGTCCAACTTCTCCCACTTACTGGAGGAAAGAGTCAAGGAGCCAGGGATAGATCAGTGGCTCCTGCTCTCTGTGGAGAGACTACAGGCAGTCCCCTCTACTACAATCAGGAGCCAGAGCCCCCCAATTTCTGAGCCAGATTTCCAGAAACTCTCCTAACACCCCTGTGCTTCTTCCTGAGACAGGCCCAAGAGCTCCTAGAAAGATAGGACACAAGACTTTGTAACCTGTTGACCTATCAGGTAAAAATAAATTGCAACAATGACGACCAAAGTTGCTGATCTCCCCTCCACCCCAAGGTAGGAAAGGGCTCAGTTTTGGTCAAGGCAGCCCTGGCTTGGTTGGGACCACCTCTTATCCTTCCCGGAGGCCTCAAATAGCCTGTACCAGCAGAAAACTGTCGGTGACCTCACAGCAGCAGCTCTTCCGAACCCCTGGCGGAGACAGACGCCCTTGGTGCAGGTCACAGCGCTTTCCCGTCCATGGGCTTCTGGCCCCACGTCTGTCCGCTGACCACTGACCACAGCCATCTGCGGGATGCGGTGCTGCCCCTGCTGGGGCACTGCCCTTCCCCTGCGCGAGACAGGGCCGCCCAGGTTCTGATGGCTTCTGATCTGCTCCCGGCCCTCGGACGCTGAAGCAGAGCCCGCGAGCTGGACTGGGTCCATGATAGGGATCCTGTCCCGGGATGACACCCTTCGCCTCTCTCACGTCGCACCCTTGGGCCCATGTGAACGACCTGGGCCGGGGATGGGTAGACGCGGTAATGTTTTCTTCCTTCTGCATCCGATGCCACACTGGCTTGATCAAGTTGGTTTCCGAACTCTCCGCGGAGGTGCCTCTCTGGCTGTCACCAAAGCCCCTGGGCCACGGCCTTGTTCTGAATCCGGGCCAGCTGCTGGGCACTCAAGGGCCAGGCCGGGACTGGCCACCGCATGGCCGCTCCCCACCACCCAGAGCCACCGCGGAGCCCACCTCCCCGTGGAGCTCGCCATGGCACTCGGCAATGGGCTGCCCGGTGCCAAACACTTTTTAAAAATTTAATTAATTAATTTATTTGAGAGAGAGAAAGAGAGAGAGAGAGAGAGAGAGAGAGAGAGAGAATGGGCGCGCCAGGGCTTCCAGCCACTGCAAACGAACTCCAGACTTGTGCGCATGGCTAACGTGGGTCCTGGGGAATCGAACCGAGGTCCTTTGGCTTTACGGGCAAATGCCTTAACCGCTAAGCCATCTCTCCAGTCCCGCCAATTTTTTTTTTAGTTCCTTGTAGTTGTAAGAAATAACACAGGGATCTGAGCCTTGGAAGGTGTGATAGAGATACTGCAGTGCTGAGCTCTCCTGTCACTTCTTGCCAGCTCCATGATGCCTTCTGAGTCATCCCAAGGTCCCTGCTAGGCAGGATTCTGAGGCACAATGCTACCATATTGTGTTGAGCTACTTACTCCTTGGAGAACACTTGAGTTATTTCTACTGTGTCTATCAGAAAGAAACATGCTATAAACATTCAGACACAGGTCTTTGAGTGAGTTTACATCTTCATTTATCTGGGTGAAAGAGCAAGACTGAAGTTAATTGTTTCCCACCTCCACCTGCAGCTAATTGACCATCTCTCCATATCATCATGAGAATCCAGTGTGCCTCTTCAGGCTTTTACACAGGGGGTGATGGCTTGAACATGCATTGCCTTTAGTGGTCAGTGACAGTGAGCCTCTCTTCTGCACGTGTTTATTTGCCCTCTGTTTTCCCTCTGGTGAAACCTTCACCTCTTCATGCCCCAGCCCCATTGTAGCTTTTTGTTTACTTGGATACTTTTTAAAACTTATTTAGAGACACATTTCATGTAGCCTAGGCTGGCTTCACACTATGTTAGGAGAATGACCTTGAGTTCCTGATCCTCCTGCCTTAACTTCCTGAGTTCTGGAATAACAGAGGTGTGCCATCAGGGCCTGTTTATGTGCTGTCGGAGATGAAGCCAGGCCTTTGTGCTTATTTAGTTGTTTTTATATTTATTTAGATAGAAGAGGCAGATATATATAGAGAAAAAAAGAGGCAGATACATAGAGAGAATGGGCATGTCAGGACCTTCAGCCACTGCCAACTCCATAGGCAAGCTCCACCTTGGGCATCTGGCTTACGTGGGTACTGGGGAATTGAAGCTGGGCCCTTAGGCTTTGCAGGCAAGTGCCTTAACCGCTGACCCATCTCTCCATACCTGTCCTTAAACTTTTAATCCACCTGCCTCAGCCTCTTGAGTTGCTAGGGTGACGGGCATGTGATAACCCGCTTGGCCCAAGGTCGCCCTTTTGATGCTGCAGAACCGCAGTTTCAGTGTTATTAGCATTTGGGCCCTGGTTGTGTGGGGTCATGTTGTAGTTTGCGGGGTGCATACTCTATCCACTGCAGAGTCCATCCCCTTCATTCAGCTGTGGCAATAAGAAATGCTTCTAGACATTGTCGAATGTCTTCTGGAGTGAAAATCACCACATTGGCCTGTATGTGAACCCTTGCTTTTTTTTTTAAATTAATGAAGGTTGTGGGGAAAGCTTGAAACATCCTCCAAATAGAGGTAAAAATAGCATTGTAAAGTACAACAGACTACAGCTGTCTATGCCCCACAGGCGTGGCAGAATCCCTTGGTGAAGTAAGTAGTCTTTTGTTTGGCAAGATACTTTGACAGAACACTGTCTGGGTGAGATGTGAGGGGAAGTCCCTTCTCTTAGGCCTGGAAAACCGAGTCACCAAAAGTAGTGACAGTGACATCCACAGTCTGCTTAAGAAATGAAGAGGGGCCAGGCGTGGTAGCGCATGCCTTTAACCCCAGCACTCGGGAGGCAGAGGTAGGAGGATCGCTGTGAGTTCAAGGCCACCCTGAGACTCCATAGTGAATTCCAGGTCAGCCTGGGCTAGAGTGAGACCCTACCTCGAAAAACAAACAAACAAACAAAAGAAATGAAGAGGGCTTTATGGGCAGTGATGGAAGGAAGAGAAGAGAAAAGTGAAGAAGGGTGTCAGGGGTGAATGAGAAAATGTGGGCCAAGCCCCCAGGGTAACAGGTGGTGACCCAGGGCGGTGCAGATGTGGGTGGCTGGAGGAATTTCAAATGCAGTGAGGAAAGTTCCCTCCTCTGTCTCCCTCACATCTGTCAGGTTGCACACCTGGTAGATATGGGGCATGTGTAAAAGGTGACTCTGGAAATAGAAAAGATAAAGGGCCAGGAGAAGAGATGGGTTCCCTGAGGTGAGGGGTCCCTGAGAGAGGAGGGGCAACAGGAAGTGGGAGCACAGCTTTGACAGGCCAGCCTTTGCGACTTCTGGCAAGTTCTGTCAGGGATTCCAGACTGCGTACTGGCCACCAGACAGGGAGTAAGGATGTAGCTCAGTGGTAAAGCTCTGGGTTCCAGTGTTCCGCCAGACAGACAGACAAACACAGGCATACATGTATGCACGCCCGCATGTATGCACGTAGGCACACACATGAGCGTTAGATGTGGGAGAGGGCGCCTGAGTGAGATTTTAGTAGCTTGCAGAGATTGTAACCATTCAGGCTGCGTGCATCAGAATGAAAACCAGTGCGTCTTCCTACCAGTGCTTTTCCTGTGCCTCTTTCTAATACTTGTACTTGGGCTATACATGGCCATTTTGGCCAATAATTGTGTCAGTCCTCTGAGGCAGAAACAGTCATTTTCTGTTGCTGCCAAAGTTACTATCTCCTCCCTCAGAGCCAGGCAGAGACCAGTTTGGTACTGATGCTGCCTGGTGTTCCTGGAGGACACTGTCCCCTCATAAAACAGACAGACACACACACACACACACACACACACAGAGAGAGAGAGAGAGAGAGAGAGAGAGAGAAAGAGAGCATGAGCTTTTCTTCTACCTATTTGATACTCTTGTTCCCAAACAGGGCTCTCAGGTCGCTCAGAGTTTAGTACAAAGGCCTGTTGGTTGTTCCCCCCAGGTTATGTGAAGTGAGAGGAACTTGAGGTCCCCCCCACCCCTGCCCCTCGCCATGAAGTTCTTCAGGATTAGTTGTCTCCCAGGGGTCTCCTGGCTTTTCCTGCAAATAAATGGCAAGGCTGCCCACCGGCTCGCCAGGGAGGTGAGGTTGGTCATACTTTAACATAAATACTTAAGACCTTGGGTAAAAGGCAATTCTAAAGAACATTTATTTGTTTTCATTTAAAAACTTTAATGCATCTATATAATATGTTATGTGTTTTGATCTTATTCTAATTATCCTCTTATTCCCTTTCCCCACCTGCTAACACCTTTCTTCTCCCCATCGATTCATGCTTCTTCCTTTTTTATTTTAATATTTTATTTTTATTTATTTATTTGATAGAGAAAGAGGTGGGAGAGGAGAGAGAGAGAGAGAGAGAGGCCGTGCCAGGGCCTTGAGCCACTGCAAACGAACTCCAGATACATGTGCCACCTTGTACACCTGGCTTACGTAGGTCCCAGGGAATCGAGCCACGGTCCTTTGGCTTTGCAGGTAAGCGCCTTACCTACTAAGCCATCCCTCCAGCCCCGTGCTTCTTTTTTTTTTCTTCCAAATTTTTATTAACATCCATGATTATAAAAAATATCCCATGGTAATACCCTCCCTCCTCCCACTTTCCCCTGTGAAACTCCATTCTCCATCATACCCCCTCCCCACCTCAATCAGTCTCTCATTTACTTTTGATGTCATGATCTTTTCCTCCTCTTATGATGGTCTTGTGTAGGTATTGTCAGGCACTGTGAGGCCATGGATATCCAGGCCATTTTGTGTCTGGAGGGAGCATGTTGTATGGAGTCCTACCCTTCCTTTGGCTCTTCCATTCTTTCCACCACCTCTTCTGCATTAGACCCCGAGCCTTGGAAGGTGTGATAGAGATATTGCAGTACTGAGCACTGTGGTCATTTTCTTTCCATTACCATGATACCTTCTGAGTCATCCCAAGGTCACTGCCTTCTGAAAAGAGAAGATTCTCTACCAAAAGTGACAGTAGCATTAATCTAAGGGAATGAACATTAACAGAAGTGCTCACTGGGCAGTTTGATAAGCATAGTATGTACATTTAGCCAGACAACAGCAGCAACAACAGCAGACAGTACACCCCTAGGGCTCATGACTACCCCTGTTTTAAGTTTTCAGTATCAGGGATGTATTCCCTCCCATGGAACGGGCCTCCAATCCAATTAGAGGGCAGTTGGTTTCCCCCATAACAGATGTGCCACTATTGCACCCGTTGGCTCATTTGGCCTGACTGGCCAAATATAAGGCTTGCAGTGTCCACTGTTGAGCATCTTCACTGGTGATTTCTCTTTCTCCCATTGAACTGCATGCAGAATGGCTTCTTCCAGCTTTCTGTCAGCTGGTCTACATGGAGGAGGTTATCAGCTCAGTTCCAGCAGAATTTCTCAGTGGCCTTGCAGCCCAAGTATGTGGAGTCTTCAGCAATAGGGTCTTACCATCTATTCCTGGTGGGAAACCAAGGGCCTCGGCAGTGGCCTATGATGTTTTGGGGGCATCAGAGACCTCCCTGGCCAAGAACTCACTGGAGGTATCCCATCCCTGGCACTGAAAATTTTCTAGCAACAATCTACGGCTCCTCCAGCCCCATGCTTCTTTTTAAAAAATGTTTTTATTTATTTATTTGCAAGGAGGGAGAGAAAGAGAGAGAGAGAAAGAGAGAGAGAGAGAGAGTGAGCGAGCAAGGGAGAATGGGCATGCCAGGGCCTCTAGCTGCTGTAAATGAACTCCCAATGTGTGTGTCACTTTGTGTGTCTGGCTTCATGTAGGTACTGGAGAATTGTACTCTGATTGTTAGGCTTTGAAGGCAATTGCCTTAACCATAGTGCAATCTCTCCAGCCCTCATGCCTTTTCTTTTCCTACTTCTTCTTCTTTTTTTGTTTTTCGAGGTAGGGTCTCACTCTAGCCCAGGCTGACCTGGAATTCACTATATAGTCTCAGGGTGGCCTTGAACTCATGGCAATCCTCCTACCTCTGTCTCCCAAGCGCTGGGATTAAAGGAGTGTGCCACCACGCCCAGATGAAAAGGCAGTTCTTAAGATCGAAATGGAAAACCAAGTTTGGAGGTAAACAGGTAAAAGAGTGAGGAAGGGAGGCATTCCTATTGCTTGGAATTGCCATTCCTCCTTGCCCTCATCTCTCTTCATGGACACAGCTGTCTGTCCCTTGCCCTGTGTGCTCTTGAAAGCTGGGAGGGTTTTGGCTAATTGAGGGCCTTGGAGTCAGCATCAAACTGAACTGTGCATTATCTCCTCCCCTTCTTCCTTTTGTAGCTCTGGCTCCCCCCACCCCTTTTTGAGATAGTACCTCAAAATGACTGCACAGTGAGCCTCAGAGCCCCGCCCGTTTCTGCCTCCTGAGAGCTGGAGCTACCAGCACAACCAGGAGTGTTATTAATGCGTTTTAAAATTTTTTTAATTTGTTAAAGACTTTATTTATTTATTAGAGACAGAGAGAAAGAAGGAGGGAGAGAATGGACACACCAGGGCCTCTAGCCACTGCAAATGAACTCTATATGCATGTGCCATTATGTGCATCCGGCTTAACGTGGGACCTGGAAAACTGAACTTGGGTCCTTAGGCTTTGCAGGCATGTGCTTTAACCACTAAGCTATCTCTCCAGCTCTTAATGTGTTTTTTAAAAAAAATCTAAAAATATTTTTTGTTTATTTTTATTTATTTGAGAGCAACAGAGAGAAAAAGAGGGAGATATATGTAGAGAGAATGGGCATGCCAGGGCTTCCAGCCACTGCAAACGAACTCCAGATGCGTGCGCCCCCTTGTGCATCTGGGTAACATGGGACCTGGGGAATCGGGCCTCAAACTGGGGTCCTTAGGCTTCACAGGCAAACGCTTAACTGCTAAGCCATCTCTCCAGCCCTTTAAAATATTTTTTATTTTTATTTATTTATTTGACAGAGAGAAAGAGGGAGAGAGAGAGAATGGGCGCGCTAGGGCCTCCAGCCACTGCAAACGAACTCTAGACGCGTGCACCACCTTGTGCATCTGGCTAACATGGGTCCTGGGGAACCAAACCTGGGTCCTTTGGCTTTTCAGACAAACGCCTTAACCAGTAAGCCATCCCTCCAGCCCCTTAATGTGTTTTAATGTGGGTTCTAAGGATGAGGCTCAGGTCCTCTCACAAGATGAAGTAAAAGTGAAAATTGCTGACTCTACCGTCTCCCCAGCCTCCGCCCTTCCTTCTTTCAGTTGCTTTTGCCAAGTGTTTTGTCACAGTGATGAGAAGATGGTGCAATGCTGTCAGAAGGCCACAGAGCAAGACTGACCACTGAGTCCAGTCGGCCCGCACCTGCCCCATGCTGAGGCGATTCACAGCTTTATTGGTGCAGTTTAAGAATTCATGCAGGTTTGAGTTGGAAAGTTGGGGTTACATGTACGCATACTTTTGCCAGCAGCTGACTTTGTGGTTTACATAATTGGAAGTGGGAGAAGGCTTGGAGCTCCAGTTTTGTCTGCTGCTCAACTTGCATAAACACTTGACAACCATGAATTGGCTGAATTCGTTTCTGGACACCAGATTCCCACATTGTTCTGCAATTTGTTGCAGTTTTGTGTTAATTAAATGCTTATAAAAGTCAAGGGTGGACTGTTTTGGAATGAGCTGACCAAGGACCCGTGTATAGTTCATTGTAACCTGAACTGTTAAATTATGAAGTTGTAATTTATGCCAACGATCACACTGCCACAGAGTTTTAAATCTACATTAAAATTTAAAATAGAATTTGGTGCGTCTGAGTTTCTGGGGCTTTTGAGATTCAGATGTATGAAGAGAAAACAATGGTGTCTTTGTTTGCTTTCTACCCCTAACGTCCAGCACTGTTTTTCAGGTGACACTTTGGTGTGTCACTCTTTTAGTTGCTGTCGCCAAACACCTGACCAGAAGTGGCTTAACACAGGAGGGGTTTGTTTTGGCTGCTGGTTTGAGAGGACCTGGTCCATCATGTTTGGGATGGCATGGTAGTGGACACACGAGTCACTGGTCACCTTGCATCCACAGTCAATCCAGGAGCAGAGAGAAGATAGGAAGTGGCGCCAAGTTAAAAAATTGAAGGCCCGCCCTAGTGATCCACTTCCTCCAGCAAGCCTCTTCCCAAAGGATCCACAGCCTTTCCAAACAGTACCACAGCTGATTTCTAAGTGTTCAAACACATGAGACATTTCACAGGTGGGAAAAAAGGCAGGGAAGGTAGAGGAGATCTATGAGACTATTCTATGTAGACATGATCTTAGAGGTCATTGGAGTCCTGTGTTAAAAAAATAATTTTATCAATTTGTAAGGAGAGAGAGAGAATGGGCACTCAAGGGCCTCTTTCCACTGCAAACAAACTCCAGCTGCACAGGCCACTTTCCAGGGTTGTCAGGCTTTGCAAGAAAGTGCCTTTAACTGCTGAGCCATCTCTCCAGCCCTGAGTTCTGTGTTTTATCTGGAAGGTCAAGATACAAGATGCAGAGTAATAGGGTACCTTGCTGTGCCATTTGGGCTGGTGGGAGAACCCAGTGGGACCCCTGAAGGTCTCCTTACCCTGAGCCCAGTATGCTCTGGACCTCCAAACTCCTTTTTTATTTTTGTTTGCTTGTTTTTTGAGGTAGGGTCTCACTCTAGCTCAGGCTGACCTGGAATTCACTATGTAGTCTCAGGGCAGCCTTGGACTCATGATGATCCTCCTACCTCTGCCTCCCGAGTGCTGGGATTAAAGGTGTGCGCCACCACACCTGGCTGGACCTCCAAACTCTTGTTTGAACCTACTTGGACATTCTCTAAGAACCCTGGTAGGAAAGAAAAAAGGGGAGTATGTTCTGCCTGGATGTTATAATATTCTTTTTTTTTTTTTTTAAAGTTATTTACTTCAGAGAATGAGAAAGAATGGGCACACCAAGGCCTTCAGCTGCTGCAAATGCCTTAATTGCTAAGGCAAATCTCCAGTCCAAAAGTGTGGTATTTTTTTTTTAATTGAAGGAAGGCAAATAGATTAATATTTTCTATAGGACACAAGGGTTAAATCACTTGGCATCATTGTGATTTGTGTTTTATTTATTTATTTATTTGAGAGCAACAGAGAGAGAGAAAGAGAGAGAGAGCGAGCGACTGCGAGTGAGCAAATGGGTGCTCCAGGGCCCCCAGCCACTGCAAACGAACTCCAGACTTATGTGCCACCTTGTGCATCTGGCTTACGTGGGTCCTGGGGAATCAGCCTCGAAACAGGCTCCTTAGGCTTCACAGGCAAGCACTTAACCGCTAAGCCATCTCTCCAGCCCTGCCTGGATGTTATGAGGAGAGTTATTACGTCTGGGCAGGGCACTGGGTAGAGAGACCATACAGAGATCATAGTATACTATGGCGGGTACCAATGGGAAGCCAACCACTACTGTACCAGAGGTGGAAGGAGTGGGCAAGAGGCTGGAACCCGAAGAGAGACAGAGAGACAGCTGTAGGTGAGGGTGCCTCACAGCAGTGCTGGCCTTCAGTGGTGAGGCACTGTCAGCTCATAGCCCGCAGAGGAGAGACCTTGGACTTTTCCTCCTGCATGGATGGTTCCAGCATCTGCTGGAGTTTCCCTGTGGCCAAACGCAGTGGGGAGCTGGGGGCCAGAGAGTCCCTGGATGTTCTCCTTACAGGTCAGCCTTTTTTTTTTTTTTTTTTTTTTTTTTTTTTTTTTTTTTTTAGTGGAGAAGATGGATCTAGAGAAACAAAAAGGTTTATATGTCCAGCACGAAGGTTCAGAAACACAGTTTGAACTTTCTCAGGAAATACCTCCCATAACTCCTCACGTGCTGATGGAGACTCTCAGGCTTTTGGTTGGTGAGTAACTTGTTTTTCATACGTGAAACCCTCTCAGTTTGGGTCTTTTTTGATCTGGAACTGGTCATGGCCTTTCAGCAGTTTCACAGTCAGGCTGACTGGTGATTACCATGACCAAGTGATGGGCACACGTCTGTCCCTGCTGTTTCTGGGAAGCTAGGACGATCCATTCTGCAATCCGGCTACCCTCTCTGTGCAATGATAGGTCTTAATTTCAGTCTAATCAGCAGAATGCAATGTGGTGGCTGCTGGACTATTTCTTGCTGACTGGGCACTGAAGGCCATCCACAAGCCTTTGGGTGCTCTTGGAGTTTGCTAGGAGATCATGGGAAGATGTGGGTGCCAATGAAACAACGGTGCTCCCCTGGCACTCTGCTGTGAATGGAGCATAAATGTGAGGGCAGAATATTTGGAATACATTACAGTTGTCTGAGGCCTTCCCTTTAAAATATTTATTTATTTTTATTTATAGTAGAGAGAGAGGGAGAATGGGTACACCAGGGCCTCTAGCCACCGCAAACAGACTCCAGATGCATGCACCCCCTTGTGAATCTGGCTTATGTGGGACCTGGAGAATCGAACCTGGATCCTAAGGCTTTCCAGGCAAACGCCTTAACCGCTAAGCCATCTCTCCAGCTCCGAAGCATTCCTTTCTTATTAGTCCCACAGTGCAGGAAATCAAGGTTGACCTGGCTGTGAAGGTCTGGCTTAGCACGGCAGCTTCATGCATGCAAGCATGTATGTCATTGCAATGATGGATGCAGGGACGGGCTGTGGGTCTGAGAAGATCACTGGCCTCTGAAGAATTCTCAGAAGTCGAATGGGAGGGGAATGGACTTTCATCATGAAGTACTGATCTTCACAACAGTTTCGTTACGTGGTGTAGCAAAGTACATGCATAATTACTTAGCAATCCATAGACTTAACACATTAAATTATGATAGCCAACCACTCCTCTGTCACTTCTGTGATTTTATAGCATCATGTAGAGGCTAAACAAAAGTAGAGGAACAAGGGCTGGAGAGATGGCTTAGCAGTTAAGCCCTTGCCTGTGAAGCCTAAGGACCGCAGTTCGAGGCTTGCTTCCCCAGGACCCACGTTAGCCAGATGCACAAAGGGACACATGTGTCTGGAGTTTGTTTGCAGTGGCTGGAAGTCCTGGAATGCCCATTCTCTCTCTCTCCCTTTCTCTCTGCCTCTTTCTCTTTCTGTTGCTCTCAAATAAATAAATAAAAATTAAACAAGAACAGTTGTAATTAAAAAAATAAGTGGAGGAACAAGATGGCAAATACTGTTTCTTTTTTTTTTTTAATATTTTATTTATTTATTTGAGAGCAACAGACACAGAGAGAAAGACAGATAGAGGGAGAGAGAGAGAATGGGCACGCCAGGGCTTCCAGCCTCTGCAAACGAACTCCAGACGCGTGCGCCCCCTTGTGCATCTGGCTAACGTGGGACCTGGGGAACTGAGCCTTGAACTGGGGTCCTTAGGCTTCACAGGCGAGTGCTTAACCGCTAAGCCATCTCTCCAGCCCTTTTTTTTTTTTTTTTTTGAGGTAAGGTCTCACTTTAGCCCAGGCTAACTTGGAACTCACTCTGTTGTCCTAGGCTGGCTTCATCCAGCTGAGTCAGAGATTTATTTACTTTTTTTTAAAATATATTTTATTTATTTATTTGAGACAGAGAACAAAGCAGAGGGAGAGAGAGAAAGAGAGAATGGACATGCCAGGGCCTCCAGCCACTGAAAACTAACTTCAGATGCATGTGCCCTCTTGTGCCTCAGGCTTCAGTGGTTCCTAGAGAGTCGAACCGGGATCTTCTGGTTTTGCAGGCAAATGCCTTAACTGCTAAGCATCTGTCCAACCCGTTCTTGACTTTTTTTTTTTTTTTTTTAGGTCAGGTCTTGTTTTAGCTTAGGCTGACCTGAAATTCACTATGTAGTCTCAGGCTGGCTTCAAACTCACAGTGATCCTCCTACCTCTGCCTCTCAAGCGCTGGGATTAACCACACCCAGCTTATTTTAAGAAGGAGTCTCACCAGATAGCCAAAGCTGGTCTCAAACTCTCCATCCTCTTGCCTCAGCATCCCTCTTGATAGGCTTACCAGCATGTACCCCCACACCCAACATTTTTTCCATTCTATTTATTTATTTAGTTATTATTACTATTTTTTAATTTTTTTGTTCATTTTTATTTATTTATTTGAGAGTGACAGACAGAGAGAGAAAGAGGCAGGTAGAGACAGAGAGAATAGGCGCACCAGGGCCTCCAGCCACTGCACACGAATTCCAGACCCATGCGCCCCCTTGTGCACCTGGCTAATGTGGGTCTTGGGGAATCGAGCCTCGAACTGGGGTCCTTAGGCTTCACAGGCAAGCGCTTAACCGCTAAGCCATCTCTCCAGCCCTATTTAGTTATTATTAGCAACTTCTATGATTGTAAATAAAATCTCATGGTAATGTCCTCCCTCCCCCCACCTTCCCCTTTAAAACTCCATTCTCTATCATATCCCCCTCTCAATCAGTCTCTCTTTTATTTTGATGTCATGATCTTTTCCTCCAGTTATGATGGTCGTGTGTAGGTAGTGTCAGGCACTGTAAGGTCTTGGATATCCAGGCTATTTTGTATCTGCAGTAGCACGTTGTAAGGAGTCCTTCCCTTCCTTCGGCTCTTGCATTCTTTCTGCCACCTCTTCCGCAGTGGACCCTGAGCCTTGGAAGGTGTGATAGAGATATTGCAGTGCTGAACACTCCTCTGTCACTTCTTCCCAGCACCATGATGCCTTCTGAGTCATCCCAAGGCCATCTGAAAAGAGAAGGTTCTCTACCAAAAGTAAGAGTAGCATTAATATATGGGTATGATCATTAAGGGAAGTGCTTACTGGGCAGTTTGATGAGCATAGTATATATATTCAGCCAGACAGCAGCAGACATTATACCCATAGGGCTCTGACTACCCCTGTTTTAGGTTTTCAGTATCAGGGATGTATTCTCTCCCATGGAGCAGGCCTCCAGTCCAATTAGAGGGCAGTTGGTTTCCACCATGACACATGTGCTACTATTGGACCTGTTGGCTCATTTGCCCTGGCTGGCCAAATATAAGGCTTATAGGGTCCACTGTTGAGTATCTTCATTGATGATTTCTCTCTCTCCCATTGAACTGCATACAGAATGGTTTCTTCTAGTTTTCTGTCAGCTGGTCTACATGGAGGAGGTTATCAGCTCAGTTCCAGCAGGATTTCTCAGTGGCCTTGCACCCCAAGTATGTGGACTCTTCAGCAATAGGGTTTCACCATCTATTCCTGGTGGGAAACCAAGGGCCTTGGCAACTGGGGGCATCAGGGACCTCCTTGGCCAACAACTCACTGGAAGGTAGCCCATCCCTGGCACTGAAAATTTTCTAGTAACAATCTACAGCTCCTGAGTGTTCCATTATCCAAAAAAGTAGGTTTCCATATGATTTATTTATATCCTCTTGGATCTTGATTAGCTCTCTTTCCTTTACTCAATCTCTTCCCCTGACCTCACTTGGGCCTTTTCACCCCTGTTAATCTGTTCTTCTATTTATTCCACTTTTAACCAGTAAAGTATGCAGATGTGGGCTCTGAGGGACAGAAATTGCAGGAGTCAGATTGTCTGAGTTGAAGCATGGCTCTCCACTTGCACAGCTGTTGGACCTGAGATGAGTTTGTCACTCCTCTGTCTCATGAGTAATCTCAACATGCTTGTTTGTAAGAAATGGGAAGGTTATCAGTAAATACTAATAGCGTAGAATAAAACATCCCAAATTATGGTGGCTTAGGTTCACTTAAGAGTTCATATTTTCTTCTCTAAAATAATTCTAGGAGCTGTAGAGATGGCTCAGTGGTTAAGGTGCTTGCCTACAAGGCCTAATGACTTGAGTTTGATTCCCTAGTACCCATGTAAAGCCAGATGCACAAAGGACACATGCATCTGGAGTCCTTTGCAGTGATTGGAGTCCCTGGTGGGCCCATTCTCTCTGTCTGTCTCTCCTCTATCTGTCTCTGCTTGCAAATAAATAAAACAAATTAAAATAAAATAATTCTAGCTATAGACAACAATGAACTAAATTGATGTTTCAATTATTGCCACTTTTTTTTTTTTTTTGAGGCATGCCCATCAGACTGGCTTTTTTTTTTTTTTTAAATTTATTTAGGGTTTCACTCTAATTCAGGCTGTCCTAGAATTAACTCTGTAGTCTCAGGGTGGCCTCGAACTCATGGCGATTCTCCTACATCTTCCTCTTGAGTGCTGGGATTAAAGGAGTGCACCACCACGCCCGGCTTTTTTTTAAATGAGAGTGAGAGCAAGAGCGAGGGAGATACACACACACACACACACACACACACACACAGAGAATGATGTGTCGAGGTCTCGTGCCACTGCCATTGAACCCCAGATGCATGTGCCACCTTGTGCGCATGTGCAATCTTGAGCCGGTGCCACCTTATTCCCATCCTATTGGGCGTTGATGTCAAACAAGTTAGGATGCTAAATTAGTGCTTCGTTGAAGTTTCCCACAAATGAGGATCTCTTCTGAGTAAGGGGGGGAGTGGGCCTCAGACACGCACAGGAGCTGGAAGCACCCTTTTGGGAAGTTCGGGGGAGAAGTCCATCTAAAAGTGGTTCGTTAGAAACACAGCTGGCGCTTGGAAATTCCTCACAGTATGGAGTTATTATCTAATTATAAAGCAATGAGACTTTTTTTTTTTTTTAAATTTTTATTTATTTATTTGAGAGCGACAGACACAGAGAGAAAGACAGATGGAGGGAGAGAGAGAGAATGGGCACGCCAGGGCTTCCAGCCTCTGCAAACGAACTCCAGACGCGTGCGCCCCCTTGTGCATCTGGCTAACGTGGGACCTGGGGAACCGAGCCTCGAACTGGGGTCCTTAGGCATCTCAGGCAAGCGCTTAACCGCTAAGCCATCTCTCCAGCCCAAGCAATGAGACTTTTAAAAGTAGCCAAATTAAACAAAATATTTATATAGTTGTTTTCTTCAAAGGTAATCAGCTTAGAAAGCAGTCTAACATTCCCATTAATTACATGTTACTTCATTCAGAAAAGTTCCAGATTGCTGTTTGCATGCGCTGAAATATCACACTAAACACCATTAAAATATGTATAAATAACATATACTAGATTAAACAATATTAGTCTATTTATTATTTATTAATTGATTTTTGGGTTTTTCGAGGTAGGGTCTCACTGTAGCTCAGGCTGACCTGGAATTCACTATGGAGTCTCAGGGTGGCCTTGAACTGATGGCAATCCTCCCACCTCTGCCTCCCAAGTGCTGGGATTAAAGGTGTGCGCACCATGCCCGGCTTTTATTACTTATTTTTTTAATCTATCCAGGACTAGGGGCTGAACCCAGAGTCTTGCACATGCTAGGTGAACACTACTACTTAGCTATTCTGCTAGCTCTTAGTTTTTTGAGACAGGGTCTCCTACTTAGTTCAGATTGGCCTTGAGCTCTATACAGCCCAGGCGGGCCTCGCCTTGGGATTCTCCTTTCTCTGCCTCTGGAATCAAAGGAATGTGACACCATTCAGACTCAGTTTACTATTTATATAAAAAGCAACACATTCTACCATCAGCTTCATCATCCATTGTGTTTAATAAAACTAGCTTTGATTAACATCCACAGAATGCTCATTGCTGTCCTGTGAGAATGTGCCTTGAACGATGCAGCATCATGCAGTGATTTTCATAAAGTGAGCTTACTATAGACATTTCATAAGATTAAGAACTTGGGCTGGAGAGATGGCTTAGTGGTTAAGGCACTTGCCCTTCTAGCCTAAGGACCCAGGTTTCATTACCTAGGAACCACGTAAGCCAGATGCACAAAGTGGTACGCGCATCTGGAGTTAGTTTGCAGCAGCTAGAGGTGCACCCATTCTCCCTATCTACGTCTTTCTCTTTCTTAAGTAAATAAATAAAAGTAATTTTAAAAAATTAAGACCTTACCATAATGTGTGTTCTGATCATGTATTTGTCAATGTGAGGGGAGATGGCTTATTATAAAGTTTATCATGCCATTTTGTTCACTTGACATCATCAAGTAAAAGATCTAGAAATACCTTCAATGATCACCTGGTCTAATGACTTTACTTTAAGTAGTTAATTTTTTGCATGATGCATTTGTGTGTGTATTCATGTTCCTGTGTGAGCTGCAGCGCACATGCAGAGGGTGGAGGAGAGCTTGGGATGTTGGTCCTCTCCTTCCGCCTTGTTTGAGGGGTTGGAGGAGAAGTCGGATCATTAGCCTTGCCTTTCCCCTTGTCTCAGGCAGGGTCTTTCCCTATTTATCTTTCTGTGTTTGCCGGGAGAGCTGGCTCATGAGATTCCAGGAAGCTCTCCTTTCTCAACCTCCCTTCTTGCCCTAGGTGTGCTGGGATTATCGATGCTAGCGTTATAATGGTTGGTTTTATGTAGGTGTTGTGAGTTCAAACTTAGGTACTCACACTTGCACACAAGCAAGTTGTCCACTGAGCCTTCTGCTTAGCCCTGTCTTCATGTTTTGAGACAAGGCCTGATGCAGCCCAAGCTGAGCGCCTGATATTCTTGTCTTTGCTTTCTAAGTGTTCTGATTACAGGTGTGTGCTATCATAGTTTTTTAAAATTTATTTTTAAATTTTTATTTATTTAAAAACACACACACACACACACACACACACACACACACACACACACATTTTGTTTTGTCTGACCTGCAATTAACTATGGAGTCTCAGGGTGACCTCTAACTTGTGGCAATCCTCCTACCTCTGTCTCCTGAGTGCTAGGATTAAAGATGTGTGCCACTATGCCTGGCTCATATATATATATATATATATATATATATATATATATATATATATATATATTTATTTATTTATTTATTTATATTTATATATTCATTACACACAGAAAGAGTGAGAGAATGGACATTCCAGGGCCTCTAGGCATAGCAAACAAATTCCAGATGCTTGAGCCCCCATGAGCAGCTGGCTTTCATGGGTACTCGGGAATTGAACCTGGGTCCTTAGGCAAGCACCTTAACTGCTAAGTCATCTCTCCAGCCTAGTTTGTTTGTTTTAAAATATATGATGAAATAGATCCAAAATTTCATTGACCTGACCAAGATCTCACAGCTAACATGGCAGAACAGGAATGAGGTCATCTGGGTCTCCACGTCATTCCCGTTTCACTGCATCGCGTTTCTTCCTGGTCAGGCAAGAACTGGCATGCCTTTGTGATGTCTGCCTTGACTCGGGAGGATAGAGGAGCAGTGGGCCTGAGGATTGTCAACCTTTGCTTTTCATGTGTCATTTGACAATGACTACTTGGCCGCTGTTATCCTTTCTTCTCTATAGCTTCCAGGGTTCTGTGGGGCATTTGACAAAACAACTAGACCTCCTTTCCCAGCCTCCTTTGTAGCTTGGTATGGCCAAATAACTGTTCTGGCCAGTGAGCCATGAATTAAATTGGAGGATATGACTTCTCGGTCAAGTGCTGCCCTTTATGTCCACCCTCCCTTTCCTCTTCTTCTTTCATTCTTTTCTGAGACAGGGTCTCATACAACTAAGGCTGGCCATGCACTTGCTATACAACCAAGGATAACTTTGAACTCTGGCTGTTCCTGCCTCTAGCTCACAAGTGCTGGGATTATAGGTGTGTGTTGCTGGACCCTGTTTCATGATGACTGGGCATGGTGAAACTGGGAGACACTTTGAACACAGAAGACAGAAACTACATATTGAGTCGGGCATGGTGGTGCACGCCTTTAATCTCAGCACTTGGAAGACAGAGGTAAGAGGATCACCTTGAGTTTGAGGCCACCCTGAGAATACAGAGTGAATTCCAGGTCAGCCTGGGGCTAGAGTGAGACCCTACCTTGAAAAACCAAAAGAAAAAAAAAAAAGAAAGAAAGAAAGGAAAGAAACTACATATTGAGGACGGCACTGCTGCCCTGCACCTCTGGACTACGATACACATGAGAAGAGGAAGGAAATAAACCATTGTGTTTACCTGGAAGGGTGTTAATGAAACCCTTATTCGTAAGCTAGTGAGGTGTATCAGTAAAAATTAAGTGACTAGAACTCAGCATTCATCACTATTTTTAATATATGTTTAGAATATTTATTTTATTTATATATTATAGTGATAGAGAGAGAGAGAGAGAATGGGTGTGCCAGGGCCTCCAGCCATTGCAAAAGAGCTCCAGATGCATGCGCCACCTTGGGCATCTGGTTCATGTGGGTACTGGGGAATCAAACCTGGGTCCTTTGGCTTTGCCAGCAAACGCCTTAACTGCTAAGCCATTTCTCCAGCCAGATTCATCATTATGAAGGATACCTGACAGAGCTAATTTATGGAATAGGAAGCTTTATTTCGGCACAGTTTTAGAGATTCTGGCCCCTGATTGGCTGGGCGGTATCTGTGGGCCTGAGTTGAGGCTTGTCATGGAGAAGTGCATGAAGGAGCAAACTTCCTCCCCATGGCCAGGCAGCAAAGAGAAAGGAGAGGCCAGAGGCCCAGAGTCCCTCTCAGTGACCTAAGAACTTCCCAAAGGTCCTTCTTCTCAAAGGTGCCAGCACTTCCCAACAGCATCACCCTGGTGACCAAGCCTTCAATGCATGAGCCTTTGGGAACGTTTCAAACCCAAGATATAGGGGAGATGGCTCAGCAATTCAAGTTGCTTGCCTGCTAAGTCTGCCAGCCTGGGTTCTATTCCCCAGTACCCACTTACAGCCAGACACACAAAATAGCGCATATGTCTCTTGGACTGCATTTGCAGTGGCAAGAGGCCGTGGTATGCCCATTTTCTTTTTCTCTGCTCAAAATTAATTAAATAAGAATATTTTATTTATTGATTGATTGGTTTTTCAAGGTAGGGTCTCCCTCTAGCCTAAGCTGTATGTAGTCTCAGGGTGGCCTTGAATTCACAGTGATCCTCCTACTTCTGCTTCCCAGGTGCTGGGCTTAAAGGCGTGCACCGCCATACTCTGCTAAAAATATGTTTTAAAAAAGATTCAGGGCTGAACTGGAGAGGTGGCTTAGCAGTTAAGGCACTTGCTTGCAAAGTCAGATGGCCCAGGTTGGATTCAGCAGTAGCTACATGAACCAGATGCACAAGGTGGTGCATGCATCTAGAGTTTGTTTGTAGTGGCTAGAGACCCTGGCTTGCCCATTCTCTCTCTCTCTCTCTCCAATAAATAAATAAATAAATATTTTACAAAAATATTAAAAGAAGCTGGGCGTGGTGGCGCATGCCTTTAATCCCAGCACTCGGGAGGCAGAGGTAGGAGGATCTCTGAGAGTTCGAGGCCACCCTGAGACTACATAGTGAATTCCAGGTCAGCCTGGACTAGAGTGAAACCTTACCTCGAAAATTATATATATATTATAATTCACCACCTAGTTTTGCTTGGGCTCCAAATTTAAGCTTATCCTCTGGTTCATAACATAAAGTTATTCTTGTTACGAGGCAAAGCATGGAATTGTCGGTCTAGAGAGTTGGCTGGAGGTCTTAACATGAGCTTGCTACTAACTTCCCCAGGCCCTCCATGGCCAAATGCGTCCTCAGTTCTGCATTGGGGTACATACTGCTCATTTATCTCCTAGGGTATTTTGAGTAATACTTCCTAAAATGGTTGTAAAGCATTTGGCAAATGTAAACCTTCTGCCTATAATGCTGGATTAATCCAGTAGCTTTCTTGTTACCTCCGTCTTTAATGATTCACAGAAGGACCGTTTTGCTGAAGGGGGCTTGACTCTGGCATGAGCTGCCTGGGCAGATGAGCTCTCTTGTGTGGATCATTAAAATTCAGTGGACATATTAGTCTTGTCCCTGGAGTCCTGCTTCACAGCACAAAGAATGCATTTGAGCTATGGGGTGGGAAGAGCTGGAGGTCCCTGGTTGACAATTTTATTGTTCTTTTCTCCAGAGGTGTTGTTTGTATCCATGTTCCCATGATTGCTTGAACCCAGAAATGCTGAATGAAGGGGGCTTGTTTTCAGAACCTTCTCATGGGCACAACCTCAAAGACACCACCAAGTTAGAATCTTCAAAAAAAAAAACCAAAAAACAAAAAAAATTCAGCAGGTTAGAATCATGCTTCAGGAATTTTAAAAAGTGCCTTATGACTGGTATAATTGCTGTGTTAAGTCCATGTCACACGCACACCATAGCTCACTGTGACAGCTGAACTGGACTCCACTCTTTTGCCCAGAAGACCAGTCCTTAAGTAGATGACTCCTGACCCCTTTCATTCAGCACTTTGAGGACTTTGCCAGAAAGTGCAGCTTTGTGCCAAGCAGTCCGTCACATTTCCTCCTGGGCTGCCTTGGCTCTTCAGTTAAGTTACTTTTGACCATTAATCCTTCCTTAATCCTAAGCATCTCTAGAAGGGATATACTTGGAACGCTTTCTAAGGAGCATAAATCTGTGAGCATGTAGTAGCAGTGTGTGAAAACACGGGCCAAGTACAGTTTCAGAGAAAGGTATGACAAATGGTGTCAGGACATGGGACGAACAGGATCCTCACTCTAACAGCCCCATCTGGAAATGATTGGTTAGTGTCAAACCCGTTCCCCACAACTCATGTCCTGTTGGCATTGACACAGACAGGGTCTGGGTGCAAGTACGAGGCTGAGAGTGGGATGCTCTTCGTTGATCACTAGCCTTCAATGCTCTTGGGAGCTTGTTGGAGGTTCTAGCAGGGAAGAGTGACTGCTCACGTACTCTTCACTGAAGAACAGTCCTCCTCTATGGGGAAGGCCGTTCTCTTCAACCCACCTATAGCTTTGGGAGGGACACCCTGGAGCAGTAAGGGGAGAAGGCAATACCTGCCTAGCCAGCTAAATCAGCCCTGGTGATCAGTGGGGTGACAGATACCACAGCCAGATTGTCCTCACATCTGTCCTTCAGTGCTCTTTGAGATGGAGGAAGGGAGAGAAGGGAGAGAGGGAGAAAGGAAGATGAGATAGGAGATGGAGAAGAGGGGAAGCGCCTGGAGCTCATGCCTGCTATAAACTATGTCATTTAATTCTCTCAACAGCGCAATGTGGTAGGTTCAACCACACATGTATGGAGGAAGTTGGGAGCCTGAGAGACCGCGTATGTTCAGCTAGAAAGTACATTTATCTGGTTCTAACAGTCTTCTAGCCACGACACCATATTGTCCTTCTGGGGAGTGGAGTTTGTGCCAGAGAAAGGAAGAGAATCCAGGTAGCAGAGCCAGTTATCCCAGCCAGTTTAAACAGATGCTGGTTGAAGGCTATTGACTGGAACATGATCAATGTAAATAGACGGGAAGGAGAGGGGGATGAGAGAGAGAGAGAGAGAGAGAGAGAGAGAGAGAGAGAGAGAGAGAGAGCACTCTTGTAACCTCCCTGAAGAGAACTGAATGTCAGAGTAAATACAGCAAAGACACTTGAGTTAAGAGAGAGGAATCAGATGTGGGCTGTCAGCCTGGAAAATGAAGGTAGGCCTTAGCTGCATACTAGATCCACAGGGTAACAAGACATATGCTTACTAAAAGCCTGCAATTTTTTTTTTTTTTACTATACATAATGGGACTTTATTCAGCTATAAACAAAAAAAAATTATGACATTTGCAGGAAAATGAACAGAACTGGAAATCAATATGTTAAGTGAAATAAGCCAGATTTAGAAAGACAAATATCACATTTGCTCTCCTATGTAGACTCTAGATTTAAATTTACATATAATATATATGTAAGGCTGGAAGTAGAAAGGGGGCTACGGGAGGGCAGGAAGAGCTCTAAAGGGAAGGGGAAAGGAGACAAGAACGGGGAAAGGAATATTTGTGATGTGACGTGAAAGCAGAAGGAAGGTCTATTGGGTAGGGGTGGAAGGGACTCTATAGGAGGTATGGGAGGGCAAATAAAAACCCCACAGTGTTTTAAAAAATATTTTATTTATTTATTTGAGAAAGAGAAAAAGGTGGATAGAGAGAGAGAGAGAGGAGGGGGGAATGGGTATGACAGGGCCTCTAGTCACTACAAACGAACTGGCTTATGTGGGTACTGGGGAACTGAAGCTGTGTCCTTGGGTTCCTCCAGCCTCTCACAATGTTTAAGTGGGATGAAGCCCATGGAGAGCCTTGGTGAGGGTGACTATATTTTACACTTCTGTGAGATCCATGAAGAGAATCTACTCATGATGAGTTTAGACTTTGTTGAGATCCTTGCAGAGAATCTACTCATGATGAGCTTAGATTTTGTTGAGATCCTTGCAGAGAGTCTACTCATGTTGAGCTTAGATGTCTAGTTTACAGAACCAAAGAGACTACACGTGTGTTATTTCAAGCCGCAAAGTTCTGGGTGATTTATTATATACAGCCTTAGGAAGCAATTCCTCGACACTCCATCTTGCTAGTTCTTCCTGCCAGCCAATGAAGGGAGGTTAGTGTGTTAGTTTTTTTCCATGGCTTTGTGATCAAATGTCTAACAGAAAGCAACTAAAGGGAATATATAGGGCTTTTTGGGCTCCTGGTTGGAGGAGATACAGTGCATCATGGTGGGGGAGTCGTGGTGGCGGGTGACGCTGAGGCAGCACAGTGCACACAACTGCTTGCTCACAGCTCAGCAGCACACAAGTAGAGAGAGATGGAACTGGCGTTTGCTCGACGCCCCTTTATTCAGTCTGGGACGCCGCCCACATTCAGGGTAGATCTTCCTCCTGCTGAACCTCTCTCTTTGTAGGTTTAATCCCAGCTCGCGCCCTATTACCTTTGATCCCTGTGCTTCCCATAGCATCTTCTCTGCGAGGTGTCGGGAAGCCTGCGCTCTTCCCGTGGCAGTGCTGTGTGCCCTGTGCGGAGGCTCCTCCTGTCATGGTCCTTCTCATACTGGGTTGGTACGATCTGCCTCCTTGGTTCCCTTCCAAGGGCTGTAGACTCATTCAGGGCGAGAGCTGCTACATATTAAGCCCACAATGCATCCTTGACAAGCGATCATACATATGAATGAAAGATGGAAGGGAAGAATGCATAAAATTCACTGGAGACTGCAGAGCTTACGATTTTTATGCATTCCTCATTATCTCTAGAAAGCCACTTCTTTGTATATGTGACGTTGGCACACGTGAAGCTTGGCAGCATGGCTGTCTGATATAAAATAAGATTTTATTTGGGCAGGACACACGAAACATTTAAAATTAAATGCCTTTTTTTTCTTTGTACAAACTAAGCTTCAAACCCAGAGAAAGGCATGGAACTTTCCCTCCTCTTTCTGTTGGTTTCACCCATTTCTCTCCACCCTCAGGAGCCTTTCTATCTCCACCCCGTTATTTTCAAGAAGCAATCATAGAGTAGATCTCATCCCACCGAGTCAAATTTCGGTCATCTTTTATTTGGGCAAAATACAGTCCTACTGGCAAGTGGTGCCACTAATATTCAGGGACAGCATATTGTTTTACTTACAGCTGCGTAGCAGTTTATGTTCTCATATAAATGTTATGCCTGGATTATAGCAGAGGCAAACTGGACTCCATTTATTTGAGAAAATAATGGGCAATCAAGTTTCTCCTATTCAGCTCGGTGACAGTTTCCTTTCCTCAGAGGGGTCCTTGGCCCTGGCATGCTGCTGGGTACGCAGCCTCTCTGCCGAGTCTCTGGGACCATTTCTGCAGGAAGAAGCCTTCACCAGGGGAGGAGGAGAGATGTAAAACTGGTCACATCACTGGGGGCGAGGGAGGCTCCTTTCGTTGAGTTACTTGGGGGGAGAATAGCAAACAAAACTGTCAGCTTCTCCTGGGAAGGTAGTTAGAAAAATGTTGACGCTTTTCTTTGGGGCATGACATTCAGGAAAGATGGAAGACTCTATCCTGATTGTAGGTTTATACCTGCTCATTCCCATTCCCACTGCGACACTGTTTTCAGGAGGGGCTTGTGTGTGTGTGTGTGTGTGTGTGTGTGTGTGTGTGTGTGCGCTCTTCCTCCCTAACCAATGGCAAAGCCAGTGTACAACTGTGGCTCTAAATCTAAGCACCTGCCTGGCGATGCCTCCTCCTCTGTATTTGTGACTGTCGCCTTGTCCTCACCCATGTATACACACATGCACCTGTGTTGCTACTTCGACGGGTGGCGTTTGGGAACCGAGTTCCAGAACTCCTTTTGCAGAAAGACACAGACAGGCACAGCATTCTAGAACATCACTTTTTAACAGAGGCAGCCTCCTGTGTAATGAAACACATGCCACATACAGAGGGGTGTTCCAATCAACTAGGAAAATATGCTCATTTATGCATCCTCACCCTGCTTCTCCTCTCCGTCTGTGAGCGCGGGAGGCGAATTTGTATCAGATGTCTCACTTGTATAAACTTCCAGGAGGGAGGAGGAGAAGGGATGTGGCAGAGTGAGACCCCTTCTGATGAAGCCATAACCTGGTCACCATTGCTCCCACTCCCCCTTGTGTGAGGGAGGGTGGACAGGCCACTGTGTTTGCTGGCTGTAGTTTTGCATCTTGGCTGTCCCTCAAAGGCTGTCTTGCTCAAGGCTAGATGGGAAGGTGGTGGCACCTTTAGGAGGCGGGGCCTAGCGGAAGGAAGTCATGTCGCTGGCCTGCCTTAGCAGGTGATGGACAGTAACCCCACACCCCCCCTGTATCTCTCCCTTCCGCTTCGGCGTTTGTTTGAGCACGCGTGCCCACCAGGGCCAACCGGGAGCAGCAGCGTGGAGCCAAGGGAGCATGTGCGGAAACCTCCAGAGCATGAGCCAAAACGCATCCTTTTTAAAAAAAAAATTTACTTATTTATTTGAGAGAGAGAGAGAGAGAGAGAGAGAGAGGGAGAGAGAGAGAGAGAAAACGGGCACAAAGGAACTCCAGATGCATGCACCACCATGTCTGTCTTTATGTGGGTGGCTGGGGACTTGAATCCGGGTCAGCAGGCTTTGCAAGCCAGTGCCTTTAACCCCTGAGCCATCACCTCTCCAGTCCCTGGACATGGTTTTCTGAGAGTCTGGCAATGTCCCCACTGGCTGCAAACTCACAACAGTCGTCCTGCTTCAGCCTCCAAGTGCTGAGATGGCGGGCATGGGACAGTATGCCTTCCTCCTCCCTGAGTGATCAGAAGTCACGCTTTACCAAAGGCTGATCTGGTCCTAGCACGTTTGAGGGTGAGGGTGTCGTCCTTCCAGGGAGTGATGGTGGCTCATCTTTTCACTCGCCTTCCTGGCTACGGTCCAAGATCAGGAAAAAGCAGGACTACCCTTCAAGCTCCAGAGGAGACCTAAGGATTGATTAAAAAAATTTTTCTTTTTAAGAAAGACTTCATGGCTTTCTGTAGCTATTACCACCAAATACCAAACGCAAGACTTCTATTTTAAAACTGTCCTGGAGTGTGCAATTGAATCGCAGCCTCCAGCTTGGGGCCCTCAACTCTGTGTTCCCTGCGGGCACCCATCCATCCTTGCTGTCAAGCCAGCGTGGCTGCGTCCTCCTTCTTCACTGCTGCGGGTCCCTTTGCCTCTCTGCAGAGCCCACCCTTGACTGGCCTTTCTGAGGATGTCATTTGCCCTGACTCATATATATATATATATATGAGTCCCCAAGAACAAAATGAGGTTTAGACAGGGTCATACTGCATTATGTAGCCCATGCTGGTCTGGAACTCATGATCCTCCTGCCTCAGCTCCTGAGTGCTGGGATGACAGGTGTTCATTTGTCTTTGATGGCTTGCTGCTCTTCCTGGGGGGAAAGCATCTGAATTCCTCTGCCCCATTACTGACAAATGTACTGTTCCTTGACTTGCTGTGACCAATGAGATATGAGTAAGTGGAATTTCCAGACAGACATTTAATAGCCACTGAATGGTTCTCTCTCTCTCTCTTATGTGACCCGCTATGTCCCACGGAGAGATGGGCCCCATCATACACAGCATACACTAGCTCCTGGCGTGAATGCCACACAAGCTTCAACAGCTTCTCAAGTACAAGGAATACGGGGGAGAAAACAGCCATCGCTTCCGAGATGTGGGATCATTTGTGTCTGCAACACAACCCAGCCAGCCCCCGTGGACACATCTTTGTGACCTAACCTCTTGCCTCTTTCTTTTTTAAAAATATGAAATGTAGCCGGGTGTGGTGGCGCACACCTTTAATCCCAGCACTCGGGAGGCAGAGGTAGGAGGATCGCAGTGAGTTTGAGGCCATCCTGAGAATACATAGTGAATTCCAGGTCAGCCTGAGCTAGAGTGAGACCCTACCTTAGAAAACCAAAAAAAAAAAAAAAAAAAAAAAAAAAATGTAGCATTTTATATGGTCAGTTCATGAAGTTCACACTTATCTAGAGCCCTTACCACCATCTATCCCCAGCACTTTTTCTTCTCCCTAAACTGAAACTAGGGCTAAAGAGATGGTTAAGTGGTTAAGGCACTTGCCTGCAAAACCTAACAACCTGAATTCAATTACCCAGTGAAACGAGATGCACAAAGTGGCACATGCATCTGGAGTTTGTTTGCAGAGGTCTTAGTGAGCCCTCTTTCTCTCTCTCTGCTTACAACTAAATAAATAAAAATATTTCATCCACTGCCACACTGCCCTGAACGCGCTTGAGCTTGTCTAGACTGAAACTGACCCGTAAACGATCTCTCCTGTTCCACTTTCTGTCCGGCCCTTGGCAGTCACCATCCTGGCTCTCAGGAAACACAGTTGTGTAGCGCTTGTCTTTTTTGTGTCTAGTTGATTACACTTGGCATGATGTTTATCACAGGAGGGCTTATCCATGTTGCAACATGTTTCTGACTTTCATTTTAAAGCTAAATACCATTTCATTTTATGTATGTACAATTGTGTTCATGCGCCTATCTGTTAATGGGAAGATTTTTATTTTTATTAGCACATCTATTAATTATACATAGTAAATGGTATCATTATGACATTCTCAACATGCATACAATGTACTTTGATCATATTTACCCTCCCCCGCAGTACCCCTTCTTATCCGTCTTCCATTCCCATGGGACCTCCTTTCCCAAATACTCCCCCACCCTTTTAAAAAATATTTGAGAGAGTGAGAGAGAGACAGAGAGAGAGAGAGAGAGAATGAATGGGTGCAACCTCCAGCCACTGCAAACGAACTCCAGATGCATGCACCACTTTGTGCATCTGGCTTCAAGCGGGTACTGGGAAATTGACTCCGGTTGTTAGGTTTTTTTTTTAAAAAAATGTTTTTATTTATTTGAGGGAGAAAGAGGCAGAAAGAGGGAGAGATAGAGAGAATGGAGCATCAGTGAATGCAGCCACTGCAAACAAACTCCAGATACATGCACCACTTTTTGCATCTGGCTTACGTGGATACTGGGGAATTGAACCTGGTCCTTTGGCTTTGTAGGCAAGCACCTTAACTGCTAAGCCATCTCTCTAGCCCTGGTTGTTAGGTTTTGCAGGCAAGTTCCTTATCTGCTGAGCCATCTCTTCAGCCCCAAATACTATCCTTTCTATTTTCATGTTTCTTTCTCTTTAATATATATTTTGGTTTTGTTTTTTTGAGGTAGGGTTTTACTCTAGTTCAAGCTAACCTTGAATTCACTATGAAGTCTCAGAGTGGCCTTGAACTCACAGCAATTCTCCTACCTCTGCCTCCCAAGTGCTGGGATTAAAGGTGTGTGCCACCATGCCTGACTTAAAAAAATATATTTTATTTATTTATTTGTAAGCAGAGAGAGAGATAGAGAGAAGAGAGACAGAATAGGCACACCAGGGTCTCCAGCCACTGCAAACAAACTCCAGATGCATGTGCTACTTTGTGCATCTGGCCTTATGTGAGTATGGGGAAATGAACTCATGTCGTTAGGCTTTGAAGGCAAGTGTCTTAACTGCTAAATCATCTCTCCGACCCATCTTTTTTTTTTTTTTTTTTTTGTTAACCAATGACGGAATTTTATTAGGCTGCTTACTGGAGCATGGGTAAGGGGTTATTTAAGGAGCATGGGTAACTTGGGTAACCTGCCATTGGCTATCCCACCGAAGGAAATGTCTCTCTGTCAGCCACTGTTAGCTTCCTGTAAACCCCCAGAGAAGGCTGGGGCTTCAGGAGCCCTTCCTTCCTCCATGACAGAATGGTGATGGTCGCAACCTTGTGCTTGTCATATGCAACAAACCAGAACTTTTGAGACTTCAAGGATGGAATGGCCATGTCATGCCAGAAAGATGGTGCTTCCCAGCATCGCTCCCCTCCCTCTGGCTTCTGCATTCTTTCTGCCTCCTGTCCCTCTATGTTGCCTGATCCTTGAGGGAGAAGGCGGTAATATCAATGCCTCGTTAGGAATGAGTATTCAACAATCATTTATTCTTAGAACTTTGGCCAATTATGTGTCTGCATTAACTGCCACCTACTGAAAAATAAAAACAAAAGCAAGAAAAACCTTATCTGGTCAAGGCTGAGAGCAGGGCTAATCTATGGACATAAACAAAAATACTCAAGAGGCAATATGATTACGTATCATGTCCCTTTAGTAAACAACATACTGGCTACCTCCTAGGGCCTATAACCACCTTAGCCACAGGCTTTTGACTGTGTTTATAGTACTAGATGTGAGTTCCTTCCTGTGGAATGGGTCTTGAAGATAATCAGAAAGTGTTTGGTTACCCCTTTAACAGTCATGTCACTATCGCACCTATGGCACATCTTGCCTTATGAGTTGGTCATGCAGCATACAGGGTCCAATACTGAGTAAGGGGGCTGAGGGGTGACTTTTCTCCCTCGGCAGCTTGCTCGGCACCTTTCAGCAATGCGGCAGCTAGCCAGCAGAGAGGAGGCTTCCTGTGTAGTCTCAGCTTGATTTCTCAGTGTCCTGCAATCAAAGTGGGGGTGATATCACATCTCTGGTCATAGGGTCGGGGTCTTACTGTCTCCTTCTAGTGGGCGACAGAAAGCAGCAGCATCTTGTCATTTCCTCACCTCATTGTCTACTAAGTCCTGTGTCTTCAAACTTGTTTTATTTATTTATCCAATTTATTATCTGTTTATTATTTTTCATCTAAATTTTAAATATATTTTTATTTATTTATTTGACAGAGAGAAAGGGGGGGAGAGAGAGAGAGAGAGAGAGAGAGATAAAGAGAGAGAAAAATGGGTGAATCTGGCTAATGTGGGTCCGGGGGAATTGAGCCTGAGTCCTTTGGCTTTTCAGACAAGCACCTTAACTGCTAAACCACTCTTCCAGCCCCTGTTCATTATTTTTTAAATCTATATTCAGGAGAGAGAGAGAGAGCAAGAGCAAGAGAGAGAGAGAGAGTGGGCATGCCAGGGTCTCCTGCCACTGTAAACAAACTCCAGACACATGTGTTTCTTTGTATCGCTGGCTTTATGTGGATACTGGGGAATTAAACCCAGATTATCAGACTTTGCAAGCAAGTGCCTTTAACTCCTAAGCCATCTCTGTAGCTCCAAACTTGTTTTTGAATCTACTCATAGGAAGTAAGTTAGTAAGCAACTAAGTGTATCATGATGTATTATGATGTAATAAGTTTTCATCATAACCTGGTATCTACCTCACAGAAATACGCAGACATAAACATGAATAACACAAAAGATCTATGAAAATATCCTTATTGCATACCATTTTCTTTGATATTTCTCATTTTAGTTCATCTAAATACAAGTGCTGACCTGGATATACTAAGTTGATTTCATGACTCATTAGTGAGTTACAATTCTGTTTGGAAAATATTGTTGTACTCTATTGGAAAACCTTTGTTCCACACTCCTAGCTGTTCTTAGGACTCTGCAAAGAAGGCACTTATTTTAGGAAATTTCTTCTTACTCCTTATAAGTGGTCTAAGACTTACCATGCTTCCCAGTGGTCCTCTGTTTTGTGCTTAGAACTTTCCTTTTTTTTTTTTTTTTAATGTTTTGGGCTAGAGAGATTGCTTAGTGGTTAAGGTATATGCTTGCGAAGCCTGAGGACCCAGGTTTGATTCTCCAGGTCCCACATAAGCCAGATGCACAAGGTGGCACATGTGTCTGGAGTTCATTTGCAGTGGCTGGAGGCCCTGGCACACCCAATTCTCTCTCTCTTTCTCAAATAAATAAATAAAATAGATAAATAAAATATTTTAAAAAAGAAAAATGTTTTGGCTGGACGTGATAGTGGCACATGCCTTTAATCCCAGCACTTGGGAGGCAGAGGTAGGAGGATTGCCATGAGTTCGATGCCACCCTGAGACTCCATAGTGAACTCCAGGTCAGCCTTGGCTAGAGTGAGACCCTACCTTGAAAAACCAAAAAAAAAAAAAAAAAAAGTTTTAATTACTTAACTATTTAATTTATTTGTAAGGAGGGAGGGAAGAAGAGAGAGAGAGACAGAATGGGTGTGCCAGGGCCTCTAGCCACAGCAAATAAACTCCAGACGCATTTGCCACTTTGTGCAGCTGGCTTTACATGGGTCCTAGGGAACTAAACCTGCATCATTAGGCTTTGCAGGTGAGCACGTTACCAGCTAAGCCGTTTCTCCAGCCCTTGGATCTTTTCTTGTGTGTTCTTCAATTATCTTTCTGGTGTCTCCAGTTGTCTTCTTCGTTTACTTCCTCTTCTCTTCCTTTTCTTTTCTTCTAATTTAATAAGATGCTTACCATATAGTATGTACTTCTTAAAAATATGTAACATGCCAGGCGTGGTGGCGCATGCCTTTAATCCCAGCACTCGGGAGGCAGAGGTAGGAGCATTACTGTGCATTCGAGGCCACTCTGAGACTCCATAGTGAATTCCAGGTCAGCCTGGGCTAGAGTGAGACTCTACCTCCAACCCTTCCCCTCAAAAAATGTGTAACACTTTTCACCACTGGTGACTTAAAAATATCCATTCACATTCTCTGTTTCTTTTCCCTCCCTAGAGCCTAATTACTGCACTCGTGGTTATACATGAGGCTTACTGATTTTTTTTTTTTTTCGAAGTAGGGTCTCACTGTAGCCCAGGCTGACCTGGAATTCATTATGTAGTCTCAGGGTGGCCTCGAACTCATGGTGATCCTCCTACTTCTGCCTCCCAAGTGCTAGGATTAAAGGCATGCGCCACCATGCCCGGCTAGGCTTACTGATTACTTCAAGCAACAGAACAAGATAGAAGTTATGCTTGTGGGTGTCCAAAGGCTGCATCATAAAAGGTTCTGTCTTCTACATCCCTGTGAGCTACCACAATGGAGAAAACTTTGTGGAGAGGTCCATGTGCAGATTCACCGAGGTGATTTTCCAACAGCCCATGTGAACCATCTTGGATGTGGCTCCTCAGATCCTCCAGCCTCGGTGGAGCTTTCAGACTGTCCGCAGGGCCAGCTAACATCTCTTTGCAACCTTGGAACTAACCCTGATCCAGAGCTGTTTATCCCTCCTGTTCATGCACTGGAGCATGCAGGAAGAAAGGTGGTGTAATTTTGTCTTAAGCCACTCAGTTTTGGGGTTATTTGTTATATAGCAGCGGATAACTCATCCCACTTTGCAGATAATCAAGTCAAAGGCATTGGAACAGAGTGAGTTAGTCCGGGCCACATCTCATAAGTAGAAATCCTGAATTTCCAGTCTCAAACTCCCTGATTCTGATCTGTGACGACAGGCTCTTGAGGAACATATTCTCTCCGCGTAGGAGACCCTGAGACACGGCTCTGCGCAGCAATGTGAAAGCACTGCTCCTCTATGGTCACTTATAGCGCTAGGTCCTGAGGCCTCCACCTTGACACTAACCCGGGAGAAAGAATAATTAAGCATTTTTATCCAGTTTTAACCCTTCCAAATCATTTTCCTTTTTGGCCAGTTTTCCTTGACTCTCATCTCATCCTCTGGCTGCTCTGGAGTCATCTTTACCCCAGGCTGTCGTTTGATAATAAAACCTTTCTTTGTCTTGGCTGGAACATGCCAATATTGTAGACCAATTAAGCTTCATTTCAGGGTGAGCTAATTTGGTGACAGCTCTCTGTGGCTGAGAACCATCATCTGTTAGAGATCAGAGCCCAGGGGCTGCTCGGCTGAGGGGAACAAGCTGTTCATGACAAGCACTGTGTTGTCTTCCTGCCTTTGTGTCTAGAGCACAGGCTCCCTTCGGCCTCCACGGGGACTGGGGATGTGGCAGTGTGCACCGGCCTCTCCCTGGCTGAGGGCTTCATGGATATGCTTCTATTTCCTATGACACCAAGACCCCCTCCAGAAACTTTTTTCTTCTTCTTTTGTCAGGGGAAGGGAGAGTTTCGAGATAGGGTCTTCCTCTTGCCCAGGCTGACTTGGTATTCACTCTGTAGTCTCAGGCTGGCCTTGAACTCACAGCCACCCTCTTCCTTTGGCTTCCTGAGTGCTGAGATTAAAGGTGTCTGTCACCATGCCTGGCCTAAGATCCCTTCTAAGTGCCAGTTTGCTTACCTGTAAAATGGATACAGGAATACATATCGAGCAAGGTAATCTGAAGTTCAATGGGAGAAAATGGGGACACCATCGGGAGTGGCGTTAGGAGCGTCATCATGTTGCTTCCCCTTCCTTCACGAACTGGTCCCATGAGGACAGAGGGGGCTTCCATCTGTGCGCGTCTCGACCATCCTCTCTATTTGCCTCGGGGTCTAAGGTGGCTACAGCGTCTGCGTTTTTCCTTTTATGTCCTGTGAACAGGTGTTATTGTCTCCATTTGTCACATGGGACTCAACTGGCTCTTCTCCTCCTCTCCTCAGCCCCCCCCACCCGCCTTTTGGTTTTGTCTGTTCTGTGGTCTAGGTTGTCACTGCCCTCCCTAAGGGCGATGAACCTTCTGCCATCTGCCCTCACCTGCTCCAGCTGCTTTCAGGTCACCTAAGCCTTTCACATGATTCCCTTTCTGAGTAGTTGGCAAATGGTTGCATTTTTCAAGTAATTCCTGTAGATATGCCTTCTCTCCTGCTTCTTCTCTTCTCTTCTCTTCTCTTCTCTTCTCTTCTCTTCTCTTCTCTTCTCTTCTCGTCTCTTTCTTTTTTTTTTTTAATTTTTATTAGCAATTTCCATGATTATAAAAAAAATCCCATGGTAATTCCCTCCCCTCCCACTTTCCCCTTTGAAATTCCATTCTCCATCATATTACCTCCTAATCACAATCATTGTACTTACATATATATAATATCAACCTATTAAGTACCCTCCTCCCTTCCTTTCTCTTCCCTTTATGTCTCCTTTTTAACTTAGTGGCCTCTGCTACTAAGTATTTTCATTCTCACGCAGAAGCCCAATCATCTGTAGCTAGGATCCGCATATGAGAAAGAACATGTGGCACTTGGCTTTCTGGGCCTGGGTTATCTCACTTAGTATAACCCTTTCCAGGTCCATCCATTTTCATCTCTTTCTTTTGGTGGTAGAGTCTTACTCTAGCCCAGGCTGACCTGGAATGTCCTACTTAGTCTCAGGTTGGCCTCAAACTCACAGTGATCTTCCTACCTCTGCCTCCCAAGTGCTGGGATTAAAGGTGTTCACCACCATGCTGGGCTTGCTTCTTCTTCTTGTTTTGAAATGGGGGTCTCCTGTAACCTAGCCTGGCCTCAAACTCATCACGTTGCTGAGAATGGTCTTCGGAACCTCTGATCCTTCTGTCTCCAACTCCTGACTACTGAAATTACATGTGTGTACCACCATGCCAAGTTTCTTTGTGTCTTTAAAAATATCTGACATTATTGTCTTAATACCACTCTGGCTCCTGCAGATGCCTCCTTCAAACTGACCCCATAAGTCCTCCTGTGTAAAAAGGGGAGCCTCTCACCTAAAGACACAGCAGGAAAGACCTATACAAGGATATAATTTTCAAAGTTAAGTCTACCCATGCTTTTGATTCTAGAGAAAAAAGTCCCCCAGAAGTTCCCATGGACAGCCTGAAGGACACTTTGGACCCATTCTGAGTTTTGTCATCAGTTGTGGAAGTGGTAGGGACCGTGTTCCTTTCTACTCAGTTGATTACAGGACCTCATCTCTAACTTGCTGACATCTGACTGACTTCAGGAGTATTTGTCTCTTTTCTCTATGCTCACTGTTGGGTTAGAAAATCAAGTGACATCCTAGAGTATGAAATATTGACTCATTCTCTGCTTAACCACTTGTGAAATCTAGTTAAGAGATTTTCAAGCAAATAAAATGTCCCAGAAGGAACTATGGGAATAAAGGAAGTTGAGTCTCTTTGTTGCTCCCTCCCTTCTCTTCCAAAATTTGCACTAAGTGCTCACATAATTCAATCTAGGTTGCCTTGGTGTTATGCAGTGACCAGAATGGATTAGTGACTGAGGAATGAGGGCAGGGATGAAGGATTATCTCCGTTGGAGATGAATCGGGCCAGAAGCAAACTGCATTGTTTCTATCTCTGCTTTTTTTTTTTTTTTCTTTCTGTTTGTTTGTGTTTGAGATAGGGTGTTGCTCTAGCCCAGGCTGGCCTGGAATTCACTATGTAGTCTCAGGGTGGTCTCAAACTCACAGTGATCCACTCTGCCTCCTGAGTGCTGGGATTAAAGGCGTGCCCCGCTGCACCAGGCAGTGTCTCCGGTTTGACTTGTTTGATGTTTGCATTTAAGCTTAGGAAATGATGAGCCCGACATCTGACCCCTTGAGCTTCAATCTGAGAAAACATGGGGAGAGCAAAGGTAGGAAGGACCTTCCAGGAAGTTCCCTCATTCCTTAACCACTGAGGTGACCACCAGGAAGCACAGCGGCTTTGGTTCCTCTTGTGGAAATCTCATTAACGTGGAAGATTATACTCACATCGGCCAGGAGGAGACTGAGAATCAAACACCACTTCAAAACTGGAAGAACTCTGTCCTAGGTCACTGGCCATTCCTAACATACATTTATTCCCCGCTCTAAAATTGACTTGCAGTCCCTACTTTCTCTCTCCTGTACAGAGGGTATTTAATCCTCAACCATCTGCTCCCTCTTTGAGCGCCGTATTCTGCGTGGCTCCATTTACATGTGATAAAGGTAGATGTCTTTCTGCCGTTCATCTGTCTATTGTCGGTTTATTTCAGCTGACTCACGTATGGGACTTCTCTACCCCAGACAAGTTACTGAATTGGACTAGGTATTGGATTCGTGGCCACTATGGTACCTCTATCTCTGAGCTGTTCAGTTGGAGTGAGCCCTTGGGACCACATGGGTGACGGGAATGGCTGGAGTGGCTTGGGTGGTGAGACTAGGCAAATACAAAAGGCAGACAGGACTCTCCTCAGAGGCGTGAGGGCTTATCTAGCTGTGGATGAACACTTCCTTCTGATAGGTTCTAACCTGGGGGAAATGGGTAATTTCAGGCAAGGTTATATGATTCTTTAGGGCAAAGCTGAACAAAGCCTACTTTACTGCTATTTTATAGCCTGCGGTTTTTAATGGTTTCTGTAGTAGATAGTCCTCCTTGAAGCCCAAGTGAACTTGTTAATCTGCAGTTTATTGTATTTAAAAAGCACTTTGCATTTCCAAGGTGCTTAACTATCATTAATTCATTCTTCCTCCTACTAAGTCTCACTTTTTTCTTTTCTTTATTTTTTATTCATTAATTCATTTATTTATTTTCATTATTCATTTATTTATTGACAGGGTCTCACTGTGTAGCCCTGGCTGGCTTTGAACTCAGGTAGCCTATACTGGCCTTGCACTTGTTCTGACTCTCCTGCCTTACCCTCCCAGGGTCAGGAATTCCAGGTGTGCACTACACGTACCACCATACTCTCTTATTTTGGCAGATCGAAGAGCATGCTACAAGCCTGAAATGTATAGGTTTGCCCAGGGTCAGCAGGCCAGCTGGGGACTTGCAACATTCCAGTTTACATTTGGCTCTGTGCTAAGTTTCAGCAGAGCATGGTGCTTCTTGCTATGCAGGGGTCATGAAGGGACATATCAGGACATTATGGTCTTTGAAGAAGGTTGCCTAAATAAGCATCTTCTGGAATGGTGATTACTTCAGTCAGGAAAATCTGGGGGGGGGGAGATATTCCTGTATTAGTCCCCAAACCCTGGGATTTAGGGCATTTTTGCCAAGTTGGTGAGGGTCTCCCTCTCAGGTCACTGTGAGTCCTTCTAGCCACAGAATGTTGATCCAGTCATTTGATCAAACAGCTTCATCTGATTATCATTTATTTACAAGGAATGTGTGCTGTAAGCATCACAATTCTGTCACCTTGAAGAAAACATGATCAGGGCTGGAGAGATGGCTTAGTGGTTAAGGTGTTTGCCTGCAAATCCAGAGGATCCAGGTTCAACTCCCTAGGACCCACATAAGCCAGAGGCACAAGGGGGTTCATGCTTCTGGAGTTCATTTGCGGTGGCTGGAGGCCCGGATGTGCCCATCCTGTCTCTGCCTTTTTCTTTCTCTCTCCCACGATGCATCCACTCCTCCTCGCATGTCTATTCTTGCCCTTTTGTGAGGTTTGTGGCCCTGCTGTGCTCTCCTCAGGCCATTGTTCAAGTTCAAATATGGACCCCAGCCCTCTCCAGTGCCAGGAATTTGGTTTCTACTTAACACATATTGCAGTATTCACATCACAATCAAGTCATTTGCTGGGAATGTTCCATTCAGAGAGCAATCCGTAGCCCCCTCATTCAGTTGCCTGAGCCACCAACACCTCTTCAAGTGTCCCTGTCCTTCCCTTTTGTGGAGTTAATCTCCCTGTTTGTCATATTCTTCTGCTTCCTTTTTATTGGTTATTCTCTGGTCCACTGAAGAACCTTATTTCTAGGTAAAATTCAGGTGGCAAGCTAGCCTCCTGTCTGTAATCCCAGTACTTAAGAAGATGAGGCAGAAAGATTATGAATTCCAGGCCAGCCTGGGCTACAAAACAAAACCCAGTCTCAAAGCAAACAAACCAGCCAACCAACCAACAAACAACAGAAAACTCAGGTAAAGAAATCACAAGTAGCCAGGTGTGGTGGTGCACATCTTTAATCCCAACACTTGGGAGGCAGAGGTAGGAGGATTGCCGTGAGCTCGAGGCCACCCTGAGAATACATAGCAAATTCCAGGTCAGCCTGGGCTAGAGTGAGACCCTAAAAAGAAAGCACAAGTACATTAGAGTGCAATGGCCCACAAGTGTAATTTCAGCTATTCTGGAAACTGAGGCAGGGGAACTGAGAATTTGAGATCAGCCTGATCTCTACAGCAGAAATCAGGATCCTAAGAAACAAAACCAAAAATGATCACCAACAATAACCCCCCTTGCCAAACTCACAGAAAAGTAGAAAAGAGGGGCACAGCTAAAGCAGGGCTGCATTCGCACCCCAAGAAGTTAGTTGGGGATTTTGTACTTACCTTTTTTTTTTTTTTTAAATTATTTATTTATTTGAGAGCGACAGACACAGAGAGAAAGACAGATAGAGGGAGAGAGAGAGAATGGGCGCGCCAGGGCTTCCAGCCTCTGCAAACGAACTCCAGACGCGTGCGCCCCCTTGTGCACCTGGCTAACGTGGGACCTGGGGAACCGAGCCTCGAACCGGGGTCCTTAGGCTTCACAGGCAAGCGCTTAACCGCTAAGCCATCTCTCCAGCCCTGTACTTACATTTTTTATATAAGTATTTTAATTTATTTATTTGTAAGCAGATAGACACACACACACACACACACACACACAGAGAGAGAGAGAGAGAGAGAGAGAGAGAGAGAGAGAGAGAGAGAGAGAGAGAACGGGCACACCAGGCCCTCTAGCTGCTACAATTGACCTCCAGATGCATGCAACACATTGTGCATCTGGCTTTATGTGGGTACCAGGGAATCCAACTCTGGTCATTAGGTTTTGCAGGCAAGTGCCTTAACCGCTAAGCAATCTCTCTAGCCCCTAACTCTTCTTAAATTAAAAAAATTTTTTTTTTTTTGACAGAGTCTACCTATGTTGCCCAGGCTTGCCTGAACTCCTGGTCTCAAACCTCTTTTTCAGTATCAGCCTCAAGTGCTGGGTATCTGGGGGGTCACACCATGCTCAGCCCATCACACACCTTTCAGCTGTGAGTCATGATGAGAGGTAACTCCCCCTAGCATTTGACATTTCTGAAGTGCACTGCATTTTAGCGGGCAGTGAGCAGGCAAAAAGCATGCTCATCTATTCTACTTGCCATGGGTACAGAGAAGGGTCAAATAGTTGAAGCTTCCCTCATGGGGAGGTGTAACGGAGGGGAGGGAATAGAGAAGAGTAGCAAAGGCCTTTTAGGAGATGTGAATGATCCTAAATGATAGATGGGGACATCAGACAAAGTTCCTCTGGGCAGTGGGGTTGGGTGGGGGAGCAGCAATGAGTCATGGGGAGGTGAGAGGTGTTGTGTCACTATGAAAAAAAGCTATTTTATATAGATAATCTCCCAGGTAATTTCTGGAAGGCCCCCTCAGAGGAGTTTATGAAACGTCTCTCTGGGCCTGGTAAGGCCTTATTTTTTTCTTTTCTAAGAGAGAGAAAGAAGCAAAGAAAAAGAGAGAGAGGGTATGTCAGGGCCTCTAGCCACTGTGAACAAACTTCAGATGCATGTACCACCTTGTGTATCTGGCTTACGTGCTGGAGAATTGAACCTGGGTCCTTTGGCTTGGCAGGCAAGTGCCTTAACCGCTAAGCCATCTCTTCAGCCCTGGTAGGGACTTTTCTTCTCCTCTCCTCTAGCCTTAATCTTTCTCAGTTACCGAATGAGATTCCTGCAGAAGGGAGAAAGACAATTGCCTTTCTCTGGAAGATGCTTCCTCGTTTCCAATTCAAATAAAGGAAGATTCGAGCCTTTGATTCCAAGGTAGCTTTTCAGACCGTTCAATTTCTTTTCATTCGAAGTGCTCAGCATTTTCATGTCTCCTCCTTGATGCGTTGTTTTCTGAGCCCCAATTTCAGAGAGTATTTACACCTGTGACAATCTGCTTCTGGTGGGGGAGGGAGGCGCAGTCCAGTCCCATGAAGGGTCTGGCTGCTCTGTGAGGATCCGTGCCTCGCTCTGTTACTACCGTACTCTTCTGGTGCCTTGCTAAGGTGTCTAGTTTTCTGTGACACCCCATGTTTCTGGAGAGCTCCCAGCTCCGGTGGCAGAGTTAGTCACCCTCCCTTACCATAAGCTGTTGCTTTGCTGCCTCCATCATAATTGTTACCTTTCCTCTCTGAAGGGTGGTTTTCTTTAAGCTACTAGAGAGCTCTAAAAACCAAACTGGGTGTCAAGACAGGTTTCAGACATAAATGCAATCCTTGCTTCTTGCAAAACCACCGGGTCACAGTCACAACATCTCAACAAAGGGACTGAAATGATGTCACTCACGCTAGAATATTTATGACTTCTATAAGATGGGGAAATGATTTGAGAACATAAAGCATTTGGTTTAGGGCTCGGGAGATGGCTCAGCGATTAAGTCCCTTGCCTACAAAGCTGAAGGACCAGTACCAATGAGCTGCAATCAGGTTCACATTGCTGGCAGAAATCACCCAACCAAGAGCAGCTTGTGGGAAAAAAGTTTATTTTGGCTTACAGGCTCGAGGGGAAGCTCCATGATGGCAGGGGAAAACAATGGCACAGGCAGAGGGTGGACATCACCCCTTGCCTGCATCAGGTGGGCAACAGGAACAGGAGAGTATGCCAAACACTGGCAAGGGTAAACTGGGTATAACACACCCATAAACCCGCCCCCAACAATACACTGCCTCCAGGAGGCATTAATACCCAAATCTCCATCAGCTGGGAACCTAGCATTCATTACACTTAAGTTTATGGGGGACACCCGAGTCAAACCCCCACACCACGTAAAGCCAGATGCACACAGGGCGGCACATGCATCTGGAGTTTGTTTGCAGGGGCTAGAGGTCCTGGTGCACTCTTTCTCTCTAGCTCTTTCTCCCCTTCTCTCTCTGTCTCAAATAAATAAATAAAATATTACAAAGAGAATTTGGTTTATAAATTTGCCAGATGTCTGAGCGAAAGTTAGAGATAATTTCCAGGAAGATGAAATGAATTCAAGAAAGGGGAGCACGGGCTGGAGAGATGGCTTAGCGGTTAAGCGCTTGCCTGTGAAGCCTAAGGACCCCGGTTCGAGGCTCGGTTCCCCAGGTCCCACGTTAGCCAGATGCACAAGGGGGCGCACGCGTCTGGAGTTCGTTGGCAGAGGCTGGAAGTCCTGGCACGCCCATTCTCTCTCCCTCCCTCTATCTGTCTTTCTCTCTGTGTCTGTCGCTCTCAAATAAAAAAAAAAAAATTAAAAAAAATAAAAAGAAAGGGGAGCAGGCATAGAAAGGAACGCTTGATAAGATGAATACTCACTGAGCAGCCACTGTGCGTTGGCACTTCCCACCCTGAGACACCGAGATGAATAGAGCACAATTCTTGACCTCACGTTCTTAAGTAAATAACAATAGGACATGATGAAAATTACACTAGAAACATGGACAAGGGGGCTGGGGATGCAGCTCAGTTGATAGACTGCTTGCTTAGCATGATTAGCCCCTTGGTTCCATGCCCAGCACCATACACATTAAGCATGGGGGGGGAGCAGACCTATACTCCAGCCCTCAGGAGGATGGTGTGGCAGGAAGACCAGAAGTTCAAGGGAATTCTTGACTACACGGTGAGTTCAAGGCCAGCATGGGATACATGAGATCCTGTCTAAAAGATAAGAGAGAAGAGACATAGAGAAGGCACAGAGGAATCTTACCCAGGATGGTGGACTATGTCAAGTTGTAAAGAGGGCTGGTAATTGCAATGGAAGTCTAGAAGGATCACTGGAATGTCTCCAGTTGGGCCGGGAGGACAGTATAAGCATGAGAATTGTACATGGTCCCAAGGATGGCCTTGTCATTCTTTCATAGTGGAAAAGGGCTGGGGAGATTAGAGATACATGAAATGTTTAAGACTTGGTTCTTTTAGGCAAAGAGGCACTACTAAGGATTTTAAGCAAAATAATCAAAATTTTCTTATCTTTGTTTACCTGCAGCCTCATGTCAAGACTAGACACAGAAGCCATGTGCCGCTCTGGGGGAGTCTCTCCTCCTTGTGACACGTTCTGTTCCTAGTACAACGGAGTCTGTCTTTTGCACGTGCGCATACACACACATCGTATCTTTATTGTTCGCAGGCTGATTAAGGGCTTTGGGACTTGCCTCAACCTTGCTACAGCATTTGGTCAGTTCACAGCATATATGCAGCATCTTGAATTTATAAGAGCTTAAGCACTAGGTTAGGAAGCAAAGGAGGATAGAGGCAAATATTTATTGTCTTACTAATACGTCTGACAGCAACTTTGAGAATACTATGTGCCAAAGAGGGTGGCTCATTCACTTTTCTTTTTTTCTTTTCCATGGTGGGGTCTCACTCTAGCCCAGACGGACCTGGAACTCGTTCTGTAGTCTCAGTCTGAACTCAGCCTCACAGTGATCCTCCTACGTTGTCCTCCCAAGTGCTTGGATTAAAGGTATGTACCACCACCAGCCAGTGGTGTCTTCGGAGGAGAATGCTTAGTGGGATGGTTAGACTGGTGGGTGTAGCAGCCAAGGAGTCCCAGTGTTTCCAGCACACACCAGACTGAGGAGAGGGGCATGAAACGAATTACTCTCTCAGCTTCCAAAGCAGGCACGTGTGTCAAAATCAACGTCATGTCCCTCCACACTGCGGGACTGAGAGAGAATAAACTTCTATTGCCTAAAGCTACCTGCTGGTATAATTTGTTAGGGCTGTCCTGGACAGTACATGTGGCTGACCTAGGTTGACATCCTAGCTGTGCCAAATATCTTTGAATGTGGAGAACAACTCCTCTAAGTCCCAGTTTCCTTATTCATTTGTTAAATAAAGAGAATGATGCAGACCTCCCAGGGTTATTAGTAACAGGAGGTAAGACCCAAACCTAAGCTCTTCATAGTGCCCCTGTGATGGCTGACCTTGTCTGCTAGTTGGGACATAAGAGTCACCAAGGGAACAAGCAAGGCCTGGGCATGTCTGTGAAGGAGCTGCTAGATTAGGTTAGTTGAGGTAAGTGTGGGTGGAACCAAGCCACGGGCTGGGGTGTGGGACTGAATAAAAGGCAGAAAGTGAGCTGAGCACCAGGACTCACGTCTCTCTGCTTCCTGACTGAGCAATGTGCAATGTGACCAGCTGCCTTAAGCCCCTCCCACCAGGCCTTCCCCACCACGGTGAATGTACCCTCAAACCGTGAGCCAAAATAAACCCTTCCTTCCTTAAGTGGCTTCTGTCAGGTGTTCTGTTACAGCAAGTAATGAGAAAGTGATGCGTCCGGCCCTGAATGCAGCCCCTGCTCCGTAAATGAAAGTTATTAATGAGCACTGTGATAACAGCATAGCATAGGGAAATGAGAACTGACTTAGCAATTCTAGCTCAGCAAATCCCACAGGATTTGTTTGATACTCAAAAGGACTTAGTTCAAAGAAAATTTACTTTCCCATTCTCTTATGCATACACACAACATGCATGGGTGCGCACACACGTCGGGAAACATTTATTATTTGAGCTGGCATCCTTGAAACTGATATACACGTGGTCCTTCTGAGAGCCTTTCTTTCCTGATGCCACCCAGCCACGCACCCACACGGGCTGTCTCACTAAGGAGAGCCTTACAAGTGTGTTCATTCTGCACAGTGGCCCGGGGATGGCACCGGTCAGCACAGGGGTGACCCTACTGTCCCTGTGGCCTGTGTTAAGACTCACACTTGATTGTTCTGCAGAGGGAAGCGAAGGCTGGGGATACAGCTAGCTAAGTCCTGGATTCCATCCCAGCACTGCCGACAAGACAAACAACTTAAAGCAACTAAGCAAACAAACAAAAAGAGAAAACTGAGAAGTGAGATTCTGTCTCAGAATTTCCCTATATTAAAAAAATGAATGGTGGAGAATGGAATTTCAAAGGGGAAAGTGTGTGTGGGGGGAGGAGGGAGGGAATTTACATGGGATATATTTTTATAATCATGGAAAATGCTAATAAAAATTAAAAAAAAAAGAATGGGCCGAGTGTGGTGGCACATGCCTTTAATTGCAGCACTCAGGAGGCAGAGGTAGGAGGATTGCAGTGAGTTCGAGGCCACCCTGAGACTCCATAGTGAATTCCAGGTCAGCCTGGGCTAGAGTGAGACCCTATCTTGAAAAACCAAAAAAAAAAAAAGAAAAAAATCCATTCTCTCCGGCCTTGTGAAGACAGGGTTTGCCCTTCTCACCTTCTGCCAGGAACTCACACAGATGCCATTTTGGGCGCAGAGACCAAGTCTTCCCCAGACACCAAATCTACCTGATCTGGATCATAGACTTGCCTGGTTTCACAGCAGCGAGGATTCAATTGTGTTGTTTACATCTTACCCAGTCTAGGGTATTTTCTTGCAGCACCAGAAACAAACTAAGAGAGTATTTTCTTCCAGGGAAGTCTGGGTACAGATAACTTCCCAATCAGGGAGGTATGCTGAGAATCACCTTCAGGCCCAAGGTCAATCACCTTTTCAACACTGGCTGCACATTCAGCCCCCACCCCGCTAATTTTCACAGGATCCAAACACAAGATGCACATGGAGACCCAGGAGTGTTTATCTAAATATTTAAAGTTACAAATTGCAATTTGATTTTTTTTATCCTTCAAGCTGTCAAATATATCATCATTAACAATCAAATTTTTAAAAATCTATGTAAATCTGTGCTTTTCAATGACTAGAAGTTGGCAATCTATCAAAGCCAACTAGAGGTAATTATTGCTCGTGTCAGAGTGTTCTCTTAACAGGATGGAGGTGTTTGGATCAGCTGTTGCTGACAAAGACGTACATAATTCATGAAGGTCACATATTTATTCCATAACGCTTCCCTCTAGCTTTATGGAGGTATAACTGTCAAATAAAAACTGTATATGTTTACTGTGTATGATGATGTTTTGATATGCACATACATTGTGAAATGATTAGATCACGCTAACTAACATACTTAGCATCTCACATATTTACAAATTTTTCTCAAAGTGAGAACATTTGCGATCTGATCCCAGGATTTTTTGGGTATCCAATGCCTCAATTGTCATTACTACGAGGTCTCTTAACTGTCTAAATGCAACTATCTATGGGATCATCCCGTAGCTCCTATTCCTACCTCATCCTTTCCTGCAAGGTTCTAGAAATCACTCCTTGGCTGCTGCCATGGGTTCAATGTTCTATAACATGCTACTCTCACTTTGCCTCACCGTAGTCACAGTCTTGTTATGATCATAAACTTCACATAGCTTGTATTATGGTTTGGGTAAGTGTCACCGAAGGTCCATGTACTTCAGGCTTGGTGGCCTACAGTGCTTTCCAAAGGGATCCAGGGTGCTGGGCTCCTCATTCTTCTTCTCTTTGCTTCTTGGCTGCTATGAGATGAGCCACAGGCTCCATCATCTGCTTTACCACAGGCCCAAAGCAATGGGCCAGCCAACCATAGTGTGAAACCTCAGAACTGAGCTGAAACAATGCTTTTCCCCTTACACGTGACTATTTCAGATATTTTGTCACAGTGAATAGATTTGTATTTCAGGTGTGTTAATAATCTTCAACAATTTGAATATATTTTGAAATATTTTTATTTATTCATTTGCAAGGTTGGGAGAGAGAGAGTGAAAGGGCATACCATGGACTCTAGCCACTGCAAATGAACTGCAGATGCATGTGCTAGCCTGTGCATCTGGCTTATGTGGGACTTAGGGAATCAATCCTGGCTTTGTAGGCTAGTGTCTTTTTTTTTGGGGGGGGTTTATTTTTATTTATTTATTTGAGAGTGACAGACAGAGAAAGAGGTAGAGAGAGAGAGAGAGAGAGAGAGAGAGAGAGAGAGAGAGAATGGGCGCGCCAGGGCTTCCAGCCTCTGCAAACGAACTCCAGATGCGTGCGCCCCCTTGTGCATCTGGCTAATGTGGGTCCTGGGGGATCGAGCCTCGAACCGGGGTCCTTAGGCTTCCACAGGCAAGTGCTTAACCGCTAAGCCATCTCTCCAGCCCTAGGCTAGTGTCTTAACTGCTGAGCCATCTCTTCAGTCCCGTCACAGCTCAGTTCTTAAGCTTCTAGGACAGTCTCATGTCTCTGCCTCCTTCTGTCACAGCTTCTGGCTTACAGAAGGAAGAGACCAAGATCCCAGGATGTTCTTTGAGAGCAGTGCGGTCAACACCGATCCTGTGCTTCGTGGGCCTTTGCTAACACTTTCCCAAACCATAGCACAAGTTATGTGAAAGTTATGTAGGCCTGGGCGTCTGAACTCAGGTCCTCAGAATTGCACAACAAGCTCGTTGTCCACTGAGCTGTCCTCCTAAGCCCTCGTTGGTAAGTTTTAGAGCAACATGACGTGTTTGATACATAGACTGCTCCTAAGCTGGCCTAGGCAGCAGTTAGAAAAGTGGGTGCCTTAATTTATGAATAGCTTTGGAATCACTAATTGGAGCATAGACTAGTAAAGAGACGTAATATGTCATGCAAGAATCTGTGGCATTTATGAAAATTTAGAAGGTTTTGACAATATTTTGGGCATTAACTTTTATTTAAGGGTTCAGCCTCTTAAGGTCTCACAGAACCTTGAAGCAGGGTCTGTTGTATGTGTTGGCAGTGATAGTCATAGATATTTTTTTTACATATATTCATTTAAATTTTAATTTATTTGCATGTGTGCATTGAGGGTAGGGGCACACTCTGACCTCTTGCCACTGCAAATGAACACCTGACATTTGTGCCATTTTTTTTGCATTTGGCTAACATGAGTGGCTTGTGTGGGGGGCTTGGGAATTGAACCCAGGCTGGCAGGAACTTACAAGCCTTTAATAGCTGAGTCATCTTCCTAGCCCCCTTCTACTCTTCCCCCCCTTCCCCCCTGGTTTTTCTTTTTTTTTTTTTTAATTGACAACTTCCAAAATTATAAACACTATCCCATGGTAATTCACTCCCTCCCCCCACTTTCTGCTTTGAAACTCCACTCTCCATCATATCCCCTCCCCATCTCAGTCAGTCTCTCTTTTATTTTGATGTCATGATCTTTTCCTCCTATTATGATGGTCTTGTGTAGGTAGTGTCAGGCACTGTGAGGTCATGGATATCCATTTTGTGTCTGGAGGAAGCACATTGTAAGGAGTCCTACCCTTCCTTTGGCTCTTACATTCTTTCTGCCACCTCTTCCGCAATGGACCCTGGTCCATGGAAGGTGAGTCACAAATAACTTTTTAACACACACACACACACACACACACACACACACCTAGGAGCTGGGGATGTGGCTCAGTGGGTAGAGTGCTTGCTTGTCATTTATGAAGCCAGACCTGCATGAAACCTGGCCTGGTGGCACATGTTTGTGATCCAAGCACTCTAGAGGTGTAGGCAGGAGATCAGAAGTTCAAGGTCATCCTGACTGCATAGTTGAATTTGAGGCCCTGTCTCAAAAAAAAAAAAAAAAAAACAAATAAGAAATTAAATCTGGAATCTACATCTGAGGGAAAGTGTGCACTATTTATCTTTTCGAGTCTGGTTTATATAGCTTAACATGATGATCTACAGCTCTAACTATTTTTCTGCAAATGTCAGGATTTCATTTCTCTTTGGCTGCATAACAGTCCATTTTCAGGCTGGAGAGCTGGCTTAGCAGTTAACATGCCTGCCTGCAAAGCTTAAGGACCCAGGTTTGATTCTCTAGGTCCTGCATAATCCAGATGCACAAGGTGGCACACTGGAGTTTGTTTGCAGTGGCTAGAGGCCCTGGTGGCTCATTTTTTCTCTATCTTTTTTTCCCAAATAAATAAATAAAAATAAAATATTAAAAAGATTCCATTTTGTATATGTAGCATAATTTCTTTTTTTTTTTCAAGTATCACAATGTTTATTGATAGATACAAGTATATAAAATCATGGCATGAACATGACTTGATAAATTAACTAGACTTAATTCCAATACTATAATAAGAGGGACCAAAGCAAAATTTCTTTAACCATTTATGTGTTGATGGAAATCGAGGCTGGCTCTGTTTCTTAGCTCTTGTGAGTGGTGTAGTGTTGCAGACTCGGGAAGAGCCTCCAGCCCTTGCCCAATCCTTCTGAAAGCAGGGCATAAATTTCCCATGAGAATGGTGCCCTCCTTGTATCAGGAAGAGGAGAGCAGCTCTTATCACTACAGACAGGACTCAACAACAAGATGAATGTGTGTAAATAGACCTTACTAAAATAACCCTTATCTTCCATTGATTTCCTCCATATATTTTCCAAGTCATCTTCCACAATTTATCACCGCTAAGTTCCTGAGCCCCTTTTCCTTTGTTGTGGTCAGCTGTCCACAATTTATCATCCTGTGTTAAAATGATATGTAATACCCCCAGTATAAATAGTTCTTTGGGTTTTCTTTCTTTTTCTGTACACAGATGCATATTAACATCAATGGAAATTGTATGCCTTTCCTCCTTGTAAATTACCTTTTTTGCCACACTTTTTTTTTTTTGTGTGTGTAGTATGTGGTGTGGACATGCTTGTGGTGGTGTGTATGGAATACGTGTATGCGTGTGCAGATGTACACACCTCATGAACCCTTGTGGGGGCCAGAGAAAGACAGTGACTGGTTCCTTCTATAGTTTTCTGCCGTATTTCCCTGAGATGGACTCTCTCAACAAACCTGGAGCTGCCGTTGTCAGTTAGACTGGCTGACCAAGGAGCCTAGCAGCCCTCCTGCCTCGGCCGGGTGTAGGCGTATGTGATCATGCCCAGCCTTCTTTGACCCATTTAGTTCTCAGGCTCCAGGTGACTGAACTAAAGAGGAAAAGTTTTCCCTCCCTTCCAGCTGTTCAGCGGCCCCGTGGGCAGCCACGGCCCTGGGAGGACAAGGTGGCTGCTGGCAACTGCGCTTTCACCTGAGCACACGGAGAAAATCACAGCGCCGTGCTGTGCTTACTGGCTAGTAAGAGTTGTTAAAATGTCAGTAAGCACAGCAGCGCTTGCTTTGCGATCAGCTTTCTAGGAGTTTGGTAATGAGATCGAAGGGGTGTCAATACTTGAGCTTTGCTTGGTCAGATTGGCTTTGCTCGGTGTTCACTGCAGCTGAAGTCACTATGGACTCGTGATACCTGAGGTTTTTTTTTTAATTCTTTTTTGTTCATTTTTATTTATTTATTTGAGAGTCACACACACACACACACACACACACACACACACACAGAGAGAGAGAGAGAGAGAGAGAGAGGGAGAGAGAGAGAAAGAGAGAGAGGGAGAGAATGGGCGCGCCAGGGTCTCCAGCCACTGCAAACGAACTCCAGATGCGTGCGCCCCTTTGTGCATCTGGCTAACGTGGGTCCTGGAGAATCGAGCCTCAAACTGGGGTCCTCAGGCTTCACAGGCAAGTGTTTAACTGCTAAGCCATCTCTCCAGCCCATTTGTGTGTGTTTGTGTATGCATGCGCATGTGCACTCCTTACAATGGATTTTCTATGCATTGTCTTTGGCAACTATTTTGGAATTAAAAAATATTTAGCTGGGTGTGCTGAGTCATGTCTTTCATTCCAGTACTTGGGAGGCTGAGGAAGGAGAATCACTATGCTTTGGAGGCTGGCCTGGACTACACAGTGAGTTCCTAGTCATCCTGGGCTAGAGGGAGATCACACTTCAAAAAATAGTATCATTCAAGGCTTGGGCATGGTGGCACACACCTATAACCCTAGCACTCAGGAGGCTAAGCCAGGCTGGACTGCAGAGTGACATCCTGTTTTATAAATCAATAAACAAGGGATCTGTGCCTGGTGGCACATGCCTTTAATCCCAGCACTTGGGAGGCAGAGTCAGGGGGCTTGCTGTGAATTCGAGGCCATGCTGAGACCCCATAGGGAATTCCAGGTCAGCCTAAGCTAGAGTGAGACCCTACCTCAAAAAACCCAAACAAACAAACAACAACAACAACAACAACACACACACACACACACACACACACACACACACATGACTAGGGAGATAAATCCACTACTAAAGACACTTACTTGCAAAGCCAGCCAGCCTGAGTTCAGTTCCCCAGTACCTATATGAAGCCAGATGCACAGAGTGGTACATATATCTGGAGTTCATTTGCAGTGCCAAGAGGCCATGGTGTACCCATACTCTCTCTGCTTTTCTCTGTGCTCTCAAATAAATAATTACTGCTGGGCATGGTGGCACATGCCTTTAATCCCAGCACTCTGGAAGTAGAGGTAGGAGGATCGCTGTGAGTTCGAGGCCACCTTGAGACTACATAGTGAATTCCAGGTCAGCCTGAGCCAAAGTAAGACCCTACCTCGAAAAACAAAACCAAGCAAAATAAATAAGTAAATAAATAATTACTTATTAAAAAATAACCCAAAAGCAAAACATCCCCCCAAAATAAACAAAAAATACTCAAAATGAAAACCCTCCAAAATTGTTTATTAAAGATAGATAGTGTAATAAATATTTAACTTAGGTGTAATTTTAAAAGACTTTTATTAAAAAATATATTTTTATTTATTTGCAAGCAGGGCCAGATAGAGAGGAGGGAGACAGGCAGAGAGAATGGGCATGCCAGGGCCTCCAGACACTGTAAACAAACTCCAGATTCATGGGTCGCTTTGTGCATATTTATATGGGTACTGGGGAATCAAATACAGGTCATTAGACTTTGTAGGTAAGTGCCTTAACCAACCACTGAACAATGTCTCCAGCTTAATTCTAGAAGGGTTTTTTAAAAATTTTTTTAAATTATTTATTTATTTATTTGAGAGTGACAGACACAGAGAGAAAGACAGATAGAGGGAGAGAGAAAGAATGGGTGCGCCAGGGCTTCCAGCCTCTGCAAACGAACTCCAGACACGTGCGCCCCCTTGTGCATCTGGCTAACGTGGGACCTGGGGAACCGAGCCTCGAACCGGGGTCCTTAGGCTTCACAGGCAAGCGCTTAACCGCTAAGCCATCTCTCTCTCTCTCTCTTTTTTTTTTTTTTTGGTAGGGTCTTGCTCTAGGCCAGGCTGACCTGGGTTTTACTATGTAGTCTCAACTCATGGTGATCCTCCTACCTCTGTTTCCTGAGTGCTGGGACTAAAGGTTTGCCACCACACCCAGCTAGAAGATTTTTAGAGTCATAAGAAATTGTGTTTTTTTTCTTAAAAAGGAGGGGCATCAAAGTGAAGAAAGACTATTTGTAAAGAAAAAGGGGTTCAGTGGTAGTGGGGCAGGGAAGTAGGGGACAAGAGAAGATAATGGGAAAACTGTTTGGTCAAGACAGAGAATTTCATTTCTATTAGTGACATTGATGAGCTCAGTAGCTGAATTTTAGGGTAGAAATGCTGCTTCCAGCAGGTTTGAAAGGCTGGGATTGGTCATCTGTCCCAATACGTTGGTATTTTTAATAAATGACTCAGGCGAGTCCTAGGAAGATGGTCCTAGTTCACATTTTGAGGACTTTGTCCTAAACGTGTCCCAGACAGCAGGTGTTTCATGGAAAGGAGTACACTGATCACGAACGCTTGCCTGCCCTGTAAGGCAAATGAAGTGCTGGGGCACAAAGCCTCTTGTTACAGAGTTGGTTTAAGGCAAGTCATTGGAAGTTATTTTTACCACTTGGGAATGTGCTTTACTCTCTGCAAGAGAAATGTAATTTTTTTTTTCCTACCACCTCCCTCCACTGTTTCTCCTCACGCCCTGGGGACCTGCCTTGGGCGGCTAGGACTCTCTTGAGTCTGGGGAAGGAGGGCTGACTGCGGCAGGTGAAAGCTTTGCATGTGGTTGAAGGGAGAGACAATGGAATTGCATCACTTTCTTCGTGTCTCCTGAGTTAATACAGAAGGGGAAACCACAGGACCTGTGGGGAATTACTGGAACATCACGAGCCCTGGAGTTCTACGAAAATACCTGTGCCACGACTTTCTGGAAAGGAAGGGTATAGTCTGCATTTCCAGTTTCCATTCTTCCTGCAGGGCTTTAGCCAATGGGCTGCTGAGACGGCCTGTGTGAACGTGGTCATGTGCTGCGCTTTCCTCCCACAGGTATTCAAGAGAGTGTAGGGAAATGGAGAGATGGCTCAGTGGTTAAAGCACTTGCCTGCAAAGCCCAATGATCTGGGTTCGAGTCCCCAGTAACCACTTGTACAACCAAGTTCACAAAGGGGCCCAGGTATCTGGAGTTCATTTGCACTGGCTGGAGGCCCTGGCATGCCCATACTCTTTGTCCGTCTTTTCTCTCTTTCTGCTTGCAAAGAAATAAATGCAATTGTGTTTGAAAAGAAAGTTCAAACAGACAAAAACATACCCTGTGGGGTCTTTCCCACCCTAAGTGAAGAATCAACATGCTGGGATTATTCACACTGCAATTCTGAAGTCTTTGGTCGTTTCTCACTCTTTGGCCATCTTTAGGAAAAAGCTCTGAATGTTCCAGAGTGTGTGTTCTGTTAGGAACATGTGATTACAATGATGTGTGAAGTGACCGGTCTTTCACTTGTCACACTACTAGGATGTAAGCGAGCAAACTGCTGCAACAAACCAATTAATAATATCAATTACTGGAGCTGGAGAGATGGGTTAGCAGTTAAGGCGTTTGCCTGCAAAGCCGAAAGAGTCAGGTTCTATTCCCCAGGACCCATGTTAGCCAGATGCACAAGGGGGTGCATGCGTCTGGAGTTCGTTTGTAGTGGCTGAAGGCCCTGGAGTGCCCATTCTCTCTCTCTCCCTCTTTCTCTGTCGAATAAATAAGTAAATAAATAAAATACTAAAAAATAATATTAGTTACTGATTAATAATTAAGTGAAGTTTTAACATTTTTCCCTAAGCCATCTTTGGGTCTGAGACACAGCCCCTGGTATCTCTTGCTGCCCCACATGTTCCCTCCCTCCCTCCCTCCCTCCCTCCCTCCTTCCCTCCCTCCCTCCCTCCCTTCCTTTCTTCCTTTCTTCCTTCTTTCCACCAAGAAAGGCAGCCAAGCTTCATGAACGTGAGACCATGTGGTGAGGCATCCTCAGACAGCAGGGACAATCTTAGTCTGGTTTATTTGGACCTTACTGCTCAGTCCCTCCTTATGAACCCCACATTATGGCCACCTTGGCCTCCCCCATGGATAGATTCATTTTGTTGGTTTAAGCCCATGTGGCAGGAAATCTGATGTCACCTGCAGCTGTGACATTGAGAGTTAGAGAAGTAGGCACTAACCCTTACAAAGGCCAGGAAGGCTCCGTGGCTTTTCCAATATTCTATCAATAACTGCCAGGCGAGTCACATTTCTATATTGTCTCTGACATGTGGGGCCTCTGCAAAGGAGTTTTAAGCTCTTGCATACTTTCAGTAAGCACACCTGTACGGAGACCCTGCAGTGTTCCAGGCCAGTAAATAACCCATCCGGACCATAGCCTCCCTCTTCTCTGGGTACCTCTGGGCTCTCCCTTTCTTCTTCCTCCTCCTCCTCTCCTTCTTCTTTTGTTTTTTTGGTTTTTGGAGGTAGTGTCTCACTGTAGCCCAGGCTGACCTGGACTTCACTATGGAGTCTCAGGGTGGCCTCGAACTCACATCAATCCTCCTACCTCTGCCTCCCGAGTGCTAGGATAAAGGTGTGCGCCACCACACCCGGATCTCCCATTCTTTAAGACAGGTTTTGGTCCTCAAGTTTTGGGAAGGATGTTTGCTTCTGGGCTCAACATTGGGAACTTTCACACTGCTCACCAGCCTCTGGCAGGCTTCAGAGCAGCAAGGCAGCTCTCTAACTCCTGGCCCTGGAAACCCGGATGAACAGAGGGGAGGGTTTTGCCAAAGAAAGCAATGTCATGCCATGGGACAGTTGCTATAGTTATAGAAGTCTCTCAGCTAAGTGGCTGGGCATCCTTAGGGCTTGTGTTAGATGCCCAGAGCAGGGCTCCAAAGAATGATCCCTTATATTGACAGTTTTGGATACCCTCAAGGGCTTTTTATTTGTAAACAAAAGATGAAACTTATTTCAGTTTCATGAGTGACATTTTCTTTACTGAAATTACAAATGTGGAAATTTCATTTTAAGTTTGATTTAAGAATTTTGCTACTCTACTTATCATTCTAGCAAGATTTAGTATTTCGTTTTGTTTTGAGACAGGGTCTCACTAGATAGTTGAGGCTGGCCTTCAACACACAGTTCTCCTGAGGGCTGGAGTTTTTAGGAGCTTTTGAGTCTTGTGTGTTCTGATTCATATGCTTAGTTAATTGAAGCTCTTTATATATTTTAAAGTACACATATAAATTTAACGTATTACACAACGTATTATTTTTAGGGATGAGATCAGATAACAAAATTTTTAAGCATAGAGGTAATTTTAATAAATCTGATAAACATGTGAAGATATAGCACTGTAAGAACTCTTAAATGTTCCAGATGTTTAAGCACTTAACACAATTTCAACTTAATGTCTTAAGTCTGAACCAGTTACTCAGCTACACTTTCTAAATTGAGATTGCTAAGCTAAACTGTTGTTTTCACAGGCTATAGTGTCTTAAATGTTGTGGCAATGCTTCACTAGCAAACATATTCACTGGTCCTCTAATGCAAAAATACTAGAAATCTTTATTTGAAATTCTGAATGTTGAACTACTGGTGGCTCTCCTCTTATTCCAGTATACCAGAGACTGAAACAGAAGGATTGATACACCAGTTTGAGGCCAGCCTGAGCTGTAAAGTGAGTTCCAGGCCAGCCTGGGCTACAGAGTAAGACTCTGTCTGAAACAACAGCAAAACCCCAAACAAAAAACAAAACCATCAAGCAATCCCCCCACCCCCAAAACAAACAATAACAACAACAAAATTCTAAAACCTTCCTAGAATTGCAAACACTTGTTCATTCTAAGCAAGTTCGGGGACATGTTCTTAGACATTTTCATTTGAGATGCATGACCTTGAACTTCAGGTCCTCCTGCTTCTGTCTCTGGGTGCTGGGATTGCAAGTGTGTGCCACCATACCTGGCTGTCCTGATTCACAGAGACAGGGCGGTTCAGCCTCTGTCAATGCTGAGAGGTACAGGCAGCCTCAGTGCACAGCCCATGCCAGGGGACCTCCCTGGAGGGAAGCCTGGTGTCCCTTGTTCCCTCACGGTGGACATCTATGGTCTTTCTGAAGAAGTCTGACTTGTCCTCTAGAGTGATCAATTGATTGGACTTTGTATTTCTTCCTCCAAGGCAATAAAAAATGTCTTGCCCATCAAATTCCAAGGAGCTTTGAACTGAAGGCAAATGTATGTATGTATATACACACATATACATAAATATTTAATCTTAGGACACACAGCTCTTAACAAGTATTGGAACAGGAGCTGAAGTGTCTGCCTGCCTCTGGCTTTGCCTGTTTATTCCACCAATTTGACTCATGAGTGTTGACTTGGCCATAACTCCCATTCTATTGACACTTCCCTAATGAAAAACACAATAATGTCAGGCATATGAAAGCATGCCCTCACCTAGTGCCTAATGCCCAGCAAAGGCCTAGTCAGTGGTGCCTACTATTACTTGGGGTTTAGAGCCAGACCTCCAAACTACGAAGATCCAGGGCTTACACACGTCTTCCACACATAGCAGAAACTAGACAAGGTAGAACAAGGAAGAGTTAGGCCTGAACGGTCAGTGTAAGAACACACAAGGGAAAGGAACGGATAAAGGAGAGAAAATAGGCAACACACCACCTAGAATCATGTAGCGATATTTATATTTAGTCAAATCTTTCCAGCTTCAGCCTACACAAAAAGCCAGCAGAGCATGCAGTTGAATGCACGACTATATCACCACAGGGAGATATGGTTCACAGGGAGATTTTCTTCATAAAAAGATGGAGCCTCTCCTATTCAACAGGCAGGCCATTTATACAACAGTGCATTGAACGGGGCGCCTTTTCAAGGGGATACTATTAGAAGCAAGATTATTATCTTCTGCATTTAGATGGCATGCTGACTGGGGCCGTAACACTGGGGCACTTAGGCGTTCCCATTATCCAGGTTCAGTAGGATCTTTGGAGGTTTAAAAATAGCGCACACAACCGTTCGTGGCTTCCATTATGTGGGCTGTGGCTGTGTGCTGTGGAGAACGCCGGGCCCCCTTCAGGGAAGGCTGTGGTGTTAGAACTTAGCTGTGATGTTGACCCAAGGGGGCCAAGCTGGAGGACCACCCTGGCTTTCTGGTGCTGCTGTTACCACATCCTTGCAGGCACAGGGAAGCCATAGTATATGGGAACAGTGTACAAGGGGCTGGGTTCTTATTCCAAACATGACATTTGGCTACATAATTTCTCATAACTTGTTAGAAAAACAATTCCAACAGAACAGTCGGTGGACAGTGATGAGTGTTTGTTATTCAATTAAATGTCAGGAGAGCATGGGTTGGCTACTCTCCTGGGCCTCAACAAACCCAGCTGAAAATCAAAATGGAGTCACTCACGCTAAGAGTCTTCATTATCCGGCTGAACCGAAGCTGCTTCTGAAAATTAAAGTGTTTGTATTTATTTATTTGAGGGGGAGAGAAAGAGGCAGACAGAGAGTGAGTACAGGTATGCCAAGGGCTCCTGCCACTGCGAGCAAGCTCCAGATGATGGTGCCACTTTGTGCATCTGTCTCTACACGGCTACTGGGGATTTGAACCTGGGATGTCAGTCTTTGCAAGAAAGTACCTTCAACAGCTGAGCCATCTTTCCAGCCCTGAAATATTAAGGTTAGAGAGATAATAGCCAAGTTTCCTTTCCTTTCCTTTCTTTTCTTTTGAAGTAGGGTCTCGCTCTATCCCATGCCGACCTGGAATTCACTATGTAGTTTCAGGGTAGCCTTGAACTCATGGTCATCCTCCTGTCTCTGTCTGCCTCCTGAGTGCTGGGATTAAAGGCGTGTGGCACCATGCCTGGCTCAGTCAGTTATTTTTGTCTTGTTGGGTCCCCACCTTCCTTTGTTTCTGGTGCTGGACATCATACTTGGGGCTTCAGGCACATGGTCTTCCACTGAGCCACACTGTCAGCCAAGGAAAGTAACTTTGAAAGGATCAGTCAGCTTGTTTCGTTGTTCCTGGGTTTTAATCGGCAGGTCTCACGTAGCCCCAGCTGGCCTAGAAATTACTATGCAGTCAAAGAATGTCTTTGATGGGGCTGGAGAGATGGCTTAGCGGTTAAGCGCTTGCCTGTGAAGCCTAAGGACCCCGGTTCGAGGCTCGGTTCCCCAGGTCCCACGTTAGCCAGGTGCACAAGGGGGCGCACGCGTCTGGAGTTCGTTTGCAGAGGCTGGAAGCCCTGGCACTCCCATTCTCTCTCTCTCCCTCTATCTGTCTTTCTCTCTGTGTCTGTCGCTCTCAAATAAATAAATAAATAAATAAATAAAAAGAATGTCTTTGAACTGGTCCTTCTAGCTGTATTTCCAGGAGCCGTGATTCCAGGCATGCATCACCATGCCTGGCTTATGTGGTGCTGGGGGTCCAGCCCAGGGCTCCATGCATGCTGGGCGAGCGCACGGCCTACCAACTGAGCTGCCCCTCAGCTCAGCCTCGGGCTGCTGATCCTCTCTCTCCACTTCTGGAGTGCTGGCATCACACGTGCGTGCCACCACATCTGATTTATGTGATTTCGTGGGGGGCGGGGTACAGGGCTTTGTGCATGCTAGGCAAGCACTTTACTGGTTTACATCCATCTTTTAAAAACATTTACTCACTATGCTGGCCGTGGAGGCGCACGCCTTTAATCTCAGCACTTGGGAGGCAGAGGTAGGAGGACCGACGGGAGTTCAAGGCCACCCTGAGACTACATAGTGAATTCCAGGTCAGCCTGGACTAGAGCTAAACCCTACCTCGAAAAACAAAACAAACAAAGAAAAACTGTACCATAAGTATATGCAGTTTGATATGTTTTTAGTTTAGTTTATAAAAAGCATTTTATTTATTTGTGAAGGGAGAGAGAGACAGAGAATGAGTATGGACATGTCAGTGTCTTTTGTTGCAAATGGACTCCAGATGCATGTGCCACTTTGTGCATCTGGCATCGAGCTTTATGTGGATTCTGAGGAATTGAACTCTGGACAGCAGGCTTTGCAAGCAAGTGCCTTTAACCACTGAGCCATCTCTTATTCTACATCGGCACATGAATGGCATCTACTGTACTTTGCTTCTCCATCTGCTCTGCTGATGGGCACTTGGGCTGTGTCTGCCTCATTGCGTCATGAATGGTGCTGCCAGAGGGCATACAGATTTCTCTCAGGCTATGTTCAATGCCTTTGGCGGGGGGGAGTTGGTGGATTGCAGCAGTGGAATTGCTGAATCATATTTATGGCTAACTTTAGGTTTAATATTTCGAATGACCATGACATATCTTTCCATGTAACATTCCTGCCAGTGACACGTAAGGGTTCCGATTTCTTTACATCTTCACCAACATTGTGTGGGTATGTTCTAATGGGCATGCAGTATTATCTCATTGTTGTATTAATTTGTGTTTCCCTAATCACTAGTGATTTTAAGCATTTTTCTTTTTGTATTCATCCTCACATTATTCTTCTCTTCTCTCTCAATGTTAAGCATATTTTTCCATATATTTATTTATTTATTTTAAACATATTTTATTTATTTATTTGAGAGAGAGAAAGGGGAGAGAGAGAGAGAGAGAGAGAGAGAGAGAGAGAGAGAGAATGGGCAGGGCACACCAGGGCATCCAGCCACTACAAACAAACTCCAGATGCATGTGCTCCTTTGTGCATTTGGCTTATGTGGGTCCTGGAGAATCGAACTGGGATCCTTTGACTTTGCAGGCAAGCACCGTAACTGCTAAGCCATCTCTCCAGCCCTCCATATATTTATTAACCAATAAATTTTCATGGGCCATCAAGGACTGAAAGTAAGAAAGATGACCCTTTCAAAAGTGTTTAAGGTATTTGCCTGCAAAGCTTAAGGACCCAAGTTCGATTCCGCATGGTGGTGCAGTATTCTGGAGTTTGTTTGCAGTAGCTAGAGGCGCTGGCATGCCCATTCTCTCTCTCAGGTAAGTAAACAAAAAGTTTTTTTTTAAGTGTAAATGGTTATTTTGATGTTGTTGTTTTATTTTCTCATTATTTTCAGGCACAGGGCTTTATTTCATCTTGTCTGTTTGTCTAGACAAATGTTGTAAGGTCTCTGCTTAAGCAATGGTAAAGCAGAGAACAGTCATGGAGTTCAAGACCAGATGAACTCATGGTCTAATACCTTGTCTTCTATGTAGATGGAAATGACTTTTCACCTCCTCCCCAGTGGAAAACCTTTCCTTTCCCTAATCTTGACCACTGGGATTGGGCTTATGGGGGAAAGAGAAGTGACCCTTCATAAATAAGCCTGAGGCAGAACTTACTATGAGCGTACACAAGCCAGGACCCATGGACTTGAGTAACAGCTGTCTGCAGTTTTCAGCTCCGGTTCTTGGGGTTCAGTTAGCTTTGGTCACCCCCTGGCTTTTCCGACCATTAACTGCCACGGAGGGAAATTCAGGAGGAGGCTTGTGCCCAGGGTCAGGCCAATGAAGGGTGGCAGCAGCTGCCTGCAGAGTCTGGTTTCAGGACAGAAGCAGGGCAGGGCTCTGGGAGTGACAAGCGATCCACAGCGCAGACTTATGCACCATGCGGGCCTTCCCCGGGGAATCCCAGGACATTTGAGGCCGGGAGCCTGGTAGGGGCTCACTTTCTTGCTGTTAAGCCCAGTGAGGCCCGTGCGGGGCTGATTTGGGTGTAGGGAGGAAGGGTGACATCACAGGCCGATCACGCCTTGTACACAGTCGCCCCTGCAGGGCTTGCTGCTCTGAACTCTCGCAGCCTGCCCTTCCCCGTCTGATGGCTCTGGGTTAGGGTGTCTTAGTCGTAGGCGGGGCAGTTACTTGGCTGGTCCGGGGGTCTACCCATCTCACTACTTTGGTGCTGTATTTTCACTCTATTTTCTTTTTTTGTTAAAAATTTGTTTATTGGGCTGGAGAGATGGCTTAGCAGTTAAGCGCTTGCCTGTGAAGGCTAAGGACCCCGGTTCGAGGCTCGGTTCCCCAGGACCCACGTTAGCCAGATGCACAAGGGGGCGCACGTGTCTGGAGTTCGTTTGCAGAGGCTGGAAGCCCTGGCGCGCCCATTCTCTCTCTCTCCCTCTATCTGTCTTTCTCTCTGTGTCTGTTGCTCTCAAATAAATAAATAAAAAATGAATAAAAAAAATTAAAAAAAATTGTTTATTGACAATGTTCATACATTTCTGTAATATATTTTGATCATATTTATCACTCATTATCTTCTCTTGCCCCCTAACCCTCCCACTAAAATCCCCCTTCTTCCCAACTAGACTCACTTTTGCTTTGATGTTTTCTCCCCTCTGAGATGAAGAACAGTGGCTTCCAGGACATGGTAGGGATTGTTTACTGGATTATGGGCCACTTAACTGGGACTACACCACTGAAGAAAATGCCTGTCTCTCCTAGCAACCATTAGCCACCAGTAACTCCTCAGGGAGGGCTTGGGTCCTCGTGAGCTCCTCCACCACTCACAAGGGAATATTGAAGGGTCCTATCTTGCGCAGGACTTGTGCAGGCAATGCCAGCCGAGTCTAGAATATTCTCTGAGGTCCTGTAAGAGAAGTAGAGAATGCAGGAGGGATGCATGCTCTCCCTACCCACCCCTTCAAAAAAAAAAAGAAGTTCTGTTGATGGGTTTTTCATGAAGATTTTGGACAATAAATGAGTGCTGTGATTTTGCAAATCTTCATTTTATTCTATGCTCAGGCTCTTTCATCTGTAAGCAAGAGAATTACATCAGATCAGCTGTTTCCAGTGGGTTCCCCTCCAGGTTTTGGGGTGTCAAGAAGCTCCTTGCAGGCCTCAAACGAGGAAGCTCAGCAACCTTTAACTCAAGGCACTACCCTCCTTTCATTCATGAAAATTTTTTAATATTTTATTTTATTATTTATTAGAGACAGATGGAGAGAGACAAGGAGAAAGAGAGAGAGATTGGGCATGCCAGGGCCTCTAACCACTGCACACAAACTCCAGACGAGTGTGCCATTATGTGCATCTGGCTTACATGGGACCTGGAGAATTGAACCTGGGTCCTTAGGCTTCACAGGCAAGTGCCTTAACTGCTAAGCCATCTCTCCAGCCCTCGTTCATGAACGTTTTTGTTCTAATGGAGGATGCCACAGTGGAAAAGGACTGGAAGACCTGATGCCCTCTGGCCTCATGACAGGACCTCATTGCTTATCAGGCACCATGAGTGGACTTCGCTCTTACGAATGTCTCAGTGATCATAACAATGATAAAATTACTTTGCATTTACTATCTCTGTGAGCTGATTTGTAGAATGATATCCCCCGCCATCCTAAGATGGAGTTGCCTTATGTGGTCCAGGCTGGCCTAGAACTTGTAACCTTCTGCCTCAGCCTCCCCTAGTGCTGAGATTACAGACCTATACCACCACACCCAGCTAGAATGTCATTAAAAAAAACACAAAAAAACAAGCAAACAAATATATATGTGCATACACACACACACACACACACATATGTAAAAGTTTAGATTCAACATAGAGAAAACAAGCAATATTTGTCTTTTTGAGCCTGCCTTAATTTGCTTAACATAATAATTTCCAGTTCTATCCATTTTTCTGTATATGTCATGATTTTACTTTACTTTACTTTTTTTTTTTTTTTTTTTTTTTTTTTTTTAGTATTTTTGAGGTAGGGTCTTGCTCTAGCCCAGACTGACTTGGAATTCACTATGTAGTCTCAGGCTGGCCTTGAACTCACAGTGATCCTCCTACCTCTGCCTCAAGAGTGCTGGCATTAAAGATGTGTACCACCACGCCCAGCTTCAGATTTTCTTTATTTGTTCATCTATGGATGGACATCTAGAGTGGTTTCATGTTTTGGCTATTGTGAATAGTGTTACAATAAACATGGATTTGCAAGTATTTCTGGTATGTAGACTAAGAGTCCTCTGGGCAGATACTCGAGTATATAGCTGGGTCCAGTGGTAGTTCTATTTTTAGTTTTAGTGAGAAGCCTCCATACTTTTTTCTACAGTGGCTGTGCAAGTTCACCCTCCCAGAGAAGTAAATAGGGGTTTCTCTTCTCCTACCTCCTCTCCAGCGTTTATTGGCACTCGTTTTCATGATGATAGCCATGGAATGACATTTTAAACACACACACACACATAGACATTTGAAAATAAACCACCATTTGGCTCCCTTCTTTGGACATGAGGTTTCTATTCTTAGGGCCAAGGCTAGCCAAGATTGCCCCAAGCTCAACCATTCTACAGAGAGATCACATAGTGTATTTTCAGCTATAGTTTACCATGGCAAAAATGCAGAGTAAGGGGCTGGAGGCTTAGTGGTTAAGTGCTTGCCTGTGAAGGCTAAGGACCCCGGTTCGAGGCTCGATTCCCCAGAACCCACATTAGCCAGATGAATAAGGGGGCGCACACATCTAGAGTTTGTTTGCAGTGGCTGGAAGCCCTGGCATGCCCATTCTCTCTCAAATAAATGAAAAAAAAAATTGCAGAGCAAAACCAGCAGAAGCACAGGTGCACGGGTTGGCATGGGGCAGCCAGGTCCTGCTCCCAAGCCTTTCTTCCATGGAGAACACTCCCCTGGAGTCACACTTGCGGTGCCGAACTCTTCCAGCAATACTTTATGGGGATACTTACTCTATTTCATGGAATGTAATCGCTCTCAGTTTTACAATTAAAAATAAAGCTAATAAAATCTTTCAAGAAACAGCAACTGCCCGGGGAGACGGCTCAGCAGATAGGGATGCTTGCTGTGCAAGCAGAGGACCTCAGTTTGATCCTCCAGCAGCTATGTAAAAAGCCAGGCCTTGCTGCACATGCCTGTACCCCCCCTGCTAAGGGGGCAGTGATAAGAAGGTCACGGGGGGGGGGGGGTCTCTGCTCAGCCGGTGTAACTGGAGAACGGGGGGCTGCAGGTTCAGTGAGAGATTCTACGCCTGCCAGACTAGCTGGCCTGTGAGCTTCGACATTCTCCCGATTAGGTCACTCTGCTTTAGGCGTGTCAAGATTACGGATGCATGTGTCACTTGTGTCCAGCTTTTCCATGGCTTCTGTGGGACTCAAATCCGGTTGTCAGGCTTGTGCAGCAAACATGTTTAGCCTCTGAGCCATGTCCCCAGCTCCTGGTTAACTCTCTTGCTGTGTGGCTTAGGTTTGGTTGGCGCTAGAACAGGAGCTTGCTCCTGGGTTCCACACTTAGCTTAAAGAAAAAAGCTTGGGAAAGCCCAAAGCACTGTGTCACTGCTAAGAAGACGGTGCCCTTCTACATGGGGTCCCCAGACAAGGTCAAACAAAAATGGGAAACAGCCAGCTGGGTGTGGTGGCGCACGCCTTTAATCCCAGCACTCGGGAGGCAGAGGTAGGAGGATCACCGTCAGTTCGAGGCCACCCTGGGACTCCATAGTGAATTCCAGGTCAGCCTGGGCTAGAGTGAGACCCTACCTTGAAAAGAAAAAGAAACAGAAAAAAAGAAAGAAAAAGAGAGAAACAGCTGAAGCTTGTCTCGGTGACTTTTCTGAGGAGGGGTTTTCCACAAAATGTCACCAAGGAGGAGGAAAGGGGAAATGAGAAAGAGAAATAGAACAAAAAGTCTAAATCTAGGGACTGGTTTAAGTAATTATTAACACATCACAAACCTAAAGTAAATTTAGTAAAGTAACATTACGTAGAGAAATGGATTTTAAGAAATTGCGAGTGTGTGTGCGTGTGTGCATGCGTGCATGTGTGTATGTGTGTGTGTGTGTGAGTGTGTGTGTGATTTAAGGCAGGGTCTCCCCTTGCTGTGGAGGCTGACCTTGAATTTGTGATCTTCTAGCTTCAGACTCCTGTGTGCTGGGATGACAGGTGTGCACGCTCATCTTTGCTTAGTGTTTCTTTACTATATAACTATTATTTGTGTGTGCAGCACACGTGAATGTGTGTGTTCTTGCGTGTGTGCAGGTGCACGTGCGTGTGTGTGTGAGGCTGATGCTGGTGTCTTTCTCTGTCACTCTCCCTCTCAGGGTCTCATGTTCTCACGGCAAGCACTTTACTTGCTGAGCCTTCTCCCCAACCCTTCATGGTTTCTTTTGATCAGGGCTCTTCTTCCTCCTCCTCTTTTTCTTTCCTTCTTTCTTTCTTTCTTTTTCTTTTTTTAGGTTTTTCAAGGTAGGGTCTCATTGTAGCCCAGGCTGACCTGGCATTCACTATGTAGTCTCAGGGTGGCCTCAAACTCACCACGATCCTCCTACCTCTGCCTCCTGAACACTGGGATTAAAGGTGTGCACCACCACGCCTGGCTTCCTCCGCCTTTTGATTCCAATACTATGGATCCTGTGTAAGATGAAGGAAATGTTTACACTCCATTTCAGAATAATATCTTTAAGTATCTAACATAGAATACATAGAATTACAAAAGAAAAAATCCTATTATATTAAAGACATCCCTAAATATTTCTGTCTGCTGGGGATTGAATGGCCAGGCCTACACTTTACCAGTGAGCTACAACTGCTAGTCCCATTAAAATATTTTTTAAATCCTAATTTTCCAAATCATAACAAATATGCTTCTCTATTACAGCACCAAACAAAACGATCTTGTGGCAGATCTAATGCCCATCGTAATTTCAAAGCAATAATCCATGGGGGATATTTTCTGATCTCTGTGACATTGTATGAGAAGTGTTTTTCACTGGTGACAAATCACAGTTGCCGCTCATATAAATAGTTTATTGTGTAGAAGCATAATGGAAGAAAATGCTAAATTCAACTTAGCATCTAGTGACAAAAATATAAGATGTCTTTAATCCCAGCACTTGGGAGGCTCACTGTGAGTTCAAGGCTAGCCTGAGACTAATCCCAGGTTAGCCTGGGCTACAGCAAGACCCTACCTCAAAAATCAAATATATACATATGTATATATATATATGTATGTATGTATATGTATATTATATTTATATATATTATATATAAAATCATACACACATACTATATATATTCCCCCTTAGCTTTGACTCCTTTTAATTCTGTCTATAGATGCAGTTACTTTCTCATTGCTGGACATATATGTGACAAGAAGCAGCTTATGGGAGGAAAGTGTTTATTTCAGGCTTATAGAACCCAGGGGAAGTTCCATCGAGGCAGAAGAAGCCAGCTCACTTCCATAGATCCATAGCAGAGAAACATCACCAACAGGCAGCAATCAGGAACAGCTGAGCTCAAACTGGCTCTTTACACACTTGAGGGCTGGACTAAATGATCCGCCCCCAGGGACCCCTCCTCCAGCAGGCTGCTGGAGACTTAAGTAGGAACCTTAACCTTAATCAGAAACCCCTGAGGCTATAGGGGACATGTATTCACCATAGGCACTTTGTGAGGTCCAAAGATTGGAGGTTAAGGAACTTTGTCTTAGAGAGTTGAAGATTCCTTAAAAGAATTCTTGGGCGGAGGAGATAGCTTAGCAGTTAAGGCACTTGCCTGCAAAGCCAAAGGACCCAGGTTTAATTCCCTAGGACCCCCAGAAGCTAGCTGCACAGGCGGCACAGCTGCTGGAGGCCCTGCCGCTCCCATTCTCCATTTCTCTCCATCTGCCTCTTTCTCTCTCAGATAATAATAATAATAAAAAAATCCTGCCCAGATTTAGCAGCTACTTTTTCTTAGATTTCTCTGAGTGAAGTGGTAAGTCAGTCTAATACATAATATACTCAATATTTAATTATTTATTTTGCTTACAAATTCCTCACCTATGTATTTATTATGTGTCTTGTGCTGTTCAAAGTATTTTCCTTTTTTCTTTTCTTGAGGTAGGGTCTCCCTCTAGCCCATGCTGACCTGGAATTCACAATGTAGTCTCAGACTGGCCTTGAACTCATGGTAATCCTTCTACCTCGGCCTCCTGAGTGTTGAGCTTTAGGGCATGAGCCACCACACCCAGCTCGTTCAGAGTATTTTATGAATATTAATTATTCATCTCTAATTACTTACCAGTGAAACTGAATTAAAAATTACAAAGAATAATTCATTCTTAGCATATTTCTCAAATGGCTGTGACTCCTTGAGGATCAAGGTGATGACTCCTTTGTTCCCTCCCCTTTTTCTATGCCACTGGGGATCAAGCTGGCAGGCACTCTACCGCCAGGCTGTGCCCCCATCTCCTGTGTCCCTGTGCCCCATCCCCTGTATTCTTTTCTATTTTCAAGGTACTGTCTCACTTTAGCCCAAGCCTCGAACTCACAGTGATCCTCCTACCTCTGCGTATGAGATTAAAGGCATGAGACGCCACGCCTGGCTTCCCTGTGCTCTTTTTGATTCTGTGAATTCAGCCAAGAGCCCCAGCATTTTCTTTTTCCAAAATCATCAGAATATGCAATTGTGGAAGCGCTTCATGTCTGCCTGTCACTGCTCTGCACTGGTCTGCCTGGGCTCTGTGTGCTGTTTTCAATTGTCTTCCGCCCTGTGGATCCACATGGCTTTGTAGTTTTGGAGACTTTTTCACTCTTTGCTTCAGCTGTTTATGGTCACGGCTCCCTTCTGTCCCCTCCCCTCTGGGACTTGACTTACACCAACTTTAGCCTTCTTACAGTTACTGGTTTTCTTGGGACACCCATCTCATGTGTCGCGTGTGCTCTTTTTCTGGCTTTTCCACTCATTATACTCCCTGCAGTTGAGTCTAGATGTGTCTTAATGATTTATTTTCTTGTTTACTAGCCCTCTTCACAGCTGAGACTAACCTGCTATTAAACTCAGCCAAGCAGTACATAACTGCAGCTCTAGAATTTCCACTAGATTATTCCTTTTTTTTTAAAAAAAATCTGATGTCCAGTTATCCCATGAAATTCCATCTTTTGTTGAACAGATGATCACAGCTGCTTAAAGTTTACACATGATCAACTGAGTCAGATTATCAGTCATTGTGGACTCATCTGTGGGAGTGTTTCTATTGTCTATTTCTCTTTCTCTTGGCTCTGTTTTTCATTATGTGTGGTCATCTTTGAGGGCCAAGTTTCAGAGAGACAGTCTTGCCAAGGCCCTGCTTGATAGTCTCATCTTTGCGGGTTGCATGCATGTTGATTAGGGCTGGTAGTGTCACTCAGTGGTGGAGCATGTGCCGAGCATGTGTAAGGCCCTGAGTTTGGTCTTCAGTACAAAACTGCTTTAAGGACCAGCCTTCTTATAAAACTAGATCTCAGGCTTGAGAGATGGCTTAGTGGTTAAGGCATTTGCCTGTGAAGTTTAAGGACCCAGGTTCTATTCCCCAGTATCCACATAAATCAGAGGCATAATGTGGTACACGTGTCTGGAGTTCATATGCAGTGGCTGGAGGCCCTGGAATGTCTATTTTCTCTCTCTTATCTGCCCCTCTCTCTCTGAAATAATAATAAGAAAAATTAGATCTCTCTCTGTGTCTCTTTGTTTCTCCCATCCTCCCCTCTTTTTTGGGTGTGTGTTTTGAGGTAGGGTCTTTTCCTAGCCCACACTAACCTGGAATATACTAGGTAGTCTCAGGGTGGTCTCAAACTCATGGAAATCCTCCTACCTCTACCTCCCAAGTGCTGGGATTAAAGGTGTGCACCACCACACCCAGACTCCTCCCTTCTTTTGACAGAGTCTATGTAGTCCATGTTGGCTTTGAACTCATGATCCTCCTGTCTCAACTGGCCTCTGTAGTGCTGGGATAATAGGTGTGGACCACCATGCCTGGCTGTATCTTGACATGTTAGCAGTTCAGAACCAGAAGTAATGTGATTGATACTTAAAAATGTTATTTATTGATTTATTTTGGGACAGCAGTATCTCTATAGTTAGTCCAAATGAGCTTGGAAGTTGGCTATTGTAGGCCAGAGGGGCTTCAAACTCATGATCCTCCTGTCTCAGCTTCTTGAGTATTGAGCTATAAGCATGAGCCACCACTCCTGGCCCCAAATTTCTCATTTTAAAAATAATTTCTTGGCCAGGTGTGGTGGCATATGCCTATAATCCTAGCAGGAGGATAAGAAGTTCAAGGCCATTCTCAGCTACATAGCAAACCCGAAGTGAGCCAGGGATGCCTGAGAGCGGGGCTCAGCCCCTCACCAACATCCCACAATGTTCATATTTTTCTATTTTCAAGCTGCACAAAGCTCTCGCGTGGCAGGAAGAGCTCAGGTCATGGCTCCCATTTGACAGAAGAGCTTCTCAAGTTGAGAGAACAATGCTCGCCTGCCTGAAGGTGGGGCTGAGACCAGAACCCGCGACCCTTGGTTCCTTGTGGAATGTATCTCTTCGTGCCAGCCTGCTTCTTCTGTCTGCCATAACATGCTACCACAGGCCGGGCAGCATCAGCCTCAGATTAATCCTCACAGTTTTGAGGACTGGAAGTTCAAGGTCGAAGCTTCAGCTTGGGGTGGCTTATCATGGGTCCTGGGAGGCAGATACAGGAGGGCCCCTGGGGCTTTCTGATCAGCTAGTCTAGCCAAATTGGTGAACTTTAGGCTTAGTGAGTGACTCTGTCTCCAAGATAAGGTGGAGGGGTGGGTGTTTCCTTAAGCTCTGTGAGGAATGGCCAGTGGTCAAGACCAAATGGAGCCGGGACTTGGGCATTTCCCTGTGGCGTGGGCAGCCTTTGGGGAAGGAGAGAACACACAGGTTACGGAACCTCAGGTCTGTGATCAGATGAATGAGAGCTTATCATGACTCCATTCAAACTACTATAAAGACAAGTACCCTCGCCCCAGAGTTTGAGGAGATAAATAAAAGCATGTGGAAGAGACTACAGGAGAAGTTTGCACCCAAGAGACCTGTTTTAGTCAGGTTTGCATTGCTGATAGAAATCACCCAACCAAGAGCAACTTCTGGGATAAAGAAGTTTTTTTGGCTTACTGGCTCGAGAGGAAGCTCCACAATGGCAGGAGAAAATGATGGCATGAGCAGAGGATGGACATCACCCCCTGGCCAACATAAGGTGGACAATAGCAACAGGAGAGTGTGCCAAACACTGGCAAGGGGAAACTGGCTATAACACCCATAAGCCCGCCCCCAACAATACACCCAATACATCGCCTCTAGGAGGTGTTAATTCCCAAATCTCTATCATCTGGGAACCTAGCATTCAGAACACCTAAGTTTATGGGGGACACCTGAATCAAACCCCCACAAGACCCAAGGAGAAGTATAAAGGCTGGGGTGAGGCCTTATCTCTCACCCACATACTTAAGGCTGGAGTCTTCTGCATCCCTGTCAAGAACCACCCAGCTTCCACCAAAATATAAATATAAATAAATAAATAAAATAAGGCGGAGAGTGATGGAGGAAGATGCCCATCATTGATATGTGCGCTCACGCACAGGTATTCCCAGCCCCCAAACACACACATATCATACACGCACAAGGTCCTCTCTCCACAAGCAGTCACCTTCTGAGCTACCAGGAGCTAAGACATCAGCATATGACTTGGCATGGAGAAGATCCACCCTATTTAGCCCCCAACTCCAACTAAAAGAATTGTGAATATAATTCCCAATTTTCTTAAAATTTCTGTAGATTAAGTGCGGTGCCCTTGCGGCCTTGGCACGGTTTTCCAAGAAGGTTCCAGTCCCCCTGCCACCTGCAGCTGTAGCTGCTGCAGCAGCCCAAACACGTGAGAATACCCGTGCTTGCTCCCCATTCCTGACCCACTCCACTGGATCCACTGGATCCACGGGGGATGGGCCCAGCAGTGTCCTCACTCCATGTCGGCCTCAACGGAGAGCCCGGCCTCAGAGCTGGGTACAAAAGAACTGCCATGCAAAGTTGGGCTCCGTTGTGAATTCTGGTCATGCTGCTCCCAAGTCCTTTCCTAAAGGATGACTCTCCAGAGACAGGTTATGATTGATGGCTGGGTCTGTCCTATAGCAGCATTTAAATCAAAGCTCATCTGTCTTGTGGTATCATTTGGCATTCAAATATCACCTACTCATCTGAGAATTTATAAAGGGGCAATGTTCAGTAGGAAGCTTTCTTATTTGAGGAATGAGATTCTTTGCTAATCAGAGCTTCAGTTTTATTATCTTGAAAATGAGAACTCTGCATTCCTTCTCTAGCTCTGATGGTCTGTACATCCACATGAATGTCTCAGAGCAACTAATATTGCAGCAGCAGCAGCAGCAGCAAGTGTTATGATTTTGTGGGAGGTAGTGAAAGGTCAGACCAAAACACCTGTCACTGGGCCAGGTAAAGTACTTCAGGACGGAAGTTTCCAGAGGTAAGCATGAGGTGGAGACCAATTGTCTTAGTCCATTTTATGTTGCTATAACAAAATACCTGATGCTGAGTGGTGTGTCAAGAAAAGAAATTTGCTGGAGTGTTCAGTGCTGGACATCTGGAGTTTGTTTGCAGTGGCTGGAAGCCCTGGAGCGCCCATTCTCTCTCTCTGTCTGCCTCCTCTCCCCTCTCTCAAATAAATAAAATATTTTTAAAAAAGAATGGAGCCTTTATGGCTTAATTACCTTCCATTAGCCCCAACACAGGCTCTGTCACACTGGGGAACAAGGTTTTGAACCCTAGGAGACAAACCATATCTAAGCGTAGCACGCACCACGACCTGTCTCTCGGTCTTGGCTCAGAGTATGCATTGAGTGCTTGATAATGTGGGTGAGCAAATTTGCCCTAAAACTTCAAACTTCTCCAGATCCAGGGTGCAGCTCCCCCTTTGGGGACCCCGGCAGAGCCCTGGGCCTCAGAGTTGCTTCCCCACCAGAAGCTGTCGTTTCTTTTCTTCTGAGTCTTTCCTATGCATGAGCTCTTTTGATCTCCTCATATATCTTTACCAAATAGAGAAGGGATTATTGGCCCATTTACTGCCTCGTGGAAACCTGGGACAGCTAAACAGCTGTCCACATTCACCCACAAACAGACCAGGGAAGGAGTTAGGACGAAAACGCACTTGGCCAGTACTGAGGCCCTCAGCTCTGTCCCAAATCTTTGTTTTGAATGAGAAGGAAAAAACAAGACAAAATTAAATAAGCCACCCTCTCCCCAACAACAGTTTCTGCTCCTCGTGGCCACAGAGCTCTCTTCCCTCATCCAGTCACATAGCCTTCGTGACAGCCCTGGGCTGGGCCTTGGGCAAGCAGGCAGAATAAGACCTATGTGGTCCCTGTATCAGTTTCTGTAGTGGTGGCAAAATATAACTGAGCATGTTTCTGGGGAGGTGAGGAAGCCGCTGGGTTCTCTTCTCAAGGGGACTGTGGCTTGGGGAAGGAACCCACTGGAGGCTCAGGGCCACTGAGGGCAAGTCCTCAGCATGGCCATAGGTCTGCCCATGGGGTGCCATGGTCATGTATTGCCTGTGCCTGTGACATGACAATGACCATGACTACTCTTAGAATGTGCAGGACTTCCTCAGACTCTATAAATGTACCTGTCAGTTATGATATCATTATATGTGTGTTAACTGAGTATAGACATCCATTCTCGTTCTTTTATTTATTTATTATTATTTTTATTTACAACATCCATGATTGTAAACAATATCCCATGGTAATTCTCTCCCTCCCCCCACTTTCCCTTTTGAAACTCCACTCTCCATCATATCCCTTCCCCCTCTCAGCCTCTCTTTTATTTTGATGCCATGATCTTTTCCTCCTATTATGATGGTCTTGTGTAGATAGTGTCAGGCACTGTGAGGTCATGGATATCCAGGCCATTTTGTGTCTGGAGGAGCATGTTGTAAGGAGTCCTACCCTTCCTTTGGCTCCTACATTCTTTCTGCCACCTTCATTCTAGTTCTTTAGACTCTAGTACCAAGACTCCAGGTAGAATTCTAAGCCCCTATGCAGACATTTTGCCTTTCCTCTTAAGTCTGTGTAGAAATGTCCTTAAACAGTTGTAGCAATATAGTTATCTTACACACACACACACACACACACACACACACACACACACACACACACACACTATTGCCCAGGTTGACCTAGAACTCACCATTTAGCTCAGAACTAGCTTATCCTCCTGTCTCAGCCTTCAAAGTGTTGGGATTACAGGTATAAACCACCACACCTGATATTAAGATAGTCTTCTTAAAAAACTCAACCCAATTTTATGTCCACCTCTGTCCTATGGCTTTGCTAATGGAGCTTATTACTAATGACAAATTATCATTCTTCTTAATAAATGAGGAGGTGGCCAAGAAAATGAAAATAACAGCCAGGTGTGGTGGCGCATGCCTTTAATCCTTGCACTCCAGAGGTAGAGGTAGGAGGATTGCTATAAATTCTAGGCCACCTGAGACATAGTGAATTTCAGGTCTGCCTGAGCTAGAGTGAGACCCTACCTCAAAAAAAAAAAAAAAAAAAAAAAAAAGAGAGAGAGAGAGAGAGAGAGAGACTCACTCAGTCACTCAGTCTGTGCATTTCCTTCTCCCCGTGCTTCTGAGGAGACCTTCTGTGGCTATAGTACTGGCCTACCGATCCACGGGCCCAGGCTGTCCTAGGGACTTAGGGACTCGCTCAGCTCAGTACAAACAAGACGCGCAGGCGAGTCTTTTCCTGAGAGCTTATGCTGAGATGCGAAGGATGTTTCCTGCCCATGGACCCCATCGTGGAAAGGCTATGGAGGCTCCACAGCTGGAGAGGGCGTTCTGGGTCAGGGTTATGATAAGCAAGCAGAGGGAGGGAGATACAAAGAGAGGCTCGGAGACAAAAGTGTGCTTTTGCTTTGGATGGTGGTGATCCACTTTGATTTTTTTTTTAATTAAAGACAATTTTTTGGGGGGGTTTCAAGGTAGGGTCTCACTCTAGCTCAGGCTGACGTGGAATTCACTCTGTAGTCTCAGGGTGATCCACTGTGAGTTTCACACCATCACCTGCTTCTCTCTGGAGCCAGCTTGTAAGTCAGTGTGAACCTCAGAAAGGCTGACCGGAGACCCTGCTCCAAAAACAGAATAATGGATCTGGATTCAGGTCTGGGAGCTTCTGAAAAATGTTGCCAGTGTTCCCAAGGACATTTTACCCACACTCCTCCCTCCCACTCCATGGAACAATGCAATCTGAAAGAATGTGTCTGAGGAAAGATTATTTTGTTTATTATGTCATTTATTGGTGTATTGTTCTTATGTTTGCTTGGGGTACCTCTGAGCAGCCATACCTCTTGCAATTTAGGATTTCTGGGTGTCTGATTTTATTTTCACTTGAGACATGGCTTCGTTCTGCAGCCCAGGCTGGCCTTGAACTCCTGGGCCATCCTGAGCCTCAGTCTTGCGCGCTGGGATTACAGGTTCACCCCATCATACCCAGTTCACCGGTATTTTCTTTGGGACGCAACAACCAAAACTCCAACACTTTCTTCCAACCTGGAAGGGCTCTGTCTAAAAACCATCTTAGTCTCGAGTCTCCTTGATGCTATCATAACATAAATATAGAACAGACACCTCCTTGGAGGAGAAGAAAGCAAATATGCTTGCTATGTGTCTAAACACAGATGTGCTTCGGATGTAGTTGAGAGCATTGCTCTGCGTTGACGGTGTTGGCAGCCATTTTGGTAGGAAGTGAAGACACCTGGATTCCATTATCATGACTTGTGTTTCAGACTAGCTCAAGGCACCCAGGCAGACGCCGTGCGCCTGCTCACGAAAGCAGCATCTGATCCTTCCTGGGGATTTTTTGACTTACACCTCCCTTTCCTCCTTCCTGTTGCCTATCCTCGAAGCTGCTCTCTTTCTGCCCAGCTGCTGGTGCCGCTGCCCGGGGTTGGCAAGGACTTCCGTCCCCGAAGGGATGCTTAAAGCCCGATCCTTCCCAGCCATCCAGCTCCTCCGGTCTTCTCTTTGTCTGTCCCCTGTCCTTCCTGCCATTTCCTTGAAATCCCTTAAAGTAATTAGTAATTTAGGCGGGGCAGGATGTGAGTCTGTGCAGGTGGGCTTTTCCAGCTCGGCTGGCCTTCTCTAACACTCCGGTTCCTGTCCCATCTACCTGCAAAGCAGCACTGCAGACTCTGAGACTCCCTGGCGCCTTCTGGAGACCCATTGTCCCTTTTTCCTGATTGATCTCCCTTCGTCCGTGTGGTTGTGAGGGGGGGGGCGGGGGGGGATTAGTGGGCCAATCAACCTCGTGCCAATTAGAAAGCTCCCTGGAGCTGCCTGTTCTGAAGAAGGTGGAATTTTATGAGAACAGGTCTGAGGGGACAGGAAAGTTGGTGATGGTTTGCAAGCATTCTTTCTACCTTGGAATGCAATTTGCCAAGGTGACCACTGAGGAAGTCTGGGTGTGTGTGCATCCATTGTAGACCTTCAGTCTGATGATAAAGCCTCCGGTTCTCTGTCTCTTCCTCAGCCAGCGTGTGCGTGCGTTTTGTGATCCTGTTCCCCTGGGGTCATAACCCTGTGGAGGCTGGTACCATGTCATCCAACTCCCCTCGGGGTGATTCATGTCACGGAAAGCCAAGGCGTTACTTTATGATGGGGCAATATTTATGATGACCCCCCCAGGGCTCACTATCATGGCCTTTGTCCTTCTAGTGAACCCTGGCTGTCAACTGCGCCCCTTTGCTACGGGTTATGGTCCCATGTGCAATCTGGATACAGGACTTAGAACCTCTTGAGGTTTTCAATAGGACTGCAGAGACTTCAGTAAGTGCTCTGTAGAGGAGACTGGGAGAGGGTCACTTGCACCAGGGACTCAGCTCTAGATGCTTTGGAGTCCTCATTGCAGGGCCGGGGATACAGCTTGGTGGCATGCGCAAGGCCCAGGGCTCGGTCCCTAGCACCTAAAACACCACTTCTCTTCTCTCCAAGGTCCCGTAGGTCTCCCCCAGCGCTCAGCCTTGTTGGATGTTCATGCCCCCTCCACGCTACGTAACACCGTTTATGATTTCTCCTGTGCTTCTCAACTTTTTCACACATCTCTGATGCAGGGTAATGCCATCACCCTGGAAGCTTATATAGACTCAGAAATATTCACACAACAAAGGCCGGTAAGATATTGGAAGCCAGCTTCTTCCAAATGCTGGTCGTCCTTGTTCACTGCTTGTAACCTCAGGCCTCATTTTCACGTGGCAAAGCAGCGAATTTCTTCCTGGTAAATATAGGCTGATCCCTGGGAGGAAGTCTTCTTGCAGGTGCAGGGGGAAGACAACTTCCTCTCTCTCATTATGCTGGGAATTGGGAGTCAGAAGTAGTCATTAGGACCTTTTCCTTCACAGTGCTCAGGGGATGAGAGCGAATGTCATCAAACAGCTCTGATGGGGGCTCTAGGCTAAGAGAAGGACAGGCTGGTACTTGAGTGTCACTCTAATGATGGTGTGGCCATGGCCAAATTCATGGATGGCTAAGTCCTAATCATCTCTTCCTTCCTTCCCAGCTTTCCATCTGGTTCTATCCAGACCTTCCCTCTCTCTGCTTGATCTGCCATTGTAACTTTCTTTGCTTCGCCAGCACTTCCCTAATAGAGGATGCATCTGTCATTGAGTTCATGTTGTATCACAACTGCTTCTTGATGGCTGAGAGAGAGAGAGAGAGAGGCATCATCATGTCAGTAGTGACAGGTTGGTCTCCCTTGTGGACTGTACTTTTGGGGGGAAAGACCTCTCACTCATTGCCAAGACTCTGGCTAAGCCCCCCTATAACAGAAGATGAATTAACAAGAGAAAAATGGGCAAATTTCTTCAATGTAAGTTCGGTGAGACATGGGAACCTCGGGAAGTGAAGAACCAGAGAAACAGGGACACCTGTGTATTTGTGGAGGCTCTTGGGGAAGGGTAGTAGAACAAAGAAGATGTCACCTAAGCCAGGCATGGTGGCACACACCTTGGAGCCCAGCACTTGGGAGGCAGAGGTAGGAGGATCTCTGTAAGTTTGAGGCCATCCTGAGACGACATAGTGAATTCCAAGTCAGCCTGAGCTAGAGTGAGGTCCTATCTCAAAAAACCAAAACAACAACAAAAAAGTGTCACCTAATAGTATAACCTGGAGGGAAGTGGTCGGGCCTGTTTACTCAGATTCTTCCCTGTGTCCCAGGGTCCTCAGAGATAAGGACATTTTTCTCCTCCAGGTACAGGGAGGTCATCTGTCATATGAAGGTTTTATGAACTGCTTTAGGAACAAAAGGATATAAAGGAGAAGATAAGAGCAATCTTTTGTCTTCTCTTTCTCTCTCTCTTATTTATTTATTTTATTTATTTTTTTGAGGTAGGGTTTCATTCTAGCTCAAGCTGACCTGGCATTTACTATGTAGTCTCAGGGTGGCCTTGAACTCATAGACTCCTCCTATCTCTGCCTCCCAAGTGTTGGGATTAAAAGCATGTGCCACCACAACAGGCTTGTCTTCTCATTTTTTTTTTAAATGCCAATACACTGTACCTTTATTTTTTTTTTAAATTTTTTATTTATTTATTTATTTGCAAGAGACAGACACAGAGAGAAAGACAGATAGAGGGAGAGAGAGAGAGTGGGCGCACCAGGGCTTCCAGCCTCTGCAAACGAACTCCAGACGTGTGCGCCCCCTTGTGCATCTGGCTAACGTGGGACCTGGGGAACCGAGCCTCGAACCGGGGTCCTTAGGCTTCACAGGCAAGCGCTTAACCGCTAAGCCATCTCTCCAGCTCACACTGTACCTTTAGAAAGCTGACTTGTCAAGCCTCGCCTGCTCACAGATTCACTAGAGTTGTTGGGACTGGGAGACACCCTGACTTCCATCAGTCCTCCTTTTACTAGAGGGGAGGGACTCAGAATGAACTGGCCTGCCCAAGCTCGCAGAGCTGGTGCAGGAACCATCTCACGTTCCAGTCTTCTGATATCTTCTTGTTTTGCTTCTAGCTTATCGCACTGGCTTCCTAGTTTGTGGTTGTTCTTGTCTTCCACATCTCTTCAGTCCGACCATAGCCTCCTTGGAAAATAGAACTATGTCTTCTCTAGAATATAATTTCCCAGTGGGCTTCTAGGATATGTCATTTATCTATTCCAACAGACCTTGTTAGAGTACTTGCCATATATTAGAGTACTGTATCATGTATATACACACATACCAGTACTGGGGTGCAGAAGATGAAAATGGCCTCTCTATCTGTGATATGCTGTCTGTGAGAGAGGACGCACTAGAAAATGTATGCAGTACAGGAACGGGGTGGTGAGTCAGGGGCTCAGGAAACTGTAGAGGAGATGAAATTAGGACTGGGCCTTGGCAAGAAAAGATTTCACAAGGCAAGAGGAAAGGGAATTTTTTTTTTTTTTCCATAGCAGCTTGTTAGAAAGCACCAGGCAATGATGAGGAATAGCCCACGGGCCACGGAGGCTGATCGGTGTGAACTGCACCTGGGGTGTGTAAGGGTGAGAAGCAGGGATGGGAGACCCTGCATGTGAGCCTTTGCACGTGCACAGAACAGTCCAGCAATGCATTGTCACGCCTTCCGTTTGAGAGAGGACCTGTGGAAGGACAGGACAGGGACACCTTGGATGCTTATGGAATAAATTAATCACAAATTTGCTATGAGTCCAGTGACCATGGAAATTATGGTATTCCGAGACCATATATTGTTAAAACGCATGGGCATTGGAGCCAGAACGGATAGGTTTAAATCCTTTCATTTTGAAAAAGGTAAAGATTTTTTTAATTAAAAAAAAATATATATGAAGCCGGGTGTGGTGGCGCATACCTTTAATCCCAGCACTAGGGAGGCAGAGGTAGAAGGATTGCTGTGAGTTCAAGGCCACCCTGAGCATACATAGTGAATTCCAGGTCAGCCTAGAGCTAGAGTGAGACGACCCTACCTCAAAAAACAAAAACAAAAACAAACAAACATACATACATACATACATATATGTGTGTGTGTGTGTATATATATATATATATATATATATATATATATATATATATGTATATGTATGTATATATATGTATGTCCTAAACATATATATAGGACTAGAGAGATGGCTCAACATTAAGTATACTTCCTGTGGTAGCATGAGGGCCTGAGGGGGCCTGAGACCACTGGGTTTATTCTCCAGAGGCCACATTAATAGCTGGGCATGGTTACACACACGTGTAGCCCCAGTCCTATGGGCAGCGGAGATGGGAGAATTGCTGGGCCGTGAAGACGGTTAGCTCCATAGTCGACAAAGAGACGTGGTCCCAAGGAAGCAAGCAGATGCCCAACAGAGGGGCCCCCAGGCGTTCTCCTCTCGCCTCTGTGAATGTGTGCGTGTGCACAGGGCACCGCATTTTCCCTCACGTGTGCATACACCACACCTACACTGGGTCACACCTACCACATATACACAACACAGCACAAAACAAAAATGCATCTGTGCGAGCCCCAGCGCTCGCTCTGCTCCACGACATCCTGCGCCACGATGGGCTGGACGCTGGCTCTGAAACCGGGGACCAAAACACATTCTCCCTAAGTTGTTTTCTTCAGGCACGTTGTCATCGTTATCCAGAAAACCCGCATGCTAGCTGTAAGGTCACTGATGAGAGCGAACCTGACAAAGAGGTTGTTAGGTCTCGGAACTGGGTTCAGACAGGACTTTGGGAAAGTTTGGACACGTGGGCTGGAGAAACCATACAATGCCATTGCAGGGCTCAGTGAACATGCTGGTGAGAGCGCGCCGGGCCAGAGTGCTGACAGCAACGTGCAAAGAGGGCCAGGCTCATGCCGTTTCCTAGTAAAATAAAGACTCTGGTAGAGGGCTGGAGAGATGGCTTAGCGGTTAAGCGCTTGCCTGTGAAGCCTAAGGACCCCGGTTCGAGGCTCGGTTCCCCAGGTCCCACGTTAGCCAGATGCACAAGGGGGCGCACGCGTCTGGAGTTCGTTTGCAGAGGCTGGAAGCCCTGGCGCGCCCATTCTCTCTCTCTCCCTCTCTCTGTCTTTCTCTCTGTGTCTGTCGCTCTCAAATAAATAAATAAAAATTAAAAAAAAAAAAAAGACTCTGGTAGAGAATTGGTCTAGAGAAAACTCATGTCACATTCTGGCAAAGAACTGACATTTTTGCGCTGGGTTTAAAGGTGATAGACTAATGAGGAGCAAAAAACAGAGTGGGAAATGTGCATCTAATAAGAAAATGAGTGGACTGAAGGTCGTGGACAAATAGAGTGTATTTGTTAAGGCAATTAGCACTATTGGAATAAATAATCTTGCTCTACTGGGACAATAAGAAAGATGCTTTGGCTGGGCTGGAGAAATGGCTTAGCGGTTAAGGTGTTTGCCTGTGAAGCCAAAGGACCCAGGTTCGATTCCGCAGGACCCACGTAAGCTAGATGCACAAAGGGTACATGCATCTGGAGTTCATTTGCAGTGGCTGGAAGTCCTGGCGTGCCCATTCTTTCTTTCTCTCTCTCTAATTGCAAATAAATAAATAAACATAAGTTAAAAAGCAAAAACAAGTAAATAAATAAAAGAAAAAAATTAAAAAAAGAAAGAAAGAAAGAAAGATGCTTTGGGGAATTGGTCAGGCCTTGTTGCCCACTCCAGGGTGTAAAACTGTCAATGTTTAAAAGAGTTCCCTGTTGAGAAAAAAAGAGCTATCTCAGGTGTGCTGCGCCCGAAGTGCTGAGTCAGTGTTTGTCCACATTCAGCGCCCCAGCAATAGTTGAGGGGTCCCAGCAACCACCTGAGCAGGTGACAGACCTAAGCATAACCCGCGGGGTGCTGACTTTTCTGGCATGCAGAATGTAAGAGTTACAGGTTCGTAGAGACTTCCACACAGAGTTTTAAAGAAGACTCCCTGAGACCAGGCGATATGTAACAGGGTCAAGTCCTTGCAGGGAGCATTGAGAAAGCAATATGCAAAGCTGAAACTCTGGGGTGTTAGAAATGTCAGGAATATGCAGAGTTTGCTAAGGAAAGCTACAGGAGAGAGAGGCCATGCTGGCATTTAAAAACAATAATTTATTCATTTGAGAGAGAGAGAGATAAAAAAGAGAAAGCAAGAGAATGGGCATGTCAGGGCCTCCAGCTGCTGCAAAAGAAATCCAGACACATGTACCACCCTGTGCATCTGGCTTACATGGGTCCTGGGGAATCAAACCTGGGTCCTTTGGCTTTGCAGGCAAGTGTCTTAACCACTAAGCCATCTCTCCAGCCCCCCACATTGGCTTTAAATAGCAATGCCTGTGGGTAGAGCTGCCCAAGCTCTCATGCTGGACATAGGACTAGAGGAGCTTGTGTTTTCCCTGCTGGGTTTTAGCCTTTCTTTGGTCAATTCTTCCATGTGATTTCCCCATTTGTCCCTTTTGGAATTATTACTCTGTGCCATTGTATTTCTGTTGGGAGTATGTATATTACTTCTTGATTTTACAGAGGGTTATAAGAGAGTTTGCCTTGAGTCTCAGGAGAGACTTTGAATTTGGACTTTTTTTTATTATTTTGGTTTATTTATTTATTTATTTTGGTTTTTCGAGGTAGGGTTTCACTCTAGCCCAGGCTGACCTGGAATTCACCATGGAGCCTCAGGGTGGCCTTGAACTCACAGCGATCCTCCCACCTCTGCCTCCCAAGTGCTGGGATTAAAGGCGTGCACCACCCCGCCCAGCTAGTTTTTTTTTCTTAAATTTATTTATTTGAGAGCGACAGACACAGAGAGAAAGACAGATAGAGGGAGAGAGAGAGAAAGGGCACGCCAGGGCTCCCAGCCTCTGCAAACGAACTCCAGACGCGTGTGCCCCCTTGTGCATCTGGCTAACGTGGGACCTGGGGAACCGAGCCTCGAACCGGGGTCCTTAGGCTTCACAGGCAAGCGCTTAACCACTAAGCCATCTCTCCAGCCCTAGTTTGTATTTTTTTTATTTTTATTTTTTTTAATTTTTATTTATTTATTTGAGAGCGATAGACACAGAGAGAAAGACAGAGAGAGGGAGAGAGAGAGAATGGGCGCGCCAGGGCTTCCAGCCTCTGCAAATGAACTCCAGACGCGTGCGCCCCCTTGTGCATCTGGCTAACGTGGGACCTGGGGAACCGAGCCTTGAATCGGAGTCCTTAGGCTTCACAGGCAAGCGCTTAACCGCTAAGCCATCTCTCCAGCCCAAGTTTGTATTTTTTTAAATACTATTTTACTTATTTATTTATTTGACAGAGGGAGGCAGGTAGAGAGAGAATGGGCATGTCAGGGCCTCTAGCCACTGTAAATGAACTGCAGATACATGCACCATCTTGGGCATCTGGCTTATGTGGGTCCTGGGGAGTTGAACCTGGGTCCTTAGTCTTCACAGGCAAGACCCTTAACCACTAAGCAATCTCTCCAGCCCTGAATTTGGACTTTTGAATAATGTTGGAACTGTTAAGACTTTGGTGATGCTTGGACTAAAGACCTTTTGCATTATGAGAGGGCCATGAACCTTTGAATAGAATGTTCTGGATTAAGGAAATTAATATATTTGAGTGTCAAGGTGACAAGGAATGGAATTGTAATGATTAATCATCGTTGTTACCTTGTCACCTTGACTGGATTAATGAACATCTAGAATATTGGTGAGACATACCTTTTAACCTTTCCAGAGAAGTTGGGGGGGCAGGTTGGACATACCCTGGGTGTGAGGAGCACCCCATGGGGTTATTGGGTGGGGATACTTAGGGAAAACATAATTGCTTGGTCTCTAGCAATGTTTTATAAATTCATATTCTGGGGAGGCACTTGAGCGATTCCAGAAATGTTTTAAACATTTCCTTTTAAAAATAATCCAAAATATTAAAAATATATGCTTAGCCAGTCATGGTGGCCCATGCCTATAATCCCAGTACCTGGAAGGCTGAGATAGTGGGTCTCAAGCTCCATATTAGACTGGGTTACATAGATACCCTCAAAAAACACAAACAAACCCAAAACACACATATAAACGAAATACCTGCGGTATGAAGTAAGTAGAGTTACAAACCCAGGCAGAATGTGGGTTCCAAGAACTCCCCTAGCCCTCTTACCACGAGAATGCCCAGAGGTTTGGCCACCTCGTTCTTATGAGCCTCTTAAGCCTTCTTCATTGTCCCCTGGTCTTCTTCGCACTGTGACTCTTGCGTTGCAATGGAAACAATTTCTTTATGTAAAACGTGTCCCTGGTGATGGCTGACTGTGACTGGGACGAGGAGGAGCATCTCACTCCAAGCAGAAGCAACACCGGAGGAGTCCCCGCCTGCTACTGAAAACTTAGTCAAAAACAGTTGGCCGGGGAGGTCATACCTAGTGAGGAAGGTACTACTGTTGTTTCCTCAGTAGATACATTGTGCCCACCAAACTGCCCTCTAAATGCATATGTTTATGCCCATCGATTGGTTCTCTTCTCGCTTTTGGTAAGAGATGTTTCTGGTGGCAGATGGCAGTGACTACCAGAGACTGGAGAGACTCAAAACGCATCCAAGTGCTGAGAAGTGACAATGGCAAATGTTGCGTGGATGTGAGCTGTGCAAACAGGGCAATCTCAGATCATGACCCAAAGTGTAAAACCCTAAGTAGCCCGGAGTCCCTACCTAGTAATTACCCAATACATTAATAAACTGGGGAGAAAAGAGAAAAGAGTCTATCTCCTATGTAGAAAAATGCTAAATTTTTGCAAATAGTCTACCTTCAAAGAAATGGAGCTTTATTGGCCCCTGAGTGACAGCTGCTAACAGTGACTTCTTTCCAAGAGAGAGCTAAGGGGGAGGCTGAAAGAGTTACTTTACCGCGTGCTTGTCAAGTGCGACCTCAGCCATTGGCCAAGGTCAATATCAACAGGGTGAAGTCATGTTAGTAGCATGTAGCTGTTATGGTTTGGGTATAAAATGTCCCCACAGGATCATGCGTTTGAGCACTTGGTCCTCATGTGGTCATGCTGTTTTGTAAAATTGTGGATGTGTTAGTAGGCAGAACCTAGCCGCAGGAAGTAGGCTGCTGGGAATGGGCCTTGGCGTTTATAGCCTGGCCAACTTCTTGCCTCATCTCTGCTTATTGATCCATCCAGAAAGGAGAGAGCAGCCTCATATTCCTGCTGCCACAGCAAAGGCCCACCTCTGCCATCATGCTGTCCCCCCCAGGATGGTCTGTCCCCATCCACCAGGAGATTAAATACACCCTTCCTTCCTTCAGTTACGTCTTGCCAGATGTTTGGTTGAAATAACAAAAAAATAAAAAATAAAAAAGTGCTAACCAATACAATACCCTTGATATGATGTGATAGAAATGGTACTTGACCTCTGAGATCCACGTTCTTCAAGCCTAGTGCCCCATTTTAATCAGGCAACACACACAAACACACGCATGCACGCACGCACGCACGCACGCACGCGCACGCACACACACACACACACACACACACGCACACAAGCAAATTCTGATAGATTAACATCTTTTTTTTTTTTCTTTTGAGGTAGAGTCTCGCTCTAGCCCAGGCTGACCTGGAATTCACTATGTAGTCTCAGGGTGGCCTTGAACTCATGGTGATCCTCCCACCTCTGCTTCCCAAGTGCTGGGATTAAAAGTGTGTGCCACCACGCCCAGCTTAGATGGACATCTTACATAACACCTGACCAACATTCAAAAATGTCAAAGCCATCAGAAACAAGCAAACTCTGATATGCTATCAAGGCCAAGAGCAGCCCTAGGTGACATAGAGTGACGTGTAATGTGGTTTCTGAGATGCAATCCTGTAACAGAGGAAGGACATAAAAAGCTAACTCTGAACAAAAGTGGGGGTTTTACTTAATGGCAATGGAAAAAAATCTGAACAAAGTGTGGACTTCCTTTTCTTTTTTTTTTTTTTTTTTTGTTTTTCAAGGTAGGGTCTTATTCAAGCCCAGGCTGACCTGGAATTCACTGTGTAGTCTCAGGGTGGCCTGGAACTCACAGCGATCCTCCTACCTCTGAGTGCTGGGATTAAAGGCGTGCGCCACCACGTCTGGCTTCAAAGTATGGACTTCAGTTGACAATAATGTGTTCACTGGTTTATCAATTGTGACAAGTGTACCATATGAATGCAAGATGTAATGGCAGGGGAATTAGGTGTGGAGAGAAAGTACAGTGTATGCAGAATTCTCTGTGTTAATCTTCTATGAATAAAACTGTTATAAAAGATAAACAGGAAAGTCAGGAAAGGAGTAGGAGGTAGGAGAGAGGTAAAAGACCCTGAGAAGAAATGTGAATGTCAGTGTAGACAGTAGGAATTTCATGGGAAAAACTGAATGCTGGAATTCATGAAGATTAGGCAATATTTCCCATTTATTTATTTATTTTCGAGGCAGGGTTTCACTCTAGCCCAGGCTAACCTGGAATTCACTATGTAGCCTCAGGGTGTCCTCGAACTCATGGCAAGCCTCCTACCTCTGGCTCCCAAGTGCTGGGATTAAAGGCGTGTGCCACCACACCTAGCTCAATATTTCCCTTTTAAATGCCAAAGCTTTATGCTTTGAAGTAAACATTCAGGGGCTAGAGAGATGGCTTAGCAATTAAGGCACTTGTCTGTGAAGTCTAAGGGACCCAAGTTCAATTCCCCAGGAACTGAACGTAAGCCAGAAGCCCAAGGTGGTGCGTGCATCTGGAGTTCGTTGGCAGTGACTGGAGGCCCTGGCATGCCTGTTTTCTTTCTCCTCATCTGCCTCTCTCTCAAGTAAATGTACTTAAAAAATAAAAATAAACAAAGGTAAACATTCAGTACTTTTGACTTTAGTTAGTATTTTCCAGTGTCTTCTTTCGAATTGTAGGTAGTGGCTTTTTCTCTCAGCCTTCTCCACACTCATTCTTGACTTCCTCCTCCCTCTCGTGTTCTATAGTCAGGTCTTGTAAATTAAAGTGACATAAGACAGATTAACAAGAGAGCAGAGATTGTTATTTATGTGAGCACACAGGGGTTCATAGCAAACTGTGACTCAGAGAGGTGGTTAGAATTTAGGGTGTAAATAACATCTTAATGGGGGGAAGAGGAGGGGCAGAAGGGAACTTAGGAGAAAAGAAACGGCTTTTTAGGAAAGATAAGTAGATCTGCAGGGGATAGGTGGGATTGATAGGTAGTCTTGTGATGATTGCATGGACGCCTCATCTTGGGACTTGACTTGTGTCTGGCCACGGGTGTCAATCTCCTCTAGCCACGAAACTCCTCGAAAGGTTTGTGGCGGTGGAATTCTTTCGGGTGATTCTGCTTGTAGGTAGGTAAGGAGAGTTCTGGCGTGGAGATGGCAGGATTCTTTCTGTGGGTGCTGGGTTCCTCAATAGCAATCTGTGATTTCTTTTTTTAAATTTTATTTATTTATTTTTTTAATATATTTTGTTCATTTTTATTTACTTATTTGAGAGTGACAGAGAGCGAGGGAGAGAGAGACAGATAGAGAGAGAATGGGCACGCCAGGGCTTCCAGCCACTGCAAATGAACTCCAGACGCATGCGCCCCCTGGTGCATCTGGCTAACGTGGGTCTAAGGGAATCGAGCCTCGAACTGGGGTCCTTAGGCTTCACAGGCAAGCGCTTAACCACTAAGCCATCTCTCCAGCCCCAATCTGTGATTTCTGTGTCTGGGAGAAACCACCCAGACAAGAGCCCCCAACAGCGACTCCAGAGGGCAGGGCCAGGTGCCCACTGACCGGGAACTGGACATTCAACAGCAGGCAGGCCTTTTCCTGGTGGAGGCTTGGCTAGAGTCAGGAAGGGATCAGGGCACAGTGATCCTTGATGGGTTACGCTCTGTCGCTGAAGAGTCAGCATGCTCTTTAGGAAGTCTTGTAATCAGGACAGTTGCCACTGGCAACCACAGGGATGGTAGAACCATGTCAGCAAAGAGAGTGGCATAGCAAAGTCACGTTATGCATGTGAGCAGTTTTGCTTCTCAGCATCCAAAGCAGCGTGTGGAGTTGGGGAGATTTGGGGTGCTGGGCTCCCTTGCATGGCTTAAAGGAGGAAAGTGAATATGTAATCCTCAACGCTGGGACCCATGCTTGGTTTTCCCTTTAACTTTGTCATCCATCATGGCCGTCCCCTGCATGTCATGTGTTCATATCAGGTCATTCCTTTTTCTTTATTTATTTGAGAGAGACAGAGACAGAAAGGGGCACAGGGAGAATATGGGTATGCCAGGGCCACCAGCCACTGCAAACTGCAGACACATGTGCCACCTTGTGCATCTGACTTATGTGGGTTCTGGGGAATCGAACCTGGGTCCTTAAGCTTCACAGGCAACTGCCTTAACCACTGAGCACTCTCTCCAGCCCAGCTCATTCCTTTTCACGGAAGACTCATTGCAAAACAATGAGGCTCAACTTGCTTTATAGCTCGTGGCCCTGTCTTCTGATAACTTCCTTGGGCAAAGCTGGCAGTGGGATGCTCTTAGGCCATTACGTCCACCATCTTATCTTTATTTCTAAGCAAAACAAGAAACTCTTTTCCTATAATCATGGCAATTTTCTCAAGGGGAAGAAACTTCCATCTGGGTCAAATTGCACTTGGCTTTGAAGAGACCTGCTTTTTCAGGTAAGGATCATGACGCAGTGTCCTTGGTAGTGGAAATAACATGGTAAGGATTTTGAGGCTTAGAGTTCAAAGCCTAGGGGCTCACAGTGTTTTCCACAAAAGGGTCAACACGCGCTTTAGGAAGCCTTGTAATCAGGATAATTGCCACTAGCAACCACAGGAATACTGAAACTGTGTGCTAGCTCAGGCTGGTGGGGATCCCCTCTTCTTCTGAGAGAACCCAAGACCAGGACACTAGAGGACTTTGAAACTGGAAAACTGGAGGCCACTTGGCCAGTGCCATCAAGGTCAAGTGCTTGGCAGAAAAGCCGGCTGAGGACTGCAGCGTTGAAGACACACACTTTTTGTCAGGGTAGAATTCTCTAGAGGCGATGGGAGCTAATGCTGCTACACAAGACTGAACAATGTTTCAAATTTAACTTTGTTAAATATAAATGGAAGCCAGGCTCCGTGGTTCACACCTGTAGTCTCAGCACTTGGGAGGCTGAGGAAGGAGGGTTGCCACAAGTTTCAAGTCAGGCTGGGCTACAGACCAAGACACTGTCTCCAGAAACCAAGCAGCCAGGCTGGAGAGATGGCTTAGTGGTTAAGGCAGTTGCTTGTAAAGCCTAAGGACCCAGGTTTAATTCCCCAGGACCCACATAAGTCAGACCTACAGGGTAGTGCATGTATCTTGAGTTTATTTGCAGTGTGCCCGTTCTCTCTCTCTTCCTCTTTCTCAAATAAATAAAAATAAATAATCATAAAAACAAGCAACCGAGCAACAACCAACGTGGAGTAGCTGTTTCTTGTAACTGCTCTTTGAATATCCTTTAGCTAACCCTGCTCCCAAACTTGTCAACACAGCCAGGGATGTGTCCCCAGGGATTTCCAGAATGTTCAAAATGGACTTTTCAGCTAACTCACCAAGCTCCATGGCCTTTGCCAAAAGACTTCAGCACCCTTCTTGCTCTGCCTTCCCAGCCCCTGGTCCTGCCTTCCCCCCTCCTTTGCCCTTGACAACCTCAAACATTCCTTCCTCCCTGCCCCCCTCCGCACCCCTGCAAGCTAGTCTCCAAAGCAGTAGGAACAGCTGAGGAAGAGAGCACGTAGTTTCTTCGCCTCTCAGCTGCACACCGCGCTGTGTTTGGTAAGTCGTGGGCGCATGTTGGGATAAACCACACATCCTTCTCCGTCAATGTGAGAAGAGCCTGAGCTCTGGCTCTCTACCCCCAGCTCTTCTCTTGCAATCATTTTAAAAAAAAACATTTTATTTTTATTTATTTGACAGAAAGAGGGGGGAGAGAGAGAATGGGCGTGCCAGAACCTCCAGCCACTGCAAACGAATTCCAGACGCATGCGCCCCCTTGTGCATCTGGCTAACGTGGGTCCTGGGGAATTGAACCTGGGTCCTTTGGCTTTGCAGGCAAACACTTTGAGGGCTAAGCCATCCCTCCAGACCTTCTTTCAATCATTTTAACAAGAAGTGGAAGGGAAGACAATGGTTAGCTGAGACTTTGGAGTCAGTGGCTCTGCCCAGGCAGTGTCTGGCTGGGCTCAGCAGGCTGAGGCTGGTGGCAATTGGCTTTCCCATCCTTACTCCCTCTCTCTGGCTGTTTTAGCCTGTTCCTTGGTTCTCTAAGCTTTGTTTGGCCCTGGCTGGAAAAGAGCCTGGAGGCTTTGGTGTAAAGGAACTTCTCCAGGCAAAACAAATTTTGGCACAAGGAGAATAAAGGATGTCCAGTTTTCAAACTGAGGTGAGTGGGTGGGAGGAGGCAAATGTGACTTTTTCGTCTGTGTTTTTTTTGTTGTTTTAATTTATTTATTAGAGAGAGAGAGAGAGAGAGAGAGAGAGAGAGAGAGAGAAAGAAAGAAAGAGGCACAGAGAAAGAATGGGTAAGCCAGGCCCTCCAGCCACTGAAAACGAACTCCAGATGCATGCACTACCTTGTGTATCTGGCTTACATGGCTCTGGGGAATCGAGCCTCAAACCAGGGTCCTTAGGCTTCACAGGCAAATGCTTAACTGCTAAGCCATCTCTCCAACCTTTTTCTTCTGTATTTTAACTATTTTTAAAAATAGTTTATTTATTTGAGAGAGAAGGAGAGAGAGAGAGAGAGAGAGAGAGAGAGAGAGAGAGAGGATGAGGCAAATAGAGAGAAAGAGAATGGGCATGCCAGGGCCTCTAGCCACTGCAAATGAACTCCAGATGCATGTGCCCCCTTGTGCATCTGGCTTATGTGTGTCCTGGGGAATCGAACCTGGGTCCATAGGCTTCACAGGCACATGCCTTAACCACTAAGCTATTTCCCCAGCCCTTCTTCTGTATTTTGAAGGCCATGTATTCTGTGCTGGTAGAAGGCATTGGTTGGATAGGCCTGGACAAGTGGTGCTCACGGCTGTCTGATCATGCATGAAGTGGGTGGATGGAACATTCCTAGGGGAGAAGAGAGCCCAATATTTTGTCCAATGACTTTTTTTTTTTTTTTTGCTTTTTGAGACAGAATCTCACTATTTAGCTGAGGCCTTGAATTTACTGTCCTGCCTCAGCTTCCTGAGCTTCAGGATCAGGAGTGAGCCCCCACGTGTGGCGTCTCCACTCCGCTACCTCCCTTCTGCGTCACCATCGCCTCTGTCCCACGCAACGTCTTGCAGTGTTTGCCCTGTGCCCGGTGCCTGCGAGGAGCTGAAGGTGGGCAGCGCTCGTGCCCTGTCTTCCGTGACTGCTCAGGCTGTAAGCCAACCAGTGCTTCTAAGAGCTGAGCCATCTCCCCAGCCCCTAATCCTATGCTGTCATTGTCCGTGAAGGCAGCAGGACCTGCCACCACCAAATATGCCCCTTTTATTTTCAAATATGCCCTTTTGATATGAGAAACATTTTGAAGAATGGTGTGGCTGTTCACAACTTTAATCCCAGGCCATTCGGGTAGGAGGATCACCATGAGTTTGTGATCAGCTTGAGTGAGTTGTTCCCAGTCAGTCTGGGCTGCAGTGAGATTCTGCCTCAAGAAACAAAATAACAACAAAACCAAACCGAACAAAACCTCTAAGTACTTTGAGCTGAATGCATTCAAGTTGTTTGGATCCCTTATTAGTCTGAAAGCAGAACCTCTCAAAAAAACAAAAAACAAAAAAAATTCCATTCTCATAGTCCTTCCCCGGGATCAACTCAGAAATCTTTCTTCTTGGAGACTGGAAGTCTCTAAGTCAGCCAGTGCCCTAAGCCTATCCCATGTCCTGTCAAAAATCTCCTAAGAGCTGGTGAGCTTCCCACATGATCATTTGTTTTTGTGTAAGTGCCCTCTCTCTGACTCCTCACTTTCTCTTGGTAAGCCATATAGACCCCCCCAGTTCTCACCAACCCTGCTCATGGAGTCGGAGGTGAGGTCGGTTCCCAAACAGAACAAGCCTCCATGGAGAGCACAGACTGGCTGCTTGCTTCCTTTGTCAATCTGTCTTTCATCAGTAAGTTAGAGACTCAGTCCAGGAATCTAGGAGGGTAGTGGGAACTGGGTCCACTCCCTCCCTACCCATGGACTTACCCAGACCTGTCAGTAGCTTGAGAAGCCTTTGAGGATGGTGGCCAGTCCCTGGCGTGGCTCCAGTTCCTTGTACACATGCCCAAAAGGTTCAATGAATAACTGAATATTTTAATCTGAAAGATATATTTAAATCCTAGTGCCTCAATCCCTGTGTGTCCCAGTCACAAACTGAACTGGAGTTGAGATGTATAGTGGGGGTAATGGTCTTGGGGGACAGTTGAGGGTGATTAGTAGGTTGAGGTGGAGGCTGTGTGTGCAGGCCTTGAGTTGTTGACTTAAGATGGGCTGAGTTTGTTTGCCTATTCAATTTGGCAATTAATCTTGGACACACCTCACCCATACAGTGACTGTTGGTGTGTCCTTTATCGCAGCATTCCATGGGCTATGGGGGACCTCTTAGGTGGGGGACTTAGCATTGAGTGTTAGCAAAAAGGTTAGAAGTCCAGTGATATGTTTCTAGGGTTCAGCTTTGAGAGCCTGTAGTTTGAATCTGACTTTCTTTCCTTCCTTCCTTCCTCCCTCCCTCTCTTCCTTCTTTCTTTCTAAAAATATTTTATTAATTTATTTATTTGAGAGAAAAAGAGAGAAAGAGAGAGAGAATAGGCACTCCAGGGCCTTAAGCTGCTGCAAACAAACTCCAGACGCATGTGCAACCTTGTACATCTGGCTTATGTGGGATCTGGAGAATGGAACCTGGGACCTTAGGCTTCACAGGCAAGCACCTTAACTGTTTAAGCCATCTATCCAGGCCTCTTTCTTTCCTTGTCCCTTCCTTCCTTCCTTCCTTCCTTCCTTCCTTCCTTCCTTCCTTCCTTCCTTCCTTCCTTCTTTCCTTCCTCTCTCTCTCTCTCTCTCTCTCTCTCTCTCTCTCTTTCTCTCTCTCTCCCTTTCTCTCTCTCTCTCCCTTTCTTTTTTTTAGCTCTCTCTTTCTTTTTCCAAATAGAGTCTCACTCTAGCCAGCTGACCTGGAATTCACTATGTAGTCTCAGGGTGGCTTTGAACACAAGGCAATCCTCCTACCTCTGCCTCCTGAGTGCTGGGATTAAAAGGCGTGCGCCACCATGCCTGGCTTGAATCTGATTTCTGACGTGCTGTGTGTTCTATCCTGGCTGTACCCAGCGGGGAGATCTCACCACACCCCCATCACCACTTCTCATGGGTTTGTCCTGCTTCATGCAGGCCAGTGTTGGTGTTTTGAACACTGGAGCTTTCATGGAGACTCTTCTATTCTGCTCAACCAATACGTAGTCAGCTGTATTTGCAAACAATCTGGTAGCTACAAGAGGTGGGAAAACATCTTGTATTATTTATGTTTTTGAAATAGGGTCTTGGTAGGTTGCCCAGGCTGGCCTCAAAGTTGTGATTATCATTTTTGGTAAGAGTAACAGGCTGTAGGCTCCCAGCTTTTAGTATATTGATGTTTATTTTCATATGGCCTTAGCTTATTGTAAGCAACTTTGGTTTGGTTTGCAATTCAATGTTTGTATCGAGAAGTTGTTTTTTGTAAGTAAGTGTGAGTGTGTGTTACACACATATACACACACAGAGAGAGAGAGAGAGAGAAAGAGAGAGAGAGAAACAGACAGAGAAAGACAGAGAATGGGCATACCAGGGCCCTTGCTGCTGCAAACAAACTCAAGGTACATATGCCACTTTGTATATCTGGCTTTATGTGGGTGCTGGGGAATTTAACCTTAGGCTGGCTGACTTTGAGAGCAAGAATTTTACTGCCTTTAACTATTGATCCATCTCCCCTGCCCCCCATGATTTAATATAAGGATATTTAGAGACAAAATGAATTGATTTAAAGATAGTAAGCAGTGGGTAAAATTATATGGAAGAAATTTTGTGGGTCACCTGCTGATGAGAGTAATGGAGCCACAACTTGGGGTGTTCCTTCTTCTTTCCAATGGCAGTCTCACCTTTCTTTCTCTCTTTTTTTTTTTTTTGTTCATTATTTATTTATTTATTTGAGAGCGACAGACACAGGGAGAAAGACAGATAGAGGGAGAGAGAGAATGGGCGCGCCAGGGCTTCCAGCCTCTGCAAACGAACTCCAGACGCGTGCGCCCCCTTGTGCATCTGGCTAACATGGGACCTGGGGAACCGAGCCTTGAACCGGGGTCCTTAGGCTTCACAGGCAAGCGCTTAACCACTAAGCCATCTCTCCAGCCCTCACCTTTCTTTCTTTCTTTTCTTTTTTCTGATTTTATTTTTTGTTTTGGTTTTTCGAGGTAGGGTCTCACTCTAGCCCAGGCTGACCTGGAATTCACTATGGAGTCACAGGGTGGCCTCAAACTTGTGGCAATCCTCCTACCTCCGCCTCCCGAGTGCTGAGATTAAAGGCGTGTGCCACCACGCCTGGCTCACCTTTCTTTCTTTTTTTTTTAATTTTTTTACTCATTTTTATTTATTTATTTGAGAGTGACAGAGACAGAAAGAGGCAGATAGAGAGAGAGAGAGAGAATGGGCGCGCCAGGGCTTCCAGCCTCTGCAAACGAACTCCAGACGCGTGCGCCCCCTTGTGCATCTGGCTAACGTGGGTCCTGGGGAACTGAGCCTCGAACCAGGGTCCTTAGGCTTCACAGGCAAGCGCTTAACCGCTAAGCCATCTCTCCAGCCCCACTTTTCTTTTTTTTTTAAATCCTTTTTTAATTAATATGTTGGTATGTATGTGTGTGTGTGTGTGTGCATGTTCACATGTATGAGCGTGGGCATGTGAGTGCCACTGTGCATGTGTTCCCCCTTCCTTTTATTTCGGGGGACAGTTACCACTGAACCCCGTTTGATTTCATGTCAGTTCGTCCTCCTTTATTCTTTTGCTTCTGCTGCTGGGGGATTTCCTTTCTGAAGGGGATGAGTTATTATTTATGAAGAAATGGTTCATTTTTATTTATGTATTTTTTGTAGCCAGTGCTCTTCTGCTGGTCTACAGTGGAAGGCTAGAGTGAGCAATGGGCTGGGGGATAACAGCGGGGGCCAGGCACACTTTTGCCGTTGTCTGGTCATCTATAACATTTTGACTTTCTACTCCTGTGCTTAATGGTCTGGTCATTGGTGCTGGCCACCAGGCCCTCATCTCGGCTTCTTGTTGGGGCCCAGGCCACAGCCAGCCCGCAGACACTGCCTGATAATGCTTGTGGTACGAGCACTGTGTCATCTTCACAAATGCCAGATGTGTGGGGGAAACATGGAGTCTTTGAAATTAAGATACAAGCGGAGCCAGGCCCTGGGTCCAATAAACAAACAAGTTAAGTGTACTCACGTGGAGGTGACACGGCCCTTCCTCCACAGCCTCAGAGCCAGGTGCAAAGCCAAGTTGTAAGTCCTATAGACTGGGGCACTCCTGTCCATGAACAAGCAACTTGTGTCATAGGTTCCCTGTGAAGTGATACTCTTGCTCAGGAGAAGTCATATACCATTGTCCCTCATGAATCGAGTGGCACAGGCCTAAGTCATCTCTTGTGAAATGTGATTAGGGCTCATCCATAGGGGTGGTAGTGCCTGTGCTAATTTCTTACAACCAAGTATTGCATACTAACCACTTTACCCAAAGAAAACCAAAATTTAATCTTTCATATGAATGATAAACCCTCTGGTGTACGTTTTCATTACAATTTTTTTGTTTGTCTTTTGTTTGCTTTGAGACAGTCTTAAGTAGCCCAGGCTGGTCTTGAACTTACTATATAGCTGAGGATGACCTTGAACTTCTCTTGCCATGCTTCTGAGAGCTGTGATTGCAGACGAGAGCCACCACACTTGGTTTATCAGGGGCTGGGGATTGAAGCCAGGGCTTTGTACCTGCCAGGCAAGAACTGCCGACTGAGCTTCATCTGCAGAGCCCTCATTAGGCTTTAAAAATTATTTTTATTTATTTATCTATCTATTTAAGAGATAAAGAGGCAGAAGGAGAGAGAGAACGAGAGAGAGAGAGAGAGAGAAAGAGAGAGAGAGAGAGGGAGAGAATAGGTGCACCAGGGCCTCCAGCCACAGCAAATGAACTCTAGATGCATGCACCACCTTAAATTGCTGCTTTATGTGGGTCCTGGGGAATCGAACCTAGGTCCTTTGGCTTTTCAGGCAAGTCCCTTCATGGCTAAGCTATGTTTCCAGCCCCTCATTAGGTTTCTGAGTGAGTCTTGTAGAATCTTGGGTGGATTTGTGGTTAGCAATAATGTGACATAAATGAACTAAGGAGTAGGTCATAGATTCTAATGTACACATGTCATACTGTTGATGTGGAAGTCTTTTAGGAGACATTACCTTAATGTCAGAAGTGAATGCTGTCAGTCTCCTGGCCTTGTATCTGCACAGGCACTCACAGACAAGCTCCTTCCTCATCTACTAAGCAACAGATAGAGACAGATTGAGAGAGAGAGAGAGAGAGAGAGAGGGAGAGAGAGAAAGAGAGAGAGCAAGCAAGCACTAGGGCTTCTAGCCACTGCAAAAAAAAAATCCAGATGCATGTGAAGCCATTGGCTTTGCTGGCAAGTGCCTTAACCACTAAGCCATCTCTCTAGCCCGACTTTTAAAAATTTTTAGTAAAAAGAAATTTTTGTGGGCGGCAACTGTGTAGCCCAGATTAGCTTCAAACTTTCCATCCTCCTGCCTCAGCCAAGTAATGGTATTAGTTGTAATGGTATTACAGCTGTGTGTCTCCATACCTCTTGTACTGACAGTCAAGATCTGGTGGGCTCTTGCCATCTTTCTGTCCCAAGGAAGTTCCTTTTATTCCCAAACTTGCCTTACACTTCCCATCCACTCCTTGGATGTCTTCTTTTTCTGTAAAACAGGAATCAGAAGCTCACTTAAATTCTAGGGTTTCTTCTTTTCTCAGGGAAAATAACAACAACAACAACAACAGTAAATGGTGTTTCTCTTGCTCTGCCAGTGGTTAAAGAGCCTTTCCAGTGTCGTTGTTATTGTCACAAAAGCCTGAATAGAAGCCAAGGATTTGGGGAACCATCTCTTCTCTGGCTGCGTAATGGAGTCACCTGTGTCTGCCACGATCAAGGAAGGGATTTGCATCCTCCCTTCCCTTTGATGGCTCTGGTCCAGGTCTAAGGAAACAGTAAGACATAGATATGTTCTGGCTCAGATGAAAATCTCTGGGGCTGAAATGTAGTTCAGTTGGTAGAGTGCCTGTATAGTATGAATGAGGTCCTGGGTTCAATCCTCAACACCCCATAAAATGGAAATGGTGTTGCATGCCTGCAGCTTAAGCATTCAAGAGGTAGAGGCAGGAGGATCAAAAGTTCAGGGTCATTCTCAGCTCCATAGTGAGTTGGATGGAGGCCAGCCTGGGATGCAGGAGACCCTGTGTCAAGAAAGAAAAACAATCTCACTTCTATGTGTTCTTCCAAAGTTTGATGACATGTTACGGAGCAGTGGGGAGACGTTACTGGTTAACCTGAATGGAAATATGGCTGGCTGGCTGGTTGGTTTATCTGAAGTTAGGTCCTAGCCTAAAAGTTGTTCTATCCCATTGGATGTAAACGATACCAACGCGATTACTCTTTTTCTCCCTTCACATATCTCTGCCCACATTGCTTGCTTAAGCAAACATGCATTTGTGTGCCACACATGACCTAGGCTGTCTCCTATTGAATCAAGTTCTCATAAAAAGCATAAAAGAAGGAGTGAATGGGAAAGCTGTGGGACACTCTATATTTCTTTTAGACCAATGCTTATTTTCTTGGCAGGCAAATGCTTTTTTCTCACCTTTTGACATAATCCTAATGGTCCCATTAAAATACATTTAGCCTTTTCTCTCTCCTCCATCTGCCAGCACTTGGAGTCATTTGGTGAACGGCAGGCAGGTTTTCAGTTCTGAAAAGCAGAGAACAGGCTAAGTATTGGAACAGGATCATATGTCTTCAGTTTTATTTTCAAAAATGTCCCCCTCTCCTGTTTTACTGCTCAGTGTCCAGTTGCAGCTGGAGGGGGAGATGCTGGGACAGCAGGAGGATGTCACTGGAGCCGGGGGCGGCGCAACACTAGGGGAGGGCTTTCTAAGGAATCTCTTCCATTAGGAACCTTCTGGAGCACAATATCGTGACTGTTATTTTTAGAAATCATGATGTGGCCTTGTTCAGATGGCTCCCAACATTCCTGGCATTTCTCTGAGTGGTGAGTTTTTTCTTTTCTTTCCCTTCCTCCCTCCCTCCCTGCCCTTCCCTTCTTTTTAATATTTTATTTTTATTTATTTATTTGAGAGATGGAAAGAGGGAGAGAGAGGGGAGGAGAGAGAAAGAGAGAAAGAATGGGCATGCCAGGACTTCCAGCCACTGCAAACAAACTCCATACGCATGAGCCACCTTGTGTATCTGGCCTATGTGGGCCCTGGGAAATCCAACCGAGGTCCTTTGGCTTTGCAGGCAAACGCCTTAACCGCTGAGCCACCTCTTCAGCCTTTCTCTCTCTTTCTTTCTCTCTGGCTATACCTCAAGTTCAAGTTCATAAAGGTGAGTGTGCCTCCGTCTCAGACATACTCTGCCAATGGAAGGAACTGGAGAGAGCTGAGCTGGTTGCATATTAAGGGCAAATATAGTTCAAGAACAGTGTGAACTTACTTACCCAGTCCCTTCAGAACTCCCCAGGCTTAATGGTGGGCAGCAGTGGCAGCTGGGGGCCATAGTGTGCTTTCGAATTCCCTTATCCATCATGCACAATGACACAAGCTCCCTTCCCATGGGAGAAGCAGGTGAGAAGAGGGGCAAGTGCCCTTCTCCAGCAAGGAATTGAGCCTCGAGTCTGCCTCAGGGATTTGGGGACACTCTGAAGATGTCCATCACTTCTGTTGCGCATGATGTTGTGCAGAATTGGGAAGGGGCTTTCAGAGAGGTGAGTGGCTGAGGGTCAGAGCAAGGTTACAGCTCGGCACTGCTATGCTCCTCAAGCATAGGAAGAGAACATACCTTGAGGCACGTCGAAGGCTCTGGGTTCCCGGAAAACACTTGAAACCAGCTTTTCTCACCTTGGCAGTGCAACTTACAAACCTCTCATCTGAAAATCAAAAATCTGAAGTGCGCCAAAATCTGAAACTTTTTAAGAGCGAATACGACTCCACAAGTAGAAAATTCCATACCTGACCTTATGTGATGGGTTGCAGCCAAAATGCAGGCCACTAAAAATAACGTAAAAAATTACCTTCATGCGATGTGTATAAAGTACATGTGAAACATTAAGTATATTTCATGTGGGTTTAAGTTTCATACCAAAGTTATCTTTATGGCTATGAAAAGATTAGAAACCCTCCCTCCCCATCTGACATTGACTTCTAATTCCAAACACTTTGAATCCGGGACATTCAGTCTACTACTAACTTTGGGATTATCTGTCAGAGCTAAAAGGTGAGACCATGTTGCTGAAGGCACCCCAGGCTGTGGTCACGGGACATCAGAATAGCATGCTGAAACAAAAAGGGAGGCTAGGGCTGGAGAGATGGCTTAGCGGTTAAGCGCTTGCCTGTGAAGCCTAAGGACCCCGGTTCGAGGCTCAGTTCCCCAGGTCCCACGTTAGCCAGATGCACAAGGGGGCGCACGCGTCTGGAGTTCGTTTGCAGAGGCTGGAAGCCCTGGAGCACCCATTCTCTCTCTCTCCCTCTATCTGTCTTTCTCTCTGTGTCTGTCGCTCTCAAATAAATAAAAAAATAATTAAAAAAAAAAAAGGGAGGCTAGCTCCCTCCTTGGTTAGCTGTCATAATGCTGGAAAGCCCCGTGGGAGCTGCTGGAAGACAATGACCACCAATATCACAATTCGCTAGGGTGGAAGGCTGTCTTGCACACATGCTGCAGGACATTTAGTGGCACCTCTGTCCTCTACCCATCTCACAACAGTAGCATCACCCATCCCATTGTGACAGCCAACAATATCTCCAGACATTTAGAAACAGCCCCTGCTGGGACAGAATTGCCCCAACCAAACATTTTGCAGAATTCATACACACTGCTCTCTTCCCCCACACCCACTTCCAAATTTACACATAGCTTGTGGGAAAAGAGCAGGTGGGACGTCAGATCAATGTCTTCAATATTCAATACGAGGCTCCTTTATTAGACTGACGTTCACAAAGTTGTCATCTTTTCAGATGCCAACATGGCTGAATCACAGCAGCTCAGCTTAATGTGAACCCATGAAATCAGATTTGTGCAACTTTAGTCATGAGGGGCCCCAGGACAGGGTCATGCCCTATGATGTTTATTAAACACACCCCAAGAAGCATCCTCTGTAAAGAACTGCATGATTTGAGGCCAGTGGATGGGGGTTAGGGGAAGGAGAGCTGGAGAATGTGCTAGAAGATGCCTGAGAACAGAACTAAAGCCACCAGAGACTATCAGAGCATAGAGAGGGACGAGATAGCTCTACATGTCCCTGGCTGTGAGGAAGGAACCTCACAATCCCACTGGGGGTCGCATAGCAGACAGTTATGCTGAGCCCGGAGGAAGGAAAAAGATTATGTGATGCAAGAGGGTTTGAGAGGAGGAGGTCTTTCCAGGACAGAGGCTGCCTTTGGGAGTTTCAGACAGGCACTTGCCTGACTCCCTGTATGACGCTCAGAGTGTGATTGTACATTTATGGAACTGTCACAGTGAGACCCATTAATATGTATAATTAGTGCATATAAATAATAATAAGATGCCACTGTAGTTCAGTTGGTAGCATGTTTGTCCAGCATATATGAGTCTTGATCCCCAACACTGCATAGATCCTGAGTGGGTTGTTAAGTTACATATCCAAGATCTCAGCTGTTAGGAGGTGGAGGAGCAGAAATTCAAGGTCATCCTCAGCTATATAAGGAGTTCAAAACCAGCCTGGGTTAGAGACCCTGTCTCAAAAAAACACAAAAAACAAAAAACAAGAAAATCAACAACAAAACACACACACTAAAAGGGAAGTTATCTCCTCATGAGCATAGCCATGGGCACCACTTCTCATCTGTGACATCGACTTCGGCCTCTCTGCTTGCTTTCTCCATGTTACTCTTCGCTTCCTCGCCTCTCTCCAGCAGCCATAGCAACACCAGCACATGTCCCCCCAAAGGAGGGGTCTTGGTCTTTTTCTCCCTGGTCCTTTATCCCCGCCTCTCTGTTACGTCTCCACAGGCCCTTTTGATAAATGGTGTACTAAAACCCATTTCCCCATTTGGTTACAAGACTGCTGTTTGCAATTTGATCGGACGGGAGGCCGAGGAGAGAGAAGGGCAATGGGAGGCTGTGGGGTTAGGACAAGCTGGGGTCAAGCCTGGATGACTGCAGAGGGGATGCAATTACTCAAGTAAACAGCGCAAATCCCGGAAGGAGACTTTGCACTCCTTTCTGCTGCTCCGTTTACACATGGAACATTGTGGGCCCAGCAAGACCTCCTCACTGCCGCATGACTCAGTCCCAACACAGGGCTCTTACGTCTTTCATGGCCAAAGCTCATGCTTTCCCTCTCTCCCCCAGGTTCTCCCGACACAATGTACTGCATTGTAAAATTCTCCTGGGTCAAAAGTTTTAGCTCCCACATAGAGGGAAGAGCTGACTCCTACCTCTGTCTTTTTTTCTTAGGACTCAATGGGGTGTCGTGCATTCAGTACACTGTGGGTCCCTGCCTGTCCACTGCCTGTTTAGTGAGTGGCTCTGTGGTAGACTGTCTCCTTTGGCCATGGCTGAGCATTTTTATTTTTATTTTTTGTAAATAAAAAACAGACTCTTACTACAGAAACTAAGCTGGTTCCGAACTCATCGTGTAGCTCAGGCTAGCCTCCAACTGAAGATCCTCCTGCCTCTACTTCCTGAACGTTGAGATTACAGGTGCTACCATGCCCAGAAGGGCTGAGCTCATTTTCAAACCAAGAAGTAAATGTGGACTCATAGTAGCTTTCTCAGGGTGCCAATCCCCAGCTCTGATTCAACCCGTGTCTATATCCATTTGGTATAGCATTTCGGGAGGAAGCAAAGCCGAGAAGATACTCAGAGGTGTTTCCTCCTGACCCATTCGTTGGAGGGTGTGAGTGGCTCCCCCGCCCCCACTTTGCGTTCACATCATTGTACTTGGCCCTTACTCAGGAAGTTGAAGGTAGTGGAGAGTGTTCATGCCACCCATCCACAGAGCCATGGGCTGATTTACTGGAAGCTAATGAAACATCAACTTGGAGCCCCTTTACCTGGGCATGCTCTTGAAGGTGCCCATACCTAATTTGTATTTATAATCTTATGTGTGATTTGTATTTTAATAGTCGTGTAAACGTTAGGTCTTGCGCTGGGCACGGCAGCTCACACTTGCTATCCTAGCACTCGAGGCTGAGGTGGGAGGATCGCCGAGGGGTTGAGTCCAGTCTAGGATAGACTAAAAGCCTATTTCAAAACAAACAACTAAACAAAAAAGCAATAAACAAAACAAAACAAGTCCCAATGACAACAAAACCGAAAACTTTAGGTCTTGCAAAATGTACACTTGCCCTCATCTGCTTGTGCAGTCAGCAATCATAGTCCTGGAGCTGGAAGGATGGCTTAGAGGTTAGGGCATTTGCCTGCAAGCCGAAGGACCCAGGTTCGATTCCCCAGGACCCACGTTAGCCAGATGCACAAGGGGGCGCTCGCGGCTGGAGTTTGTTTGCAGTGGCTGGAGGCCCTGGTGCACCCATTCTCTCTCTCTCTCCCTCTTTCTCTGTCAAATAAATAAATGAAATATTTTTTTAAAAAAGAAATCATAGTCCTGCCTAGGTAGGTGTCTTTCATTAAACTTAGGTGAGAAAAGACATGAAGCTGAGGAGAAGCCTAAGGGCCAGGAGGGTGGATGAAAGAAGCAGAATTTATCCATCAAGAGCAGTAAGTTGAGATGGGACTGGAACTCCCAATCTCGTTGCTTCAAGTGTCAGCTATAGGCAGTGAGAGTCCACTTGGATTAGGTTTTCTGTTTGATTTCTTTCAGTAGTGATGTGGAGGAGGGGCTCTTGGGCTGATAGATGTGCCAGTCAGCTTTCTATTCTTGTAAAAAAAAATGCGTGAGATACTCCAAAGGAGCAAAAGATTATTTTGACTGGCTGGTTTCAGTCTGTGGTCAGCTGGCCCTTTGGTCTGGCCCTGGGGCGAGGCCATACATCACGGTGGGAGCAGTGGGGTTACCTTGAAGAACTGAGAAGAAGAGGAGCTGCCTGGGTTCCCACAGCCCCTTCAAAGGCACCTTCCCAGTGGCCTAACTTCCTTCGACCAGGGCCCACCTCCTAACACCCCAGGCTGTGGACCTTTAACCATGAGTACACAGTATGTGGATGACGCAAGAGCTAAGCAGGGAAACTCACAGCACGTGAATTGTCCCCCGGAAAGAGGATGACTAAGGAGCATCTTAAAGGCTCCTGCAGCCAGAAACTGGCCCAGACAGGGATGTTGTTGTCGGAGGCATGGGGCTTTATGTGACTTCATGTCAGCGTTCAAGGCACACTGGCCCCGGGGGACAAAGGGCTCAGTCAGGGCTGCGTGAGAGCGCTGTCGCCCGGGCTCCTCACCGCCTTCCTCACTCTCCCTTCCTCCTGGCCCCTCAGTTGTGTTTGCATCATTAGAGTGGACCCTTCGCTGAGGGACAGTCCTCCTCCCACTGCCTTTGGTGTAGCTTTAAGTGGACACTCTATTCTTCTGCGCTTCCTACCTTGAAAGTGCTGACCAGGGTCACTGCAGGGCTGTTAAGCAGCTGCTGTGTCTCACCCGCATGGCAAACAAGGCCATTCCAGGCCCATCAATCAGCTTGACTGGACAAGTGCTTTGAGGCCTGCCGGGGTGAAGGATGGTGAGTGAGTGTGGGCGTGGCTGTGACGCACCCAACCTCCAGACCCAATTTGTCCAGAGGCCCTCCGGTTCCCGGTCGACTGCCATGGGGTCCTTTTCTTTCTTATTCATTCTTTAAATACTAATTGATTGCCTGCTTAAGCCTGGGCACAAGTTTTTATGGTGGACAGTTTCATGTCAATAGCTAGCATTTGGTGTTCATGGATGCCAAGAAGATTTAACAGCTGGGCCATCTCTATGGCCCAGGCTTTAGATTTTATTTATTTGAGGTATATATGTATATATGGATGGAGAGAGGGAGGCAGAAATTGAGAGAGAATGGGCACATCAGGACCTCCAGCCACTGCAAATAAATTTTAGATGCAATGATCCACTTTGTGAATCTGGCTTTGCAATGGGTAGTAGGGAATCGAACCTGTGTCTTTGGCTTTGTAGAGAAGTGCACAAGCCATATCTCTAGCCTGAGGCTTTAGATTTTTCTTTTTTAGTTTTTTTAATTTTTAATTTTTTTAAGGTAGGGTCTCGCTGTAGCCCAGGGTGACCCGAGCTTCACTATGTCGTCTCAGGGTGGCCACGAACTCATGGCGATCCGCCTACCGCTGCCTCCCAAGTGCTGGAATTAAAGGCGTGAGCCACCACGCCTGGCGGCTTTAGATTTTTAATGGATGATGCCACATGAACCAAATGTCTCTGACAAATAATAAATTAATGTGCCAACAAAATAAAAGAAACCACACGTAAGGTTTCAGTTTATAAATGGAGAACCTGAGGTTTCAGTCAATCACAGTTCTTGAAAATGCAATGCTGAAAACCTAAAGTACCCATTTCCCGGAGCTTTTAGCTGCCACTCAGGATGAATCTAGAAAGTTCAGTGCATATGACCCCCCCCCCCCGATGTGTGCTACCCCTGCGCTGCTGCTTGGAACAGAGGTAGGAGGGTGCAGGGAAGATGAGTCACTGGTCAGGTACCACGACGCTTCTTTAAAGCTCCCCTCTGCTCTGAGATCTGGTGCTGGGATGTCTCTTTTCGTTGTTTGTTTGTTTATTCTTATTTATTTATTTGAGAGAGAAGAGGCAGATAGAGAGAAAGAGAGAATGGGCACGCCAGGGTCTTTAGCCACTGCAAACAAACTCCAGATGCATTTGCTCCTTGTGCATCTGACTTATGTGGGTCCTGGGGAATCGAACCAGGGTCCTTAGGCTTTGCATGAAAACACCTTAACTGCTATGCCATTTCCCCAGCCTGGGATATCTTATTCAACCTGTAGCAATGGACTCTTAAGGAGCACAGGAAGCAGAGAAAGGTCTTGTGGGGACAGAGTGAAGGGTGGTAAAGGAATGATGTCCTCTGCTTGAGCTTTTCAAGTATCACTGGAGGCTGTTTTGAAATGATACATATTTATGATAAAAGAATTATGTAAGGCTGGAGAGATGGCTCAACAGTTAAGACTCTTGCCTACAAAGCCTAATAACCCAGGTTTGATTCCCCAGTACCCACACAAAGCCAGATGCACTACGTGGTGTATGCATCTGGAGTTCATTTGCAGAGGCTAGAGGCCCTGATGTACCCTTTCTCTCTGTCTCTCTATCTCTTTCTGATTGCAATAAATAAAAATATTTTTTAAAAGGATCATATAATTTTGTCAGGCATGGTGGGGCATGCCTTTAATCCCAGCACTCAGGAGGCAGAGGTAGGAGGATTGCTGTGAGTTTGAGGCCACGCTGAGACTCCATAGTGAATTCCAGGTCAGCCTGGGCTAGAGTGAGACCCTACCTCAACCCCCCCCCCAAAAAATTATGTAATTTATGACAGCCTTTTGTCATGGTATATTTTCTCTTTCAAAGGAAATTAAAATACAATTACTAGCATGTGGCTATAAAGAACATTATTTGGCCAAAAATAAATCTGGATGGCTGAAAGTTTACTGATCTTTATGAAATAGAATATGGGCATACATTCTGGGTTTCTCCCTTGCTCAGATCTTGGGAGATAAATAGACCTGGCTGGCTGTAAAAACAGCCTTGCCTACCTTTCATCTAATTGCCTTACAGCAGGAGATCCTTCTCCGAGGCCTGTACGGACCATGCATGGTATTGTCTACACAATGGCTCTGGGGAGGTCTCACATAGTTTGCACTAGCCAGGCAGGGCTCTGCAGTAGCAAAGACGGAAAAGAGAAACTTCTAGCAGCTCCCAACCTGTAGACAGTCCCTCACAGCGCTCTGCCCACCTCTGCATGTTGAAGACTTTCTGGCCCAGTTGAAATATTTCCCTTGCTTTCCTTTCCCTCTGGGATGATGGGTTGTGGGCTTCTAAACAAGGGCCCTTTCCTGCTTGGGCTTGCCCTGCCCCTTTCCTGAGGACACAAAGGGCTTGTTTGAAGGGCCTCCCCTGGCATGGACAAGGGACAGATAGAAGCAGGGCACCTCTGCGGGCCCAGCCGGGCCTAAGTAGCCCTTTCATTGCAGCAGTCAACACCTTTTGTTGTTGCCAGACCCTTCAGGATTGATCCGGTATTAGCCGGCTTTGAGGTGGGTTGGAGAGGCATGCCTGTGCCCAGAGCAGCTTCCAGAAGCGACATAGGAGGAACACTGCTTCCTTTGCTTTTTCCATTCACGGATCTGCTAAGAAAAACACAAGCTTGTTAGTCTCCATTTTGGCGATAAGTAGAATATATAACCAGAGACAGTAAAAAGCTCTTTAGGAAGTCCCCACTTAACACATTTGCTTCTATGATTCTTCAGTTTTACATCCTGCCCTTGATTTTCGATTTCCTTTCTATGAAATTTTCATGAGTTGGTTCCTCTTGAAAAAGGAAATTTTAAATCATACATAATTGTATTTACTCAGACTCTATTTCATGCAGGACGGCACTAGGAAGAGACTGCTCTACTTCTCTACGTGGAAGCCTCAGGTTCAATGGCATGCTGCAGCCTGGGCTGTGGCAGTGGCCTGGTGGCTCTGGGATGTTGATTTGAGCTGTGCAGACGACAAGCGAGGACGGATAGGGTCCAGGCTGTAAGGTAGGTGTGGCAGTTTGAATGGGAGAGTTTGTATGGCCCCAAAGATCCAGGCTTTTTAAAACTATTTATTTCTTAGTTTGAGAGAGACAGAGAGAGAGAGAGAGAGAGAGAGAGAGAGAGAGAGAGAGATTGAGAGAGAGAGAGGCATCAGCGTCTCTTGCCATTGCAAAAGAACTCCAGGTACTTGAGACATTTGGTGCATCTGGCTTTACATGGGCATTTGGGAACTGAACCTGGGCAGTCAGGCTTTGCAAGCAAGCAAGTGTCTTTAACCACTAGGCCATCTCTCTAGCCCTCAGGCATTTTTTTTTTTTCCATGAGTGTCTTCCTCTAGCCCAGGTTTATCTGGAATTCACTCATGGCAACCCTCTTACCTCCTCCTCCTGAGTTCTGGGATTAAAGGCATGTACCACCACACCTGGCCCCTCAGGCATTTTTGATTTAACTTTCTGCTTGAGTCCCTAGCAGGCAGATCCCTGCTAAAGTGGAGAGTATGTGTGTGTTTGTGTGTGTGTGTGTGGGGGGGTGGATCTTATTGTCCTGATGTGTTTGGGGTGGATCTGAATTCCAGCCCACAGGTGCGGCTTAGAGCTCTGGTGTCTGTGTTTGCTGGTGGTGGTGTTTGTTTGCTGTTTGATGGGCTGGCTGTTTGGTGGTGTCTCTCTGTTTGGATCCATGAAAGGGAGCCATTTCTTTCTTCTGCCATTGATGGAACTTACCTTGGATCTGTATGCCTAAAATAAACCCCTTCCTCCCTTAAGCTGTGTGTGGCTGGATGTTTGACCCAGCAATGTAGAGCTGACTACTATAGTGGGATAGCCAGCTCATCTTGCTGGGCCTCAGTCTTTCCTTGTCTGCTGGAATCATCGGCATTCTGGGCTGGGGAGACAGGTTGGTTGGGGAAGTATGTACCAAGCAAACAGAAGGACCTGAGATATACCCCTAGTGCCCTCCTACATCCAGGCATGGCTGTGAGCATCTGTAATCACTGGCAGAGATAAGAGGTTTCCTGGTACACTCGCTGGGTAGCCAGTCTGGCCCAGTGAATGTAAGGCCAATGAGAGACCCCAGCTCAAAGGAGGTGGATGGTGTACCCGAGGATGACACCCAAGCTTTGTCTTCTGACCTCCACACACATATGCATTCATACATACAAACATGTGTACACATACATGCGACATCACGCCCCAGATTCTTCATATTCTTCTCCCTACAGAAAAAAAAAACAAAAAACTAAACATGGCAAATTCTGAAGCAATTTTTCCTCTAGAACATCTTTCTTGAATCTATGCCTCTCCTGTTATTTACCTGCTTTAAGGGATTTCTTTTCTGGGACAAGTATCGAGGACTGGGTGTACCAGGAGGAATTTTGCATGACGTGCTTATGTTTAAACTTTCCAACTCCTAAATTATTTTAATTAATTAATTAACTAACAGATTGATTGGTTTTGAGACCAGGTCATGCCGTGTGTGGTTGCTATGGCTGCAGTTATTTTCCTTAGTGCTAGGATTACAGGAGTGCACTACCACACTTACCTTAAATAATTGAAGTTTTATTCAAATTGTAAGCCTTTAAAGTTCTGCATTTTTTTCTTTCATATTTTATTTATTTGAGAAAGAGAGAGGGAAAGAATGGTCATGCCAGGGCCTCTAGCCACTGCAAATGAACTCAAGAGGCATGCTCTACCTTGTGCATCTGGCTTATGTGGGTGCTAGGGAATTGAACCTGGGTCCTTAGGCTTCACAGGCAAGCACTTTAACTGCTCAACCATCTCTCCAGTTGTAAAGTTCTTTTATTATTATAACCATTCTAGTACTGAATTGGCAATGAAAATTAGTCACTCTTCTGCCTTTTTTTTTTCTTTGAGTCAGAGTCTGATGTAGCCCAGGCTGTCTCCAGCTCACTGAGGATGGCCTTGAACTCCTGATCCTCCCGCCTCTACCTCCCAAGTGCTAGGCTTAAAGGTATGCCCCATTATGCCCAGTTGATGTTGTGCTGGATTGAGTGTATGGTTTCATGCAGCCAACTGAGCTACATCCCCAGCCCCCAGAGAACTCTTTTTATATTCACCCTGACACTTGTCTTGTGCAGAGGCATGGGAAGATGCATGGTCTCATCCTTAAGAAATTGACCATCTGGTTGTCCAGACAAGATTTATGGATGAGTCAACTAGAGGGCAGTGGTTGATGGATCTCATCTAGTCTCTAGCCTAGAGCTGTGCATTTAAAGAGAGCTCTGCTAATTTCAGTGCAATGGAGAAAGTGCTTAGTAGTGGTAGTCAGAGGATGGTACAGTTTCACCTGAGAGAAACTGGGAGATATAAGTTACCATAACCGGTATACTGCATCTTCTGAAGGTGGGTGTGGTGGTTTGACTCAAGTGTTCCTCCATAAGCTCATGAGTTCTCAATGATTGATCCCTGGCTGGTGGCAATTTGGGAACTGGATTCTTACTGGAGGAAGTGTGTTGTTGGGGAAGGGCTTATGAGTGTTGTAGCCAGCTCTCCCTTTCCAGTGTTTGGCACACTCTCCTGCTGCTGGTGTCCACTTGATGCTGGCCAGGTGGTGATGTCCAGTCTCTGCTAATGCCACGTTTTCACCTGCCATCGTGGAGTTTTCCCTTGAATCTGAAAGCCAAAATAAACCTGTTCCTTCTACAAGCTGCTTTTGGTTGGGTGCTGTGTGTAGCAATGCAAAGGTAACTGCAACAGTGGTGGTATGCGTCAGGACTTGAAGGGAAGTCAGTAAGGAGGTATTGCAGGTTTTGTGGTTTGAATGTAAACTGTCTCCATGGGCTCATGTACTTGAACACTTGGTTCTCAGCTGGTGGTTCTCTTTGGGAAGGTGGTGGAATCTTTAGGAAGTGGAGCCTCATCGGAGGAAGTGGGACACTAGGGAATGGGCTTTGAGTATTTAGAGCCCAGCCCCACTTCCTGTTTGTTCTTTGCTTCCTGACTCTGGCTGCAACGTGATGAGCTGGCCTCTTGCTTCTGTTGCCAATCCTGCCCCACTGTAATGGAATGTATCTCTATAGCCTCTAAAAACTATAATTGAAAATGAAACTTTTCCTTCCTTAAGTTTCTTCCTGTCAGCTATTTTATCACAGCAATGAGGAAGTAAATAATACACCAAGTAATGAAATTGATACATGAGAGACCCAGAAGTAAAACCTCAGGTGGACTAGAGGTCATGCACTGACTGAGGGCCAGTAAGAGAAAAGATGAGACAAATTATAGAAGGATTGAAAGTCACCTGAAGTTGAGACTTGGGAGCTGAGAAAACGAATGTGGTTTTGGAGGGACATGCTAATTTGTGTTAGTATACCAATCCAAATGCCTGGAATTTGAAATTCTCCAAAATTGGAAACCTTTGTGACTATCCGCATGATCCTGACCACAAGTTACCAGTTGTAGCCAAAATGCTGGTGCATTAAGGCCAGTGTATGAAATCACCTTCAGGCTATGCACATAAGGTGTACATAACATACAAATGGCCAGGTGTAATGACACACCCGTCATCTCGGCAATCATATGGCAAAGGCAGGAAGATTGTGAGTTTGAGGTCTGCCTGGTGTGATGGTTAAATTCTATTTATCAACTTGGTCAGATTAGGAATCCACAAACATCCCTCTTGGGTGGGTCCCTGAGGTTGTTTCCAGGAGGGATTAGCTGAAGAAGGAAGGCTTCCCTCCATCTTCCTGCAGGATGGCCTATATGTAAAGGAGCTCTAAAGACACAGTCTCTTGTTCCAGCTGCCTGCCTGTGCTACTCACTGGTGAGTGCCTTTGAACTGGCTGCCATCACCTCTGTTATTCACTTATCAGTGTACCTATCCTGTTTGGCTATCCCTCATTGAGACTGGGATCAAGGTTCATCAGACTTACAACATGGACTGAGGACCAGGGGCTCTCCAGGAACCCTCTAGCCTTCGGTGCTGGGTTGGGACTGCTGAGATGTCCAGCCACAGGGACGGAGCAGCTGTCGGGTTCCTTGACTTTCAAGCCTGCAATCAGCTATTGTTGGACTGCTGTAAACTACTTCAGTAAATCTCTTTTTAATACCAGTTCAAGCAGTTGGTTCTGTTTCTCTAGAGAGCCCTGACTAGGACACTGGACTACACAGTGAGACATTGTCTAAAAAGAGAAACTAAAAAAGGAAAAAGAATTTTATATTTAGGCTAGGTTCCATCTCCCAGATACCTCATTATATATAAGCAAACATTCCCAAAACAGAAAAAGGAAAAAAGTCAGGACTCTGAAACACTTTTGGACAAAAACATCAGAAAATGTTTTTATTGACAATTTAAATATGTGTACAAAATATATTTTGATCTCAATCTCCTCCCATTATTTTATCCCCTGTCCCCACACCCTCCCATTGAACCCTTCATCTTCATAACTAGTCTCTTTTTTTCTTTTTGCCCTCCTCCACCATTCGTGATGAAATGTCGATGGACCCAGTAGTGCGCAGGCTTTGTACAGGTAATGACAGTCTCTGTAGGTTAGAAATGCAAGAGCAACTTCATGTCCAGAGAAAGGGGCTCTGAAGCATTCCTTCCATCCTCCGGCTCTTGCCTTATTACTGCTCCCTCTTCTGAGATGTTCCCTAGGCCTTGCAAAGCATGATAGAGATGTCTCATTTGGCATTGAGCATTCAACAGTTACTTATTCTCAGCACTTTGATGAGTTTTAAGTTTCCCCAGTAGACATAAGGTGTACATAATGTATAGTCTTTTTGCCATCTGCAAAAAGAAGCTCCTCTGACCAAAGGTGAGAACAGCATCAATCTATAGGAACAAATATCACTATTTACAGGGTAATTAAATGGGCATAACATAAATATATTTAGCCAAACAATGGTAGTAACTTTCCTTCTAGGGCCTATGACATCCTCAGCCATAGTCTTTTGATTAAGTTTTCAGTACCAGGCATAAATTCCCTCCCATGGCGTGGGTCTCAAGTCCAATCCGAGAGCAGTTGCAGATGGTTACCTTCATAACAGTCATGCCGCTATTGCAACCACTAAACACAGCTTGTTGTTGTGCTGGTTTGAATGTGAATATATTTCTCCCATAGCCTGTGATATTTTTTATGAAGCTTGTAACTTTAGTTTCCAGTAGCCTGCTGGAGGAGAGGTCTTGTAGTCTAGCCCCAAAGTGTGTGTTCAGAGCAGTTTGATTGAGATTATGAGTAAAATTGTTTTCTTAATCAAGATAGTCATCTTGGTCTTCCATGGTGACTCTCTCCCTCCATTAAATTCTCTCTTCCTCAAAGACTGGGTGATATTAACTAGGATGAGAGTGCAGCCCACCCAGAGGGTCACCTTTGCTCCAGGAAGGGACGGCCATTCTGAAACTATAGAAGCACATCTCCCTTTTCAAGATTGCTTTTTGCCATTTATGGTCCCTGAAATTCCATATGAATTTTGGGATGATTTTTTCTGTTTCTATAAAACAAGAAAAGAAACTAGAATTTTTGTTTTGTTTCATTTTGTTTTGTTTTGCGAGGTAGGGTCTTGCTCAGGCTGACCTAGAATTCACTATCTTGTCTCAGGATGGCCTCGAACTCATGGTGATCCAACTACCTCTGCCTCCCGAGTGCTAGGATTAAAGGCATGTGCCACCATGCCAGGCCAAAAATTAGAATTTTAATAGGGATTTCATTAAATCTGTAGGCCACTTTTGGGTAGTATGGGACATCTTCACAGTATTATGTCCTCATATTCATGCAAAATAGGCATTCTTCCATTTATTTGGGTGTTCTTGAGTTTGACACATTTAGTTATTTTCATTTTTTAGATCATTTACTTCTTTAGTTAAGATTTTTCCTAAGTATTTTATTCTTTTTGATGCGATTGTAAAGTAAAATTTTTGGGGGAGGGGTTGGGGGTTTCGAGGTAGGGTCTCACTCTAGCCCAGGCTGACCTGGATTTCACTATGTAGTCTCAGGGTGGCCTCAAACTCAAGGTGATCCTCCTACCTCTGCCTCCCAAGTACTGGGATTAAAGGTGTGCACCACCACACCTGGCTAAAATTGTTTTCTTTCTTTCTTTCTTTCTTTCTTTCTTTCTTTCTTTCTTTCTTTCTTTCTTTCTTTTTTTTTTCTAGGTAGGGTCTCACTCTAGCCCAGGCTGACCTGGATTTCACTATGTAGTCTCAGGGTGGCCTCACACTCAAGGTGATCCTCCTACCTCTGCCTCCCAAGTGCTGGGATTAAAGGTGTACACCACCACACCTGGCTAAAATTGTTTTCTTTCTTTTTTTTTTTTTTTTTTTTTCTAGGTAGGATTTCACTCTAGCCTAGGTTGACCTGGAATTCACTATGTATTCTCAGGGTGGCCTCGAATTCATAGCGATCCTCCTACCTCTGCCTCCTGAGTGCTGGCCCAGCCTAAAATTGTTTTCTTAATCAAGACACTCATCTTGGTCTTCCATGGTGGCTCTCTCCCTTCGTTAAATTCTCTCTTCCTCAAAGACTGGATGATATTAATTAGGATGAGAGTGTAGGCCACCCAGAGGGTCACCTTTGCCCCAGGAAGGGACTGCAGCTTTGAAACTGTAGAAGGAGGGAGTGAGAGCGTATGTCTGAGGTTGTTTGAGGTCTTGGAGCTTTATAGACTCGTTATATAACATGCTTTATTCAAAACCCAAGCAGTAACAACTTCCTCCCCAATACTACATCAAGCGAAGAGAAGGGAAATGCAGCAGCTGTTGGGAGGTCATTCGATTTTTGAAGTTTGCAGCCAAAATTGTAAGAGACGCATAGTATATCCTCAGCAGTGTCATCTCTCACCAGTTCTGCTCTGATGTTTTTCTTCTTTCATCCCAGTTCCAGCTATCTCCCAGCCTCATGCACTTTCTCTATGTCCCCTTTCTCCTTCTCTAACAGAATGCACGAGCCCTGCCATAATCATCTGAGGTCTTTGCTGGAGAAATTAATTCATGATAAGCAACAGTAGGTAAGTGTCTTTGCAGATCAACAAAGTGATGCTATATTAATCTGAGCAGGGTGGCATGAATCAGTCCAATCCTGGTGACTTCAGGAATTCATAGACTAGAAGGGAAAGTAATGTATTACTCTGGGGAAAAATTTGTTTATTAAGGGTTACTGGCAAGTACAGAGAAAGGGCGAGTACGTGAAAGAATGGACACACCAGGGCCTCTTACCATTGCAAATGAACTCCAGATACATGCTCCATTTTGTGCGTCTGGCTTATATGGGTACTGGGAAATCAAACCAAGCTGTTAGCCTTTGAAAGCAAGTACCTTTAACTACTAAGCCATCTCTCCAGCCCCAATTTGTATTTTTTGATTATCTCACTTTGTAGCTATAGCCCAGACTGGCCTTGAACTAGCAATAATCCTCCTGCTTCAACATTCTGAATACTGAGATTAGAAGTGTAAACCATCATGTGTAGCTTGTGATCTTGGGTTTCACTTAAACCTGGGGTTGATCTGACAGGGGACAGAAGTCGGGAGCAAATGACATGGAAGCAAGGTGCTATGCTGATCTCTGAGGCCTGCTGACTGCGTCACTGGAGGTGTCTGGGACCCAGCCCTGCCTTGTGTAGCTTGTCACAGGGCTCCAGGGGTGCAGGAACTGTCAGCGACATGGGTCTCTCAATGACCTATTTCTAACCTTGGAGCTTTCTGCAGGCTTAGTGTTGTGAGGGACTATCCTGACTACGTGGTTGTAAGACGCTCAGGGCACCTCAACAGGTCTCTGTAGGCTCCTGAAACTAGGAAGATGTAGTTATAAGTCCTTGCAGACTGACAGCTAGAGAGATGGTCCTAAGCTGCTTGGACTGGCTGTGATCAGGGCGCAGGTCCATGAGGGCCAGGATGCCTGCTGGCTTGTCACAGACCACTCCTGTGGACCTCTGTCAGATGTCCACTGTATGCTGCTGTGGTAGGAAAGGGAACTTGGTCCCCGGAAACCCCCTTTTGCTCTGGAGACCTGAGAAGGCCGAGGTTGGGCAATTCTTCGGGTCTGGGATGCCAGGTGGGGCTTGGCAGCCAGTTCCACTCGGGGTTCTGTTTTGCGTCCAGCTGTTTCACAGAGCTGACTGCAACGTGAATTTGAGACAGAGTCCACAAACATTGTGTTGTAAAAGGCACGTTTTATCTTTCTTTCCAGAACCTCTGAGAGAGCCAAGCCTGGTGGCTTGCCAAATAGGCGTTCTCAAGAGTGTGAATGGTGGGTTGCCATCTTCCTGGGGAGCCCCTGTGTGGAGCCCTGGATGCGAAACAGAGACTGTGGTGAGGAGTGGGGGAGGGGAAGCTGGAGTAGAAAGATGTGCCAACAGAACCTCAGACAATGGGCTCAGAAAACAAACAAATTTAGGTAGCCCAGTAGAGATAAAGAAGAAAAAAAGAAAACACACACACACACACACACACACACACACACACACACACACAAACAAGCTGGGCCAAACCAAACCAAAGGTAAACACGCTTTTCCTAGTTTTCCTTCTTGCTGAGCACCTAATGGATGGTGATGGAGGTTTGAGACTGATTTCTGCGTGGTGGCCTTTGATTATCCTTCCGCAGGTCATAGCGATTAGGACCCAGGGAAGCTCATGTTGTTAACCCGACCCCCCTGAACCTTGCTGCCTGCCCCTCTTCTCCCCCAGCCCTAAGGTCCAGAGTGCTTTCTTCCTCTTTAATCTTTGATTCCTGTTCATTGCTGTTTGGCCAGGCAGAGGACTTGCTTTGAGTAGAGGAAGGCCGTCCTCAGATTTGAATAATCGCGTCTTTCTGCAGGCCCTCCTGAACTGGACATTCCTGCTATACATCTGGCACCCTTCACTGACACCCTTGAGCGGCAAGGGGCCTTTGCCAGTGCGCGGGTTTTCTCTCCAGCATGACCGTCATTCAGCGAAATGAGCTCCAAGACCACTTCCAAATCTTTCCAGAATCCTTCCATTCTGAGTATCTTCAGGGCTGTGACATAATCTTGGTGACTTCATCTTGCTCCACATCCAGGCCCCATGAGGGCACTCAGTCAATTCGTGGTTATTGTCACCACCCCCTAGGGACATTCACCATGCTGGCTTAAGCATGGCCAACCATCCCGAGTCGCTACCCACAGGCACATGCCACGGAGGCCACAGCCTCATCCACCCTCTGGCATAACAGGAGAGCCCAACTGGGGAGCTCCGATGATAGGCTTTGCAAGTTCCCCGTGCGGTTTCAGGAGGATGCGGTATCTTTCACTCCCTGTCCCAAGCTGCTCTGCATTGTCGCCCCACGCAGGACAGCTGCTTTGTGTCAAGGCGTGGCCAAATTCCAGCTGGGGAAGGGGAGGGTAATTTGGTGAGCCACAGGGATGTAGGGATAACTTTTTTGTTCTTTGGTACTGTCAAGTCTAAGTTTCTACCCACAAGCTATCTGGACAGTGTGGTCTAAAGCCTGAAGCAGGAGACTAAAATGTTAGATTGGAAAGGGAATAGGCCCCAATTCTAATTTAACAGGAGAGATATGGAAGTCATTGTCAGGTGGTCAGACTTTCTTGTTCCATGCCAACCAACTGCCCCACACTTTCTGGTCATTTTTTGTTTTCTTTCTAAAGACTAGACATCTTGCGGTGTCCTTTTATTTTATTTTATTTATTTGAGAGTGACAGAGAGAGAAAGAGGCACAGAGAGAGAGAGAGAAAGAGAAAGAGAGAGAGGGAGGGAGAGAGAATGGGCATGCCAGGGCCTCCAGCCACTGCAAATGAACTTCAGACATATGTGCCCCTTTGTGCATCTGGCTTACATGGGTCCTAGAGAGTCAAAGCGGGATCCTGGGGCTTTGCAGGCAAATGCTTTAACTGCTAAACCATCCCTCCAGCCCTAGTTTATTAATTTTTTATTTTTTTGGTTTTTCGAGGTAGGGTCTCACTCTGGCCCAGACTGACCTGTAATTCACTATGTAGTCTCAGGGTGGCCTCAACTCATGGTGATCCTACCAGCTCTGCCTCTCAAATGCTGGCATTAAAAGTGTGTGCCACAATGCCTGGCCCCTAGTTTTGTTTTTGAATGAGCCTTTACTCCTTCAATTTTTTTTTTAAATTCATTTATTTATTTATGAGAAGAGAGAGAGAGAAGATGGGCATGCCAGGGTCTCTAGTCACTGCAAACGAACTCCAGATGCATGTACCACCATGTGCATCTGGCTTGCATGGGTCTGGGGGAATCGAACCTGGATCTTAAACTTAAGCTTCACAGGCAAGCATCTTAACCATTGAGCCATATTTTTGACTTTCTCCTTCAATTTTTAAAATAATTTTTAATTTTTTTATTACTTATTTTTGTATTCAGCAAATACAGTCAGTTTGGTACCATTATTAGGTTCATCCGTGATCTGCCCCCTCCCCTTGTCCCCTCCTTGTTGAGGTATATGGGTCATGCTTTGTGGAGTTAGCCCACAATTATGGGTAGGATAAATGTCTCTGCATATCATGACCCAACATGTGGCTCTGACATTCTTTCCACCCCTTCTCCCGCAAAATTTCCCTGAGCCATGTTGGGTTCATTTTTCGTCTGCTTCAGTGCTGAGGTGTTGGGGGCCTCTGGGTCTCTGGATCTCTGATTTGGTAGGACTTGATTTTTCTCTGTGTTGGTCTCCTTCATTCTTGTGCCAGTACCCGGTTCACCAAGAAAACAGCACCTTTGCTTGTTTCGCCAATTTTTCTTAGTTTCAACCAGGGACCTTTTGAGGTATGATTGGGGAGCTCTCTCCTTAGGATCTGCATCTATCTGAAAAAGAGAAGCAGATTCTCCAAGGGAGAGTAAGTTAGCAGCAGGACAAATGAGATAACCCTTTCTTTTTTTTATATAGAGAATTTAATAGGTGTAGGCCCTCTTGTAGCCCACGATTGATGGTATCTTGTTAATGGAGAGTGGGCTTATGTTTGGATATGGTTCTCACTTGTTTCCCAGCTCCAGCTATGGGTCTCTTACTGAGGGGATCAGTTAGCCAAATCAAGAGCAGTTGGTTCCCCACCATGGCTGTGCACCACTATTGCACTTGTGTGGGCATCACAACAGGTTATTTGCTGCTAAGTAGGTTAGACCATGTCTCCTTCAATTTTTTTTAGTAGTGCTTTAACAATGTACCTAATGTGTACCAAGTCTATCTTTCCAAGGAGAAAACTGTAATACCTTCACAAATCAGGGTCTGTTGATTTATTTTCTAAACTTACACATTTTGAAATACTTTCAGATTTTCAAAGAAGTTGTAGGAACAGCAGAAAGAATTGCTATATGCTCTTTCTCCAGATTGCTTGGAAACAGCACGGTGACCAATGCCTTGTCCAAACTTCCAACTTAAATAATTAGTCAATGAAGGAGTACTGAACGTTCACCTCTTCCTAATTTTTTCATTTATTATCTAGGGGCCAGATGCGATTTTCCTATAATATGTCAACAGGTAAAATATCACAGAGTGCCCTGCTACCTTGCTTCCCAACTCCTCATTCAGTGAAATCTGACAGGTAGCTGGAAATAGGCCACCGTGGGAACATTTATGCTGAAACAACTGACAAATATAAAAGTTAATGTCAAATCAGGGCTTATCATATTGTTCTGTTGTTTGTCTAAATTGAAGATGGTGAGAAGAGGAGGGGCTGGGGATGTAGCTCAGCAGTAGGGTGCTTACCTAGCATAGGCGAGGCTCTGTGTTTGGTCTCCAGCCCAAAACATATATTAGATGATGCTAATGTAGGACATGAAAGTACATCAGATTTGCGGTGATCATATTGTGATCAGCACAAAGAACTCCGAGAAAATATTCTTGTGGTTTAGTAATGTCTCTCATGTCACTGGCATGGTGGAGTTAGATGTTCCAACCTTCCCTTATTTTTGTTTATTCATTAATGCAGATGAAACCATTGGCCAGCATTCTAGACAAAGCTAAATCATTCACCATTGTAACCTCAGGCTGGCTACAGACCAAAGAGTGCCAAAACTCACCAAAGTGGGCAGGGGATATTCTACTCTGTGAGTCAATAGTCATATAGGATTTACAAGAAAAGTACGTTAAATTTCTATTTTTTTCTACATTATATGTATATTTTGTCTTTGATATGTAGGACAGATTAGTTCCAGAACCCCTGAGGATACTAAAATCTGAGGCTTCTCAAGTCTTCTCCATAAAATGGGATAGTTTTTTTTTAATTTTATTTATTTATTTATTTGAGAGCGACAGACACAGAGAGAAAGACAGATAGAGGGAGAGAGAGAGAATGGGCGCGCCAGGGCTTCCAGCCTCTGCAAACGAACTCCAGATGCGTGCGCCCCCTTGTGCATCTGGCTAACGTGGGACCTGGGGAACCGAGCCTCGAACCGGGGTCCTTAGGCTTCACAGGCAAGCGCTTAACCGCTAAGCCATCTCTCCAGCCCAATGGGATACTTTTTGCATACCACCCATGCATGTCCTCTGGATACACGCAGTCCTCTCTAGATTACTTACTATACTTAAGACAACGGAAGTGTTAACTCGCCAAGGTGCATTATTTAATACAATGGAAGTGTTAGCTCGCCATGCTGAATTATTTAGGGAGTATACTCTGTATATTTTACACAAAATTGCTGCTAAATTTATGTCTGTGCACATGTGCACATATGTTTGATCGCCAGTTATTAAACAGTTGCCAGCATGCCTGTGTGTGTGTGTGTGTGTGTGTGTGTGTGTGTGTGTGATATCTTTTCCTGAGATTAAGTTGCAAATATATTTGCCCCTTAACCTCAAAGTACTACAGAATGTAAAACATGAGGGAATTCTCAAGTATAACTGCAACAGCTTATCAAATCTGGAAAATTAGAATTAATACAATATTTTGTCATCTGCTGATTTTATTCAGAAGTTGCCAGTTGGCTTTGTAGTGTCTCTTCTTGTCCAGAATGTACAGTGAGTCCCTGTTGCGTTCACTTGTCATGGCTCCTCATATCTTTTAATGTGGTATGTCCCCCATAAGTCTTTTCATTAACCTGACATTTTTGAGCAGTATGGACCAGCTATTTCATAGAATTTTTAAAAAATTGGATTTGTCTCATGCTTAGAATTCTGGGTTTGTATAGTTGATAGAAACACCACATATATGATTTATTTATTTGTCTGTTGTGTGGCTGGGGATTAGCACATGCTAAATACATGTTCTACTAGCAAGCCGCTCCCTCACATCCCATGTTGGACATTTCCGATGGCAGTTTGTTACAATCATGTTCTTATTTGTCAACCAAATTTCTCTTCTGTAAAGTCATTATTTTTCAGGGCTGGGGATGTAACCCTACATAGACTATGTACGTGTGAGCCCATGAGTCCCATCCTCAGCACCACACAACTGTATTTTTTCTTGGAATTAGTAATATCATGTGGGAACGTTAAGTTGAGACTGTACAATACAGGCATTCAGTTTTTCTACAGACTCCTCGCCACTAGTTTAAGCATCCTTTGATGGTTTTTGAGTTAATTCTACAGTGATAATCGCATGCTTGCTTTCTAAGTTTGTTATTCAGGTTTATTAGCTGCCATTCTTTTGCTAGTACAAACCTTTTCTTCTTTCTTAATTTTTTATTTAGTTGAGAGAGACAGAGAGAGAAAGAGGCCGATAGAGAGAATGGACACTCCAGGGCCTCCGGCCACTGCAGACAAACTCCAGACACATGCGCCACCTTGTGCATCTGGCTTATGTGGGTCCTGGGGAATGGAACCTGGGTCCTTAGGCTTCATAGGCAAGCACCTTAACTGCTAAGCCATCTCTCCACAGTCCACAAACCTTCTTTTCACTTTCATTTTCTTTTTTTTTTTATAAATTTATTTATTTATTTATTTGAGAGCGACAGACACAGAGAGAAAGACAGATAGAGGGAGAGAGAGAATGGGCGCGCCAGGGCTCCCAGCCTCTGCAAATGAACTCCAGACGCGTGCGCCCCCTTGTGCATCTGGCTAATGTGGGACCTGGGGAAGCGAGCCTCGAACCAGGGTCCTTAGGCTTCACAAGCAAGCGCTTAACCGCTAAGCCATCTCTCCAGCCCTCACTTTCATTTTCTTTGCTTATTTAATTACATGACTTAGGGATTCCTCTTTTATTCACTGGGTAACTGTTACTATTATTGTTTATTTTGGTGTTCAAATTGTCCCCTGCTTGACTGATGCACATTTTTCCAGCCAGTTCCTGTTGGCTTTGACAAGTCACAAGTAGCATGTTGTAACTTACACACAAAACGTTCCTTCCCTTTGAAGAGGATAGTTGGCATTCTTTTGACCACCATGCACAGGGTGCAACCACTTCAACCATCAAGGTGTGAGATGTTCCCATCATGTCAGACATTCCCTGCGTGTCACTGCAGTCACTCTCAATCTTTTTGCTGCACTCAAAGTTCGCGGTGATCAGCGTGTTGATCTTTGTCTCTAGCTTTGCCTTTTATACCTTTTGGACAAGCAACGTAGTTCAGTGACACAGCACTGCCTCAGCATGCATGAGCTAAGCATGGCTTTGATTCTCAAAATTGAAACAACAAAAAAGCAGAATACTGTGTGTGTGTGTGTGTGTGTGTGTGTGTGTGTTTGGGGATAGGATGTAATGAAGTCGAGCCCAGGGCCTCATGCTGTGCCATCGAGCTATGTATTTAACCCAGTGATATATATTTCTGACTCCTTTTGTTGAATATTATTGTTTTCACATTCATCCATGTTACTCAGCCATTTATTTTATTTTTTAAACTTATTGATTTATTCATTTGAGACAGAGAGAAAGAGAAAGTGAGAGAATGGGTTCATCAGAGCCTGTAGCCACTGCAAATGAACTCTAGACACGTGCACTACCTTGTGCCTCTGGCTTATGTGGGACCTGGAGAACTGAACCTGGGTTCTTAGGCTTTGCAGGCAAGTGCCTTTATCATTAAGCCATCTCTCCAGCCCCATTTATTTTATTTATATTTATGAGAGAGAGAGAGAATGGGCACACCAGGACCTCTAGCTATTGCAAATGAACTCCAGATGCATGCACCTCCTTGTGCATCTGGCTTGGGTGGGTCTTGGGTAATCAAACCTGGGTCCTTTGGCTTTGCAGGCAAGTGTCTTAACCGCTAAAAGCCATCTATCCAACCCTCATTTTATTTTGTTTATTTTTTTGGTTTTCAAGGTAGGGTCTTGCCCTAGCTCATATTGATCTGGAGTTCACAATGTAGTCTCAGGCTGGCCTCAAACTCATAGCAATCTTCCTACTTCTGCCGCCTGAGTGCTGAGATTAAAGCAGTGTACCACCACTCCCGGCTTGCTCATTCATTTGTATTGCTGAGCACTATTCCATGATCTATATACTCTGCTGGTTGTTCATCCATCTCAGTTATTCCTAGATTTTATGTTTGGTTTCTGAGACCAGCTCTCACCCTGTAGCTCATTCTGGAATAGGGCTCACTAAATAGCCCAGGTTGGCCTCAAACTCATGATAATCCACTTGCTTCATCCTCCTGAGCGCTGGGGATTTTAGGCATGAACCAAAATGCCTGTGTATTCCCAGGTTTTGATAATAAAGAAAAAGTTACTATGAACAATTGTGTGCCTGGTTTTATATAGACACATTCTTTCATTTCTTACGGATTAATGCTTGATTGGAGGATGGTAATAATGGCTGGATCATGTAGTAGATACATGTTTAATCTTTTAAAAAACATTTTTATTTATTTATATGCAAGCAGAGAGGAGATAGAAAGAAGTGATACAGAGAATGGGCGTGCTAGGGCCTCCAGCCACTGCAAACAAATTCCACACCTACGAGCCACTTTGTGCAGCTGGCTTTTATGTGGATACTGGGGAATTGAACCTAGGTCGTTAGGCTTTGCAGGCAGGTGCCTTAGTGGCTGAGCTTCTCTCCAGCCCCTGTGTTTAACTTTTAAAGAAAGAGCCAAACTGCTTTTGTTTTTTTAAATTTTTATTGACAATTTCCATAATTATAGACAATAAACCATGATAATTCCCTTCCGCCTTACTTTCCCCTTCACAACTCCACTCTACCTCCTTTTATTAGTCTCTCTTTCATTTTGATGTCATCATCTTTTCCTCCAATTATGATGGTCTTGGGTAGGTAGTGTCAGGCACTGTGAGGTCATGGAGATCCAGGCCATTTTGTGTCTGGAGTAGCACCTTGTAAGGAGCCCTATCCTTCCTTTGGCTGCTACATTCTTTCTGCCACCTCTTCCACAATGGACCCTAAGCCAAGGAAGGTGTGATAGGGATGTCTCAGTGCTGAGCACTCCTGTCACTTATTCTCAGCATTATGGTGACTTTTGAGTCATCCCAGAGGTCACTGCCATCTGAAAAGAGAAGCTTCTCTAACCAAAAGTGAGAGTACACACACACACACACACACACACACACACACACACACACGGTGTTTTTGTTTTTTTGAGGTAGGGTCTCACTCTAGCTCAGGCTGACCTGGAATTCACTATGTATTCTGAGGGTGGCCTCAAACTCACAAGGAGTCTCCTACCTCTGCCTCCTGAGTGCTGGAATTAAAGGTGTGTGCTACCATGCCCAGCTAATATATGGGTATGACCATTAACAGAAGTGCTTACTGGGAAGTTTGGTGAACATAATATATGCAGTTATCCAGAAACCAGCAGGTGTTACATCTCTAGGGCTCATGACCTCTCCAGTTACAAGTATTCAGTATCCGGGATGTATTCCCTCCCATGGAGTGGGCTTCCATTCCAATTAGAGAGCAGGTGGTTTCCCCATATCAAGCATGCCACTATTGCACCTATTGGCTCATTTTTGGCTTGGCTGGCCAAACATAAGCCTTGCAGTATCGACTGTTGTGTATCTCCACCGATGACTTCTCTCTCTCCCATGGAGCAGCATGCAGTTATAGTTCCCCCACCCCCAGCTTTCTGTCAGTTGGTCTATAGGGAGGAGGTTTTCAGATTAGCTACAGCAAGATTTCTCAGTGACCTTGCAGCCCAAGCATGTGGAGTCTTTATCAATAGGGTCTTACCATCTATCCCTGGTGGGAAACCAAGATCCTTGGCAATGGCTTGTAATGTTTTTTTTTTTTTTTTTTTGAGGGAGGCATCGGGTACCTCGCTGGCCAACAACTCACTGGAAGGTATCCCATCCCTGGCACTGAAATTTTTCTACTAACAATTAATGGTTTCTGCATGCACCATTGTCCAAAAAAGCAGGTTACCACATGGCTTATTATTCCTTTTAGATTTTGATTAGCCTTCCTCCCTCCCTTCCTTTACTCACTCTTCTCCCCCGACCACACTGCTTTCAGCGTGCTTATATCATTTTGAGCTCCCGTCAGCACCACACAGGGGCTAGCTGCCCTGCCTCCTCAGTTGGCACACGGTCCCATCAGTCTTAGATGTTTGCCAAGCATTTAGGTTGGTCTCAGTTATGTGTTTTCCTGATAATTTATGGGTATTCTTTTTTTTTTAATGACACAAGTCCTCTTTATTTTATTTTATTTTGTTGTTGTTGTTGTTCATTTTGATTTATTTATTTGAGAGTGATAGAGAGAGAAAGAGGCAGATAGCAAGAGAGAGAGAATGGGTGCGCCAGGGCCTCCAGCCACTGCAAACGAACTCCAGACACATCTGGCTAATGTGGGTCCTGGAGAATTGAGCCTCGAACCGGGGTCCCTAGGCTTCATAGGCAAGCACTTAACCGCTAAGCCATCTCTCCAGCCCAATTTATGGGTATTCTTGCAGTTACTTTCTTATTGTTGGGACAAAGTTACTGACCAAAAAGCAGCAATCATAGAAGAATGTTTTATCTCAAGGGACGGCTCCATGAGGGCAGGAGAAAGATGGTAGAACAGAGGCTGGGCACCACCTCCTGGCAAACATCTGGTGGGCAACCACAGCAGGAGGGTGCACCAATCTAACACTGGCAAGCTAGAACTAATAAACCTCAAGGCTCACACCCAACAACACACCTCCTCCAGCAGGGCTCCATCTCCCAAAATGCCATCAGCTGGGAAAAAAGTCTCCAAAACACATGAGTTTATGGGGAAAGCTGAATGAAATACTGCAAGTATCCTGCTATGTTCTTATTTTTCATTCATATGTCTTTTTAAAAATAATGTTTGTGTTCAAATATTTTGCCTATAAAGACATTGTGCTATGTTCTTTTAAAAATATTTATTTATTTATTTAGAGAGAATGAGGCAGATGGGGGAGGGGAGCTAGAATGGGTATGCCAGGGCCTCTAGCTATTGCAAGTGAACTCCAGATGCATGTGCCACCTTGCGCATCTGGCTTACATGATTACTGGGGAATTGAACCTGGTTATTATTATTATTATTATTGTTATTTGTTTTTTTGAGGTATGGTCTCACTCTAGCCCAGACTGACCTGGAATTTACTATGGAGTCTCAGGGTGGCCTCAAACTCAAAGAAATCCTCCTACCTCTGCCTCCCGAGTGCTGGGATTAAAGCGATGCGCCACCACGCCCGGCAGAACCTGGGGTTTTTGACTTTGCTGGAAAATACCTTAACAGCTAAGCCAACTTTCCAGCCCCATTGTGCTATCTTCTCATAAAATTTTAAGAGTTGTATCATGTATCCAAATTCTTTATATTTTCATACAAATAATAAATTTGGGGGGACTTGAGAGATGCTCAGTGGTTAAGGAATTTGCCTGCAAAGCCCAAGGACCTGGATTTCAGTCCACAGTATCCATGAAAGCCAGATGCACAAGGTTACACATATGTCTGGAGTTCATTTGTAGCGATTGGAGGCTCTGATGTGCCCATTCCCTCTGTCTGTATGTCTTTTCTCTATTCTCTCTCTGCTTGCACATAAATAAATAAATAAACATTAAAACATTTTTATCAACTTAAGTGAAGATTTAGGCCCCAGAATTAGCTAACTTTTTCCATTACGGTCCAAATGGAAAATGTTTCAGGGTCAGTGGGCAACATGGTCTCTGTTCTGACCTCTGACCTCTATTGTGAAGGCAATCATAGGCAGTAGAAAGATGAAAGGCCATACATGTGTTTCAATAAGACTTTATGTATATGAATAGAAAGAGCAGTGTATTTGGCCAAGAAACTATGGCTTGCCACCTCTAGGTTTTGTTTTTACCCCCTAGCAGTAGAGAGGATTAACTGAATTTAGGCTTCTATTATAAAATACAAGTTAAAACTAATCAGTTAAGATTAACTAATTAAAAGTTCAGGAATTAGCATGATCTGGTGCCCAAGTCCACTTAAACCTCAGAACCGTAGGATATAGGTAGAGAGCTGCTGTATCATGTTTGATGTTTTCCAAGTTCCCCTTTTGGATCCAGGATGTGTTAGGATGTCCTGGCATGGGAGTCAGGCCTGCAGAGAAACTTGCTTTTCCTGGTTCCTGGTCCTCATTCCTGGTCCACATGCACACCGGTGGTGGGATTGTCTAGTGCGCGTGCCTGGGCTCCTCCGCTGTGCCAGCATCTCCAGGATTACATGAACTACCTGGGTTTCTATTTTTAAAGTATCTTCCGAGTGTTTTCGATGAAGCCAGATGAGGGGCCGGCACTGAGTGGTGAGTGGGGGCTTCTAGGAGGCTTATCTTAATGAAGAGATATGAATAATCTCTAATTACTACATTGATTTTATGTAAATAGGTGCTTCTAAAGGGTTCACAATATTTTAAAATGTTAATAAGTAGCTAAAATGCACTTTTCTAAGCCTTCTCTTCTAACTTGATTGCCACTACTAAGGTCCTTATCAAACTACTTTTCTGTGTGTGCTGCAAAAAAAAAAAAAAAAAAAAAAAAAAACAAGAAAGAAAAAGAAAAAATCAAACTTCTGAGCAGCCTCTACTGGATTTTTCAAAAGATGCCAATTATTGGATTCTAAATTAAAGAGTAAGAAGTATTGTGGAAATTCAAGTCCATTACCATTTATTCATAAGGACAAGTGACTCAATCAAAATAGTAGCTTTGATGGATTAAATGTGTTTAAACAAATAGTTAACTATAATACTAGGGATTAGTATTTTTGAAGAGTTTTATTTTTGGTAGAGCTTTAATTGATATTCTTTGGTAATCCTTGTTTTTTCCTTGGCAGTGGATGCCTCTATTTATTTTGGAAGTACTGTTTGAATATTTTGCATTTTAACAATAGTCCCAGCATACAACATATTCAATTCTGTTTGTAATGGCAAAGTGTACCAGGTGACATTAGGAAATGACGAGATAGTGGCTGGTAAATTGCCTTAGTACTAAGACAGGGAATCTGAACATAGCAGTCTAATTGTGATGTGTTGATATTCGACTCTGAACTCCTTTTATGTTGAAGACAGCTTTCCTTATTGGGGGGGAGGGTCAGCAGGAACCAATGTATGAAGATGTCTTAACAAAACCCAGGACACTGTACGCCAGTTTAAAAAAGCTAATTCAAAAATCCTCCTATCTATAATTTTCTTTGTCTGGGCAGGTAGAAAAGAATAGTTGAGGCTAGGTAATTTTTTTAAAAGTATTTTATTTATGTATTTATCTGAGGGTGGGGGGAAGAGAGCAAGAGAGAGAATGGGTATTCCTGGGCCTTCAGCCATTGCAAATGAACTCCAAATGCATGCACCACCTTGTGCATCTGGCTTTATGTGGGTACTGGGGAATCGAACCTGGGTACTTAGACTTTGTAGGCAAGTGCCTTAACCACTAAACACAAGGCTAGGTAATTTTAACAACAACAAGTTTCATTATTCCAGAGGCTGAGAAGTCCCTAGTCAAGGCTTTGGAAGGTTTGCTGTTGCTGAGGATCCAGGCTCTTCTCCCAAGTGTCTGGTTGCTGTACAGAGCTATGTCCTCCCATGACAGAGGGGGCAAAGGGCAGGAAGGGCATAGAAGATTCCATGGGCAGTTAAAGGTGATTGCTGGGCTGGAGAGCTGGCTTAGTAGTTAAGGCATTTGCCTGCAAAGCCAAAGGACCCTGGTTCGATTCCTTAGGACTCACATTAGCCAGATACACAAGGGGGCGCATGCATCTGGAATTTGTTTGCAGTGGCTGGAGGCCCTGGTGCGCCCATTCTCTCTCTTTTTCTGTCAAATAAATAAATAAGTAAAAATAAAATATTAAAAAAATAAAAAGCTGATTGCTTACAAAGTCTGTTGCCCTGGATTGGATTCCTTGGTACCCACATAAAGCCAGATGTACAATGTGGTATATGCATCTGGAGTTCATTTGCAATATCAGGGGCCCCTGGCATACCCATTCTCTTTCTCTTCTCTCTCTCCTTGCAAATAAATAAATAAATAAATAATTTAAAAATCAATAAGAACCCTCAGACTTCATGACTTCTTAAAGATCCCTCCCTGGTAATGAAGTTTTGCCACATGAACTTTGGGAGACCATAACAATTGTTAGAAAAAATTATCTAAATCTTTTGATTCTATACTGGGGCCTTGTCTCATGAGTTCACCCAAAGGTTAATTCTTTATCCAATGCACTTTTCATATTGTTGATTGGAGCTCAGATGCCATGAAGTTACATGTCTATATTGAGACTTTTGTTTATTAGAAATACAAAATAGGGGCCAGGGAGGTGGCTTAGTTGGTATAAACCTTGTCAGGCAATCATGAAGACCTGAGTTCAATCCCAGCACCTACCTACAAGGCAGCTATGGTGGGATGTGCTGTAATCCCGGTGCTTAGGTGGCAGAGACAGGTGGGTCCTTGGGGCAAGCTGGATAGCTGGACTAGCCAAACCAGCAAGCTCTGGTTCAGTAAGAAACCCTGTCTCCAAAAAAAGAAAAGAAAAGAGTTGAGAGCAATTGAGGAAATCACCTGACATGGGCCTCTGCTTTCCACATGCCCATACACACATGGACAGACACACATATGCATGCATGCACACTGCACACACACACACACACACACACACACACACACACACACACACACACATGTATACACACATGCAAAAAAATAAAAAGAGAGAGAGAGAGAGAAATACAAATGGTTTTTGACCAGTAGAAAAAACAACTTCAAGGCTAACACTTTTATTGCCCTATAGTCATTCATGAGTTTGTATTTTAATTCAGGTAACTTAATTTAATACTTTTGATTGATTGTTCATACAAACTTTTGTTCTCTGAATTCTCTTTTGGTTTCTCATGAGTGAATACTGTAAGTCAGTCAGTCTCTTCTCACACAGACACACGTTCTCTGTCTGCTTTCCTATTATCTATCTATAATCGATTCTATCTATTATCTATCATCTATCTATCTATCTATCTATCTATCTATCTACCTACCTATCTATCTACCTACCTATCTATCAATCATCTATCTGATACAAGGCCTTATCATGTAACCCAGATTGGCATCAAACTTGAGGTTTCCCTGCTTTTTCTTTCCTTATGCTAGGAATTTAGGTCTGTGTTCTGATACTTGGCTCTCATAACTTTTGATATTTTAACTGTGAAAAAGTTTTAGGTTTTATTTTTATTTTTATTTTTAAGATAGGGTCTCACTCTAGCCCTGGCTGACCTGGAACTCCCTATGTAGTCTCAGGGTGAACTTGAACTCATGACGATCCTCCTACCTCTACTTCCCAAGTGCTTGGATTAAAGGTGTGCACCGCCATACCCTGCTTAATTTTTTTCTAACAATTTTATTATTTATTCAAGAGGGAAAGTGGGGGGGGGGGAGAGAAAGGGTGTGCCAAGGCCTTCAGCGGCTGTAAGTGAACTTCAGACACATACCCCACCTTCTGTATCTCGTTTATGTGGGTACTGGGGAATCGAACCTGGGCCCTTAGTCCTTGTAGGCAAGGGCCTTAACCACTAAGCCATCTCTCCAGCCCAAAGTTTTAGTGTTTCAATGTTTTGGAAACTCACTTGTTAATTTCTTTTTGGTAGGGGGTCTTGCTCTAGTCCAGGTTGACCTGGAATGCCCTATGTAGTGTCAGGTTTGCCTCAAACTCACAGCAATCCTCCTGTGGGGGTTCCAGAGTAGGCAGATCTGGCTAAACAGGACGTGGTACTTAAGGGCGGCATCGTAGGATGATCTTACATTACACCCTTGCCACACCTAGCCCAGCTGGCCTTGCCTATCTCAGCTTGCTCTGCCCGCTTCAGTCGTGGGATTCAGCGTTTGCCCTGCCCCTGGCCAGATCTCTCTTGAGCGTGCACCCTGCCCAGGTGTGGCTGGATTCCTTCTCTGAGCCAGGCTGATTGGCTGGGACATCTGGGATAGGTGTCTAGATGTGCGCAGCATGAATTCTGAAGTATAGCTTTGCTGACTTTTGCAGAGATCTTGCTCTGGGACTGTTACAGCAATGCATCTGGGTCTTTGCTCTGGTAAGACTTCCCTCTTCCACCCCAGCAGCACTTTTTTCTTTCTCGTTTTGTTGTTTTTTCAAGGTAGGGTCTCACTTGAGCCCAGGCTGACCTGGAATTCACTATGTAATCTCAGGGTGGCCTTGAACTCACAGCAATCCTCCTACCTCTGCTTCCCAAGTGCTGAGATTAAAGGCGTGCGCCACCAGGCCCGGCTCCAGCAGCACTTTTTAGTAGTCTTTATTTTTAATCGTTTTTGAAAGCACGTGCCTTTTTAAAAATCCCTTTCATGTATTTTTTTCTTTTGTACATCTAAGATCCATGTTCGTGTACAGGGGCTTCTGGACCACGTGGTGCATTTTCCGCTTCCCTTCTTCCACGTTACCTTCCCCTACTCAGCCCTCAGCCATCTCCCTTCCCCACATCCCCGTGGTATCTGGATAAAATGCAGCGTTTAAAAATCATTTTCGGGCTGGAGAGATGGCTTAGCGGTTAAGCACTTGCCTGTGAAGCCTAAGGACCCTGGTTCAAGGCTCGATTCCCCAGGACCCACGTTAGCCAGATGCACAAGGGGGCGCATGCGTCTGGAGTTCGTTTGTAGTGGCTGGAGGCTCTGGCGCGCCCGTTCTCCCTCTCTCTCTATCTGCCTCTTTCTCTCTCTATCACTCTCAAATAAATAAATAAAAATAAACAAAAGAAATTAAAAAAAATCATTTTCTCTAGTCTGGAATTGCTAATTCTTTGGTTAATATGCAGATATGAAGTCAGGGCTTGGGATTCCAGGAAACACCCCAGAACCCTGTATTTATCTGTTACATTCTTACCTCTTCCTCCTCAATACTGGAATTAAAAGATGTGTGTGACCATACCTGACTAACTTGTTCATTTCTATTCATTTCTTATTCAGCAGTCAAAGCCAATCATAATGCTTTTATTTATAAGTGGTGTTTGGCTCCAAATTTATTATTTATTTTAAAAGCATCTTATTTGTGCTGGAGAGATAGCTTAGTGGTCAAGTCACTTGCCTGCAAAGCCTAAGGACCCAAGTTTGATCCTTCAGGTCCCACATAAACCAGCTGCCCAAGGTATCTCCTGCATCTGGAGTTCATTTGCAGTGGCTAGATGCCCTGACATGCCTATTCTTTTTCTCTTTCTCTCTCTCCCTTTCCAAACGAACTCCAGATGCATGCTTCCCTTGTGTATCTGGCTTATGTGGGTCCTGGAGAATTGAACCAGGATCCTTTGGCTTTGCAGGCAAGCACCTTAACCGCTAAGCCATCTCTCCAGCCCCTTATTACTTATTTTTGAGACAGGGTTTTCCTTTATACCATTGGCTGGCCTCCCAATTTGCAATCCACCTGCCTCAGCCTCCCTCATGCCAGGATGACAAGACACACAACTGCCAAGCTTGCTGCTGCTTTCTGGTTGCAGCGGCTTAACCATATGAGCTAAATGTTCAGTTCTTCATGCACAACAGTAGGTTTTCACAGTGGTCTTCCTCTAGGCCAAACGGTTCTATGAGAATAACATACTTTTCTTTGTGATCCCTATGAAGAAGGTTAGTGTCTGAACTGAGAAACTGAGGCCCAGAAATGCTCAAGGCCACCTAAGCAGTAAGTGACAGAGCCTGTGGGTGGAGAGTGAGCCGCTTGGAACCAGGCTCTCAACCATCCTAACATATGGCTCTAATTGAACCAACTCCCTACCAGAGTGCTCACACACCCTGGGCAGGAGAAGCGAGGGTGAAAATAGAGCTCTTTATTAGTGGAAATGTAATAAACTCTCTGGGGAAAGCTTTTTCAGAGATTTGGCAGTGAAACTGAAGTCACTGTAGCATTTTGAGGCCTCCTGTCTTTATATCGAAAGACTTGGACTTCTCGGGCAGAAGGGGCTCTCTGTCCTGGCTGGGGGAGAGTGTTCCAGGCATATCGGCAGCAGAGTTCCCGCAGGCAGGGCACACGAGGCCTCCAGAAAGCCCGAGAAGCAGAAGCAGCAGGATGCCAGGGCATCACGGAGAGGGTAGAGCAGGTGGCTAGAATATAGGCTTGCCCGGTGGAAAGCTCTGTTGACTCTGGAACTCCTGGGCCCGGGGAAGAACTGGGGGTGCCACCAGCCAAACCCTGCAGCCCGGACACCAGGAAAGCACCTCTCTTTCCCTCCTGTGAAGATGTCTGCACGGGAGCATAAGGAACAGAGAGGAAAACCTGGAATCCCGAAGAGCCAGATCAACAAACACTGAGTCAACGTATGACCAGAAGCGGGGATCTAACCCAGCCAGCCCCCTTGAAGTCACAGCGCAGACTCCGTCATCCTGTCGTCTCTCTCCAAGGTCCCAGTAACCTTGACGTCCAAAGGCTTGGCTTATTCTATCTGATTTTATCTTTCTTTTTTTCTTGGTTTTTCGAGGTAGGGTCTCACTCTAGCTCAGGCTGACCTGTAATTCACTATGGAGTCTCAGGGTGGCCTTGAACTCATGGCGATCCTCCTACCTCTGCCTCCCAAGTGCTGGGATTAAAGGTGTGTGCCACCATGGCCAGCTTGATTTTATCTTTATATATGTAGAATCATTTTTCTTTATTCTATTTTTTTCTTTGGATTCTCATAACCTTATTTGATTATTGTCTGAGATTGTCTGGAACTTGCTATGTAGTCCAGGCTGGTCTTGAACTTATGGTCCTCTTGCCTCAGGCTCAAGAATGGCTAGGATTGGGCTGGAGACATGGCTTACCAGTTAAGTGCTTGCCTGTGAAGCCTAAGGACCCTGGTTTGAGGCTTGATTCCCCAGGACCCACATTACCCAGATGCACAAGGGGGCGCACGCGTCTGGAGTTCGTTTGCAGTGGTTGGAGGCCCTGGTGCACCCACTCTCCTCTCTCTCTCTCTCTCTCTGTCACTCTCAAATAAATAAATAAAAATAAACAAAAAAGTTGAGCGGGCGTAGTGGCGCACGCCTTTAATCCCAGCACTTGGGAAGCAGAGGTAGGAGGATCGCTGTGAGTTCGAGGCCACCCTGAGACTACATAGTGAATTCCAGGTCAGCCTGGGCTAGAGTGAGACCCTACCTCAAAAAACCAAAAAAAAAAAAAAAAAAAAAAGGCTAGGATTACAGGTGTGAGCTGCCACACCCAACTTCCATAGTTTCTTTTCTATTTTCTTTCACAGTTCCCTTTCATAATTTTTACCCAGGCCATGTGGGTGGGTGACACCCCTTCATCCATATGGTGCAGTATTCCTTTGAGGAAAGATCCTAGCTCATTGTTGGTGAATAGCATGGGTATTTTTCAGGTGGTTGGAGTCTTACCTTTTGAGGATTCTTCAAAAAACAAAGCTGGGAGGACTGAGACCTTCACACTAGTGAAAGAATCTAGGAACACTTTCTTAGAACTATTTTTAAAAATATATTTTATTTATTTATTTATTTAGTTATGAGAGAGAAAGAATGGGTGTGCCAGGGCCTCCACCTATTGCAAACAAACTCCAGATGCATGTGCCACCATGTGCACCTGGCTTACGTGGGTCCTGGGGAATTGAACCGGGGTCCTTTGGCTTTGTAGGCAAATGCCTTAACTGCTAAGCCATCCCTCCAGCCCCTAGGAGCACTTTCTTACAGAAATGGCCTTAGAACTCACAGCTACTGATTCTGAGGAGTATCTGGAGAAGCGGATCGAGGAAGAACATAAATAGGGGCCTGAGGATTGGAAGGAGAGGAGCTGGCTGGAAAGTTGCCCTTGCTTTTACTCACTGGCTGGAGACCTTGGAAAGAACGGTCTGGAGCTTTGGAAACAATGTGTGAAACACTTAGGCACCACACTGGCACCCCATGAATGGAAGGTGTCCATACTGCTAGCCGCACAATGCATAGCTAGTCATTGCCTTTGTGATGTCTTTATGCTTAAGAAGAATGGACAACATAATGAGAGAGAGGACGAGACAGAGAGCGCAAGAGAGTGGAGGGCTGCTAGCATTTTCACCGTACACCTCACAGGCATTGCTTGACTTCATGAAGCCAGGTGAATTGTGAACAACATAAATGTATTTTTCACAGTTTTGAAGGCTGGAAGTCAGATAAAAGCCCCAGCAGGTTTGGTACCTGGTGACAACTTGCTACTATAGCTCCTCAGAGTGACAAGGGGACCCAGGAATTCAATTAGTGTCCTGCCTCCTGCCCTTCAGAAAAATGACTGGGGAGCTGAGGTGCAGCTCAAGGGTGGAGTGCCTTCCAGGCGTGCACAAGACCCTGGATTCCATTTCTAGCACAAAAATAAATAAATAATAGGATTAGGCTCGTGACCTAACCGAGTCCAATCAATCAATCAAAATGAATCTCAGGACTTCAACTGAAGACATGAATATTTCCTGTTCTAGAAACTAGTCTGAGAACGAAAAACAGTATACACAGCAGGAAGTGTCCAACAGACATAAATATCAGGCAAAAGGACCTTGAACTCATATCAAAACGCTCTAGAAGTGAGGGCAGAACTAATGTTGCCACTTTCTCCTGCTGGGTGCCAAAAGATGTGGTAGAGGTGACCCATCTCATGATAGGCAGTTGATCATCTTTTCTTGTTCTGCTGATGGTTCCTGCATCTCCCAGCATTCTCTGCCATCTGTAAGATAAAACAGATTCTCAAGCCAAAAGTGAGAGCAGCTTGCATTCAAGGGGATAAAGATAGTTATTTAAGAGACTTTTTGATGTGAGTACCCATTCTTAGCCAAAGAACAGTGGAGGTTCTCTCTGGAGTCTATTGGCTTCCTGTCCATGGGCATCTGACTTGGTTCCCAGTACCAGGTATGAGTTTTCTCCCAATGAGTGGGTCTCATGTCCAATCTGAGAATAGCTGGTTACCCACCTGGGTTGTGTGCCGCTATTGCACAGGTGTGTACTTCTTGCCCAGCCGGGTGATTTCATATCTTGCAGGCTTTCCTGTTTGTTTATACTGTTGGCAACTATTTTCCCTAGCAGCTCCCATGAGAGCTAGCCAGGAGGGAACTGACTTAGCTCTCAGTTCCAGCGTGCTCTCTTGATGGCCTATGGGTCTTGTGCATGCTGGGAAGGCACACTACCATTAAGCACCTCAGCTCCTGAGTCAATTTTCTATAAGGGCAGGAGGCAGACACTAATCGATTTCCTGTGTCCCTTTGTCTCCCTCAGGAGCTATGGTAGCATTGGTTTTCTCAAACGAAACAGCCCGGATGTAAGGGTGGGGAAGCCACCCACAGTAAACTACTTTATCACTGTAATGATGAATAGAGGTTAGAGAAACTGCTCTACATCACACACCTAGTCAAAAGTGGTTAAGAGAGTTGAACTAAGGTCCTCTTGATCCCAAGGTCATAAGGTTTGACTCCTCTTACTTGTCAGTAGGAGGTGTTCTTGACATCTTTAGCTAGTACATATAACCCAAGACAGAGTATTTTAAAATAATCCCAAATCACCACTTCTTATAATCCTGTAGAGAGCTGAGGGCAGCGGAGCAGTTACTATGGTCTGTGGGTGGCCACAGGGACTGGGACATGCACCACGGTCTTATTTCTCACATATCTGGGGTGGCCCCTGGGCTGCTATCCAGTTTATGACTGTTCCACGTGGGCTCACCAGTAGGGCAGATGGACCTCTTTCCATGTGGCAGAAGTCTTTGCCACTGTCATCCTTGACAGTTTACTTTAGTTCCATGGCCAAACCCAAAGTCAGTGTGGCAGGGATCAATGCAAGATTGCCAATATCAGCCAAAGGAAATGGAAAATAAAAAATAAATGCTTTTGCATCATCTCAAAATAAAAGGAGATGATCATGAAGAATGCTGAATTTGAAGCTAGGCATTTGGGAGGCAGAGGGAAGAGGATCGTTGTGAGTTCGAGGCCACACTGAGACTGCATAGTGAATTCCAGGTCAGCCTGGGCTAGAATGAGACCCTACCTCTGGGGAAAAAAAAAAAGAAAAGAAAGAAAAAGATTGCCAGTATCATGGGTAAGTTTCAGATGCCACTGAGTATAATCTGACATGCTTTTGTCCCTCCCCCCAGAGCCTTTAAGATTTATTTATTTATTTACTTATGAGATAGGGTCTTTTTTATGTAGCCCAGACAGGCTTGCAACTCCTTTAGTTCAAGTTGTCCTTGCATTCCTAATGTGTATGCCATCATGCCTGGCTCAGAAACCTTTTTTTTAAAATATTTTGTTTTATTTATTTATTTGAGAGAGAGAGAGAGAGAGAGAGAGAGAGAGAGAGAGAGAGAGAGAAAGAATGGGCATGCCAGGACCTTCAGCAGCTGCAAACAAACTTCAGATGTATGCTCCACCTTATGCATCTGGCTTACGTGGGTCCTGGGAAACTGAATCTGCATCCTTTGGCTTTGCAGGCAAGTGTCTTAACCACTGAGCCATCCCTCCAGCCCGCAGAAACCCCCTTTAAAAAAATTCCTTTCTTCCATGAGAGAAATCATCATCTATAAGTAGTCCAACTAAAGAGCCGATATTTCTTGTGAGGACGTAGCTGTGGGCCACCTCGGAGCCCGGAGGGGTGACTGCGTGGCCGTTGCCATGGTGGGATCTGCTGGCATTTCCGTTTCTACCTGCCACTCACTGTATAAATTGTTCCAGACACACACTTTGCAGGATTGGCCTTTATTTTTATGTGGTTTTTATTATATATATATTTAAACATAGGCTAGATGCTAAGCTGTTTGTCTTTTTTTTCCCTCCCTTAGGGTTTATTTTGAGAGCTTCATATGTTTAAAGCCATGGTAGGATGTCATATATTTTATTCTCCTTCCAGACACCCACAGCATATGTTTTCCTTTGGGCATTTTGTTGGTGGTTGGCAGGGGCAGGGGAGAGGAAATCAGGAGGAAGGGGTTTGTTACCCACCTCAGTGGTCCCGTCGAAAGCTCTGAGCTGGCCAGCTAGTAATTGTCTAAGCTCTGCTTTGCAAAGCACCTGGGTGATCCATTGTCTTTGTTGTGGGCAATCTTTCCAACCTTTTGGTAAATACAGCTGCTTTAAAAATCGTTATCTTTTTCCTATAAAGCATACCTTGCCCGTTCTTTTTATCCTTTCCCCTTTTATTGTAAAATTAATTTAAACACATTCAAGTTTTTAAAACTCCAAGGTTCAGAGTTGTCAAAGCCAACATTCTTTTTCCTTTTTTGGTTTTTCAGGGTAGGGTCTTGCTCTAGCCCAGGCTGACCTGGAATTCACTATTTGTAGTCTCAGGATGGCCTTAAACTCATGGCAATCCTCCTACTTCTTCTGCCTCCCAAGTGCCCGGCTTCAAATCCAACATTCTTAATGATCATCTATTTTTATTTTGAGGTGGTGCAAAAGCATTTATTTTTATTTTCCGTTTCCTTTGGCACAACTGTTGTCTCAGTTCAGTTCCACATATGGATGCTGTTTTAAGCTTCGTGTTTTTATTATCTTTCTCCTCCTAGTTCCAATATCAGTCTGGGCTATGCTCCGAGACTTTTCTAGCTTGGCTTTGTAGAAGGAAGAACTTTATTCCATTGATGTATCTGTCCATCCCACTTGAGCTATTTTTTTTTTTCCTTCTAATTCTCATTTCCTGGCTCATAAACAAGACAAAATTTCAGAGTGTGGCATTCTTAGTACTTCTTAGTGCTAGATGTTTTGAAATCCAATGATAACTTCCTCCAGACAATTTATAGTGGATCACATTTCTGTTCTCATCTAGAAAATAAGAGCTGGGTCATCAAGTTCCCTTCTTGAGATATGGGAGCTTTGAGGATGCCATGGCTTTTTTTTTATATATATAACTTTTGGCACCTCTGGGTCTGCAGACTGGGTTTTCCAATGTTAAAGACTCAGTGTACCACAACCTTAAGCTACCACCACTCTCTGTGAGGGTGCTTGTTTTAGGCTCAGGTAGGCTGAGGGAGAGATCTTGAAGGGAGAGGTCTATAGAGCTGGGACATTACTCAGGGGCCTCGGTAAGCTGTGGGTGTTGTAACCTCATGGAAACAGGACACGGAACCTCTCAGGGCAGAAAGGAATTTGAGCTCTTGGGTATATCTGCATTTGTCGATGGGGCCTTTCCAGCTAAGTAAGATTCTTACCTGGTTTACAGCATTTTCCATAAATGATGGCCAACTTTGCTGGGATTTAACCACCCACTTTGATTGCCCAGCCCAGTGCTTTACAGCAGGGTTGGTAAAGCTGCCATGTTGGCCTGTCCTTATTAGATAATGTGGGAGGTCCTGGCAAGACTCCTTCTTTTGGAAAATCCTTAAGATCTGTGATGTATGTGGATATCAAAGGAGGTTATGTAGTGTGGGGCTTAAAAGGAACCTACATAGAGGCAGGGGTAGCAATGATTTGAGGTTGAGAATTTGGCCCTGAAGTCTGAGACAATACCTACTGAGCAACAAAATTATTGCTTTACAACATAAGGTGTTCAGGTTTACATGGCAACATAAGGTGTTCAGTATTCAGGTTTATATGGTAACATAAGGTGTTTAGGTTGACATGGTAACATAAGGTGTTTGGGTGTACTGACATAGCTTTTTCTGAGGAGGGTCGAAGCCAAGAAATCTCATGGCTGGATTTTTCTTGGTCCTGGGACAGCTGCCCTTTGATGGCTTGTGGTCCCATCCTACAGTGGGCAGTTGTGGTACCAGCCATCTACATTGCAGGAGGGAAGCCACGAGACTGAAATCTGGCCAGTAGAAGGTGAACAAAAGTGGTAAGACCTCTCAGGACTGACCCTTGACCCCTCTCCCACGTGTCTGTGTTTAGGGTATAGGAGCCAGGTATGGAATATGGTGAGCTCTGCTCACAAATGGCTGTGTGAACGAAGCTCCCTCCTTACTCACCCCACTCCCGTCACAGCCATCGATGTGAGCAAGAGAAACAACTAAGTTTTGTCACATCCCTGTGGTAGTTTGAATGAATGTTCCCCGAGTTTTATTCAAGCTGTAACTTGGATATCCAGCTATCTGGCATGAGGAGGTGTCACTGGGCAGGCCCTGGGGTTCAGCCCTAAGGTGCTTGTTACTGGGGGCAGATCTGAATTCCAGCCTCAGGTAGGCAGAGTGCCCGAGTTCTGCCTGGGTTCCTGGGGTGTGCTTGCGTGTGCTGGTGGTGGTTGTTCTTCTCTCTGCTTGGACCTGTGAAAGGGAGCCAGCTGCTTCTGTCATTGTAGAACTTCCCCTGCATCTGTAAGCTTCAAATAAGTTCCATCCCTCCCATAAACTGCCTGGTGTGGAAGTTCATCCCAGCAACCTGAAGCTGTCTACTATAATCCCTGGGTGAGAACTAGGAGTGTATTTGTTATGATGGATAACATTGGCTTGGTCATTACCAGTAGATAATAAATACATAGAAGCTGGCCATCATCTCTGCTTAGAACACATTCCCATGGGGAGCTGTCAGGAGACAGAGACAAACCATACCTGCCGAGATCTTTCCTTGGTCTATGTTGGTCTTCCTCTTTCACACATACGGACACTTGTGAGTATAGATGATGACTATCCTTGAGTTTCATATCTTCTTTCCCTGAGCCAAGGTCTGGTTCTTTCTTACCTGGACCTAATGCAAAATTCCTATCTGGGGCTGGAGAGATGCTTCAGTGGTTAAGGCACTTGCCTGCAAAGCCTAAAGACCCAGGTGTGATTTCCCCAGTGCCCACATAAAGCCAGATGCACAAGGTGGCACATGCAGCTGGAGATTGTTTGCAGTAGCTGGAGGTCCTGATGCATCCATTCTCTCTCTCTCTGTCTTCTCTCTCTCTGTTTGCAAACAAATAATTAAAAAAAATCCCAACAACTGTCTACTGTTCTTTATGTAAGTAAATGGAAGATAGTTATTATGTCCTTAGATCCAGCTTGTTTTGGAATGGGGCTGAGACATTAAAGATCATTGTTTTTTCTTCCCAAATATTTTATAAACTAAGTAGAGAAGCAAGAGTTTCATGTGGGCATCCCATAGAACATAGTGATCCCACATGTAAGCAGACTCTCCAGGAGCTCAGCAAAAGGGAGATTGGTGTGGCCTGGTTAGGTGGGAGAAGCCGTAGAAGGCTGAAGGTTTTCCTTGGCCTTGCAGGAAGTGTGAGCGTCAGAGGACAGTAAGACAGGGTCCAATGGACAGCTTAATGTGCCCTGCTTAGCTCAAAAGAACTGTTCCTTCCTCTTTGGAGCAGGAGAATGAGGCTGAGGATATCAGGTGCCTGGAGCATGTCAAAAGGTGGAGACGGGGCTGGAGAAATGGCTTACTGGTTAAGGTGCTTGCCTACAAAGCCAAAGGACCCAGGTTTGATTTCCCAGGACTGACATAAGCCAGATGCACAAAATGGTGCATTCTTCTGGAGTTTGTTTCCAGTGGCTGAAGGCCGTGATGCGCCCATTGTCTGTTTCTCTCTCTCAAATAAGTAAAATAAATGAGAACAATTAAAAAAAAAAGGTGGGGACAGTGAGTGAGAGTGACACTCGGGGCGGGGGGGGGGGTCAGGAGGAACCAAGGCCTGTGAGTTTGCTCTCCTTGTGCCCGGCCTCTGGAGGGGAGGGCATTTTTTTGGCACAGACAGATATTTTTGAGTCTACGATGTGTGGAGGCTAACTCATCCTGGCTTTTTGAGAGTGAACTGATCACTCTTGGAATTGTGTGATCCTGCTATTAAATGCACTTGTGATTATAAATTCAACTCTCTAAGCCTCATGTGAACTTACCATTCTCTATGGTTTGGATAAATGGCTCCCAAAGACCCATGTGTTAAAGTTGGTCCCCAGGGTTGTACGATTAAGAAGAAGTGGAAGTTTTAAATGTTGGGACACAGTGGTCAGTCCTTAGTCTTTCCTGTGGGGCGTGCTCTCAAGTGTGCTATGGCCCCTCTTTTTTTCTCTCTTCTTAGTGGGTTTTGTCCACCAGGTGAGTGGATTTATTCCACCATGTGTTCCTGCCACGATACGTTTTCTCACAAAACATTCAACGAGGCCAACTGTTCACAGACTGGCAACTTCAAAACTGTGAGGCAAATTAAGCCTTTTCTCTTTTTATTTATTTATTAAAGAGAGAGAGAGAGAGAGAGAGAGAGAGAGAGAGAGAGAGAGAGAATATGAGTGCATCAGGGCCTCTAGCCACTGCAAATGAACTCCAGATGAACCATCTTGTGCATCTGCCTTTACATGGATACTGGGGAATCAAACCTGGGTCCTTTGGGTTTGTAGGTAAGCGCCTCAACAGCTAAGCCAACTCTGCAGCCCTAAACCTCTTCTCTTTATAAGTTAATTATCTCAGGTATTGTGTGATAAAGATATAAAGTTGATGAATATTTATTAGATAACTTACATTAAAACAAAGGTAATAAATATCCAAAAAGCATTATTGTTCTCATTCATTCATTCCTTTAGTTACATGTAGGTTTTTATGCACCCAGGTCTTAAATTTGCTATATGTCCCAGGCTGGTCTCCAACTCATCCTTGTCTTGCTTCAGCCTCACAAGTATTGGAATGACAGATTATATGTCTAGATGCCTATTTACTATGCTCTAGACATGATTTAGACTATTTTAGCTGTGTGGGTATCTTGGACTTGAACTGTACACCCATGTTCGTATGTTGATGTTCTAATCCTCGACATCTCAGAATGGCCTCTGTGGGAAAGAGGGCTGGTGCAGGTACAGTTAGTGAAGATAGACATCGGGTGGGCTCCTCATCCAGTGCCCCTCCAATACTGATGCCCTTCTAAATAGGGGCACTTTGGGCAGCAAAGGAAGCCCACCAAATGAAGATGAAGAAAGCAGAGGCTGCGAAGGTCCAGCAGGCCAAGAGCCCCTAACATCCCAGCCTTGCACCGGAAGCCAGGCCCCTTGGTGAGTGGTGCCTGCGATTGCAGCCTCAGGAAATGCTCAGAAGAAATGCCATGCTGGAGAACTATGCACACTGGTTGGTGTTCATCTCCCCCCTCACTTTTTTTCTTTTTTGGGTTTTTCCTTTTTTTAGGTAGGGTCTCACTCTAGCCCAGGCTGATCTGGAATTCACTATTTAGTCTCAGGGTGGCCTCAACTCACGATGATCCTCCTACTTCTGTGTCCCAAGTGCTGGGATTAAAGGCATGTGCCACCACGCCCGGCTTCACTCCTCACTTCTTGTCTACCTCGCTGATAGCTTGGACTGGCCTCAGCAGCTGATCTCTAGAGAAACACTACGTACCAGGGCTTGATTTATTGTTCTGTTCACTGTCTAGACAAAGGGTTGGCAAACTCTAGCTTGTGAGCGGAATCTGGGCTCCCACCTGCTTTCATAAATGTTTTATTGGTACCTAGCTATGACAGTCTTTCGTTTAATTGACGGCTATGGCTGATTCCCCATCACAGTGGCAAAGCCGAGAGCGAGGCTCACCCAGCTAATGGGACCCACTCTCCGGCTTCACAGAGGCAGAGCTGCATCTTGATCTAGGCCTCAGAAGACGAGGGAACAGCCAGCACGGTGAAGGACAGATACAGGATGGCAGAAACTCTTTGTGTTAAATTAATATCTACAATCTAGAAAGAACTCCAAAACTTAAACACCAAGAAGTAAAAATCATCCAGTAATAAACAGGCAAATGAGTTGAACAGATAGTTCTCAAAAAAAAAAAATAAAAAAGAGAGGAAAGAAATACAAAAGGCCAATAAATAAGTACTTGAACAAAGTGGTGAACATCCTAAGCCATCAGGGAGATGCGGATTAAAGCAGCGTTGTGACGCTGGCTTACCCTGGTCAGAATGGCTAACACCAAGGAATGGCAAACTCTGGTGAGGGTGTGGGGAAAGAACAATGGTTATATACTGCTGGTGAGAATATGAACTTGTATAGCCACAGTGGAAATCAAAAAACTAAAAATAGCCCTGTGGCATGATCCAGCTATATCACTCCTGGGTATATATCCACAGGGCTCTAAGTCAGCCCACGACGGGGGTACTTGCGTATCTGTGACTGTTACTGCCCTGCTCATAGCAGTCAAGATATGGATCCAGCTTAGGTGTCCATTAACAGACAAGTGGACAGAGAAAACTTGGTACATGTGCACAATGGAACTTGATTCTGCCATGAAAAGGAAACAGATGGAACTGGAGATCCATGTGTTAAGCAAAGTAAGCCAGACTTGATCAGATATTGCAGGGTTTCTCTCATATGCAGAATCTATGTCTGTGTGTGTGTCTGTCTACCATCTATCTATCTGTCTGTCTGTCATGAAAATAGAAGGGCCTCTACAAAGGAGGAGGAGAGGGGAACAAGAGAGAGTAATGAAGAGCCAGAAAGACAAAATGTTGCATATTTTCTATCATATTCTGAGCCTAAATTTAACTACATATATGTACATACACACATACATATAGATGTGACATGAAATCAAAAGGGGAGATGATTTGGGGAGAGGAAGAGGACACCAAATGACTTGAGGGTGTGAATAACAGCAAGGTACAATGTACGTACATAAGAAAATGTTGCGATAAAATCAATTTTTTGGTATGTTAACTTTTTTTTTTTTGAAGTAGGGTCTCACTCTGGCCCAGGCTGACCTGGAATCCACCGTGTAGTCTCAGGGTGGCCTTGAACTCACGGTGATCCTCCTCCTTCTGCCACCCAAGTGCTGGTATTAAAAGTGTGCGCCATGACACCCGGCTTTGTATGTTAACTTTTTTCTTAAAAATTTTTTTTGGTTTATTTTTTTATTTATTTATTTGAGAGCAACAGACAGAGAACGAGGCAGAGATAGATAGAGAGAGAGAGAGAGAGAGAGAGAATGGGCGCGCCAGGGCTACCAGCCTCTGCAAACGAACTCCAGATGAGTGCGCCCCCGTGTGCATCTGGCTAACGTGGGACCTGGGGAACCGAGCCTCGAACCGGGGTCCTTAGGCGTCACAGGCAAGCGCTTAACCGCTAAGCCATCTCTCCAGCCCATATGTTAACTTTTTAAAAAAGAAAAAAAAGGACATTAAAGAGAGAGAGAGATAATGTTGAAGCATGGATGAAGTATTAGCGTGAGCCTGGAAGTAGCCGTTATCTTGGGACAAGCACCAAGGAGGAAATAATCCAGTCTTTGAAGACTGCTCTTTAATTCTGCAGAGAAGTTGCTCTTGTCATTGGCAGTAAAGTGACACAGATCTTTGCTGTGGTGTTTCCCTTGTGTTTGCATAAATGTGCAGGTCAGGGCTGGGGTTCATTGGTAGAACACTTGTTTAGCCTGTGTGGGGCCCTAGGTTCTATCCTTACTACTACTACAAAAAAAAAAAAAAAACCACAATAAACAAATGAAAATATCAATCAACAGCCATGTCAAAACTACCCTTGCTCATCAAGTGCCACCATAGGTTGGGGACAGATGGAGTCTGTCAAAAATGAATGCAGGCATCTAGGACAGTTGTCTACGTGGAATTTCCAGATTGTACATATTGTATATTAGTAGAGTATATAATTAACCTGTGTAGCTAAACATATGCTCACATCTTCTCCCTCACAGAGCCAATTGTTAAACACGTATAAATAGAGGGACCCAGCTGATGGACCTGCTGCAATTTGCCCTTGACCTTGGCTTGTTTTCACCACTGTGCAGGTTTGGCTGGTTTAAGGAAGCATTGTTGGTAGGAGCAAGTTTAATGAAAAGTCCAGGGGTACTGGGGGGCTGGACTTGGGTAAAGCCTGCTCTGGGTGAGGGGGCAGTGAGTGGGTGGAGGTGGCCTGTTCCCAGTGGTTTGAATGCAGATCCAGCGTTTGGACTTGTTCTCACCAGTCTCAGAAGCCCTTCAGCAAGGGGGCCTTGGGGCGAGAGCTCTGAGTGAAGAAGATGGATTTGGTAATGACGCGAGGGACAGATTGGCCAGGAACACCCAGCTCGGGCTGCTGCAGTCTGTGCACTAGAAAACAAGCTTCTGAAGGCAGCAGCTCTGTGCCCAGTCTGCTGCCTGGCATTTGTAAGGAAGTCTTGCAAAATATAAAGGCATGGGATCCCCACTTGATCAGGGGGCTCTCCAAATCCAAGAGCCCATAAAACAAAGACAGAGAAGATCTTCCTGACATCCCTTTGTCTCTTTCTAGACACTTCTATCTTTTTTTTTTGTTGTTGTTGTTTGTTTTATTTTTTCGAGGTAGGGTCTCACTCTAGCCCAGGCTGACCTGGAATTCACTATGTAGTCTCAGGGTGGCCTCGAACTCACGGCGATCCTCCTACCTCTGCCTCCGAGTGCTGGGATTAGAGGTGTGTGCCACCATGCCCGGCAATCTATTTTCTTTTAATACTGTAGTATAATACTTATTTTTTAAAATTCCATTTTTATTTATTTATTTGTTTGCAAAAGAGAGAGACAGAGAGGAAGAGAAAGAGAATGGGCACGCTAGGGCCTCGAGCCACTACAAACAAACTCCAGATGCGTGTGTGCTATTTTGTGCATCTGGCTTTACGTGGGTACTGAGGCATCAAACCAGGTCTCTAGGCTGCTGAGCTATCTCTCTAGCCCCTAGATGCTTCTTTGAAATGAAGACAGTGTTTGGTCACCTTTTCTCCACCAAAGGCAGAGGCAGGCGGAGGGTCTCACCTTGAACCTGAAACCCAAGGTGCTTTTGAGTATGTCCACAAGCTTATGGCTCCGATGGGGGAGGAGTGGCTGTGTTGGAGTGGAGCCTCACCAGTCCCTGGGCTCAGTCTTAGCTAAGCATTGAGACCATCACTGCCTGGCCTCTCCTGGACTGGGAGAGCAGATGCCAGGGCGTTTCCCCACTGAGCGCAGCAAAAGCCCACCAGCTGCAGGACCTTGCTGGCCCTCCACCACCCAACAAAGCAGCCAGTTCAGTTAGCGTCTTTGTAGGCCCCTGGGAGCTCTCCCCGCAGCTGCTGCGTCCTCCCAAACCATGTCCGATTTTAGGTGGGAAGATTTATGGAAGTCTGATGCAGCCCCAGAAAGGTCTGCAGGATGGGGTGCCATCCTTGCTGCCCAGATAGTGGGGTGAAACAGCTCTGTCTCCATGGTCCCTCGTTACTAATTGCTATGGACCCAGGTTTTTCTGGAGGCCTTTTGCAACGGACCCTAAGTCCTAGTTTGTAGCCTAGTGGCCTCTGGTTGGATAGCAGCCTACTGATGCCTTCCCACCCCACCCAGGATGGCCCGGGCTGGACTTCCCCTTTCTTCACTTTGCGTTAGACTTCATGCATCAAGTAGGAAAGCTCAGGACTTTGAAATCAGCCAGCCAGACTTCACTTCTGTGCTTTGCTATAAGACAGCTGTTCATTCTTAGGCCAATTAGCTTCTCTGGGCTGGACAAGATGGTGGACGGGAGTAATGCCAGTGTTTGGAGGCCGAAGTAGAAGGAGCAGGAAGTCGAAGGTCATCATCCTTGGCTGTGCAGCAAGTTTGAGGCCAGCCTGGGCTTCCTGAGTCTGTTTCAAAGATCAAGACAAACAAATAAACAAACATATCTACATTAATTTCTCTGAACAACACTTCTTATTTTCTTTGGTTTTTATACGCAGGGTCTCACTCTAGCCCAGACTGACCTGGAATTCACTATGTAGTCACAGGCTGGCCTCGAGCTCACAGCGATCCTCCTACCCCTGCCTCCCGAGTGCTGGGATTAAAGGCATGCGCCACCATGCCTGGCTAACAAGTTTTTTTTTTTTTTAAAGATATTTATTCTTATTTATTTATTACAGAGAGAGGGAGAGAGAGACAATGGGTGCACCAGAGCTTCCAGCCCCTGAAAATGAACTCCAGACATGTGCATCTGACTTAGGTGGGTTCTGGGGAATTGAACCTGGGTCCATAGGCTTCACAGGCAAGTGCTTTATCTGCTAAGCCTACTCTCCAGCCCAACATAGTATTTTTGTTACATCTGTTGCTATGGTTTAGATAGTAAATGCCCCCCCCCCACCCCACAACCCGTATGTTAAAGGCTTGGTCCTCAGCTTGTGGTCATATTGGAAGACAATGGAGCCTTTAGGAAGCAGTGCTTAGTGGAAGGAAGTTCTACCAAGGGTGTGTCCCCAAAGCGGATATTGGGGTACTACAACCTCAAAAGCATTGGACAGCAACAACAACACCCATTCCTTCTTTTAAGTCAATTCAGCATTTTGTTACAGTGATGGAAATCTACCACATCTGTATTAGGGAGCTCAGAGTACCTATGTCAGGTGATCCTGTGGAAAGGGAGAGAACAGGTAGAGCAGCTGTTAGACATGCTGGCTGACATCACAGAATCAGGTCATCTCCATGAGGTAGCGTGAAGTCACTCCCAGGGTGCTGCTCAAATGCACTTTCTGATTCCATCACAGGTGCTGAGTGCTATACGGTTAACAGGCCCCCTAGTCGATGTTACTGATGTTAGGCCCTAACCACACTTTGCCCAGGGAGACATGACATTGACATTGGCTCCCTTCCTTGTACCTGCAGCCTTCAATCCCTGCTTCTCCCAGAGGGAGGCTCTGACCTCAGTCCGGAGTCCCATGGTCCTCTTCCTTCATCTCTATCCAGCCTTGTGAGGAGATGACTTTCAGATCCCCCAGGGAACAAGTGTCAGAAGAGAAAGAAAACATAAAATGTGGGCGTGCATGGCAGGGAATTTAAAATGAGCTGGCCCTGTACTATGAAGTTTTGGTTTGCCATCAGAGGATCTTCAAAAGTCATCAGTGTTCTCATGGCAAGTTAGAACCTCTTGGTGGCTTCTGCAAACAGAGCTGCTCTTCTGTGTGTCGTTGGCCTCTGGCTGAGACTTCGTGGTGGAGATTCCCCTCGGAGGAGCTTCCTCCCTTTGTCTATCCTAATGTTCAGGTGTCTTCCTCTGACCACACGCAGGCCGCATTCACTTAGGGTCTATTTTTCTCTTCTAGTCTTTTCTACACATGAAAAATCTCAGACTGTCCTTGAGGGCAGAAGTCATGTTCAACACTATGAATGGCTGTCCCTGGGTACTGGTGGGGGAACTATTTCTAACTTCTCACCCACATCATAGACATCAAAATCTATGGTCCCTTCCAGAAGACGCTAAAGAGGGGCTGGAGTGATGGCTTAATGGTTAAGATGCTTGCCTGTGAAGCCCAAGGGCCTAGGTTCAACTGAGAATTTAGCGTGCTTTTGGACCTTATCAGTCTGATGAAGCCAGAGTCATTTAGACCTAGGGTTGACTTTCATGTCTCATCTTCCTCTCATCTCAGCTACTGGAAACTCTTGCATCCCTTTATAGTGATGGGCAGGCTCACCATCTACTATATCACATAGATTCTGGGAACAAACATCACCAGGCCATTTCAAGACCAAAGCCACATGGTTCAATATCTGTAAATAAAAGATTTTTTTCCTCTCTAGTGACTAAGACTAGGCAAGCAAGCTGGGATGCCAAGCACTTGTTTTAATGTTCTGTAAGCACTGTGTGGACTATTCGTGTTTCCTTTGCTTTAGGAGTGATTCTTTCCCGTGTCGAATTCTGGAAGCGCACTCGGGCGCTGTGTTGGAAGGCCAGCCTGCCCTGATCTGGAGGTTGTTATCTTACCCGGCAGTGGTGGGAGAGCCAGAGCAGTCTGTTGCTGTAATAATGTGTGGCTTTGGCACAGTAGTTTAAAAAAAAATCAGGGGCTGGAGAAATGGCCCAGCAGTTAAGGTGTTTGCCTGCGAAGCCTAAGGACCACGGTTCGATTCCCCAGGACTCACGTAAGCCAGATGCACAAGGGGGCGCATGCGTCTGGAGCTCGTTTGCAGTGGCTGGAGGCCCTGGTGTATCCATTCTCTCTTTCTCTCTGCCTCTTCCTCTGTCTCTCTCTCTCAAATAAATAATTAAAATATTTTTTTAAAAATCAGGGTGCTCGAGAGATAGCTCAGTGGGTAAGAGCACTGGCAGTACATGCATGAGGACACCAGGTGGGCATGGGCACGCCCCTTAGTAACCCCAGAGCTAAGGGGCGGAGACAGAGGGCGGCTGGGGCTCACTGGCGGTAATCTATCTGCAAAGCAGCGAGCTCCAGGTTCAGTGAGAACCCTGTCCCAAGCAAGTACAATGGAAGAGTGACAGAAAAAGGTACCCAACACCCTCTTTTGGTTTCTACATGCATGCCTCCAGGTTACACACGTGTACACACATGCATATATGGGCCGCATGCGCGCACACACACACACACACACACACTTTCACAGTTATCAATACCTGGAAGAAGTAGTATAGGGATGAAGATCTGACTTGGGTCTTAGACCAGAAACACAAGAATGTCTTTAATTCCTTCCTCTCCAGCCCCCAGCCAGCTAGCACCCCAAATCCTCATCAAGGCTGGCTTTCACTTGGATTTAAATGACAAAGCCCTAGCTACTGTTGCAGGGCTGTAGCTCATAGAGCAGAGGGTGCAGCGGCTGGAACGTCATGGGGCTACCCTGTGCTGTGACCCCTGCTGAGCCAAGTCCCCAGGGAGAAGCTTCTCTATCCAAAGGCGGGAGCGCTCAGCCGGAATGCGGCATGTCACGCTGGCGTTTTCTTGTCTTGTTAGTGACTCGGGTGGGGTGGGCGCTTAGCTGGAGGTCTGGGGCTGCTGCGGCTCGCTGCGGCCTCCTCTTCCTCTATCCCTTAGACTTCGCCTTGCTGCGTATCTGTTACTTTCCACTGCTGTGAACAAAGATCAACTAAAAGCAGCTATGGAGGAAAAAGGGTTTAACTCGGCTTATGGTTTTGATAAGAAGTTTTAGAGTGGCAGGGAAGGCATGGCTGGATTGGTTACATGTCCCGCATCTCACAGAGTCAGGAAGCAGAGAGAGAGAGAGCGAGAAAGAGAGAGACGGAGAGGGAGACAAAGAGGGGCACAGAGAAGGAGGGAGGGAGAGTAGCCCGTGGAGCCAGGCTATAACTCCTCAAGGCCTGCCCTCAGTCATACACTTCCTCCAGCAAGGATCTCCCTTCTATTTTATTTTTATGTATTTGACAGAGAAAGAGGGAGAGGGAGAGGGAGAGAGAGAGAGAGAGAGAGAGAGAGAGAGAGAGAGAGGGAGAGGGAGAGAGAGAGAGAATGAATGGGCATGCCAGGCCTCCAGCCACTGCAAATGAACTCCAGACATGTGCATCCCCTTATGCATCTGGCTAACATGGGTCCTGGGGAATTGAACGTAGGTCCTTTGGCTTTGCAGGCAAATGCCTTAACAGATAAGCCATCCCTCCAGCCCAAGGATGTACCTTTTAAAGGTTCCACAACCTTCCTGAACAGTGCCGCCAGCTTAGGGTTTTATATTTAAACATCTGAAACAAGTTGGGGTGGGGGGCATTTTTACATCCCAACCACCACAGTGAGTTTGGGCAGCAGTAGTCATTGCTGGTCCCTTGCTTACCTGGGACATTTCTGCAATAGAATTGGGATCCCTCCCCTCCCCCAGTGCCTCTCAGATTCATATTGTATTGTATTGCATTGCGCTGTATTGTATTATTTTATATTTTGTTACAGGCTGGTTTCAAACTCACTATGTAGCAGGCTGATCTTGAACTTGCAACATTCCTCTTGCCTTGCTGAGATTACAGGCATGGCTCAAATCTGCATTTTAAACAAATTCTGGTCTTCCTTTCTGGCCCATGCAGGAATATTAATTACAGATGAGGAGGGAGCACCAATACATGAGATTAAGTATGTTTTTTTCTGTGTTAATTAGCATATCCCCATGTAGACAGGAAAAGGATTTTTTTTTTACCCCTCTGAATCTGCTAATTCTTGCAGAGCTGCCGATTTTATTAAGCTTACAGGTATCTGAGTTTTATAAGGAACAGAAAGATAAGAGGCATTTTCCAGCAGTACCAGAGGCAGCTAGGCCCCCCTGGGCCTCATGGCCACCTCAGAATTCATGCTTCTTCCAGGAGGCATCTGACTGGTTCTCATCTCCAGTGCTGGAGTTCCGTAATGCCAGGTGATGAGATTCTTGGTATTTCATCCACTTTCAGGCGCAGTGACACCTACTGTGTGTTTCCTGCCCTGTACCGAGAGCACGGTGACAGACCAAGCTTAGTGAGCCGTAGTGAACTCGGAAGAGCAGGTTCCTGTGTCCTTTTGCAACACGGCTGCTTCAAATTTCGCCAAGGTTGTGGGCACAGAGGAGGTCAAAGGCACTGTGACAGCTCAAAGTTCTCCAGCGTCCCTCCTGTCGCAGGGCCTCTGTCTGGCCCTTCTGAGTCCCCAGAGTCTTTCTTGCGTGTGTGCTTTGGCTTGCCCTTTGGTCCTGCGGTTTGCTTGGTGATCCACGCCTGGCCTTTGTCCCCTGGCGTGACCCTGAGTTTCCCCCTGAGGCTTTCTTGATGCTTCCCAAGCCTGTGTGTGGGGGGGTCTCAGTCCTCATCAGCACCCTTAAAGTGCACCCCCCTTGGGCCAGAGCGTGACAGGAAACAGAGCTCACCTTTGTGTGGGTCACATTTTATTAGTGGGACACATGGCAGTGTGTCTAGCCTCTGTGTCTACAGTCTTGAGAAAACACATCTTTTGGCTTCTGCCTACAGCTTCTTTCCCACAGAGCTTGGACATCCATGCCTGGGACCAGGTCCAGGGTCCACTATCTGCACCAAACGTTACCCAGCACCCTGGTCAAGTGACTTGGAGCTCTTTCCTTTACTGCTCGCTTCACATTCTCTCTATGCATAGATGACTGTCTCTGCCAGCCTCAGGTCAGCTCCTCGGTCCTGCTATGTCTTGATGCCTTTGTGACCTCTTCCTCTTGCTAGTACCATTTTATTTCAGGCTTAAACAAATTATTTATTGCCAGGCGTGGTGGCACACGCCTTTAATCCCAGCACTTGGGAGGCAGAGGTAGGAGGATTGCTGTGAGTTCGAGGCCACCCTGAGACTCCATAGTGAATTCCAGGTCAGCCTGGGCTAGAGAGAGACCCTACCTTGCAAATCCAAAAAAAAAAAAAAAATTATTTACAGAGGTGGGTGGGGGGTGGAGAATGGGTGGGCCAGGGTCTCTAGTCACTGCAAATGAACTCGAGATGCATGTGCCACTTTGTGCATCTGACTTTATATGGGTACTTGGGCACTGAATCTGAGTCCTTAGGCTTTGCAGGCAAGTGCCTTAACCTCTAAGCCATCTCTCCAGCCCTTATTTAAGGCTCTTATGACCTCACTTGGATTGTTTCCATAGTTTCCTAATTGGCTGTGCTGTTCCTCTCTTTTCTCCCCTCTACTCTGCACTTCTGGGAGAGTTAATTAAATAACAATCTTTAGATAGGCTCTAGTAGGTGTCTGCCTTGTTCTTGCCAGCTAGAGCAAGATGATAGGATATCCTTAAAATGATATTGCCATTTAACTATTATATTATTATTTCAAAATATTTTTATTTATTTATTTGAGAGAGAGACAGAAAGAGGCAGAGAGGTTATTATTATTCTTACTGTTTTTCGATGTAGTGTTTTACTCTAGCCCAGGCTGACCTGGAATTCACTGGGTAGTCTCAGGGTGGCCTCCAACTCATGGTTAGTCTATCTCTGCCTCTCAAGTGCTGGAATTAAAAGTGTGTGACCCCACACCCAACTTATTATTATTATTATTATTAGTTTGGTTTTTCGAGGTAGGGTCTCACTCTGGCCCAGACTGACCTGGAATTCACTATGGAGTCTCAGGGTGGCCTTGAATTCATGGCGATCCTCCTACGTCTGCCTCCCGAGTGCTGGGATTAAAGGCGTGCGCAACCATGCCCAGCCCAACTTATTTTTTTTAAGACATGGTCTAATGTGTGGCTTTTGAGAAAGGAGCTCAGGTTGGTTTCTAATTCTCTATGGAGCCCAGAACGCCCGTGAACTTCTGATCCTTGTGCCTGCACTACCTGAGTTCTAGGTTTACGGGTGTGCACACAAGGCCTGCTTTTTAAGTTTTTTATGGCGCTGGAGAGGTAACTGAGCACATGCTAGGTAAGCACTCTGACCCAAATCCCAACCCAGCTCCATCATTTTATCCTTACTGTACTTAGTGGAAAGATAGAGACTGTTGAGAGACATCCCAGTGGGCTGGGTTATACAAGGAAATCTCTGTGATTAGAACGGGAAATCAATCACTTTTGTCTCTAAAGGATGGACAGGATTTAGAAGCCAGAAGCCAGCTCATTCTCACTAGGGAAAGTGCAGTGGAGCTGGGAATGACAGCAATGGATTCCCAAGGCACAAGGTCCGGGGTCTCACTATTGAAAAGGGTTTGTGTTGGGAAGTAGGAGAGACGGAAGTTTCTAGGCAAAGCAGGGCTTTATTATGAAGGGCAGGAAAAGAGGTCTACATTTAACTCTGCAGGAAGCTCGACGCCATGGGAACTTTTTCAAGGGCATGGCTATAATGAGGCCGATTCGGAGAGGAAAGGCCTGGTTTGCTTGAATTGGGGGATATTGTACTTTTAGGAGTGAAGAGTAGCCTGGGGAAAATGCTGTTGCATTGACAAAGACTATGTACAAGTAATAATTTTCAGTGAAAAGAAGGAAAGGAAGGAAGGAAAAAGAAGCAACCAAAGAAAGAAAGCGAAAAGAAAGAAAGAAACTGGGCCTGGGCCCGGAGATGTGGCTCAGTTGGTAGAGGGTTTGCCTGGCACGCACAAGGCCTTGGGGTCCATTCCCAGTACCGTGTGATCCGAGGATGATGTCATACACCTGTGATTCTAGCACTCAAGAGACAGAGACGGGAGCAGCAGAAGGTCAATGTCATGTTAAACTACCTAGTAAGTGCAAGGCCACCCTGGGCTACATGAGACCCTGTCTGGAAGAAAAAAAAAAGAAAAAAGTTAAAGAGAAGGGAAGGAGAGTGAGTGATGTCGGAGATAGCATCAGGGTGCAAGCTTCCGAGGAGCAAGGCTGCCACTGAGGTGGAGCTGGGGGCTTGAGTTTTGCTTTGGCTCTTTGACTTTGAGAAAATGATGAGAAACTTTAGAGGCGCTCAGCCGGGGGCAGCTGCCTGGAGCCTGCTTAGTGAGAGGTGCACCTAATTTGCCAGTGTGTCCTCTTGGAGAGGGCGAAGAAGGGAGTCCTGGGATCTAGGGCTGGGCCCCGGGCAGCAAGTTGAAGAGCTCCACGTGAACTATACGACACATCCCCAGCCCAGGACTTCCCGGTCCTGTAGCCGGTGGCTGGGGCGCAGCATCCGCTCCTGCCACGACCACTCTGGCCCCTGCTTGCTGCTGAGAAAGGCGGCGCAGGGCTAGACGGCAGCCGGACGCTGCTTGGCCTCATCCTCTGGCCTGCTCCCGTTGAGGTGTAACCCAGCACAGGGTTTCCATCACCGCCTCCATCAGGCTAAGTAGTCACGCCATCAGTTCCTCAAGCTGCTGCTTCCAAAGGGCCTTGTAACTAGGGCTGACAGATGTAAGCAAATAAAACCACCGCCGAATGGCCGAATTTGATTAGATAACCAGTGGAGATACATTTTCGTATAATTGTATCCCAAATGTTGTATGGCACATAAGTGCTTGTGCTAAAAAATGATCCTGGTTCAAATTTATCCTATTTGCTGATCTTATTTTACGATGAGTTTTCTGACTTTACCTTTGAGAAGACCACATTTTTTAAAAAATGATTCTTTTCAGTACTGGGGATGAAACCTAGGGCTCACGCACGCTAGGCAAACACTCTTCCACCAAACTATATTGCTAGCCCCCAGCCTTTTTTGTTGTTTTTTGAAACAGGTTCTCACTCCATAGCACAGAGGGGCCTGGAACTTGCTATGTAAAGTGGGGTGGCCTTCAACTCATGGCAATCCACCTGCTCCAGCCTCCCCAATGTTGGGATTATAGGCATGGGCCACCACAATCATATCTTGTGTTGGCTAGAGGCCTCCTTCTTAAGACAAATTCCATTCTCTTTCCCTTCCCTCTCATTGAATGGGATGGCGCTATTTTGAATTGACAAGCAATTTTCTCCACCTACCATATGCCTGATGGGACACAAAGAACGTCTCACACCCAGAGTCAGCAGCTTGCAGCTTGTTCTCGGGAGATAGCAGTGAGGTGCTTTGGGCAGAATGTCATGGATTTGAAGTAATTTTGAGAGTAATTTCAACAACACGATAGTATTTGCAGGCAGGCAAGAAAACATAAGCAGAAAAACTGTTTTAGCCAAAACAGAGCCTTCATGCTGTTGTCCCATTGATATTTTTGAGAGAAGATTTATTGAATGTTTACTTTTGTTCTCTTTATTGTATTTTCACCTCCCCTGTCCTGAGAAATAAGCCTTTGTGTAACAAAGACAAGGCACAATTTGGTGGGTACCCATCATGGAAGCCCCCCAGCCTGAAGCTTTGTTTTAAAGATCCTCTGGGTAGGATTAAACTGGTGGTTCAGGAGAGGAAAGATATAAAGGAAGATGTTTTGCAGTGGAGAAGATGAACTGGCTTGGTGGCGGTGGATGGGTAACTGGAGATTCTGTGAGGCTGAGAGGAGTGGCAGATTTTGGAGTTTCCAGGCATGCAAAGTCCTGGGCAGTGGTAGAGTCTTGAATAAGTCAAAGTGGCATTAAAAACAAAAAGTGGTTTTGAACTGAAGGTATGTGAATTCCTGTAATCTTTTATCTGTCTAAAAGCAGAGCTTCCCCCAAACTTCAGTTGTCATATTGCCTCCCTGGAAGCAATTCTAATCTCTTTGTGGAGAGATACCAGCCCCACACTCAACAGATGTTATCACGGAACTATTCTGTCTCCTATCTATGCTCCCCAGGGCCCATTTATCTTTCCAAAGGTCTTTTGATTTTTCCATAAGTGCACCCTTTCCCCCTTTTCACAGAACTGCTCCTCTTCCCACCCCTGTTAAGATGGTAGATAAGCCCAAATTCTAACCACCCCCTCAAGACACCTTTGTGAATTCCAGCGCATGCATACCTAATTAAATCAGCCCCCTCCCCACTCCTCTGGACTAATCTGTCCTTCCTTAGTTTAATTTGCACACCCCCAATTATTTCACCTAAGAGGGCTGAGGAAAAGATTATTTATCTTCCCGCCAGGCCCTCTTGGACACAGTGCCTCTGAGGAACGTTGCATAGAGAGCAGGGATCAGGGTTCCATAGGCGGCCTGTGGATAAAGAGACGATGGGATGGGAGCCGGTGTGAGTCCAGATTTTGCCAGGTGGCCGGTGCCCAGAGGCAGGGGGAGAGAAGAAGCTTTGGCTGTGATGGTGACTTCCACAACCTGACCTCTTAGCACCTTCCTTCCCTCTGCTTGCTTCTGCACACCCTGTTACCATGTGCATTTTGTAACACTGTGGGAGTGAGACAGACGTTCCAGTAATGGCCTACTGCCAGACAGGCAAGTGGAGATCAGAAGCAGTTACTTTGAAAGAAAAAATAGAAATGTCCCTCTTTTCTGAGACCAGGGCTCCTGTAGCCTAGGCTAGCCTTGAACTCACTATGGAGCAGAGACTGATCTCAAATCCTTACTCTCCTTCCCTTACCTCCCAAGTGCTGGGATTACCATGTGTTGCAGTAAAGTTCTCGTTGCTGGTAGAAATTACCCAACCAAGAGCAGCTTGTAGGAAAAAGAGGCTTATTTTGGCTTACAGACTCAAGGGGAAGCCCGGTGATGGCAGGGAAAACGCTGGCATGAGCAGAGAGTGGATATCACCCCCTCACCCATATCAGGTGGACAATAGGAATAGGAGAAAATGTCAAACACTGGCAAGGGGACACTGACTGTAACACCCATAAGCCCGCCCCCAACAACACACTGCCTCCAGGAGGTGTTAATTCCCAAATCTCCATCAGCTGGGAGCCTAGCATGCAGAACACCTAAGTTTATGGGGGACACCTGAATCTAACCACCCCACCATGTTTGTGCCACCACACCTGGCTCCATTCTTGCTTCTTTATGATACAAATTAAAACTCCTGCCCCAGCCTCTCTCTTTTTAATCTCTCTCTCTCTCTGTGGTGTGTGTGTTCATGTGTTCATGTGGGCATACATCTGCATCTGCCATGGAGCATGTGTGGAGGTCAGAGGTCAACCCGAGTGTTGGTCCTCACCTTTCACCTTGTTCTAGGACTCTCCTGTCTTATACCTTCCATCTCACTATAGGAGGACAGAGATTAGACACTCATTCCTGTGTTCATCTTTATGTGGGTTCTGAGGATCTGAACTCAGGTCCTCATACTTGCATAGCAAACATTTTACCCACTGAGCCATCTCCACATTAACTATTTATTAATTATTATTATTTTTTAAATTATTTATTTATTTGAGAGTGACAGACACAGAGAGAAGGACAGATAGAGGGAGAGAGAGAGAATGGGCGCGACAGGGCTTCCAGCCTCTGCAAACGAACTCCAGATGCGTGCGCCCCCTTGTGCATCTGGCTAACGTGGGACCTGGGGAACCGAGCCTCGAACCGGGGTCCTTAGGCTTCACAGGCAAGTGCTTAACTGCTAAGCCATCTCTCCAGCCCACTATTTATTAATTATTATTATTATTTAAAATAATTATTTATTTTTATTTATTTATTTGCAAACAGAGAGTGAGAGAGATAGAGAGAAGAGAGGCAGGCAGAGAGACAATGGACGTGCCAGGGCCTGTAGCCATTGCAAAGGAACTCCAGATGCTTGCACCCCTTGTGCATCTGGTTTACATGGGTTCTGGGGAATCAAACCTGGGTTCTTTGGCTTTGCAGGCAAATGCTTTGACCACTAAGCCGTCTCTCCAGCCCTCAGCTTCTTTTCTTACATAGAACATCTTAGTATGAGAGGTTGTCAGGGCTTAGGACATGTTACCCCAAAGTTCTTTCAACTAAGTGAGATTGAAAAGATTCAGAAGCAAGAAGACCACATGGAAGTTCCCCTGCCTTTCCATCTGAAGATGGCCACAGAAGAATTCTTTGACCTGCCTTGCCCCAAAGTAGATCAGGAGACTCATTGCAGAGGGGTCCTATTCTACTGTTGGGGGAAGGAGCACCACCCAGAAAAAGCAGGAGGAAGTTGCACAGGCTGAACTGGGTCTGGACACCTGGCACCAGGAGGCCAAAGCCTTTTATTTAGTCACCTAGGCTGCTGGGCGTACTATTTCCAATCTAGGCACAAAATAGTCATGTTTCTTTGAATTCACATGTTTGCCTGTGAAGGTCACCATGTCCCATCAAACTGCCGAAACAACTTGGACCTGTTTTTTTCTTATTAACCTATCTCTTGTAGGAATGCCAGGCCATGGCCTTATCACCCCTTTGTACTCCTCCAGAGGTCACAGGAGGGAAATCTAGAGTAAACCTGGAGTGGAGAATATTCAAATTGCTGCTATAGTTCGACCTCTGAACTTCCAGGATTCGGAACATTATCACTGATTAGGCTTGTGTTCTCCAGCAGAGCCTAGAAATCCTCAGCCACAGTTTACCCTCCTTGGGATCTGGAGAGGAAGGGCACACCGTCAGCTGGGGGACAGAGCTGGGGGACACGGGAGCTTGGGAGGAGAGGAGCAACGCACCGGACAAGGTCCATTAGGTCCTAAAGCCTTACCCGGCCCAAGACCCTCATGCGGGATGCCCTTCCCATCCCAAGTTTTGAGGGATCCTTTCTATCCACTCGTCCCAGATTTGGAATATTGGGTCAGAAGGAAAACCAATGAACTGACCTAGAAAACCGTGGTTGGAAAGGGGAGGAGAACTGGAAAAATGCTAGAGGTAAAAAAAAAAAAAAGGAGAAATTCAAGAGAAGTAACCATCAGGTGGGAGGCTGAGGAATTTTGGAGTAGTTTGGGATCCACTTCTCCTCATGTGTCCTTGCTCCCTCTCCTCCAAGAGAACATGTCACCACTGAAAACAGGTCAGCATCATGGGGGTGGACTCAGCAAAGTGGACGGATTAGCTCACAGCAAAGGGCTGGGAACAGGATGCTGGCATTCAAAACCCCAGAGGTCCAGCATGACCCACTAACATTATTTACAGACCAGCAAGAATTCCAGACAAAGGTGCTACATAGGGAGAAATAAAAAGAGGTGAGCCCTGGAAATGGGAGGCTGAACTGAGAGGGCAACCGGACTCTGAACTTCTGTAGGGCTCCTGTTGAGGTGACTCACCACATCCTGAGGCCCTTGCATTGTGATTCTATTCACCCCCTCCCCGCAGGTTTCTAAAGCCCTGATTTATGTCAGAAAATTACACATCCTATCAAAGAATGACTATGGTCTGTTTTCTTCCTATCTGTGCTTTTGAAAGACACATGATTGTGCTTCTTGGCACCTTAAGTCTGACTAGGGCCTCTGTAGAGTGGCCTTACCCTGGAGGCTGAGGGCCATGGAAGGGGAAGACCCACATGAGAGGAGACCACCATGTGAGGGGTGGTCTGTGTGATAAAGGGGCACCCTGTCATGAGAACGCCTATATGAGGTGAGACTACCATGTAAGGGGAGATGACATGGGGGGGGGGATGCCAACTTGAGGGAGGGGTGCACACGAGGGAAGAACCCCACAGCGAGCTCTCAGGGGCTCCATGTTCACTTTGGAATATCTAAAGTAAGAAGAGAGAGAGAGAGAGAGAGAGAGAGAGCCCTCATGTGAGTACACTTCACATCATAATAGGAAAAAGGTCAGCAAGAGAAACTCCTTTTTATCTTCTTTTTGCCCTTTTCCTAATTGCCACTCACCCTGGCTATTCCTTTCCTAGATGGTCTTCTAGTTCCCTCTCACCACCGCAAACATTGAAGTGGGACATCCTGGCTCCCCCATTTCCTGCTAATGGATGGCTATGGTAATTGAAAGAGGAATGCAAAAGTGTTATAGATGTGTGGTTCCTCAGAGAGCATGAAAATCAGTGACACATTCAAGGTGAGAGATGAGATCACATGGAAATGAACTTCCTTTTTGTTTTTGAAGCCTTTGGTCATTATTACTTGCATTTAGGAAACCAATTTAAATTTAATTAATCAATCTAAACTGGATTCCATCCCCCCACCCTGCTTTAAATCAGGAGACCTCCAGAGATAGAATGCCATAGAGATAAAACTTGGAATTCATTGTTTTAAAAGCCAAAGGAAACAAACATATAATATGAGCTAACTATGGGAAAGAAACAGCAGCAACAAAAGTCCTGTCATTCACCGGGCCTGTGAAATAGTTGACATGTTTTCTCTGTCCACTTGGATGTCAGTGGTAGACCAAGAACTGGCCCCAAGGCCATTCCTGTGGGGTTATCGGTTATAAGTGATGGTGTCAAGTTCTGGTAAAACACCACAGGTGAATAAAGAAAGAGTGTTGCCCCAGTTTAAGGGGCTTTCCTGGGAGGTGATGTATATTGGGGCCCGACACTTCATTACTTGGCCAGTAGATCCGGTTTCCTTTAAAAACAAACCTTATGTCTGGAACTTTCCATACGGAGTTCACGTCAGAAGGTTTCCTGAGGCCTGGCTGAGTAAAAACAATACTTACTGTGAGTGGTTACTGCTGTTTTTTTTTTTTTTTCTCCTCAATGGGAAGGCTGTGGACAGCGAGGACCTGTGGCCTTTCCACACAGTCCTGTTCCTCAATATCTCAGCCTTTTAATTCACAAGGACTGTGGCCCAAGGAGGGGTGGGAGAGAGAAGCTTTTGTGAAAACATTGGTATCCAGTCATTGCAGAACTATTTACCTAGCTGTCTGAGGGCCAGGTCAGAGGGATATGAATGCCGCTTAATGCTTTTCAGTGCATAAGTAGAGGCAAGCTGGCAATTTCCAAAGGGCTTGAATTCATATTCCTGAAGTGTGGTACCCAACACTCTCTTCATGGTCCCCTTACCCAAAAGAAAGTGGCTCACATACTGGGCAGGATGCATAGGTATAACCAGAAGCCTTAGAAACGGATGCTTAGAACGTGGGCTGCCCTCGTTCTCCTCCATGGTTTGGCTGTCACTGCCTTCCAACATCCTTTGCTCCTCCATTGTTCTTGAGCTATACCTCCCTCATGACTCTGGGTTTCTAATGTAAGTGTGTAAGCCACAATTAGCCAGGTGAACGAAAGGCCCAGGGGTTTTAAAGCAAAGATGGAAAGCTGGTGGCAAAGATGAGATTTCTCCCGTCGCTCAGTCCCCTCAGTGGAAGGGCTGAGACTCCCTGGGGTTTTGCATCAGTGTTTGGCTCAGCCCTAAAAGAAGTTGCATCAGGCTTGGCAACTTTTACCTACTCTGTTTATATTCTCTGTGGTGAATGAAGTATTAATAAACAGCCCCCTGGGGACACCCTGCAACCCATACTAGAAAACAAATTGATATGTAAAACTCTTGGACTGGTGTAGACTAGACACCTTGTTTACTGGTGGCTATCCACCTTCATTTCCTCCATTTCAGAAGAAAGTCAAGGAAAAGGTGTGGCTAGCATAATTCCTTACTTTTCCTTCACCTATACATCCTTTGCTTGAAAACAGTGATAAAAGCCACAGGTAGACAGCTTTAGTGAGGAGACAGAATGTCCCCTTTCTGGAAGACTCAGCAGAGCCAAGAGAAGATTCAATTGTCTGGGTTAGGAAGGCAAGGAAAACTATTACTCAGGTCGCTTCCTCTGCATTCAGTCTCTGCTATGGGAGATCAGGTGAGACCCCTGCAAAATATGAAGTTTTCTTGTCCAGTTGCTCATTCAGAAGATCAGGAGAGCTCTCTGTCCTTCCGTTTGCCTGGAAGCAAGAGGCATCCTGGCTCCCTTCCTCCCAGGGAGAACCACTGGCCCTCTTGGGCTTGAAGATGGTTCTGGAGAAATCTGCATCATTAAGCTTTGCTGGCTGGCTTTCTCTGTGGTCTGCCTTGCCTCCAGTTGCCACTCTTTTGTCTTGTACTTCGCTAAACATCTCTGTTGAAGATATGATATAAACAGAAATTCAGACAGCCTCTCCTCCTCTGTGGGTCTCCCATGTGTATGGGAGAAATAGAACCAAGCATCTGTTTCATTTCCTCTTGTGAGTTTGTGTTTTGTTACAGAATCTACTCCAATCAAGACCCCATGGTGACTCTCACCCTACAATGCCACCCGTGACCTGCCACCTTCAGTGTGGAACCAAGGGTGGCCTGTGGTGCCTCAACTTCGGGACAGACACAGGCAGGGCCCTGACACGGTGGTCTGTCTCTTACCTGTCCTAAGTTGAAAGTGTGTAAGGGACAAGAGTGAACATATTGAATCCCAGCACCAGGAAGGTTATGGTTGGAGGATTGCCATGAGTTCAAGGCCAGCCTGGGATAGCTAGAATGAGACTCTGATTCAGGCCCCTCCCTCCAAAAAAAAAAAGGTGAAACTTGAACATTAACTAGCATATTTTTTTTGGGGGGGGTGGTTTCTGAGGTAGGGTCTCACTCTAGCTTAGGCTGACCTGAAAGTCACTATTTAGTCTCAGGGTGGTCTCGAACTCATGGCAATCCTACTACCTCTGCCTCCCAAGTGCTGGGATTAAAGGCGTGCACCACCACACCTTGTTTAACTAACATTTTCATGTAAAACTTTACTCTTGTATTTTTCTTCCAAACAGAAGCAATATGCGGAGAACCCCACTTAGCTTCATGTTTTCAGCAGAGCTTGGGGAAGAGGGGATAAAAAAAGTTGAAGACTGACTGCATTTTATTGATTGCAATGTGGTCTTGCTCCAAAATCATTGCTTGATGCACACACAATGAACTTTGCCATGAATGCTGAGGTGTGGAAGCAAAGTCTACCGCAGGGTCATTGATGAGCTTGGCAGATCCAAAGATGAATGAAGGCTGACCTAAGTGCTTCCAAGTAAAAGACAGCAGTCTGCAGCGTTCTCGCATAGGAGTATGAGCATTGCTACAGTTAAAGCGACATCACATGCCAATTGTACATGAGATGGTGTTGTAGTTCAGGACACACTAAACCACAGCCACACAGGACTTGAGAAATATTTGCAGGACACACTTACCATCTTTTTCTTTTCTCTGAAGCAGATGGTACAGACTAAGAAAGATTCTCTGATCTCCCCGATGCAGTGACTAAGACCTGCCCTTGGAGGGTATTTGCAGATGCTCCAAGGACATGAACATCCCTGTTTCTGAAGACAGAAAACACAATATAGAATCCGTAAGCCGGGCGTGGTGGTGCACGCCTTTAATCCTAGCACTCGGGGAGGCAGAGGTAGGAGGACCCCTGTGAGTTCAAGGCCACCCTGAGACTACATAGTGAGTTCCAGGTCAGCCTGGACTAGAGTGAGACCCTACCTCGAAAAAACCAAGAAAAAAAAAAATACTAACACACATGCCTTGATAAATTACCTTTAGGTCACACTCTCCTCGTCTAGCCATACTTCTCCCTGACGCTCCACTTCATCCAACCTCAACATAAAAAAATATACAAGGGCTGGGGAGATGGCATAACAGTTAAAGGCACTTGCTTGCAAAGCCTGTCCTGCGTTCAGTTGCCCAGTGCTCATGTAAAGTCAGATGCACAAAGTGGTGCATGTGCCTGGCATTTGTTTACAGTGGCAAGAGGCCCTGGCACACTCGTAGTCTGTCTGTTCTCCATCTCCATCTCTGTCTTAAATATATACATACATAATATATATACATACATAAATACAAGCATACATATATATATGTGTATATGTATATATATACACACACACACACATACACACATATACACACACACACGCACATGCACATAGGTTTAGCTATTTAGGTTTTCATTTCCTTAGTTCCCATGTTACCCACAATTTATGTTAAATAAATATTAATCTATCCTCTCTTCCTCCTCCTTCCGTCCATTCATCCTTCTCTCAAAAAGGTCTTGCTTTGGGGCTGGAGAGATGGCTTAGCAGTTAAGGCACTTGCCTGGGAAGCTGAAGAACGCATGTTTGAATCTCCAGGTCGGACATAGCCAGATGTACAGTGATGCAAGCATGCAATGTTGCACATGCACACAAGAAGGCATGTGCATTTATAGTGGCTGAAAGGCCCTGACGTGCCCATTCTCTCTCTAACTCTCTCTCTCTCCCTCTTTCTTTCTATCTCTCTCTCAAAAATAAAATAATAAAAAATAAAATAAAGGGTCTTGCTTTGTACCCCAGACTAGCCTCAGTGTCAGCCTATCAACTGCAGGGATTATAGGTGCATGCCACCAATACCCAGTCCTGTGTTTCTCTTTAATCTACCTTTGGTTGTAGGGCCTATGGGCTTAGGGATCATTTCCCCCTATGATACAGTAGCCCTCGAGTGTTCTGGAAAGGCGATGGCTCTTTTGCCCTATTATTATTGATGAACATTGGAGAATTGGAGGGAATCAGATGTAGAGGGTGGAAGCCAATAACATGACCAGTGCACTTGGCCAAGTGGAGCCAGATGACGTCTAGTTGTTAGTGGCTCTTGGTCATGGTACCCAGGGTCAGCACCTCTCATTGTGGGGTGTAATGGCTCTTATCCCTGACTACAGTGAAGTGTCCCTGTCTTCATGGCCAATTCTCGTGCAGTCCAGTACTGTAAAGGCTGTGCAAATGCCAGGGAAAGTCACGACTGCCGCTGCTTCCGGTGAGCTCTCCCTTTCCTCCAAAGCTTGAATTCATTTTCTATCCACCAGTCATGCAATCCTGGTCACCAAAAAAGTTGCTTTGCATTGCAATGAAGAAGAATTTTGGAATTTTCTTGAGCTGTCTTCTAGTTCTCTTTCATCAGTTGTGGTTAAAAAGTAAGTTTTCATTATTTATTCTTTTTGTTTTAAGACTATGGAGTGGAGAAGCAGAAAACCAAGATTCCCAAAGCGGTTTCCCCTCACTTGCCAACATCTCTGAAATGATTTTTCCCACAGAGCGCCAGTAACATGATTGGCAGACAGCTGATGTGCGCTCTTAGCAGACTCTTTCACTGGGCAGCGTTGGTGGTCGTTATCTTTCTCTCTCTGAGGTACTTGAGTCATTTACCAACCTCGTTCCTGATGACGCATGTGCTGAAAGAAGTGGCCAAGTATTAGTACTGGTGGGGGTGGTGACAGGCCAGCTTCCTGCCAGTAGCATTTATTTCCAGTGAAGGGACAACATTGAACTGGCATGAAGGGGATCCATGTAAAGCTCCCAGGAAGGAGCCAGTAGACAGATGGCAAAAGAGACTCAGGGTTCCATTGTCCACAGGGGTCTGTCATAGGTAGCAAGCTGTGCTCAGGGCACTCCAGACACATCACTTTGTGTTACCTTCACCCTTGCCTACTCAGCGGTAACTCTTGACTGTGGTTTTCTTTCCGTTCCAGTTGTAGGAAAGCAACTCCGGTTTGAGAAGACCTAGGAAAGCCCCTGTCGCTTCCAGCTTGAGCCAGCTTCTTGCTGGTTCTTGATTCTCTGTTCTTGTCCTCAGGCCAACATCTCTGGATTGAATCTGGCCTGGTACTTTGCCCGAGATTATATGTATCTGGGGTACTGCTCCTCTTGCATGGTGATTCAACTTTTCTTTCATCATTCTTTGCCTTTTCTTTGGCCTGCTTTTCTCTGTGTAGGGAGGTCTCAGCTGACAAGGTGGATTCCTCAAGTGAGAGGTGTGTTTCCCCCTTTCTCTGGACTCCTATGTCTAGTGAGCTCATAGAGGGAGTGGAAATGATAGGTAAACTTCCCCACTGCTTTCTTCCTTGATAGGGTAAGGAGAAGAAAATAATTTTTCTTCATCCCTTCTAAATTCTTAGTTGACTTGAGCTCTTTTAAAAAAAGTTAGATGATCAAGAGAGAACACAAAGAAATATCTTTATAAAGGTATTTCATATATTTATATATGGTTGACACCCAGGGAATGAGTAGTTCTCAATGAAGTAGCTCTTTTTTAAAATTTAATTTTTATTTCATTGAGAGAGAGAGAGAGAGGGAGAAAGAGGCAGAGTGAGAGCAAGAGAGAGAGCGAGAGAGAGAGAGAGAGAATGTGAGCTCTAGGGCCTCAGTTACTGCAAACCAACTCCAGACACATGCGTCTCCTTTTGCATCTGGTTTATGTGCATCCTGGGTATTGAACCTGGGTCCGTAAGCTTCACAGGCAAGTAAGTGCCTTAACCGCTAAGCCATCTCTCCAGCCCTCAATGAAGCAGCTTTGAATTCTAGCTTGTGTATCATTTTCAACAACCAGCGGTGCATTTTTGGGGAAGTGACGAAATAAAGGGAAAGGGCTGTGGATCTCCAGGGAGAGCAACTGGTCAGAAGGCAAATAAATGACAGGTGAAGGCTGGTAAGTAACTTGTCAATGAGATTCCTCTCGGCCTTCAGTGGCTAACCTTTGCTCTCTCTGGGAGAAGGGTTTCAGGGTACCTTTCGGTTTTAGGCTGAGAGGGAGGGCAGAGGGCTTTTCTGTTTCATCCTAACTGCCTTCAGGTCAGTCACCTTACATATTCTGTGGTGGCATAGTCTAATCTCTCATGACCCATATCTTCAGATTATTTCTGGAGACAGAGGAGGCAGCCTTATTATATGTTAAGGAGTGATATTTATACATGTATAACAAAGAACATATTTTGCTGATTATTTTTCCATATGAACAGGTGGCCTTGCTGTGGGGGCACTTCCTAGAATCTTTAATTGTTGATTACACATGACAATGTCTGTTGCAGACAGAGAGCCAGCAGTGCCTGTAAAGCTGAGAGAGCTGAGGCACTTTGGGTGGTGGAAAATGATTCGTGCACACGGAGCTTGTGGGCAGCGCAGAGAGCGGAGGCCCAGTGGTGTCTGGAGCCAGATCACAGAGGGCTTAAAAGTCATGCAAAGCAGCTTGGGCTTTTTTCTTAAAGGATGAAGGGGAAACCCAGGAGATTTTAAGCTGGGATTGACCAGAAAACATATGTATTCAAGGGCAATAATTATGGAATGATTGCTGTGAGAGAGACAGAAGTGATGGACAATTGGTCTGATGAGGAGGCAACTGAATTAATCCACGAGAAATTAGGAAGGTCTGAATTAGGCATGTTAGGAAATTGAATACAAAATATATTAAGGAATGGCTATTGGAGAGATGGCTCAGTAGTTAAGGCTCTTGCTTGCAAAGCAAGGCCTGGATTCAATTCCCCATAAAAAGTACCCATATAAAGCCAGATGCACAAAGTGGTACATGCATCTGGAGTTTGTTTGCAGTGCCAAAGGCTCTGGTGTGCCCATATTCATTCATTCTCTCTCTCTGTCTCTTCTTTCGTCCCCCTCTACTTACAAATAACTAAAAAAAAATATAAAAAGAAAGTCAAATGGATGTCACCAATTTCTTGCTTGTCTTCTAATAGCCATTTTATTCTTAAAATTTTTTTTATTTATTTGCAAGGAGAGAGAGAGAGGGAGAGAGAGACAGATGACAGACAGGCAGACAAAGGGTGCACCATGGCCTCCAACCACTGCAAAGGAACTCCAGATGATGTGCCATTTGTGCGTCTGGCTTTATGTGGGCACTAGGGAATCAAACCTGGGTCATTAGGCTTTGCAGGCAAGGGCCTTAGCTTCTTCTCTATCTCTCCATCCCGCCGTTCTATTCTTTCTCTTCATGAACAGACCTTATTGAGAGGAGTAAAAGGACTACCTAAAATCTAAATATGTGTAACGCTTTTAAAGGGGTATTAATGAGATAAGCTAAATGGGATGCATTTCTGGAATGCTCCTTGCAGATGCTTACTCAGCCGAATGTGCTTTAATGGCTTCTTCTCTACTTTTGTGCCTGGGAACCATCATGATATAACTGTGTTGTGCTCTAAGCAGCACAAACCTTGGGAAGATGGAAATCCAAGGGCTGAGGGCAACATGCCCAACATGGACCCAGCATGCCAATGTTGCTCATATGCCTCTGAACCTCATACTACATGAGAAACCAAGACTATTTTCTAGTTGAACTTACTGTGAATGTCACCTGATTTTATTTGGCCAAACTCAGTTCTTGACTGAGACAAAGGTAGACAAAGTGGTATGGATCTGAGGATGGACTCTCACTTATTGCTTGGCCAGTGGGTAGATAACAGCACAAGCTGCAAGATGAAGAATGGAAGGAGTGGGCCTGGCTTGACGGTGCACGCCTCTAACCCTAGCACTCAGGAGGTAGAGGCCTCCCTAAGACCACTGGGTTGAGCAAGATCCTAGCTCAAACAACAAACAAGCAAAAACTGGGCTGGAGAGGTGGCATAGCAGTTAAGGCGCATGCCCGCGAAGCCTAAGGACCTAGGCTCGATTCCTCAGTACCCATGTAAGCCACATTTACAAGGTGGTACATGTGTCTAGAGTTCATTCATAGTGGCTAGAGGTCCTGGTGCACCCATTCTCTCTCTTTCATATAAGTAAGTAATAAATAAATGGGAGGGGGATTTAGGAACAAGAATGATGCACTTTGATTTACACATGTCAAGTTTAAAAGAGCTATGCAGTGGCCAACCTATGGGAATGTCGAAGGGGTCAGGACTAGAGATACACCTGGGAATCCTTCACAGGTAACTGCTGAAGTCATGGAGCTGCCATGAGCTGGGTCTGTCAAAGTAGGGTGATGTGTAGGATTGGTTTCCTAAGCACTCAAGGGTGTTTGAGATAAGGACCAAGGACAGAGCCCAAGGGGCCATGCATTTGATGGTGACACACCAATGAGGAAGTCAATTAAGAAACATCCACAGAGAAAGGTGCCAGGGAAGTCGAGAGCATTCACAGGATCGTGTGGCCACTAATGCCACATTAGTACAGACTTCTAAGTCAGAAGAGCAGGGACTGGAAGGAAAAGAGCCAGAGGATTCCTTTATTCTATGAACAGATTTCTCTTAGAATAATCTGCATACCTGAAGGGGCCATGAATAAAATTTGACAGAAAATTTGTGGCTCTTTCAGGTGTTTGTATAACTTGTTATTCATTATATTAAAAAATGTTTTTTTTCCTGATATATATATATATATATATATATGTTTTTTTTAGTTTAATGATTTTTTTTATTAATAACATTTTCCATAATTATAAAATATATCCCATGGTAATTCCCTCCCTCACCACCCCCACACTTTCCCATTTGAAATTCCATTCTCCATCATATTACCTCCCCATTACAATCATTGTAATTACATATTTACAATATCAACCTATTAGGTATCCTCCTCCCTTCCTTTCTCTACCCTTTATGTCTCCTTTTTAACTTACTGGCCTCTGCTACTAAGTATTTTCATTCTCACGTAGAAGCCCAGTCTTCTGTAGCTAGGATCCACATATGAGAGAGAACATGTGGCGCTTGGCTTTCTGGGTCTGGGTTACCTCACTTAGTATAATCCTTTCCAGGTCCATCCATTTTTCTGCAAATTTCATAACTTCATTTTTCTTTACCGCTGAGTAGAACTCCATTGTATAAATGTACCACATCTTCATTATCCACTCATCTGTTGAGGGACATCTAGGCTGGTTCCATTTCCCAGCTATTATAAATTGAGCAGCAATAAACATGGTTGAGCACGTACTTCTAAGGAAATGAGATGAGTCCTTTGGATATATGCCTAGGAGTGCTATAGCTGGGTCATATGGTAGATCAATCTCTAGCTGTTTTAGGAACCTCCACACTGTTTTCCACAATGGCTGGACCAGATTGCATTTCCACCAGCAGTGCAGAAGGGTTCCTTTTTTTCCACATCCCCGCCAACATTTATGATCATTTGTTTTCATGATGGTGGCCAATCTGACAGGAGTGAGATGGAATCTCAACGTAGTTTTAATCTGCATTTCCCTGATGACTAGTGACGTAGAACATTTTTTTAGATGCTTATATCCATTCATATTTCTTCCTTTGAGAACTCTCTATTTAGCTCCATAGCCCATTTTTTGATTGGCTTGTTTGATTCCTTATTATTTAACTTTTTGAGTTCTTTGTATATCCTAGATATTAATCCTTTATCAGATATATAGCTGGTCTGATATATTTTTAATTTATTTATGACAGAGCTAGAGAGAGAGAGAGAGAGAGAGAGAGAGAGAGAATGGGTGCACCAGAGCCTCTAGCCACTGTAAATGAATTCCAGATGCATGCGCCACCATGTGCATCTGGCTTACGTGGGACCTGGGGAATCGAACCTGGGTCCTCAGGCTTCACAGGCAAGTGCCTTAATTGCTAAGCCATCTCTCCAGCCCTGTTATTAGTTATTTATTTTTAAAAATTATTTATTTATGTGCATGCTCATGTGTGTGTGTGTGTGTGTGTGTGTGTGTGTGTGTGTGTGTGTGTGTGTGTTGTGTACAAGGGCCTCTTGCCATTGCAAACAGAATGCGAGGAGCTGGTACTGCTTTTTGGGTCTGGCTTTATGTGAAGTGGGGAATCCAGGCCTTTAAGCTTTGCAATCAAGTGCCTTTAGCCACTGAGCCATCTCTGCAGTGCCTTGTTTCATCTTTCTTAAACATCCCTTCCTTCACCAACAGATTTATCACCTCAAATGTGTCAAGAGATAGATTTTATTTAAGATCAAGGTGAGCTCACATGAGTGAGATATTCATGTTAAGTAATTCCTTCATAATGAGTTTTTGAGGTTCCCCACAACACAGTTGAGGTTGGATTCTGTGCTCTACTAATTAAATATATCATTAGAGAGTCTGTAGGAGGGAATCTGATGTCAGAAGAGAAGACCTTTCATTTTGCATGTGTTGCAGGTACATGTGGTGAGTGTGCATGTGTATGTGTGTTCATGTGAATGTGGGCACATGTGTACAGACATGTGTGCATGTGCATATGGTTGACAGAGGTTGCTGTTGGGTGTGATCCTCTATCAATCTACCTTATTTACTGAGGCAGAGTCTCTCACTTGAACTCCCAGCTCACTGATTCCACTAATCTAGCTAGTCAGTTTGTACTCTATCCGCTGAGCCAGGTACCCAACCTCAGGATGATTTTTTTTTTTTTTTTGATGCTTTGTTTTGTCAAGGCAGGGTCTTACTCTAGCCCAGGCTGACCTAGAATTCACTATGTAGTGTCAGGCTGGCCTTGAACTCACTGTGATCCTCCTACCTCTGCTTCCAGAGTTCTAGGATTAAAGCCATGTGCCACAAGAAGGTTTTATGTTTTGATTTTTGGTTTTTCAAGGTAGGGTCTCACTCTAGCCTAGGCTGACCTGGAATTTACTATGTAGTCTCAGGGCCTGGCTTCAAACTCACAGTGATCCTCCTACCTCTGCCTCCCAGGTGCTAGGGTTGAAGGCATGTGCCACCATACTTGGGCAAGAAGATTTTTTTAAGGCAGAATAATAATAATTTAAAAAAGACAAGACAGAGGGCGAGAATGCTTTGGTTTGCCCTGTGTGCTCATGTCAGCGGTACCAAGAGAAGGTCCGTGTACCCCACTGATGGATTCCATACATTCATGGGCTCTGATCTTTGCTGGATGATACCCTAAGCTATGATGGGTTCAGTTTGTCTTTTGTCTCTGAAATCACAGTAGGGGATGTTTGGTTTTTTCCCCTAGACTTTTGACTTATTTTCTTGAGCTAAGGAGTAAGAAATATATCTACTGGGGAATGTGCTCAGATTGCATCAGGCAGGAGCTCTGAGGCCCAGCTCTCCCTCTGGTCCAGGTCTCTCAAGGATGCTCAAAGAACTTGTCCAGGCTCTGGGTAGCTTCCTGCTGGGGATGATGAAAATTGTTTTCCCCACTTAAAAGGCAGTTGAGTGGGAAGCGGTGTGACGTATGCATTGCTTTTAGCCCTGGAGCAGCCAGTGCCATCCTTGGGGACCACGTCATGGTCCTCATCTGGAACATTTTAATTGGGCAGAGTTCTTTCTTGGTGTCTCCGTGAAGGACCCCAGGCACCACTTCGGTAAGAAATACCTTGTCACTTAGGAGCTGTGGCTATTCCTTGGTCCATTAGCCAGCTCTGGGAGAACCAGCAGCAGCAGCAGGAGAGTTAATGAACACTGTGCACATTTACTGAGAACATGTTTCTCTTCAAGATGCCACGAGGTGACAAACCAAAGAGATGATACTTGTTCTGGAGTTGCTTAGACTCACATATGGATGAATGTTAGGGTGGAAAAGAGGAAGGCATGTAACTTGAGTGCATGTGTGGGCTACATATCTGTTAGCCTATGTGTATGTGGGGACAAGTAACCCATCCCACGTATAGAGACACTGTAAAGCTTTAGCATTTCCTCTCAGTTATCCAGAAAGAAGTTGAGGTCTATCAGCAGACAGTAATGATGTTTTATCTTACAAGTTATAATTCTATGGTTCATATATATATATACATATATGTATATATATTCATGATAGATGTATACATAGATATATGTATGTATATATACAAATACTCCAGCTTCAGCCTTCCAAGTGCTGGGATTACAGACACAAAATCACATCCGGCTCAGGTTTGTTTTAATCCGACCTCATTTTCTCTCACTTAAGATAGATAGCTCCAGTAACATGCTGCATTATGGTTGCCCTAGGCAATGGCAGTGGTCCACCGAAAAGAAGGAGGGATTGCCAGAAGATCTTATAGTTAAGCAGAAACTTCCAAACATGTCTGACAGGTATCACCTTGCCATGTTTGAGTAACTTCCAAATCTAGGCCATTCCACAATGCATGAGATGACAACCTCAGGACAGGGAGACAGGCATCAGGTGATTCCAGTGTGCAGACAGGGAGAGCTCACGGTATTGACCTCAAGGAAGAGCAAGTGGAGGCTTTGTTGTTGTTCCTCCATGAGCTTCTCCATTTCCAAAAAGCAGCCCGTACCTTTCTTGAAGGTGAGACAGGTCCTGAGTCAATTGTAGGGATGGACTTTCCTTCCCTGGTCACTGGTGTCCTAGGAGGCATTGCCACATTACAAGAACTCACAGGAAAGGCTCCCGCTGGATTCATCCTCAAGGACCTTTTGGAAATGGGGGAAAAAATAAACCTGTGGAACTTCAAGATGAGGATTAGTGATGGTTAATAATCTTGATTGTCAACTTGACCAGTTTTAGATTTTTTTTGTTTTTGTTTTTTTGAGGTAGGGTCTCACTCTGGCCCAGGCTGACCTGGAATTCACTATGGAGTCTCAGGGTGGCCTCGAACTCAAGGCAATCCTCCTACCTCTGCCTCCCAAGTGCTGGGATTAAAGGTGTGCGCCACCACGGCCCTATGCTCTGCTTGACTAGTCTTTTTATTATTATTATTATTTATTTGCGAGAGAGAGAGAGAGAGAGAGAGAGAGAGAGAGAGAGAGAGAGAGAGAGAATGGGCGCGCCAGGGCTTCCAGCCACTGCAAACAAACTCCAGATGCATGCACCCCCTTGTGCATGTGGCTAATGTGGGTCCTGGGGAATTGAGCCTTGAACCGGGGTCCTTAGGCTTCACAGGCAAGCGCTTAAGTGCTAAGCCTTCTCTCCAGCCCTACTTGACTAGTCTTACAAACACCCAGAAGTGTGTTTCCGGAGAGATTTATTAGGGGAGAGAAGACCCACTCTGACTGCAGGTGGTACTATGCCATGGTTTGGGGTCCTGGTCTGAAAGCAGAAGAGAAAGTGAGCCGGGCACCAGGGTCGTCTCACTGCTTCCTGACTGCGGACACAAGTGACCAACCGACTCGCTCCTCTCCTCTGAATGCTGTGTCTTCCTCCACCCGTGTGGACTGTGTCCTCTCAAGGGGAGCCAAAATAGCCCTTTCTCTTTTAAAAGCCTTCTTTTCAGGTATTTGGCCACAGAATCAAGAAAATAAATGAACACAAGTATAATCTAGGCTTCTGCACTTGGGGTATAGCCTTCCTTCCCACTGAGTACAATATGTCCTTCAAGAGGCTATAACCACCTTCTCTTCTGGGGCAGAGGGGGAGGCCCCACCAGTGAGAGGGTATTGTATACAATGTCCTATACCACTAGGCACTTGTTTGTATTTTCCACAACCTTTTTATCTTTATTCTTACAGGTTAAAAAAAATTATTTATTTACTTATTTATTTAAGAGCAACAGAGAGAGAGAGAGAGAGAAAGAGAGAGAGAGAGAGGGAGAGAGAGAGGGAGAGAGAGGGAAAAAGAGAGGGAGAGAGAGAGGGAGAAAGAGAGAATGGGTGCACCAGGGCCTCCAGCCACTGCAAACGAACTCCAGATGCATGTGTCCCCTTGTGCATCTGGCTAACGTGTGTCTTGGGGAATTGAGCCTTGAACCAGGGTCCTTAGGCTTCATGGGCAAGCACTTAACCACTAAACCATCTCTCCGGGCCTCTTCCAGCTTCTTTTTAAAAATATTTTTATTTGCATGAAGAGAGAAAGGGGGCGGAGAGAGGGATGGGTGAGTCAGGGTGTCTACTTAAAGCAAACAAACTGCAGATGCATGCGCCACTTGTGCATCTGGCTTTACATGGGTCCTGGGGAATCGAGCTCAGGCTGCCAGGCTTTGCTGGCAGACAAGTGCCTCAACCGCTGAGCCATCTCTGCAGCCCTTCTTTCAGATTCTGATATCTAGTATCTCTTAGAACCTTGGATTTACAAATCTTCGTTATAGAAATGAAGATAAAGCTAGGTATGGTGGTGTACACCTGTCATCCCAGGACTTGGGAGGTAGAGGCAGAATGAGTGGAAGTTCTAGGCCAGCCTTAACTACATAGTGAATTTGAGGCTCAACTGGGGCACGTGTAACACTGCCAAAAAAAAAAAAAAAAAAAAAAAAAAGAAAAGAAAAAAGGAAAGAAGGAAGGAAGATAGAAAAGAAAGGTCACAAGGATGGTCCTGGTTATAATTTTGTATATTTATTTTTATTTTTATTTATTTGAGAGAGGGAAAGAGGCAGAGAGAGAGAGAGAGAGAGAGAGAGAGAGAGAGAATGGGACATGACAGGGCTTCCAGCCACTGCAAATGAACTACAGATGCATGCACCACCTTGTGCCTCTGGCTTATGTGGGTCCTGGGGAATCGAACCAAGGTCCTTTGGCTTTGCAGGCAAGTACCTTAGCCGCTAAGCCATCCCTCCAGCTCAATAATTTTGGATCCTACACATTTCCCTGCTTCTAGCAGGTGCTGATTGCCTGCTTCTTTTCTGCTCTTCCCGGTTCCTGTTGTTACAGCAGAGGATGGTGTGAGCTCTTGGCTTCCTACCCTGACCGGGGAGATGACAGAGGAGTGGGGGGCACACTGGGATCTAGGATTGTTCCCCTAGTTATAGGAATGCATAGGAGAGGAAGAGGCCTCTCACAGACGATGTTCATAAAGATGCTTTCTAAAAAAAAAATGTTTATACTATGATGCTAACCAGTAGAAGAGTGGAGTAATCCATAAAACTTTTGTGCTTAATATAGGACTTTTTTTTTTTTCGTTTTTTTGAGGTAGGGTCTCACTCTAGTTCAGGCTAACCTGGAATTCACTATGGAGTCTCAGGGTGGCCTCGAACTCACAGCGATCCTCCTACCTCTGCCTCCCGAGTGCTGGGACTAAAGGCATGCACCACCATGCCTGGCTTTTTAATATAGGACTTTTTAAAATTTAATTTCCAAAATTTATTTGTTTATTTTGAGAGAGGGAAAGAGGGAGGGAGGAAGAGAGGAAGAGAGAGAGAATGGATGCACCAGGGTTTCCAGCCACTGCAAATGAACTCCAGATGCATGTGCCACCTTGTGCCTCTGGCTTATGTGGGTCCTGGGGAATCGAACCAAGGTCCTTTGGCTTTGCAGGCAAGCACCTTAACTTCTAAGCCATCCCTCAAGCCCCCAAACTTAATTTTTTTTTTTTATGAGAGAGAGAGAGAGAGATAGTTGGCACGCCAGGGCCTCCAGCCAGTGCAGTTGAACTCCAGATGCGTGCGCCATCTTGTGCACGTGTGCGACCTTCTGCGCTTGTGCCACCCTGTGTGTCTGGCTTGTGTGGGACCTGGAGAGTCAAACATGAGTCCTTAGGCTTTGCAGGCAAGCGCCTCAACTGCTAAGCCATCTCTCCAGCCCAATATAGGGCATTTCTATGAACACTCTTCAAACGGCTTGCTAGGAGACTGAAAAGAGTTACATAAATCGTCACTGGGCTTGTTTCTTAGACAGGATGACTATGGGGGCATTGAAAACTCCTACCCCCAACTTTTCACAAGGAACATACGGATATCCTAATTTCAAGACAAGAAAGAAAAGCCTCTTTTATTTTCAAAGTGAACATAACCCTAAGACTTTTTTGTCTTCCTACTAAAAGAGAAGATGAAGCTGAACACGGGGTCATCTGTCCTCCTCTTGCTCCTCCAATGTGGGGGTGCCTCTCCTCTCAGTGGCTGCATTCTCCTAGATCTGCACTTAGACTCAGGCTACTCCACCCTCAGCACAATCTTTTTTATACCTTTGGCTATTTTTCCAGAAAATTGCCTTAGTTTGTTCATTATAATGATAATGACTGTGCTTCGGTCCTGATGCTTTGGGGTACATGGACTGTGTTGCTTGGATTTGGTGCTTGTCACACTTATAGAAAGTGGGATGGTTTTTAGGAGCATCCAGCATTTTTTGTGGGAGTACTATTGGCATAAAAAAGTAAGGCTCTTGGGCTGGAGAGATGGCTTGTGGTTAAGGCACTTGCTTGCCTGTGAAGCTTAAGGACCCAGGTTCGATTCCCCAGTACCTATGTAAGACAGATGCACAAGGTGACACATGCTTGTAGAGTTTGTTTGCAGTGGCTGAAGGCTCTGGTGCACCCATTCTCTCTCTCTCTCTCCCTCTTTCTCTGTCTCTCTTAAATAAATAACTATTTTAAAAGCAAGGCTCTTTTATTAAAGCAGCATGCCCCAACTGTTGCTTCAAGTCAACATGAACAGTTTAGGTTTTGTTCATTCCTCTCTGTGATGCCAACTTGACAGGAGCTAGAATCACCTAGAAGACACAACTCTGGGGGTGCCTGTGAGAGTTTCTGGATTGGGTTAATTGAGATGGGAAGACACACTTTAAATGTGGGTGCCATGATGCCTGGGTCTGGTGTGTTGGGCTGAATCAAAACGAGAAAGAGAGCCGGGCGCCAGCACTCACTCCCCTCTGTGTCCTTCCTGACCGTGGAGGCAACGTGACCACTTGCCTCATGCTCCTTCTACCATGCCTTCCCTGCCATGGTGGACCGAGCCTCGTGAACCATGATAGACTCTCGTTCCCTTTACATGCTGTTGAGATGTGTGTTTATGTGTAGTGCAGGTGTGTATGTGGGTGAATGCGTGTTCAAGCATGTAAAGGCCCAAGGTCAACATTGGGTGTCTTCAAGTGCTTTTCATCTTATTTTTAAAATTATTTATTTATTTGCAAGCAGAGAGAAACAGAGAGAAGAGAGACAGACAGAGAGAATGGGTACACCAGACCTTCTAGCCACTACAAATGAATTCCAGATGCGTGGGCCACTTTGTGCATCTGGCTTTACATGAGTGCTGGGGATTCAAATCTTGGTCGTGAGACATTGCAGGCAAGCACCTCAAATGCTGAGCCATCTCTCCAGCCCCTCATCTTATTTTAAAAAGTATCTTATTTTTTATTTATTTGTTAGAGGGGGCAGAGAGAGGGAGAGAGAAGGAGAGAGAGAGAGAGAGAGAGAGAGAGAGAGAGAGAGAGAGAGAGAGAGAGAGGGAATGGGCACGCCAGGGCACCCAGCCACTGCAAATGAGCTCTAGACACATGTGCCACCTTGTACATCTGGCTTATGTGGATCTTGGGGAATCAAACCTGGGTCCTTTGGCTGACTTTGCAGGCAAGTGTCTTAACCACTGAGCTGTCTCTCCAGCCCTCATCTTATTTAAAAAAAATTTTTTTTGGTCTATTTTTTTGAAATTAAAAAAAGTTTATTTATTTATTTGAGAGCAACAGACAGACAGAGAGAGAGAGAGATAAAGGGAGAGGGAGAGGGAGAGAGAGAGGGAGAGGGAGAGGGAGAAGGAGAGGGAGAGTTAGAGAGAGAGAGAGAGAGAGAGAGAGAGAGAGAGAGAGAGAGAGAGAGAGAATGGGCATGCCAGGGCCTCCAGCCACTGCAAACGAACTCCAGACGCGTGCGCCCCCTTGTGCATCTGGCTAACGTGGGTCCTGGGGAACCGAGCCTCGAACTGGGATCCTGAGGCTTCACAGGCAAGTGCTTAACTGCTAGGCCATCTCTCCAGCCCCCTCATCTTATTTTTGAGACAGTGTCCCTCACTGAATGGAGCTTGATTTGGTTAGACTAGCCAGCCAGCAAGCTCCAGGATCCTTCTCACTCTGCTGCCCCAGAGCTGGAATTCCAGGACTGCACCATGGGGCCGGCTTTTACCTGGGTGCTGGGATCTGAACTAAGGTCCTCATGGTTGCGTAGCAAGTACTTTACTGACTGAGCCATCTCCCCAATGACCTGGAGATGTTTTTTGTCAGTGTTTTTTTTTTTTTTTTTTTTTTTTTTTCTCATAGCAATAAGAAGGGCAACTGATCCACTCTCTGCTTAGGAGAATGATCTGTCTGTCAAGGCAATGGGAGGCATGAGATGTGAGTTCTGCATTCCCCAAAGGACACCCATGCTTGTTTCTTGGCCCATGGGATAAATGCTTTCTCTCCACTTGCTTTCATTTGTTGAACATCCCCATCTTGTACACAGTGCTTGGCACAAGACAAATGCTCCATACTGCCAGTCAGGTGCATGGATTAAATAGTGACGTGTAGAGGCAGGACGTGGGCTGTCTCAAAAAAATCTGCTTGCTCCTCTAAATGATTATGATAAATAAAATAATTAACAAAAAGCTTAACATGGATTAAATCCACAGTCAGAGGACAGTAGACACGAGCCATCTGTTGAGTTCAGACTCTGAAAACAAAGGAACGCTTCACAAACTGGGTTAGACTTCAGCATGATCTTACCTTGTGTGTGAATGTGGCTGTGGTTGTGTGCATGCGTGTTTGTGCGTGCACATGTGTGTGGGGTCCAGGTTCACGTATGCGTGCATGTGGAAGTCAGAGGTTAACACCTGGTGACCGCCTCAGTCGCTTTCCACTTTAGTTTTTCATTTTTTTAAAAAAAATGTTCCATTTATTTATTTGAGAGAGAGTGAGAGAAAGCGGGGAGAGAGAGAGAGAGAGAGAGAGAGAGAGAGAGAGAGAGGTGGTGGGAGCTCCAGGCAGGGAGGGCTGCGTTGGCAGCGTGCCTACAGCTTCTCCTAGGTTCCCAGCCTTCTCTCTGCCCCTCCAGCTCTCTCTCTCCTGCTCCTCCTAGACACTTCTGCCGGAGTCACACCCTGAAAGTCCTTGTGCTAAAGGCTTAGTCCCCACTTTGGCACTACTGGGAGGCAGTGGGCTTTTTTTTTTTTTGGCTGTTTTTTTTTTTTTTAACATTTTATTTATTTTATTTTATTTTATTTTTTAAATTTTTATTAACATTTTCCATGATTATAAAATATATCCCATGGTAATTCCCTCCCTCCCCACCCCCACACTTTCCCATTTGAAATTCCATTCTCCATCATATTACCTCCCCGTTACAATCATTGTAATTACATATATACAATATCAACCTATTAAGTATCCTCCTCCCTTCCTTTCTCTACCCTTTATGTCTCCTTTTCAACTTACTGGCCTCTGCTACTAAGTATTTTCATTCTCACACAGAAGCCCAGTCATCTGTAGCTAGGATCCACATATGAGAGAGAACATGTGGCACTTGGCTTTCTGGGCCTGGGTTACCTGACTTAGTATAATACTTTCCAGGTCCATCCATTTTTCTGCAAATTTCATAACTTCATTTTTCTTTACCGCTGAGTAGAACTCCATTGTATAAATGTACCACATCTTCATTATCCACTCATCTGTTGAGGGACATCTAGGCTGGTTCCATTTCCCAGCTATTATAAATTGAGCAGCAATAAACATGGTTGAGCATGTACTTCTAAGGAAATGAGATGAGTCCTTTGGATATATGCCTAGGAGTGCTATAGCTGGGTCATATGGTAGATCAATCTCTAGCTGTTTTAGGAACCTCCACACTGTTTTCCACAATGGCTGGACCAGATTACATTCCCACCAGCAGTGCAGAAGGATTCCTTTTTTTCCACATCCCCACCAACATTTATGATCATTTGTTTTCATGATGGTGGCCAATCTGACAGGAGTGAGATGGAATCTCAATGTAATTTTAATCTGCATTTCCCTGATGACTAGTGACGTAGAACATTTTTTTAGATGCTTATATGGGCAGTGGGCTTTTTGAGAGGTGGAGCCTATTTGAAGGGTATTAGGTCACTGCGGAATGCTCATATTGGGGACTGTGGGAGGTTAGTCACCTGTTCCCTTTCTCGCTCTGTCTTTTTAAAAAAATATTTTATTTATTTATTTGAGAGAGAGAGAGAGAGAGAGAGAGAGGGAGAATGGGCACACCAGGGCCTCTAGTCACTGCAAATGAACTCCAGGTACATGTGCCCCTTTGAGAGCCGAACCAGTATCCTTTGGCTTTGCAGACAAATGCCTTAACTGCTAAGCCATCTCTCCAGCCCGCTTTTCCCTCTCTGTTCACTTTGTGGCTGCTCTGAGGTAAGCAGCTTGCTCTGTCATGTACGCTCCACCCTGAGGCACTGCCTCAGATTTAAAAGCAACAGAGCCAACAGATCTGTAGGCTGAAACCTCTAAAACTGTGAGCCAAAACAATTTTTTTCTTCTTTTTAACTCAATTAACTCCAGTTTTTTTTTTTAATTTTTTTTTTATTTTGAGGTAGGGTCTCACTCTATCCCAGGCTGACCTGGAATTCACTATGGAGTCTCAGGGTGGCCTCGAACTCACAGCAATCCTCCTACCTCTGCCTCCCGAGTGCTGGGATTAAAGGCATGCGCCACCATGTCCATCCAATTTTTTGTTTGTTCGTTTGTTTGTAACAATAACAGAAAGCTGATTAATACAACATCTTTCAGACAATTCCAGTGCTACAAGCTGCAAACTAAATTCAATTCTGTCACCAATGTGTTTCTCCTTTGCTTCTGGCCTTCCGTGCTAATGGACTACCATCAGACAGCAGTGATTGGTCCTTGATGCCTCCTCACTCACCTCTCAGTGGACTTCGATGTCTTACCATCCCAACTGGGAGATGTTCGTTGAATTTGTTTTTTTTAATCATTTTGTGTTCACTTTGTCTCTTAACTTCTTTCTCCTGGACAAGTGTGTGATGCTTTTAACTGTTGGGTCCCTTCCTTTACTTCCACAGTGATCTTCCTGAAACAAACTGGATTATGTCAGTTGGGCTGAAAAACATGCAGGCCTCCCCCTTCCCTGAGAATTGGGCTTCTCAATGATCGGAATCACCTCTGAGCTTCATCCTGCTTACCGTACACCTGTCCTCTCTTTTCTCACAGGTCTCTATCCAGCAGAAATATCTTCTATGCCCCAAGCACAGCCTGCATCAATTCCCTACGTTTGCAATTGATTTTTATTTTCCTGATGTGGACTTCTCCTCTTGCCCAGGCCCCAAATCCTTTTTTCAGTGTGTTATATGCTTAGGGTGGAGTCTGCTCAAGGATAATTTTTAAGAATCTTTTATTTTTATTTATTTGAGAGTCGGGGGAATGGATGGGCCAGGGCTGCTAGCCACTGCCAATGAACTCCAGACACATGCACCACCATGTACATCTGGCTTATGTTGCTTTTTGGGAGTTGAACCTGGGTCCTTGGGCTTTGCAGGCAAGTGCCTTCACTGCTAAGCCATCTCTCCAGCCCCAAGGATGATTTTTAAAATTTTTTTTTGGCATGGCTATCTGCCTTTATAATGTCAGTCCTATAAAAGGTGAGACATGGGTTCTATACATTTTGTAAAACCCAATCCCAGTACAGATCTTGGCATTTATTTAAGTAAATCCTCACTCAATATATGTTGAATGAAAGAATGAACTTATACAGCCTTCATTCTTCCATTAAAAACTTTTGTGCCCTCCCCTAAAGACCTCATTTTATTAATAACTTATTCACTAAGGTCCAATAATTAGTGAAGAATTCTTAGTCCTGTCTTCTGCTTGTAGAGAGGATGGCAACTTCCTTGCCTCAAGAGGGAGAGATATGGGGGAGGGACACTGCTGGCCTAGCTGCTCCGCTTCTTGCTTAGCTCTGCCTGCTTTGTGCCCGGGCTGGGCAGACCATATGGTCCTGCCCTGGCTCCCCGTGGGCCAGGCTGACCTGACCTCAGGCCCCTCCTCCTCCCTGCCCTGTGAGCATGGTCATCACCTCACAGGAGCTGTGGCCTGGTGTTCCTTTGACTGGGGTATGGCTTTAGTCATGACTTTCCTTTGTGTGGGGCACGCATTAGAAAGCCCATCCATCTCCTGGTCTAAGCTGCAGACCTCAATCAGCTTTATTGAGAAATAAAGCCGATATATTCTCGTTCCCATCTGTCTGACTCTGATTCTCTTTAATTGATCCCAACATGAAGATGGTGGAGGCTGCGGAGACAGCTGAGTCTGGGACATTATTTATTTGTTATCTAAAACTCTAGTAAATTATTCCATAATTAAGACATTGGGAGTTACTTGAGTCCCAGACATTTGAAGGAATCTTACATATAATTATGGAGGAAAGCTCTTGTTTTATAGGGCAAAGGGATGCCCAAGACCCAAACCTATATCTGTTTAATGACTTGTCCTGTTTAAGTGAATGAAGAAAGAGGTGTATGGACAGCAAGGCACAGTTTAAACTCATGTTCCCTGAGGCAAGAGAATAGAAATGCATTTTACATCTTCTATTTGATGGGAAAAGACCAAAAGCTTAATGACCCTCTGCAAAAGAGGGCATGGGAACTAAGTAATCTTATACACCAAGTAGGAGTGTACTTTGATATTCTATGTAGGTAATTGGGAGCATCTAAGTATATGAGTTTGGTCTTTGACTGGAATTGCACTACAGATATGCTGGGATGTGAAAGGTGTTCAATGTTAGGTCAACAGCAGCACCATTAGAAATATTCAAATCGTCCAACAGTTGGCACACTTTTAAATAAATGTGAGCATACCATTAGTTACTAATTTTTTTATTAATTAGTTTTGTATTCAGCAAATACAGTCAGTTTGGTACCATTATTAGGCTCATCCATGACCTATCCCCTCCCCGTGGCCCCTCCTTGTTGAGGTATATGGTTCGTGCATTGTGGAGTTAGCCCACAGTTATGGGTAAGATAAATGTCTCTGCATATCATGACCCAACATGTGGCTCTGACATTCTTTCCGCCCCCTCTTCTGCCAAATTTCCCTGAGCCATGTTGGGTTCATTTTTGGTTTGTTTCTGTGATAAGGTGTTGGGGGTCTCTGGGTCTCTGATTTGATAGGAGTTGATTTTTTCTCTGTGTTGATCTCCTTCACCCTTGGCTGGTACCCGGTTCACCAGGAAAACAGCAACCTTGCTTGTTTCACCAATTTTTCTTAGTTTCAGCCAGGGCCTTTTTGAGGTATGATTGGGTGGCTCTCTCCTTAGGATCCACATCTATCTGAAAGAGAGAAGCAGATTCTCCAACGGAGAGTAAGTTAGCACCAGGACAAATGAGATAGCCCTTACTTTTTTTTTTTTTATAGAGAATTTAACAGGTGTAGGCCCTCTTAGTTACTAATTTGTATGACTAAAGAAAAAAGAAAGATGAAAACTGAGTAAAATGAAGATGCCACTTATAAGCCAACAGAGATGCCTGGATATACGGCTTAGCAGAAACCATCAAAGCACACAACCTTGAGTGAGCATGCATGCTGACGTTTATGAAAAGGGAATGAAGACAGTATTTTCAGCTGGGCATGGTGGCACATCCCAGTAATCCCAGCACTGGGGAAAATGAAGTAGGAGAATTGCTCGGTGTTTGAGGCCAGCCTGCACTACATATTGAGTTCTAGGACAGCCTGGGCCACAGAGTGAAACTCTGGCTCTAACAAACAGAAGTTTTTTGTTTTTGAGGCAGACTCTCACGCGAACCAGACCTAGGCTGATCTGGAACTCGCTCTGTAGCCCAGACTAGCCTCCAGTGCATGGGTGATTCTCCCGTCTCAACCTCCAAAGGGCTGGGATTCCCAGCATGAGCCACCATGCCCAACTCTTTGAATACTGTTCTCTAAAAAATGAAACTAGATGTAATAGAAGCTGATAAGTTTGTTTTCCTCTGAGAAAGAAGGACAGATAATTGGAGGATTATGTGGGGACTTTGCTGTATTCTGTTTGTACCATTTGCACTTTAAACAATTGCATGTTTAAATTAAAAGTATACACAAACACACACACCCTGACTTGTATTTTTATTGACAGGAAACACTTACTGGGAGAAAATGCATCACAAGTTTCTGCAGGCAGCCATCTCAGGAGATGATCCAAGAGGTGGAAATGCCAGGAGGCGAGCTTGAGGGAAGAGCTGAGGTGGCCCAGTGGTCAGCATGTGGGCTCTGTGACCCTTTGCCCTCAGCACTGGCTCTTTCTGTGTGACTGTGGGCAAGTGACCTCTCCAAGTTTCTGTTTCCTCTTCAAATGAGAGAGAATATTAGTATCCCGCTCCCGGGATTGTCGCAAGGATAAAATAAAAGGAGGCTTGTATAACCTACATAAAGCCAGCTCCACATGTGGCCTTGTCTTAGTTTACAGTCACATTCCAAGAATATTCATGAAGAGGTTTTGTGAGAAGCAATTCAAGTGTTTATTGGAATATGGTAAGAAAATTCCATGGGGTAGTTTACACATAGGAAACAGCTAAATGTAATGAAAACTTTCTGGCCTTGGGGCTGGAGGTGTGGCCCGGCAGGAGTTTGCTTGTCCAGAACGCACGAGGCCCTGGGTTTGAACCCAGCATTGCAGAAGCACTCCTTGGTCTGCAGCGTTAAGCCCTTCCCTTCCCACGGAGAATTGCTATCCTTGAAAATCTTGCTTCAATCTGCTCTTCCTTCCCAACAGACGCTTGCCGTGTTCACTGGCTGTTATTTCGTGTAGCTAATCTTTATTTTTTGCTAGGACTCTTGCCATTGCAAATAGAGCTCTCCTTGTCGTTCAGGCTTTCCGTACCTCCCCTCTCATCTGTTGACAAAGACCAGCGTACCGATCCCATGGGGAAATGGCAAGTGAATCGAGTTAGAATTTAAAAGTGGTAGTGGGGTGGACAGACCTAGGAATGGGTGGAGAAAAGACTGTCAAATACTCTTATAAATAATTTTGAGCACCTGTTAGACACCTAGGAAACTTATAACACTGCCTAGCTCATAAGAGGCGCTTAATAAATCACAGCTACTAGTGTCCATAGTAATCACCTTTCCTAGAACCTGATAGCAATAATGACAGCTGACATTCACTGTTTGTCTACTACGTGCCACCTGCAGATCTAGCTCACTTCCCAACACCAGCATGCTGTGGGCCTGTCCGCACCCTCATCCCACAGAGGAGGAAACACAGAGATTTTACAGGTAGGTGCAAATACCAGGCTTGGGAAAGGGAGAGTTAAGATATGATGCCAAGAACCCTGGTTTAGTTTCCAATCCAGGCCCTCTATTTTAATGTGATGATTACCAGGGAACTGGCCAATCCATACATCTATTTGTTTGTTGATTTATTTATGAAAGAAATAGTAAGAGAGAGTGCACCAGGGCCCCTAGCCACTGCAAACGAATTCCAGATGCATGAGCCACCATGTGCACGTGGTTTACGTGGGATCTGGGGAACCAAACCTGGGTCCTTAGGCTTCACAGGCGGTTGCTAAGCCCTCACTCCAGCCCAATCCATGCCTTTTGTACTGAATTTTTTCATCTGATCTTATTCTTCAAGTTTTTCACATCCTTAATTTCTCCCAACTGAGCCGTATAAGGGAACAGTAAAACCCGTTGGCACTGCCAGGCTCTTGGGAAGGTAATTGCTGTTAATGTTGCCTGAACTCCTCCAATGGCAGAGATTTCTGGTAAGGGGCCAGAGCAAGGCCTCTTTCAATGGAAGCCTGGCGAGTGGGGCGGGGGAGATGGCTCCGTGGGCCACGTGCTTGCTGGACAAGCATGAGGAACCGAGTTGGGATCTCTGGTTCTTATCCCTGGAGAGGCGGTATGCGCCGGTAACCCTATTACTCAGGGAGCGGGACAGGGAATCCGTGGGGCTCACTGGCTAGTCTAGTGGAATCTGTGAGCTCTAGGTTCAGCAAGACACCCTGTGTCGATGAATAAAGGGAAGGGACACAGAGGAAGACACTCAGTATCAACTTCTGGACTCCACAGGCATGCACACACGAGTGTGTGCACTTCCACATGCACGTACATGAACACGCACACGCATATTCACATACGTATGCATACTGCATACGCATACACCCAAAAAGTGCATTCAGTGGTCTACCCACTGCCTGTGATGGCAAGCAGATAAATGGGCTTCCCACACCCCGTCTGCTTATTGTGGATGTACTGGAATATTCGTTTCACAGTTGCTAGGGCGATAGGCATCATGTTCTCAAAAATATCAATGGGGAAATTCAATCCCCAATTCATATGCTGCTGGTCTTTAGAGGTGAAGCTTCTATTAGAATATTAGATAATTAGAATTAGATGCAATCATAAGAGTGGGCCCTCTTGTGGCATTAGTGGCCTCATGAGACAAGGAAGAGCCAAATGAGGAGGCATACCCAAGTGGTCCATGTTGCCATGTGATGCCCTCCACCAGATTCCAAGAACATACTGGTGCCATGCTTTTACACTCTGGCCTTCAGAACTCAAACCAAATAGATCTCTATTCTTTATAACTTACCTAGCTCAGGTGCTTTGTTATAGCAACAAAAGAAGAACTATGACACTGTGTAGGCAGAAGAAGTGGACATTAGCTTGGGGATGCCCCTAAGACCTTGCTGGGGTCGTCACCAGGACAGAGCAGAGTTCTCTTGAAGAAGACAGTTGGAAGTCAGTTGTCAGACTTGGAGATCAGTGGGCAACTACAACCAGTCCTTAGGGCACCTGCAGGGGCAGGGAGAGCCGAGGGAATTGTCATCAGAGGAAGAGGTGGCCAGGTGACGGCCTCTGCCGGGAATCAGATGCTGAGTCTCCCTGGCTTGTCCTCTTCAGCAAACCCAGCCGTGAGGACTCAGGCAGGAGACTCAGCAAGGAGACAGCGTGACCCGGGCCTCCTTGTCACTCCTTGTCACTGTGTTGAAGACGGTGAGGTCCCTTCACGCTTAGAGAAAAGTGACGGCAGCTTTAGACAGTCCACGAAGCTGAGAGGTTACAGGAAGACACGGGGCTCACTCCAGAGTGTAAGGACTTGTTCTTCCCTTCATAGCTCTCAATCTTGTGGTGAGAACTAGGGTTTTAGGGGAAATTATGGGAAAGGGCAAAATATGTATCGGCGCGTGTGTGTGTGTGTGTGTGTGTGTGTGTGTGTGTGTGTGTTCATTTATGCACATGTTGACTTTGGTGACGTTGTAGAAAAGTGCTATAGGATGAATTGTGTCAACGCCCCTCCCAATCCACACGTTGAGGCTTTCAGAGTGCAGCTGTTTTGGGGGGTGAAGAATAAGGAAGGAATGAAGGTAATATAAGGCCCCTGGGTGAGTGGGTGGGCCCTGATTTCATCTGACAGGGGCGTCCTTCAGAGAAGAGGTTGGGACACAAACATACACAGAGGGAGGCCATGTAAGAACACAGGGAAAAGGCAACCATCTGCAAGCGAGGGACAGAGGCCTCAGGAGAACCCAATGCCATGGATGCCTTGACCTTGGACTTAAGCCTCCAGAGTTGTGAGAGGGTAAATGACCGCCATTCAGGCTGTCCAGCTTATGGTATTGTATGATGCCAGCCACGTACAAATGAATGCCCCGAGCAAAACTTGCTTGGGTTGTTAAGCATTATTTATTTATTTTCAAGGAGAGAGAGAGAGAGACAGACAGACAGACAGACAGACAGAGAAGGAGAGGGAGGGAGTAGGAATGGGTGTAGCAGGGCTTCTAGAACTGCAAATGAACTCCAGATGCTTCCATCACTTTTTGCTTCTGGTTTTTCGTAAGTACTGGGGAATTGAACCTGGATTGTTAGGCATTGCAGGCAAGCACCTTAACCACTGAGCAATTTCTTCATGCTATTAAACATTATTAAACAATTCCAGGAGGGCAGAAGTCACTCTTAGTTGAACGAGGATTGTTAGTATAAAGTGGTGTTGGTATGATGTCTATTAGAAACAAAAGAAGTTAAAAGATAGGGTGCAGAGGCTTGGACAGTAAAGGGCCAGGGAGATGGCTCAGTGGTTAAAAGCAAGGCCACTGGAATTCAGATCCCCTCGCCCATTCAAAGTTGGACTCAATCAGTTCACGTGTCTGTAGTCCCAACACGCCTATGGCAATGGGAAGCTGAGTCAGGAGAATCCCCAAGTCCAAAGACCAACCAGTGTGGCATTTGTGATGGCAAAAACAAGACAGACTGTGTCAAGCAGGGTAGAATACGCACTGCTTGATTAACTTACTTAGTGAACTTGGAATTTCTTTGTGATGTTTGCAAACCTGGACGCATGGTGTTAAGAGGACGACGGTGATACAAACCAGATCCCGCGTTCTCCAGGTCTCTTCTCCCTGCTTAGAGTCCTCATTCATGCTGGACAAAACCAGAGTGATGGACACCTTGACAGAAGGGACACTGTGTCCCTATGGAGGGAGTAGGCAATGGGTGTGCTGATGTCGATTTGGGAAGAATGGAGGAAGATCATAACATCCTAGTGAGAAAGGGAATATTGACAGAATAGCCAAGCTCGTTATTCCAGTAAGCCACTTACTCTGAAATATTTTTATAAACAGACTTATTTTTATTTCTTTATAAGATGCCAATTGATCTGGCCTCTTAGCACTTTGACAGATGCTACTTGCCTAAAACCACATTGTGATTGATAATACCCAGAAATCGCAGAGCCAAACGATACGATTAAGTCTCCTGCTTGTAGCCAGCAACTCAAAGGGGGTCGGGAGTCATTTTAAATGTAAGATAGCAATTGTGTCAAAAATGCATGGTTTCGCTCAACCTGAGGTCAGGTGTGCTTTAAAGTTGCATACTGCACCCACATATCACCTAGCAAGGCCCCAGTGGTCTCGGTGTCCCTGGGCCTGTATTGATGGTCTGTCTTTTGTGGGGCTTGGAGGATGTTTCCGTCACCCGAGAATTTTTTTCCACTCCTTTTCCGGTTGGGAACCATCTGGGCGAAGTACAGTGAATGCGGCATTGGATCAGCTACCAGTCAAGAGGTCATTCTTATTTGGTTCAAGGAGAGGTAACATCTCAAGCTTCCATTAATTAAAACTTCATCTGCTTTATGATGACCCTCCCCCACCCTTCTTCCCTTCCCTTCCCCACGCCTGGTACATGGCAGCTAGCTAAGCAATGCTGCGGCACCAAAGCTGCCACTAATTAATTTCTCCTCACATCGATGGAGACCTTGACTAGTGGGGCATGTTAAAAAAACTCTTCAAAAGACTCCAAACACAGCAGCCCATCTGTCTCAGATGCACTATGATTCCCATCGTGGTAGTTGTCTTTTTTTAAATTTTTTTTCATCAAGAGATGGTGGACGGTCTGACAGCCTTGTTAGACAAAGTCCTTTCTCTTTGACTAGATAGAGCCTGTGAGTTTCTGTTTGTAACAAGAATGGAATCTCAATTTGGCTCTTGAGGGTCAAGCTATATTCTACCACCATTTCTAATCCTCTGTGTCTCCGTAATGGGATTTTATCTGTCAGTTGGAGAGACCATGTTCAAACCCATATTTTACTTTTCCTTCCAAAGGGTTCAGGTCAAACCAGCAAGTATTTATCTAGCAGCTGAGGCAAGAGGACACAAAATGACATTGAGAGCATCCCCACCCTCCTCAGAAATAACTCTGACCCTGGACATTAGTACTTAGACAAGGGGTTCAGTAGTTCAGGGTTGATCAAGTGATATGGACTATGAATGCAACAGGCTTCATAGAAAGAAATTTCCAGAGACCCACCGGCCAGGAAAGATACAGATTCATCAAGAATGGACTTGGTACCCAAGCATCAACTCAGTTCACTTGAGAATGAATATTCTGAGCTATTCTTTTTCCTAAGTTTGAACTATTTGAAAGGGTTCATATTTCCTTAGGGAATAATCATCTGAATTGGGCATTTCTTTTAGTTAGATGTCACCTCATCTCACATGCAGATTGAGTGCCTCAGTGAACTAACAGCGCTGAGGAAGACATCACAGTGAAATGCCTTTAAGTGAGCATTTATTTTTTAGTTCTCACTTAGTTCTGATGGGTGGAAGAACACATAATACTGGGTCCCATTTTATGGAATGAGCTGTGTCCACGTGAAGTAACCTACTGCCCCCAAACTTGTCAGTGTGATTGAGTCAGACAGTCTTAGAAAGACTCTGCTCTGTGAGGCGGAAGAAATATTTACTTCCTAAGGTTAAGAGTATAGAAGATAGTGGGGCTGGAGAGGTGGCTTACTGGTTAAGCACTTGCCTGTGAAGCCTAAGGACTCCGGTTCGAGGCTCAATTCCCCAGGACCCATGTTAGCCAGATGCACAAGGGGGCGCATGTGTCTGGGGTTCATTTGCAGTGGCTGATTGCCCTGGCATGCCCATTCTCTTTCTCTTTCTGCCTCTTTCTCTCTGTCTGTTGCTCTCAAATAAATAAATAAAAATAAACAAAAAACAATTAAAAAAAGAGAGAATATAAGATAGTATGATTAATATTAAAATGTAAGACTTGTTTTCTTTTGGTTCTAGAAATTAATGTATTTCTTATATAGAATTTAGAAAATTCAGGTGTGTTGAAAGACAATGAGAACTGGCCATAACTTCACAGCCCAGGTCCTGTATTTTTGAAGGGATTTCTGCATTTATGTTCATGGCTGTAAAAGCATCATGTGCACTTTTCGGAGAGTTTGGGTCATTGGTGATTTCAGGCAGGGAGCCTGCCTCTCACAGCCTGCCGAATCTCATTTGGATGTGTGATGTGAACAAGACAGACATTTCTGCTGAGACTATGAAATTATTACATCAGTAGCAACCAGCTTCTCCCAACTAGAACAAGTTTGTTTTTTCTTGTTAGGATTGCTCAGCACTCATTTTGAAAACCTAACTTCCAATAACTACTATAATTTTTTTTTTCTTATGTTTGTATTGATATAGGCTAGATCAATGTCTCCCAAAGGCCCATGTGTTAATGCCCTGGTCATTATCCTGTGGTGCTGTTGGGATATGGTAGGACCTTTAAGTGGTGGCGTCTTAGTGGAAGGAAGTTAAATCATCACTGGTTCCCTTGAAGGTGATCTTGGGATTCTAGTTCCTTCTTCCTTTTTCTCTTGGCTTCCTATTCACTATGAGATGAACAGCTTCTGTTGCCAGACACTTCCATCATGACATGCTGTTCTGCCCCAGACCCAAAGGTGACAGAGCCAAGTGCCATGGATTGAAATCTCCAAACCTGTGAGCCAAAATAGACCTTTCTTTCTTTCTTTCTTTCTTTCTTTCTTTCTTTCTTTCTTTCTTTCTTTCTTTCTCTCTCTCTCTCTCTCTCTCTTTCTTTCTTTCTTTTCTTCCTCTCTACCTCTGTCCCTTCCTTCCTTTCTTAAAAAACTTCCTTTTACTTTTTATTTTTATTGGAGAAAGCAAGAGAGAAAGACAGATAGAGAGAAGAGAATGGGCATGCCAGGGCATCTACCCACTGCAAATGTAGTCCAGACTCAAGCAACATCTGTGCATCTGGCTTTACATGGGTACTGAAGAATTGAACCTGAGTCCTTTGGCTTTGCAGGCAAGCTTTATTGCAGTCAGGTTTGCATTGCCGGCAGAAATCACCCAACCAAGAGCAGCTTGTGGGGTGGGTGGGGGGGAGGTTCATTTTGGCTTACAGACTCAAGGGGATGCTCTGCGATGGCAGGGGGAAACGACGACATGAGCTGAGGGTGGACATCACTTCCTTGCCAACATAAGGTGGACAATAACAGCAGGAGAATGTGCCAAACACTGGCATGGGGAAACTGGCTATAACACCCATAAGCCCGCCCCCAACAATACACTCCCACCAGGAGGTGTTAATTCCCAAATCTCCATCAGCTGGGAACGTAGCATTCAGAACACCTAAGTTTTATGGGGGACACCTGAATCAAGCCACCACACTAAACCACAAAACCATCTCTCCAGTCCCGAGTTTTCCTTCTTTTACATTGTTAGCTTAGATATTTGCTCCAGTAACAGAAAACTGACTCTCTCTCTCTCTCTCTCTCTTACACACACACAATGTTTTATTTAATCATTCCTGTATCAGTAGGCATTTATTTGCTTCTCACTTTTTAAAATGTCTTTTAAAAATAGTGCAGTAGTGAGAACCTTGAGTGCTTGTCTGAGGTGTTCTCATGAGAAATGATTTTAGAAATAAAGTTGCCAAGTCAGAAAATAGGAATGTTAGCCGGGTGTGATGTGCACGCCTTTTATCCCAGCACTTTGGAGCAGAGGTAGAAGGATCGCCATGAGTTTGAGGCCACCCTAAGACTACATAGTGAAATCCAGGTCAACCTGAGCTAGAGTGAGACCTTACCTCGAAACACTAAAAGAAAAAAAAAATAGGTATATTTCCAAGGTTGTGGGTGGGAATTGGCAGCCTCCTTGCAGACACTATTTGTGATGGTTTACATGGTTGTCAACTCCACAGGATCTAGAGTCAGTCACCTGCTACAAATGATCTGGATTATCTAGAGTAGGTAACTGTGGGCGGCCCCATTCCATGGGTTGGGATCTTGGAGCATATAAAAAGGGGGAGAACTGGGGGCTGGAGAGATGGATTAGTGGTTAAAATGCTTGCCTGTGAAGCCAAAAGAACCCAGTACCCATGTAAAGCCAGATACATAAGGTGGCACATGCTTTTGGAGTTCTTTTGCAGTGACTGGAAGTCCTAGTGTGCCCATTCTTTCTCGCTATCTGCCTCTTTCTCTGTCTCTCTCAAGTAAATTAATAAAATAAGCATTTTAAAAATGTTTAAAAACAAATAGAAAGGAGAAAGCTTGCTAAGAATAGCATTCATCACTTTCTGAGGACTGTGGCCTGAATGTGATCAGCTGTCTCAAGTGCCTGCCTCCATATCTTCCCTGCCTTGATGAACTGTAATGTTGATAAGCCAAACTACATCCTTCTTCCTTTATCCTGTTTATCTCAGGTATTTTGTCTCAGTGATGAATAAAAAACCAGTACACTCTCCTCATGCACACTGCCTGTGGTAGCAATGACATGGGAGTGCACATTTAGACACATTGTTGTCAAAACTAGGTCTTCAGTGTTTCAATGCTTTTTGCTATTGTAAAGGAAAAACAATGCCATTTTTTTTTTGTTCATTTTTATTTACTTATTTGAGAGTGACAGAGAGAGAAAGAGGCAGATAGAGAGAGTGAGATTGAGAATGGGCGTGCCAGGGCTTCCAGCCACTGCAAACGAACTCCAGACGCGTGCGCCCCCTTGTGCATCTGGCTAACGTGGGTCCTGGGGAATCAAACCTCGAACCGGGTTCCTTAGGCTTCACAGGCAAGCGCTTAACCACTAAGCCCAACAATGCCATTTTTTTGAGCAATAATCAGGTTGAACATTCTTTAAGTGTTCCTTTGCCTTTTTATTTTTTTTTTTGGTTTTTTGAGTTAGGGTCTCACTCTGGTCCAGGCTGACCTGGAATTAACTCTGTCATCTCAGGGTGGCCTTGAACTCACGGTGATCCTCCTACCTCTGCCTCCCGAGTGCTGGGATTAAAGGCATGCGCCACCACGCCCGGCTCCTTTGCCTTTTTGTGTGTTTTGTGAATGTTATGACTCATAACCTGACTCTCTGGAATACTTTCCCACTTGCTATTGATTTGTATATACTGTACTGTTCTAGCTAATGCATGTTTTTGTTGACTTGAATATTTCATTTTTTTTTTTTTAATTTGAAAGCGACAGACACAGAGAGAAAGGCAGATAGAGGGAGAGAGAGAGAATGGGCACGCCAGGGCCTCCAGCCTCTGCAAACGAACTCCAGACGCGTGCGCCCCCTTGTGCATCTGGCTAACGTGGGACCTGGGGAACCGAGCCTCGAACCGGGGTCCTTAGGCTTCACAGGCAAGCGCTTAACCGCTAGGCCATCTCTCCAGCCCATCATTTTTTTGTTTTTTTTTGGCGTGATACTGAAGATAGAATCTATGAATGGTAGGTAGGCAAGTGCTCTGCAACTGACTTACATTCCCAGAAAATATTTTTATTTTTAACATAATTTCAGAGAGAAAACTGAAACAAATTTGCATGGGATAGGTGTTCCCCAGTGAGAGTGAATTTGATCTTTCTGAATGCTAAGCCTCTCCGTTTAAGGATAAACTATATTAACACAATTTCAGTGTCCTTTGCTCTTCTTTTTAGCTAAAACTTTCCGATGAAGTTAATGGACGTTCCCAGAAGGGTTCCTGTCTGCCGTCTTTATGACACAAGCTGAGCATGCCCAGAGGTGTCCTGTCTGTAAAATCACTACAACACAAGGTGAGCATGCCCCACGGCGCTCCTGCCTGCCAGTTTACACGTTCAAGAATGTGCTCCAAGACCTTGAGCTAAGCATGCTGAAAAATACTTCCACCAATTTGCCATGTGGAACTGTGACCTTAAACTGAGCATGCTCAGGAGTGTGTCTGCCCCCAAAGTGTTTCATTATCTGAATGTACCACTTCCTGTAATTTGAGTCTCTGAGTAAAATCCTCATGTTTCCTTTGCTCACAGGAGGCCTTGCTTTGGAAATAATTCTCATGTTCTACTTACCTGTTACAGATCAGAAATGGTTTCTGCTCTTTTTTCTTGTCCGTGTCTATTTGGCTTTAGACTCACCAAGATACGAACCTGCTGTGTTTAGTTACAAGGATGAACATGGGTGTTTCCAGACTTTTGTACTTGAGGGTGGGGTGAAGAGTTGGGGTGGGTCAGAGAGCCCTTGATCTTGAAGCAGTTTCTAAAGCCATTCCATTTCCTTGAATTCACAATACCCAGTATAGGGCTGGAGAGATGGCTTAATGGTTAAAGTGCTTGCCTGAGAAGCCTAAGGACCTGGGTGTTGTTCCCCAGTATCCATGTAAGCCAGATGCACAAGGTGGCGCATGTGTCTGGAGTTTGTTTGCAGTGGTTAGAGGCCCTGGTGTGCCCATTCTCTATCTGCCTCTTTCTCTCTCTCTCTCTCTCTCAAATGAATAAACAAACAAACAAAATACCCAGTACAACTCACTTTTGGTTAAAGAAGCTTGTCTTTTCAGATGGCAGTGACTGCTGGGGAGACTCACAACTCATCAAAGTGCTGAGAAGAAGAAACAGTGGAGTAAGTCTTCAGCACTGAGTGAGACTTCTCCCTCCAAGGCTCAGGAACCATTACAGAAGAGGTGGTTAAAAGACTGTAAGAAGCTGGGCGTGGTGGTACACTCTTTTAATCCCAGCACTCAGGAGGCAGAGGTAGGAGGATTGCCATGAGGTCAAAGCCACCCTGACCCTACATAGTGAATTCCAGGTCAACCTGGGCTAGAGTGAAACCCTACCTGAAAAAAAAAAAAAAAAAGGAGGAGAGCAATGTTTTACAATAATGTTGTGTCTTCTAGACATAAAGTAGCCATGGCATTCATGACCTCACAGTGGCTGGTGCTACCTACGCAAGACCTGAGTAATAGGTGAAAAAATATATATCAAAATAGAACAGGGACTAGTTATAAAGAAGAATGGATGAGGTGGGGGACAAAGGAGAGTGGTGGGGGGTTATGATCATCGTATATTATTTATATGTATGGAGGTTGTCAGTAAAAAGTTTAAAAATACCCAACATGCCAAAGTGTGACATTTACATTTTTTTCTTAGTTCTAATAAGCTCGTGTACTTTAGTGAAGGCCTGGGTGGTTATGACCCATCCCAGGACTGGTTGCTGGGGGGTGTGGAGCTAGTGTCTAGTAGAAAGGACGAGATAGGGCCATGAGTGACTGCCTTCTGTCAGGAGACAGGGAAGCAAAAGCCATGTGGGAGAACTATAAACCAGGAGAGGGCTTTCTTCCTTGGGGCCAGACAGTGGGAAAATACAGCTGCAGGTTTTGAGAGGAATGGAGCCATTCCCGGCTCTGGATGGACTTAGCTTAGGGATCAGACACTCTTTGGTCACGAAAGCTCCCCAGGCTGGTGGCTCTCAAGTTCCTGCCTTATGACCCACGAAGAATGACAAGTGCAGACACAGAAGAAGGGTAGGTCAAGCAAAAGTCTATTAGCCCTAAAGCAGACAGTTCAAGTAGCAAGTGAAATTAAAACCAAAGAAGCCCCAAGATAGGACGGGGCCCCAAGTGGGTAGCCTCACAGTGACTTGGATCAGGGCTTCTTATACCCTTCGGGATGCAACTGTCGAGTTGAGGTGGATTGTACTGGTTACTTAGATCACATGTGGGGGCTTTTGATTTGGTATTGGGGATGTAAATTAGGCATCAAGTTGGGCACATTGCATTGGTTACCTTGGGTGGATGTGGGGTTCCTTACAGGCTGATGCGTTAGGCAGGGGCTTGGTTACTTTGAATAAGTCAGCTGACATCCTGGTGACTGGGTGTAAGCCAGGGTTTTTGACCATTTGGAAGTCAGGGCTTTGTGGATTTTAGTTCCCAGACTCTGCTCTCTGGACTCATTGTACAATCTCTGTGCTGCTTGGCTCTGTGAGGCCATACAGATGTCTGTGTATTTGTTGTGGACCTGTACCGGTGACTAGCTGCCTGCGAAATGGGAGATACCTTACTCCTCATCCCTACCGTAGGGGTGATGTTTGGCCCAGGCATGAATGATTGGTAGGAGTTGCCTGTTCTGAGACAAGCTAAACAGTATCACTCGCTGTTGACTAACGCGCAGATCTAACTCGGCATCCTATAGCTGCTACATCTGGCAGCTGTCCTGGAAGTGTGGCAGGCTCTGAATTTAAAATACCCAGCATTCCAGTGTGTCACATCTGGGGTTTCTTTTTCTTAGTTCCAACAGCAGTGCGCTGGGCTTCTGCCCCGTAGACAGAAGGCTGCGGAAACTTCGGGGGCAGGATGTGAGGGAGAGGGGCCGAGCGCCGAGATACAGTATGAAGATTAATTAGGTCACAAATATAAAATGACATGTTATATAGCTGCTGTTATTTTAAATCTTTCCTGGGTGTAGTAGGTGGTAAATTTTCCTTAAGACCTGAAAATCAATAGTTCAGACCATGCAGTACTCAGAAAAGGATTTAAGATTTTGTTTTGCACCCAAGGGTGGATATTTGAATATGTTGTACATAGATGCTCTTTAGAATTCTTTCCACTTTTATTAACTTTAAAAAAAAAATCATATCCTGTGTGGCCTAGGAGCTTTTATGCTATATTATAATCAGGTTCCCTTACTCCACTGTCTGCATTTGATTATTCTAGAACAAAGGGGGAACAGGTGTCTTCATGCTATATTCAGAATCTGGGGCCCCTTGAAAGGACTTCCTTTTGTCCTGGAGGGGTACGACTGCATCTCTCTGAAATGTTTCTTGGGTGCCGCAGAGCTTGCTTTTGCGAAGGCTTGGTTTTGTTTTGCATTCTCTGGCATTCGGCTCCAAGGCCAGCAAGTTGCTGGTGTTTGTTGCTCCGTAAATACTTGATTAAGTGAGCCACCCCATGGGCAGGGGAGGGGGGGTCTCCTTGGGAGCCCTATTTCTGTTAGCAACGAAAGTACTATATGTAGAATCTGTACAATGGTGTATTTTACATGTAAAGGTACTTTACTGCAAGATGTTCACCTAATTACCAAACAGATATTGAGCAACTTGTAGGTATCTGGCACTGGGCTGGGCTTTGTACAATACAAAAATAGACAGTCCCTACCTTCAAGGAGCTTATAGTCAAATATGGAAAGAAATACCTATAATTTAGCTACTGTAGTGTCCTGCCATGATCGAGGAATGGGAGAGAGTGGCAAGAGAAGAATGGACTGAGCATGCCAGGCGTGATAGCGCACACCTTTAATCCTAGCACTCAGGAGGCTGAGGTAGGAGGATCACTGTGAACTTGAGGCCAGCCTGAGACAAATTCCAGGTTAGCCTGGACTAGTGCAAAGACTCTACCTCAAAAACAAACAAACAAACAAAAAAAGACATACATGGGCATTCCAGGCAGACAAAATCTTAACTCCTTGAAACTGATACTCTTTGAATATATGTTCAACACATAGTCTATTTAGAGACACAAAAGGGATTCTCTATCAAGAAAAAACTATGTACCTTTTTCCTTCTTGTTTGAAATAAGAGATATATTATAGCTACTGAATCTATTAGAACAGCTTAACCTTTCATTCAGAATTGGAATTTTTGTATCCAGTTGACTTTGGGGGCGGTGTTGACAGTCTTAACCCGCAGTAGACCCTGTGAACTATATGACAACCAACAAACCAGGCCACATGTGCCCCTGATGCAATAGTGGCATGACGATTAAGGGGTTATCAACCGTTCTCTGATTGGATCTGAGGCTCCTGAGGTGATTCACTTAATGAAGTACTTAGGGAGTGACAGATGCCAACAATTCCTGTCTGGTATTGAAAATCTAATCAAGTGCCTATGGCTAGGAAGGGCACAGGCCATAGGGAGGAAAGCTACTGCTATTGTTTGGCTAAACGGATATGTTGTGTCTGTCTAATCATTCACTAAATATTTTTGTTTATGCCAAAATATCAGTGTTGTTCTGACATATGAGTGCTGACAATATGTGGCTGTTGAGCACTCAGCACTGGGAGAGGGGCAGAAAGAACATAAGAGCTAGAGAGCGGAGGTGAGTGCAATGTTGTCTCCCAGACAAGAAATGGCTGGTGCATTCACGACCTCACAGTAGCTATATTACTTCCCAGGACTGCACAATACTGGGCCCATTAGCATTTTGTCATGGAGGATGGAGGAAGGCAAAAGCCAAGACATCAAAATAGAAGAGGGACTAGTTAGAAAGAAGAAGGCGTCGTTGGAAAGAGGACAGGGGAGACCAAAACAGGTCATGTGAGAGGACTGTGGTCAACATATGTTACGTGTGTATATGAAGATTGTCAATGATCTTTCTTGTTCATTTTTATTTATTTTTTGACAGTAACAGACACAGAGAGAAAGAGGCAGACAGATAGATAGATAGATAGATAGATAGATAGATAGATAGATAGATAGAGATTGGGTGTGCCAGGGCCTCCAGCCACCGCAAACGAACTCCAAATGCATGTGCCCCCTTGTGCATCTGGCTTACGTGGGTCCCGGGGAATGGAGTCTTGAACCAGGGTCCTTAGGCTTCACAAGCAAGCATTTAACTGCTAAGCCAGCCATCTCTCCAGCTCTTGTCAATAACTTTTAAAAGATCTTTTATTTATTTGAGAGGGAGAAAAAGAGGATAAAAAGAGACAGATAGAGAGAGAATGGGTGCACCAAGGCCTCTAGCCACTACAGATAAACTCCAGATGCATGTGCCACCTTCTGCATCCGGTTTTACATGGGTACTGGGGAATCGAACCTGGGTCCTTTGGCTTTGCTGGCAAGTGCCTTAATCACTAAGCCATCTTTCCAGCCCCCATAAATAATTTTTTAAATGGTTAAGATGTATATAATATGACCTATGCATTCCTAGTAACTTTCTACCCTATTTTGTGATATTTTCTCTAAAAAGTTTTGCAATTTTCAACTACCACTTCAAGCCACAGTCTCAGAAATGGCCTTTGGTTGCTTAGGATAACCTCTCATGTTAGGGCAAGCATGCTGGTGAGACATAAGGCGGTAGAAGAGTTCCATCTGGAATACCGTACACTTTAACTCTTGCTATTAATTCACATGCCACCTGTTACATCAGGAGCTGCTTGTAAGGACCTGAGTTAGCTGGCATCCTCTGTTTCATTTATTCTGTTGATATATTAGCAATCATTTTGCATGTCTCCTGGGCAGATGCCCAACTGCTCCACTGTGTAATCTGACTCTAGGTACACAAAGTCCAGAGCCAGCCAAAAGAGGCAGAGAACTAGAGCTAGCGCATGAAGGCTAAATTTCACCTGGACAAAGAAAGGTGCAGAGAGAGCCGGGCGTGGTGGCGCACACCTTTAATCCCAGCAGTCAGGAGGCAGAGGTAGGAGGATCGCTGTGAGTTGAATGTCACCCTGAGACTACAAAGTGAATTTCAGGTCAGCCTGGACTGGTGAAACCTTACCTTGAAAAACAAAACAAAAACAAACAAAAACCCCAAAACAACAACAACAAAAAGGTGCAAAAAGAGAGAAGGGCAGCATTTCTGGAGCAGGAAACAATACCCCAGAAAGCTAGAGGAACCATGCATGTCTGGACACTGTCCAGGGGTTGCAAATTGTGATGCTTGGTCTTAATCAGCTTGATTGAGTTAGGAATTGTCTAGGAGGGGCTGTGAAGATGGCCTGATGGGTAAAGCACCTGTTACGAACACGAGGACCTGAGTTCTGATCCCCAGAGCCCACAGAAAGCTGGATGGGGTAGTATGCGTCTGCTCTGCCCGTGCTCCTATGGCGAGATGAGAGGTGGAGACGGGATGACTCATAGAACCCCGTAGAACCAGCTGGGCCACTGTGCACGGTGATGAGGAGACCCTGCCTCAGGCAAGGTGGAAGGTGGGGACCAACACCTGAGGCTGTCATGGGACCTCCACAGACGTGCCATGGCACCATGCACCTGTGCATGCATGCATGCGCACGCATACACATACTTTTAAAATTTATTTATTTATTTGAGGGGGGGGGGGGAATGAGTGCACTAGGGCCTCCAGCCACTGCAAACAAACTTCAGACACATGTGCCACCTCATGCATCTGGGTACTTGGGAATTGAACCTATGTCCTTAGGCTTCTCAGGCAAGTGTTTTAAGTGCTAAGCCATCTCTCCAGCCTCTCCCCTCCACATTTTATCACGGAAATTTAAACAATATAGAAATATCCACGTCTCATTGCAATTAGGATTCTGAGTGCATGCGTACCTCTGTGTCCAGCTTTACATGGTTCTGGGGAGCTGAACTCTCCTTCCAATTGTACCACAAATGCATTTAACCACTGAGCCATATTCCCAGCCATCAATTTTTTGTTTTGTTTTGTTTTTTCAATACTAGGATGGAACACAGGACCTTGTACATGCCCAGCAAGTGCTCTGTGACTATGCTACATTCCCAATTCAAGTCTCAACTTTAAAAAACATATATATATTTATTTGCAAGCAGATAGAGAGAAGATAGAGAGAGACAAAGAGAATGGACATGCCAAGGCTTCCAACAAACAAAGTCTGGGTGCATGTGCCACTTTGTGCATCTGGCTTTATGTGGGTACTGGGGAAGCGAGCCTGGGTCATTAGGCTTTACAGGCAAGCACCTTATCTGATGGGCCATCTCTCCCAAGTCTCGACTTTTTTTTTAATTTATTTTTATTTTTATTTATTTATTTGAGAGTGACAGACAGAGAGAGAAAGACAGATAGAGGGAGAGAGAGAGAATGGGCGCACCAGAGCTTCCAGCCTCTGCAAACGAACTCCAGACGCGTGCGCCCCCTTGTGCATCTGGCTAACGTGGGTCCTGGGGAACCGAGCCTCGAACCGGGGTCCTTAGGCTTCACAGGCAAGCGCTTAACCGCTAAGCCATCTCTCCAGCCCAAGTCTCAACTTTTGACTGCATGGCTTTTTAATATTTTGGGTGATGAAATGAGAAGTGTTCATAAAGCACTGTGGATCCATATTGAAACACAATACCTGCAAGATAAATACCTTTGTGGCTGTTTAAGTTGCTCAACTAACAGCCTTTCATGGAACAACGTTCACTGACATAGCAAATCACCACAGCCTGTGTGCTTTACAACAGAAAAAACAAATGTATTCTTTCCAGCGTTGGAGGCCAGAAGTCTAAGGTCAAGGGCTGGTGGGTCTTTGCTTTCTCTCTTGAGTTCTGGAGAGAATTAGTTTTGTGGCTCTCCCAGCTTCTGGGGAGCTGGATGTGCTTTGGGGGTCTCTGGCTGTTGCAGCCTCACTTTGATCTCCCCCTCTGTCTTCACAGGCCTTATCTTTTTTTATGCCTTTATGTCTTCTTTTCTGTCCATCTCAGATCTCCCTCTGCCTCTTTCATATATCAGACTTCCCTTTGGGTTTAGGATCTACCTTGCTATTTTATCCAGAATAAGCCCACCAACTCATGGTACATATTTTTTGTTCAAATGGTAACACTCACGGGTACTGGGGTGAATAGATCTTTGTGGTGGTAATGTAGAGTGGGATGGTGGTATACATTTTCTGTTTATCACCATGACTGACAGATTAACTATAGTTATGCATACTTGGGTATATGCCAAACAGTTTCTTGGATATGAAGAAAGAGAGCCTATTGCTTTAAGGAAGACAATTGATGTTTTTTTTGTTACCAATTAGTAAGTTCTAACTTACAAATAAAGAGAATTCTGGGAAACTTGTATTCACCACCATGAGCTTGACAGTTTCTCAATACTTGAAGAATTTTTGATGAGATTGTTGGTCATATGGATGCACAATACTTTTAAAAACATATATATTCAACAATGGATATGTCCACATCTATAACTCAGTGAATCAATATTTTCTAAATGGTTTAGTGCTTGATGATATAACATCAGAAGTAGGTTAAAAAATCCATTCCGAGTGCAAGATAAATCAAACAATTTTAGAGTAAAAAAAATATGAAAATCTGGCTGATGAGGTTCAGATTCCATATTGTAATTCACATGTAAGGAGCTATCACTTTTGAAGTTTGCTTCATATGAAATAGGAACATCTGTAATCATTTTAAAAGACAACTAAAGCCGGGCGTGGTGGCGCATGCCTTTAATCCCAGCCCTGGGGAGGCAGAGGTAGGAGGATCGCCGTGAGTTTGAGGCCACCCTGGACTACACAGTGAATTCCAGGTCAGCCTGAGCTAAAGTGAGACCCTATCTCAAAAAGTAAAAGTAAATAAATAAATAAAAATAAAAATAAAAGACAACTAAGGTTCTCCTTCCTCTACCCATTGTGGCTGTGTGGTGGAATTTTCATCTACTTCAACCAAGACAACGTGTCACAGAAGACTGAATGCAGAAACAGGTCTGAGAATCCAGCTGTTTCTGTTAAGCCAAATATTAAAGAAATTTTCAAACATCTGATTTGCCACTATTGTCCTTATAATTTTTTTCACTTTAGAAGATGCAGTTTTTAATTAAATCGTGTTTTAGTAATAACAAGGAATATATTTATTTTATACTACATTTATTCATTTATTTATTTGAGAGAGAAAATGAGAGAGTGAGAGAGTAAGAGAATGAGACAGAGAGAGACAAACTCCAGACAGATGTGTCACATTGTAAGTCTGGCTTTACATGGGCACTGGGGAATTGAACCTGAGCAATAGACTTTTATCAAGTTTTATGCACCTTTAACCACTGAGCCATCTTTCCATCCCAGGTTTGAATTTTTAAAAATATTTTATTTATTTATTTATTTGATAGAGAAAGAGAGAGAGAGAGAGAAGAGAGAGAGAGAAAGAGACAGAATGGGTGCACCAAGGCCTCCAGCCACTGCAAATGAACTCCAGATGCATGTGCCCCCTTATGCATCTGGCTTAAGTGGGTCCTGGGGAATTGAACTGGGTCCTTTGGCTTTGTAGGCAAATGCAGTAACCGCTAAGCCATCCCTGCAGCCCCCAGGTTTGATTTTTTTTAATGATTTAATAAATATTTAGAAACTCCCTAGGATAGGGGTTGGGGCGATGGCTCAGGTAGTAACATGTAGTAACATGCTTACTCTCCAGTCATGAGGCCTTTCGCTTGGATTCCTAGCACCTATGTAAAAGCCAGTGGTATGTGCCTGTTGTTCCTGTGGTGGAGGAGAGGGAGAGGGAATCCCCGGAGCTCATTTGCTAGCTGGACTAATCCACGTGGTGAGCTCCAGATTCAGTGAGAGACCCTGTCTCAAAGAAGAAGATGGGAAGTGACTAAGGAAGACAGTGGACATCGACCTCTGGCTTTGCACGCACATTGGCCACACATACAACCACATGCATATAGGCACATGCACACACACACTAAAAAAAAGAAGCTTCATTGATAAAACTTATTTTATAGAATATAATCATTAGTAAGTTAAGGGTGGATATAATTATATTGGAAAAATTGATGATCCACCAAATTAAAGTTCTTTGGGATCTTACCAGTTTATTTTTTGATATTTTATTTTTGTACTTTAGAGAGAGAAAGAAAGGGGGGGGAATGTATATGAAGCACGCCAGGGCCTTCTGACATTGCAAATGAACTCCAGATGCATGTGCCACTTTATGCATCTGGCTTTACCTGAACGCTGGGAAATGAAGCCCTGGCTGTTAGGCTTTGCAAGCAAGCATCTTTAACCACTGAGTCATCTGTCCAGCATGCTAATCATTTTAAGAAACAAAAGGTCCTGAAACCAGAGAGCTTGAGCCCCACTGCTCTGGGAGTGTGGACAGAGCAGGGGAGGCAGAGGCTGGGGGATCTGCTGAACTGGATGGTGCAGGAGGGTGGCTTCCCAACATGCTAAATGGCGGGGAGAGGCATGGAGGGGAGGGAAGAGCACGGTGTTTGGGGGACTTCAAGGAGGTCTACATAACTGCAGCAGAAGGTACAGGTTGTCAATGATGAGAAGTCAGCTCTACGCAGGGTGGGACCAGGTTGTGAAGGGCTGTGGTTCTGATGCACGAGCTTCATACTTGGGCAGTGGCCAGACAGACAATCGTGTGGTGGTGGTGACTCTCCAGGTAGGCTGCTTTGCATGCAGGAGGCAGTCCTCTGAGGTTGTCTCCATGATTCAGGCATCAGGTAATGAGGCCCAGGCCCGAGTCAGTGGATAAGAACTCAGCGAATAGAAACAGCTTAATCCACGGAACATGGCAAAGAGGAGGAGGAAGAGCAGTGAGGCCTGGATAATGTCAGAAATCTATGACAATGACACCATAGCAATGGCACTGAAGTGATCTTTCCAATCTTTAGATGGGGGGAGTGGCGCTCCTTCAATTCCTCATGCTTATATCTTCTTGAATTCTATGGACAAATTTTACTAAATTCACATGGATTGGCCAACATCTTAGGCCAAGAATTTCACCGTTCAGAATAATCAGTAAATTTTATCCTTGTCCAGAAAGTAGCATTTACACCAGCATTTGGGAGAGCCAGGTGTATTCACTCAAAAGGGAAGGGGTTTCTTACTAAAGAATGCAGAGAGAGAGAAGAAAAGAGTCTATTGTTTTCAGAAAAGTGGAGGTAGCTGGGCTTGGTCTAGGGACACCCTGTTACCATGGCAGCAGGAATGTGACTAAGCGTCACAGAGTTTTTGTTATCCTGCGCTCTGGGTCTCATGTAAGCCAGACAGACACGCAGTGACACAAGATTGCAATATCACACACGCACACAAGGAGACGCAAGCATCCGGAGCTCACCTGCAGTAGCTGAAGGTCCTGGTGTCCCCATTCTCTCTCTCCCTCTGCCTCTTTCTCTCTCTCAAAAAAAAAAAAAAATTCAAAATGTAACTTAGCTTTTTTAAAATTAATTTATTTTTTATTAACAACTTCCATGATTGTAAACAATATCCCATGGTAATGCCCTCCCTCCCCCCACTTTCCCCTTTGAAACACCACTGTCCATCATATCCCCTCCCCCTCTCAATCATTTTCTCTTTTATTTTGATGTCATGATCTTTTCCTCCTATTATGATGGTCTTGTGTAGGTAGTGTCAGGCACTGTAAGGTCATGGATATCCAGGCCATTTTGTGTCTGGAGGAGCACGTTGTAAGGAGTCCGACCCTTCCTTTGACTCTTACATTCTTTCTGCCACCTCTTCCTCAATGGACCCTGAGCCTTGGAAGGTGTAATGGAGATATTGCAGTACTGAGCACACCTCTGTCACTTCTTCCCAGCACCATGATGCCTTCTGAGTCATACCAAGGTCACTGCCATCTGAAAAGAGAGGGTTCTCTACCAAAAGTGAGAGTAGCATTAATATGGGGTGTGAACATTAACAGAAGTGCTTACTGGGCAGTTTGATGAGCATAGTATATATATTTAGCCAGACAACAGCAGATGTTACACCCCTAGGGCTCAGAACTACCCTTGTTGTAGGTTTTTAGTATCAGGGATGTATTTCCTCCCATGGAGCTGGCCTCCAGCCCAATTAGAGGACAGTTGGTTTCCACCATGACAGACATGCCACTATTGTGCCCGCTGGCTCATTTGGCCTGGCTGGCAAAATATAAGGCTTGCAGTGTCCACTGTTGAGTATCTTCACTGGTGATTTCTCTCTTTCCCATTGAACTGCATGCAGAATGGCTTCTTTCAGCTTTCTGTCAGCTGGTCTACATGGAGGAAGTTTTCAGCTCATCTCCAGCAGGGTTTCTCAGTGACCTCGCAGCCCAAGTATGTGGAGTCTCCAGCAATAGGGTCTTACCATCTATTCCTGTTGGGGAAACCAAGGGCCTCGGCAATGGCCTCTAATGTCAAAATGAAACTTTGTATTGGGTAAGGGTAATGATATATGCAGAAAGGAGAAATTTGAGGTCTCTTCTACATTGCTTGTTTATTCATCTAGGAACTTAACTTGGAGTTATCTACACTCATGACATCCTTAACTCATGTGTGTTATGGTTTCCAGAACTGCATTAATGGCCTTCTTCTCTTCCTAAACTCCAGTTCTACAGTTCCTTTGCCTTCTAGGCATCCCCAACTGGTTGCTTTCATTTTCATATTTTGAACACTATCAAACAAATAATTCCATCTTCCTTCAGAGACTGTCTTTGTCAGCTATGAAGTCCTAGAGACTGCAGGGGTCCAGGGACCTCATTTCACCCTTTTGATTGAAACAACAGTTTGCATTACCAGCAATAGTGTCACCTGACAGCTTATTGAGACATATAGCATCTGTGTTTTGAATTTCTTTTTCTTTTTCTTTTTTTAAAAATTTTTTTGTTTATTTATTTATTTATTTGAGAGTGACGGAGAGAGAGAGAAAGTGAGACAGAGAATGGGCGCGCCAGGGCCTCCAGCCACTGCAAACGAACTCCAGATGCATGTGCCACTTTGTGCATCTGGTTTACATGGGTCCTGAGGAATAGAGTCTCGAACCAGGGTCTTAGGCTTCACAGGCAAGCGCTTAAGCTCTAAGCCATCTCTCCAACCCGAATGTTTTTCTTTTTCAACATAAGATCACACCCTAGTCCAGGCTGACTTTGAACTCACTCTAACTCAGGCTGGCTTCAAACTTACAGAGATCTTCCTACCTCAGCCTCTAGGTGCCTGAGACTGAAGTTGTGCGGCGTCCTTACCTGCTACATCTAGAGTCCCATTCCGGACTTAAGAACTCCCAACTTCGTATTTAATAAGTTCCAGTTGACTTGCTTACATACTAAAACTTGAAAGCATTGCTCTGTTTCTTGTTTTACTTTGCGAAGCACAACTAGACTACTGTGTAGAAAGAAGTAAGGACCCTTTCTGGAGCACCTAAGTGGGGTTAGAGTCATACTCTCTGCTGTCTTTGAGTTCAGGGGCTGTTAGATGGAGAGTGAGGCATCCAGACTTCAAGCTTGTTCTAGGGCGAGTGACCTTGGAGAAGCTACATTTTATTATGCATTTCAACAGCACTCCACATTAACAAAGCACTTCTCCATCAATTTATTAGTGATTCTCTCACCAACAACCTGCATCAACTTTCTGAGCAATAAATCCTGGGAGATTTTCTTTGTAACCCATAAGTGACTGATGAATTGTAAACAAATGGGTTGAAAAGGTAACCTAGCAGAAAAGTGTTTCGATTTGTCTCTGTCTAGCCTCCACCCATCACTTAGGGGAGAAACCAAGTGCTCGCTGGCCTGATCCTGTATTTAGAACATAATTCTAAACAGAGGCAAGGAAAGAACAGCTTTTACATTCCATTACAGAACCCGTTAGTTTAATAACTTTATGTGGGTTTGACAAGGTGTTTTGTCAATCCAATGACATTAGCTGAGGTCCCATGTCAACCGAATTAAACTGATGCCTTACAACCTCTGTTCCGATGGTCCTGCCGAGCCACCGTGGGCGACAGACGTTAAGCACACTTGGTCGGTTTACGGGGTGCCTCAGTGTGAGTCACACATAAAGTAAAACAATGATTATGGACTCTGGTTTTACTCTGATATGAATTGGTTCTTGAAGTAGCTTCCTTCTTGCCCAAGACCAAAGGAAAGCAGTGGTAAGGTTCCCTGTGTGGCTATGCTCATCTGATTTGTCTCCAGGAATCTCTCTCTAAGCCTTCTCCTTCCTCCATTACATTTCTCTAGTTCTGGGTCAAACACCTTTTAGCTTCCCCTCAGACTTGTCTTTGTTCTAGCACCTTCCTTTTTCATAGCTAGGCTTCAATTCCACACTGATTGCTTCCTCCAGCGTGGGTCAGCGCACACCCAATCCAGACTCCCCATTCTCCCAGCCCCAGCATAGCAGAGTGACAGTCTGGACCACAGCCAGGCTGTGGCTGAGACAACCGGCCCGCTGAGACAGAACCCCTTTGCTGGCAGGCCCTGACTCTGCTTCTTAGGCTCACCTACGGTACGCAGTGGGATGTACAGACTGGTGATGCACCCTTGCAATTTCATGGCCCACTTGTCTAGTTCCAGGATAATTGTGCTCTCTACATCAAGGATTTTTGGACTCTTAGAATAAGAAGGGTTCCATCAACATAAAATAAAGAAACAGCAACTCCTGCCTCAATAAAGGAGTTATCTATTAACCATAGTGTTAATTTAAAAAAAGTTAGGCTGTGATACAAGCACATCATCAAACATCGATACTAAAACTAGGGTAAGCATGGACAAGAGAAATAAAAAAAGAGTGTCAGAAAAACAATCTTCTGGGCTGGAGAGATGACTCAACAGCTAAGGCACTTGCCTACAAAGCCTAATGAACCCAGTTCGATTCCCTAGTATCCACATGATACCAGATGTACAAGGTGGCACTTGTATCTGGTGTTTGTTTACGGTGGCTAGAGGACCTGCATGCCCATTCGCTTTCTATCTTCCTCATTCTCTCTATCTCTATTACTCTCTTAAATAAATAATGTTTGTTTGCTTTTACAAAGAAAAGCAAGCTTGTGGTAGGCAATTTTGTATCTATACGCTGACCCCAAAAGAATTTCCTGATTATGTTGCCAGGACCCATAAGGGAAGGTAATTACTTTAGGAAAATCTATTTGAGGGTGACACTCACTGTTCTTTTAATGGTCTACTTATAGTCGGCTTAAGAAAAATAAGAAATGCTCTTTTTGTCAATAAAATTAAGGAATTTTGGAGAAGCAGGTGAATTTAGTTCAACCTGTAGAGCTTTTGCTTGCCACGTATAGAGGAGCACGGTGCCGCGTGTGTACAGCGGGCTCGGCCAAGCCCAGTGCAGGCATGCGCAGCTAAGCCCCTGGAGTGGTCTAGCGGGAAAATGGAAAAGAAACACCAGTGCCACATGGAGCCTTCTCTAGGTTTCAGACAAATCTGTTTTACATCAGTGGAGAATAAGTGGAAAATTACTGTGCTTTCCAAATAAAAAGAGGAGATAAATTTTGGGAAATTAACATGAAGTTTCTTTGTATAGATTAAGTCAGTTGCCCCCAAACTGGGTTACTGCTCTGTAGAGAGAGACTGCGTTCTCTTGGTATTGGGTGTTTCAAATGGACTTTAAATTTAGGGAGTGTGCTGAAGAAGTGGGGGAAGAAAAGGGAAACGTTGCAAGGTTTAGTCCATGTCTTTTAATCACCTGATGTCCGAAATGAACCCATAGAATATTACTCCTATAACTGTACCAGTCCTGAGTATAAGTGTCCTCTCTTTCTTTCTTTCTTTCTTTCTTTCTTTCTTTCTTTCTTCCTTCCTTCCTTCCTTCCTTCCTTCCTTCCTTCCTTCCTTCCTTTTCTTTTTCTGAGATTTTTTTCTTTTTTCTTTTTTTCTCAATTTTTATTAACATTTTCCATGATTATAAAAAATATCCCATGGTAATACCCTCCCTCCCCCCCTTTCCCCTTCGAAGTTCCATTCTCCATCATATCCCCTCCCCATCTCAATCATTCTACTTACATATATACAATGCCAACCTATTAAGTACCCTCCTCCCTTCCTTTCTCTTCCCTTTATATCTCCTTTTTAACTTACTGGCCTCTGCTACTGAGTTTTTTCCTTCTCATGCAGAAGCCCAGTCATCTGCACCTAGGATCCACATATGAGGGAGAACATGTGGTGCTTGGCTTTCTGGGCCTGGGTTACCTCACTTAGTATAATCTTTTCCAGATCCATCCATTTTTCTGCAACTTTCATAACTTCATTTTTCTTTACCACTGAGTAGAACTCCATTGTATAAATGTGCCATATCTTCATTACCCACTCATCAGTTGAGGGATATCTAGGCTGGTTCCATTTCCCAGCTATTATAAATTGAGCAGCAATAAACATGGTTGAGCACATACTTCTAAGGAAATGAGATGAGTCCTTAGGATATATGCCTAGGAGTGCTATAGCTGGGTCATATGGTAGATCAATCTTTAGTTGTTTTAGGAATCTCCACACTGATTTCCACAATGGCTGGACCAGATTGCATTCCCACCAACAATGTAGAAGGGTTCCTCTTTTTCCACATCCCTGCCAACATTTATGATCATTTGTTTTCATGATGGTAGTCAATCTGACAGGAGTGAGATGGAATCTCAATGTAGTTTTAATCTGCATTTCCCTGATGACGTAGAACATATTTTTAGATGCTTATATGCCATTTGTATTTCTTCCTTTGAGAACTCTCTATTTAGCTCCATAGCCCATTTTTTGATTGGCTTGTTTGATTCCTTATTAGTTAACTTTTTAAGTTCTTTGTATATCCTATATATTAATCCTCTATCAGATATATAACTGGAGAAGATTTTTTTTCCCATTCTGTAGGTTTTTTTCTGAGATTTTTGAAGTAGGGCCTTGCTCTAGCCCAGGATGACCTGAGATTCATTATGTAGTCTCAGGGTGATCTTGAACTCATGGTGATCCACAGACCTCTGCCTCCTGAGTGCTGGGATTAAAGGCATGTTTCACTACGCCCAGCTTGTTTTGCTATGTACCTTCTATTGACAGGCCAGATCAACCAGAAGTTCTATGAATGCTTCCATTTTATACCAACCAGAACAGGAATAAGCAGCAAGAGAAGTGAGAAGAGATGGGAAAAGTACATTATCAAGAAATTTTGCATCTACAAATCATTTCTAACTTGAAAGTGGAGAGCATTTTTGTTTTATCCATATAAAAATGAGCACAGAAACATTTTTTTAAATGAGTATAGGGGGCTTGGCCGATGGTTCAGTAGGTAAAGTGCTTGGTGCACAAGCAGAAAGAACTGAATTCAGATGCCCAGCACCCATGTAAAAGGCTGGGCAAGGTGCGAACATCTATAATCCCAGGGCTGGGGAGGCCAAGACAGAAGGATCCTTGGGGTCTTCTGCCTACTAGTATAACCGAATTGGTGAGCTCCAGGTTCAGTGAGAGACCTCTGTCTAAGAACAAGGTGGAGGGCTTAGAGATATGGCTTAGTGGTTAAGGCACTTCCCTGCAAAGCCTAAGGACCCAGGTTCAATTCCCCAGTACCCACATAAGTCAGATGCACGAGGTGATACCTGCATCTGGAGTTTGCTTGCAGTGACTAGGGGCCCTGGTGTACCCATTTTTTTCTCTTTCTATCTGCCTCTCTCAAATCAATAAAAATAGATAAATAAAATTAAAAAATTAAAATGGAGAGCAATTGAAGAAGACACCCAACGTTGCCTCTGGCCTTCATAGGCCACACACACATGTGCACCAGCACATACCTTTACCTACCCACAAACATGCAAACATGCATATACATATGCACATACCACACATATACACACTTTTTAAAAATGATTTATTTTTATTTCTTTATTTGCAAGCAGAGAGAGAAGACAGACAGAGAGAGAGAGAGAGAGAGTGGGCACGCCAGGGCCTGTAGCCACTGCAAACAAACTCCAGAAGCATGTGCCCCTTGTGTATATGGCTTATGTGAGTCTTGGGGAATTGAACCTGGGTCCTTTGGCTTTGCAGACAAACACCTTAACCACTAAGCCATCTCCCCAGCCCACACTTATTTATTTATTTTAAGATGAGCACATTGCAGTAAGACATGGAGGAAATCCACTGACAGGTCTATGCTTTTGAGATGGTGCTAAGGCTAAAACTTACACACAGTTGTGTTGGAAAATAAGATCTCTCCCCTTTTGGGAAAACACGTTGTGAAGGACTCTTTACTGCTGAGTGTGACCCTGAGCTACACACTCTCTTGGCTTTAGATGCTTTCATCTTAAGATGAGGACATGTAGTCAGCGACGCCTGTCATAGTCAGGGTTTTATTTTATTTTATTTTTTTTAATTTTTATTTATTTATTTATTTATTTGAGAGTGACAGACACAGAGAGAAAGGCAGATAGAGGGAGAGAGAGAGAATGGGCGCACCAGGGCTTCCAGCCTCTGCAAACAAACTCCAGACGCGTGTGCCCCCTTGTGCATCTGGCTAACGTGGGACCTGGGGAACCGAGCCTCGAACCGGGGTCCTTAGGCTTCACAGGCAAGCGCTTAACTGCTAAGCCACCTCTCCAGCCCATAGTCAGGGTTTTATGTCCCATGGCACCACGGGTTCAGCCCATGGTCCACTTGTTCACAGAAGTTCATGTGTAATCAGGGTAATTATACACCCACACAATACAAGTTGTCAGTGCATGACAATAGATTTTCATGTTGATTTAATAAGGTAGGCATTCCTTTATATGTGGTCAGAGTGTCCAACTCTTATGGAAAACCCTTCAATGACCTTGCATCATCCTCTAAATATGTTTATCTTACCCCTCATGACCAAATTTCTGCAGTAATTGATCTTCACGTAGTGTATCAATGACTTCATCTGTCAGTCCATCTTCAACCACTGAAACTTGGCTCCCATTTCTCTACCTCCAAGAAAACTATTTGCTGTCAAGGTCATTGTCAACCCCTGAGATATCAAATTTCACATTCCTATTCCCTTTCTTGACTTTCCAGCATTCTTTACAATCAATAGGCTCTTGAAATTTTCTCCTTCCCTTACTTCTTTGATTTCATTCTTTCCTGGTTCTCTTTTTTGCTCACCAACTGCTTCTTCTCAGCTTCTTTTACGGTCATCTCTTCCATACGTGCCCTTTTAATCTCTGTGCTGTTTCAAGCTGTTTTTGATCTTGAGCCCACATGTTCCCTCTCTGGAGCAAAGCTCTCAACACCACATGCATTTTACAGACTCCAACCAGAGTGTATTTCTCCAACCAGAAACTCTATTCCACTGTTCACTGGATAATTTATCTGGATGTGGCACACATACACCCAAAATTACAGCCAAAATTCTACTTACATCTCCCACAATACATTACATCATCCTGATGTCATTTCCTAAATAGTACACTGTCCTACTGTTTATTGTTCAAGGTAGAAATTTGGAAGTTACTATTTCTCCTGTCCTCTATGTCCATTCAATCAAGTACAGTTATACCCTTTGTCTCCTGCTTTTGTTTTGATTGGATCCTGCCTTGATCCGGGGTCTTATCATTTGTCTCTGGACCTTTGGTGAACGTCTCTTCCAGCCCCTAGCCACCAGGCTTCTCTCATGTATCCCATTGACATCTGGGGGGTTACTCCCACCCCTAATTTTTAAAATTTTTATTTATTTATTTGTAAGGAGAGAGAGAGTGAGAAAGAAAGAGGAAGAGGAAGAGAGGGAAACGGGAAATAGACATGAGGGCCTCTTGCCACTACAAATGAACTCTATATCCATGCGTCACTTTGTGCATCTGGCTTTAAGTGGGTACTGGGGAATAGAGCCCAGGCTTCCAGGGTTTGCTAACAAGCACCTTTAACCACTGAGCCATCTCTCCAGCCCTTACTCCTAATTTGGTCATGTCATTCCATCATCAACAATGTTTGGTATCTAAAATTTAAGTTAGGGATATGCATATGTATATATTTAGGAGTTATGCTTGAATATGAAATGCTCTTATAAGCTCATGTGCTTAAACACTTGATCCCCAGCTAGTGGTGGTGTTTTGGAAGGTTGTGGAACTTTTAGAAGGTGGAGGAAGTGAGTCACTGGGGAGTGTGTCCTGAGATTCATAGCCTGGACCAACTTCCTGTTCTGTCTCTGTGAGTTAGTCAGAGCCATCTGTCACCAAGCATCCTTGACCATGACTGACTGGATCTCCTCTGACTGTGAGGCAAAACAAATCCTTCTTCTCTTAAGTTGCCTGATCAGGTATTTGGTCACAGTGATGAGGAAAGTAGAGAATACAAAGGTTAAGTCTGCAACTTATTTTGAAATTTCTCAAGAATGAATGGATGGATCAAAGAAACAAAAGGTGGGAAGGTGTGTGATAAACCAGAGTTCTCCTTCATATTCTCCAAACAGGAGCTTCTCTGCCATTCTCTTCACTTTTTTTTTTTAAATTTATTTTTATTTGAGACAGAGAGAGAGGGAGAGAAAGAGTAAGAGAGAGAGAGATTAAGAGAGAAGAGAAAGATAGAAGAGGGGCATGTCAGGGCCTTTAGCCATGCAAACGAACTCCAGACACATGTGCCATCTTGTGCATCTGGCTTATGTGGGACCTGGAGAGAATTGAACCTGGGTCTTTAGGCTTCTCAGGCATGTGCCTTAACCACTAAGCCATCTCTCTAGTTCTTTTTTTTTTTATGAGGTAGGGTCTCACTCTAGCCCAGGCTGACCTGGAATTCACTATATAGTCTCAGGGTGGCCTCAAAGTCAGAGATCCTCCTATCTCAACCTCCCTAGTGCTGGGTCTCTTGGCTTTTATTTATTCTTTTGTTTGAGTTCAAAATGACAAAGAATGCTGGAGAACAAATGAGGATCTGGTAGCTGAACATATCAATTCCTTCCGTGAGGGATAGGCATTTGAATCAGTGTTGTATTGTGTTTGCTGAGGTGCTGCTAGCTCGTGAACATGCTAGAAAAAGCTGATCTCTCTTAGGCGCCTTTCTCCATTGATGACAGTACAACAGAAGTAGCCCCAAAGCACTTGTCATTTGAGTAGAGAGTAAAATAGCAGATTCTTTGGTCAATTGTAAGCTATTAACCTTGAGTTTAACAAATACTTAAAAGAAATTCACTATAAAACAGTGCCTGGATCAAATATAAAACCATTTTATACACAATCGTACTCTATAAGGAATAGTAATATGGTGAGGGTCTAAAGTAAAGTTAGGGTCTCTCTTTCTGCCGTTTCTTCTCTTTTCTCCCTCCCTCCTTCCTTCTCTCTTTCACAAATAACACAATGCTAGAGATGTTTGTAATACCTAAGCATAAAAAGGATTTGTCCTACGTTGTATAGTTGTAATCTGGAACTATTTTGTCACAAGAAATCGGAACCAAGCATATCCTAGTTCCAAGCATAATTTGGCATTATTTTATTATAATGTGGTTCTAGTTTCTTGGAGTGAAGTAACTTCAATTTTTTTTCTCGTGAATCCAATTCAAAGTGATCCTTCCAAAGGATTTTGGCATCGGGCGGTACGTGGAATGGACAAGGTTAGTGGTATTATGAGGCTTGGACGTCATGACTGAATTGAAAATTATGCGTACCATATGGAGTTGAAAATCATTTTTCAAAAAAATCGCAACCTGATTTCAGGTGCCTTTTAATTTTTCAAAAACTCCTTCAGGTGTTTAAATTACAAACAGCAAAGCCAAAAAACATGACAAAGTCCTCACCCTCTTTTTTGATGTAGGCATGAAGTATGTTGTGCATGAGTATTTAAGAAAATGCTATTAAGCAAGTCCTCTTACAAAGATATACTTTTACCAAATGTCAAAATCATGTTGTCAAATTTGATATGCAATGCCACAAAAATGAATCTATTGCATAGATTTCCATGGTAGCAGTTCTCTGTGGGAAGGAGTATATTTGGTAAGGGAAATAGTTTGCAATCAAAGTATTATTGCTTTGGGGGCAAGGAGAATGCCATTTCGAGCGATGTAGCAACCATGCTAGCTGATAAATTTGTATTTATGTACTGCCTTGTTAATATAGCTATGTGCATTAGAGAATCAACCAGAGCTTGCATCCTGTTATAAACCCAGTACTGGACTTGCAGAGCTAGATGGCAAGGACAAAACACAACCCAAGATTCATAGATCTTCTGGAAAACTAACTGTGCCGATAGTGGCCTGGGTTTGGTTATGAGGTGAACTATTAATAATGAAAACTACTTTTGCAATCTGGTTAAAAGGTCTGGTTTTAAACACTGGGCACCCCTTACCAGATGACATGAAGTCAGGCACTCCAAATCCCTAACTTTATTTCTGGTCAGCACAGCCGTTTTTTTCCATAATGTTATATGAACAGCATGGATTTTTGATTGAACAGAACTACATTTAAGTTCTCGTTCTCTGCACTGTGTGATGGTGCTGGACCAGCTACTTGATCTCTTGAAGCCTTGTTTTTCCACCTGTAGGGGAGTTAGAACTGTTACCTCTTAAATGCTATTAAGAAGGCCTCATGAAATGTTGGGAGATTCTCAATGAACAGAAGCTGTGGTTTCTTGGATTATAGCATTTTCTTCTCCTCTTAGGATCATTATGGAAGTTCCCCTCTGCTTCCTGACGGGTTGCAATGTGACCAGCCACCTCATGCTACTGCTGGGCTGGTAAAGGAAGTAGGGGTCACTCCAGTGTGGGTTCACCAGTGACTTGGAAGTACATGTTTTACAGACAGGATTTTGGCATAAGGACCGAGAACATTTTCGATGTTTCATCCCAGTTGCTGCCCCTAGGAGCTGCCCCCAAATTCCCCTTTGTGTCTCCCCCTTTCTGTCCTGCTTCCTCTTTCTAGGAACCCTTGCTGGATTACATTTCAGAGCCAGATGGAGGTTGTGGCTGCAGTCACAACAGGGCCGAGAGATTTTCTAGAGGCCCTCAATGGGGTTGTGACTAGCAGCTGCCTTGAATCTCCTGAGCGACCCTACTTTCTTTACCTACTCACTGCCATGACAAAGTACCTAGAACAAGCAGCTTGAGTAAGGCAGGCTTATGGTCTGAGGGAATAGGACCCACCACGGTTGGCCTGCGGGGGTGAGGGATAGAAGTGTGGCAGTAAGAGCAAGAGGTGGCTGGTCGCATTGCATCTCCAGTCAGGAAGCAGAGTGCATAGGGTCAGGGCCAAGCTATGAAACCTCAAGGCCCTCCCCATGACCCGCTTTCTTCACTGAGGCTCTGCCTTCTCTGAGAAGGTTGGTGCCTTTCCAAAACAGCACCAGCTGAGGATCAGGTGTTCAGATACCTAAGCTTATGGGGAACATTTCACATTCTCTCTCTCTCTCTCTCTCTCTCTCTCTCTATATATATATATATATATATATCTATTATCTATACATAGAGAGAGAGAATGAGAGAGCACCAGGGACTACAAACGAACTCCAAACACGTGTGCCACTTTGTGAGTCTGGCTTTATGTGGACACTGGGGAATTGAACCCAGACCATCAGACTTTGCAAGTAAGTGCCTTTAACCACCCAGCCGGCATTTCACATTTAAACTACAACAAGGCAAGGTGTTTGGCAGATGTGGTTAATGTCCATAGTCAGTTGACTCTGAGTCAAGGCAATTCCCCTTGAGTAGGTGGGCGGCCTTCATCCACTCAATGAAGGAATTTAGAGCCCATGTGCAGCTTCCTGGAGAAGAAGAAATGGTGCCTCAAGACTGCATCAAGTCCTGCCTGAGCTTGCAGCTTGCCAATTTACCCAGCCCCTGTAATTGCGTGAGCCTGTCCTTTGAAATCCCCACCTCTCTGTGTCCCCATCTTCCCTCCACATATGCGCACAGCCTGTTAGCTGAACATTCTGGAATCCCTGGATGCCCCATTTCCTCAAGCTCAGACTATGGCTGTCTTTTCTCCGAGATCTTCACATGAACCAGAAGGGATGGGGTTAAAGCCTGGCCCAGCAGCAGTCCATCCAGGTCTCTGGTCTCCACATCAGTGTTCCCGGAAGGACTTCAGAGGGGAGAACTGCTGGAAACATACCCTTGCCTTTTAAGCTTTCCCCATGTTTTACATTCATTCCACCCCTGATATTCTTTTTTCTTTCTATGTCAAGAAGGTTTCAGGTTTTTTTTTTTTTTTTTTTTTGCAAAAGAAATTGTGCCACTGATAAACATTAGTTATGGAAAGGTTTTCTTTCAAACTCAAGGGAAGGAACAAGATAATTTCCCCTGGTTCTGGGAAGTCAGAGTAGAATAAAGCTTCTTGAAATATGAGCTTGATAAAAATAATATTGTCAGTATGAAATAAAAATGAGGACTTGGAGACAGTTTCATTCAAACTCACTTGATCATATATAATAAAGCCCTGAGAACTGGGTTGAGGGAGGGATTTTAACACCCTGAATTGAATGAAAGCTGAGCTCTTAGCTGCTGAGTTTAACTTTCTGTGGCAGTGTGTTAGTCAGCTTCCTGTCACCATCAACTTATAAAGAGAAAAGGTGTATTTTTAACTTATGGTTTTTGCTGGCTCCAGTCCATGATTGGTTGGCCCTGTTGCCTTTGTGCCTGTGACGTCAGGGCAGGAATGGGTGACAGAACAAAACTGGTCATCTCATGGCCAGGAAGAGAAAGAGAGGAAGAAGAGATAAAGGGTCATAGAGTCACCTTCAAGGGCACGTCTTCGATGACCTAAAACCTTCGCTTGGGCCCACCTCCAAAAATGTCATCCTGGGGCATCACACTTCTAACACAAGGGCCTGCTATGATATTCCAGATCCGACTAAAGCAGGAAGTTTGAATGTTGGGACCGTAACTCTGGCAGGGACTGTTTTGCTGATCTGAGGTCAGGGTGAACAAAAGAAGCTAAACTGCTGGGCCACCCACTTGCAGATATTTCTCTGGGTTCAGGTTAATTGTTCTCGCTCTTATTACACAGGCAAAGAAAACCAGGACCAATGGGAATTAGTAGGGTGGGTCCAAAGAACATAAATCAGTCACGCAGATGAAACCCAAGGTAGCCATGGTGTCTCACTTCACCAGCTTAGAAAGGTCATGTTTGTTGCCCTGTTAGGACTGTAGTCACTGTGAAAGTCCCTGGCACAGAGACATGAAGTGTCCAGTGCCCCGTGAGGCTGAATTGCAGGACACATCCATCCTGGTAAGACCCTCTGCTCCCCTTGGATCCGCTTATCTCTCCCTCTATCATGGAATTTTCCAGGTCAGGTGCTCACTTGGTTTTCTTTTAGCCCCATGGTGGTTTCTCTCAAGGCCTTGAATTTGCCCCTAGGTCCTGCCTTACTCATTTACTTCCTGCTGCTCCATCAGTGACTCTCTAGAACCCTCACCTGGGTCCATTCCCCCCCCCAGCCATTCCCACCCACTTGTCTGTAGTTGACAAGGAGGACATTCATTTTCTTAGAACAATAGACATGCCATCTTGACCTACAAGGTCAGTTTGGTCTCCAAGGTAAACCAAGACCACCTGAGTTATGGCACTTAGATCTACAGGCAAATCACACACTGATCCCATCCCAGGTCCTGAAGGGAGTGATGTTTCTGGTCATCTTTGTCCTCACAGCCCCTGCACAGCTCTGGATACACACATCCCATCTCTCCTCCTCTTGCTGGGTGGCCTGCCTGACTCAGGCTCTCCTCTGCCCTTGTCAACCTATTACAATAGCCTCCAGTCCTGGAAGAGTCATGCATCTGAGACACAGCCCCGTGACTCCCCCACTGACCCTACATGGCACCCACATCTTATAGATAAAAGACAAAGCCTCTTTCTTATGTAGCCTTCTCTACTGAAGTGTCATTGTTTGGCCAGCTTTACTCAGAATGACAACCCTGAAATGTTTGTCTTTCCCAGTACACATCATGCCTTGGGTCACATGGTGTCAAAGACTTACTTTGAACCTAACCGGATTAAGATGTAGAAAGAAGAAGGATTTAGTGGATGTGGGTGTGGGCGTGTGTGTGAGGGGTGATCAGGAGAAGGAGAGAAGGGTGGGGAAGAAGACAAGGAAAAAGTGGAGAGGAAGGAAGAAGAGAAGACAGATGGGGAAGGAGAGGAGGAAAAGGAGAAGGAAGAAGAGGAAGAGAAAGACAAGAAAAAATGGAAGAGGCGGAGGAAGAAGACATAATAACAACAGTGTGGGGTGGTATTGCAGTTAGGTTCGCATTGCTGATAGGAATCACCCAACCAAAAAGCAGCTTATGAGATAAAAAAAAGAGGTTTATTCTGGTTTACAGGCTCAAGGGGGAAGCTCCATGATGGCAGGGGAGAATGATGGCATGAGTAGAGGGTGGACATCACCCCCTGTCCAACATATGGTATAGCAACAGGACAGTGTGCCAAATACTGGCATGGGGAAACTGGCTATAACACCCCTAAGCCCGCCCCCAACAATACACTGCCTCCAGGAGGTGTTAATTCCCAAATCTCCATCAGCTGGGAATCTAGCCTTCAGGACACCTAAGTTTATGGGGACCCCTGAATCACACCAGCACAGGCGGGCAGATCAGTAGTGAAGAAGGGTTTTGACCACAGAGGTCCTAGTGTGTGTGTGTCTTCCTGCCTGGACGAAGGAGTCAGCCAGAGCGTGGCTTAGAACTGGGCCCGGCTGAGCCTGTGGTTCACTGCTGTGCGTCCCGGTGTCTCGTCGGAAGAGCTCCTTCTCTCCACTTCCTACGGTACAGTAGGCACTACCCCACACATTCTTTTCTTTGGAGAAGAAAAGGAAGAGCTGGTTCATTTGTGTCAGTATCCTCTTTTATCACTTCTTTTTTTTTTTTTTTTTTTTTTTTCCCCCACAAGGTAGGTTTGTTGAGAAGCCTTAACTGCTAAGCCTTCTCTCCTGCCCTGGTACAATTTCTATAGAGCTTCCCTAATGCCATGTGGTAGATGAGACAAAATTCTCACTCTTGAATCAAACTAACAAAAATCAAGCAAACGTGATGATCAGGGATATGTAAGGAGGAAATGATACTCTATGCCTGAGGCATGAGGGAGAAAAGCAAGGGGAGAGCCTTCCCAGAAGAGGCAAGTCACCCCAGTATTTGATTCAAGATCACCCTGATAGAGATAGCCCACCCCTTCCTCTTTCCCAAGTCAGATTCTAGAACCATCTGTGCCTTTCTAGAAGTATTTGTGCTAAGCACTTATTGGCAGTGCCTGTGTGAGTCATGCCTACTGTTTCTAACTCCAAGGATGTTGATAGTGAAATGAGGCTCAGACAGGACAGTCATGAGCTGCTTAAGGCTGGAGCCAACATTGTGAGAATGTCCTGTTACGTGTCACCATTGCGTGAACACTGCAGCGTGGGCTTACGCAGGTTAAGATGGTTCCAGTACTGCTTGTCAGCAGATGACTATGACGTCACTAGGTGATATAATTTTCGGGAACCACCACCGTACAAGCAGTCCATCTTTGACAAAAACAAGCACCTCCTTGTAGTTACAGGGATCTCTCTTTTATAGTGATCTCAGGGCAAAGCACATGGTTCAATTTCAAGTGACAAACTTGCATATTCTCAGGGCATCATGGCCTCGCTTGTCCCCGGGACTACCATATAACTGCAGCCTGGCCCCAACGCATGCAAGGCAGCATCCTCTGCTACGGCCCCGGGTTCACGACACCCACACACCTTTGTGCTGTTCTGACTGTGAGACTGACCTAGTGCATGCCTATTTGACTCAAGGGTTGGTCAGGAAAAGTTTCTGAACAGCCATTCCATTTCTGCCCCTTTGGCTTATGATCTTGCTACCTAGGAAGACTTATAAAATGCAACCAATGCCTCGTTAATTTTAAATGAATCCCCTCATGTAACCACTCATCTCTGACGGCCACAATTAACCTCTACTCCACACTCCCGTTCTCTGGCTGGCTGGCTGGGTCTGTCCTCTTTCTTTTGCAGGCAGTTCAGTAAAACCCCAGGAGGGATTCTTAAGTTTATAGCCCCTTCTTTTTATTTTTTTCTGCAGCTCTTTGGACTCCCTCCCTCACCACCAGCCCTCCCCACCCCCCATTCTGAGCTTACCACCTCCAGACACCTCTAATAATGCTTTAAACATGTTGAGTAATCAGACTTCCCCAGGCGGTCACTTTGACCTTGCAATTTCCTCTTTACCTTCCTCTTTTGACTTTCAGACTCGCCTTTTCCGCTCTGTGATGAGTGTGGGCCGTGGGTGATGGAATGGCCTGCATCAGCTGTGCGTGTCCCGCAGCAGGAAAGGGGAAATTCGAGTTGGTGTTTTCTTCATAGCTAACAAACGGCTGGCTGCTGGGCCCATGGGATTCCTTTGTCCTGCACAAGTCCCCGGCTGCTTCCTTTCTGTTTTACGGAATGGGGAAGGTCTGCAAATGTCACAAATGGCTGAGCATGCCTTATGGTCTACTGGAAGGGAAGGCTGTGTCTTTTCACATTGACTTTGTCTGTCTTGGATTCATTAGTACTCTGAAAGTTTCAGGGTTGTCTTCTGTGTGCCCACGCAGCCGGTGACTCCGGGTTCCATTATCCCACATTGTCCTCACTTCCCACGCTAGTCCCCGTGTAGGCCACAGGCCAGAGGGAAATCACTGCTGACAACTTGCAGGTGCCACTTACATCTCTGATGGCGTGACGGCCAGCTCAGGCCTCCAGTTGGTGGATGTTAAGGTGGACTTGTTTCCCCAGGTGGGGAGACTGAGAGCTATTGCAGCTAATGGAATAAGGTGTGTAATCAGGGTGTGGAAAGCCTAGTCTCTAGTCACTGAGCCTGAGCAGCACCCAGGACCCTGAGAGGCTTAGCGACAGCTATGGTGATGAGGAAACCATGTTCCCGGGTCTCCCCACATCCTGAAAAGGGGTGTCAGCTCACAGAGCCTCCCTCTAGCATCTGGACAGGAAATGAGTTTCACATCCATTCTTCAATCACAAGGAAATAGTCCATAGAATATGATATGCTTGGCTTATCTTTTGAAACTAGCTAAGAAGTCTTTCATGTCTGTTGCCAGTTTTCTTTCCAGCAAGCCTGGCTTCCCGTCATCCTGCGCTCCATTGATTTTCCAAAACTTCCTTCCTTCTTTCCTCCCTTCTTTCCTCCCTTCCTTCCTGCCTCCCTTCCTTCCTTCCTTCCTTCCTCTATCCATTTCAGACCTCATTCAGTTCCTTTCCACCCTTGGGTTCTTTTCAACTTAAAACTGGTTAGAAATGGGGATAAGAGCCAATCTGGAGTCAGGGTGGCTTATTATTGTTTGAATAATAATATGTTCCTCCAGACTCGTGTGTTTGAACACTTGGTCCCCAGCTTCTGGTGCCTCTTTTTGGGGTTTGAATCTCACTGGAGGAAATGGGTCACTAGGAGCAGGTCTTGGAGGCCACGTAACTCAGCTCCACTTCCTGTCTGCCTCTGCTTCCTGACTCGTGACAAGGTAACGAGCAGCTTCACATCCCCATGGCCCTTGTCTTTTCTGGATGGTACCCCTGAGATTCCAAGGTTACTGGCATCCTGCTCCCTGTGGGACAGGCCTGTGACTGATGGTGTGACTGACCAGTTGTCTTCTTCCTTTTCTCTTCCTCCTTTCTTCTCTTTCCTGTTTTTGGATGGAGCTCAAGCTAGCCTAGAACTCAGTCCCCTCCTGCATGTCAGGCCTCTCACACTCAGCCCCCTGACTGTTAGGATTGCAGCCTTGCGCCACCACACCTGGCTTCATTAAGTTTGCTTGACACAGCCAGCTAGTTCTTTCCTTAGCTAGTTAATTTTCTTCTCATGTTTAACCTCAGCACAGCCAGCATAGCCAATTGCTTTCTAGCCTTGTTGACCCCCAGAAAGTCATGTGTCTGGGTTTAGTGGGATTAACTCTAAGTTTGCGGCTAGGAGGGGTCTCTCGTGTTAAGCATCAATACAGTAGCAGTTTAGTTCCCGGCACTTTGGTAAATCAGCATGGGTCATATCCACAGAAGGTCACTACTGTAATTATTCCAACCCCTTGAACACAGAAGACTCAGAGCCTGAGTTACTAAGAGAGACTGCTTGAACCCCGGATTTCATTTCGATGTGAATCCCGTACTTTCCCCACTCTGTGGGTGTGCACATTCATGTCTCCTCACGAGACGTCAGTATAAGAAACTACGAGCCGGGCTGGAGAGAAGGATCAGCAGTTAAGTGCACTTCCTGTGCAAGCGTGAAGGCTGAGGGGACCCGAGACGCCCCGAGTTCAAATCTCCGGCTCCCTTGTAATCAGTGTGGGCATGGTCATGTGCACCTGTAACCCCACTCTTGCGGGGGAGCAGAGACCCAAGAATCACTGGAGCTGCACAAGCTCCAGAACCAATAAAGAGAATCTGGCTCAAAAACCAGAGTGGCGGCCAGGCTGCTCTCCAGAGCCAATTGCAGGAGGACTTTGCTCAGGCTTGGCACACCGGCTTCCTATCCCGACCAGAACAGAGGGTTCCCGTCCAGCAGCCACGACCTCTGACTCGCCTGCCCTCTGCAAATCTGCTCTGTGGGGCCGAGTAATCAAGGAGGGCCTGAGAAGCGGGTCTGTCCTGCTGGAGTCTGCGAGGTAAAAGGACAGCTGAACATGGGTGACAACAGGTGTCTGCAGGTATCTGTGCTAGAGGATTCCCTTCTTTTGTCTTCTCCCCACTGACCCGGTTGTGGAGCTAGAGTCCAGGAGGATGACGTACCCATGCCAGGGACTGCTGGTAGACAATTTCATCTGCATGGGATGTGCAGCCTGAAACAGTCATGCTGCTTTTTAAAAAAATTTTTTTAATATATTTTTTTAAAGTTTATTTATTTATTTGAGAGTGACAGACACAGAGAGAAGGACAGATAGAGGGAGAGAGAGAGAATGGGCGCGCCAGGGCTTCCAGCCTCTGCAAACGAACTCCAGACGCATGCGCCCCCTTGTGCATCTGGCTAACGTGGGACCTGGGGAACCGAGCCTCGAACCGGGGTCCTTAGGCTTCACAGGCAAGCGTTTAACCGCTAAGCCACCTCTCCAGCCCAGTCATGCTGCTTTTAAAACCACTTTTTTGGGCTGGAGAGATGGTTTAGCGGGTAAGCGCTTGCCTGTGAAGCCTAAGGACCCCGGTTCGAGGATTGATTCCCCAGGACCCACGTTAGCCAGATGCACAAGGGGGCGCATCTGGAGTTCGTCTGCAATGGCTGGAGGCCCTGGTGCGCCCATTCCCTCTCTCTCTCTATCTCTCTCTGCCTCTTTCTCTCTCTGTCTGTCACTCTCAAATAAAACAAAAACAAACAAACAAAAAAAAAAAACCTTTAAAAAAGTGTGGGAAGAATAGGGGTAGAATCAAAAACCTGGTATTCTGCTCTGCCCACCATAGGTGGGAGTCTGCCCACACCATGCCAACACACACACAGGCCAAAAAAAAAGGATAGCAAGGAAGGAAGGCGAGAAAGAAGAAAGAGAGCTGCGACCCAGCTCAATTCTCTCTCATCATGGGCCGTTTCCCAGTAGCCCTGTAGTAATGGAGTTTCCAGTCCCATAGAAGGGACTTGCACAGGTGAACTTCATTTAGGGACCATGTCCGTCCTGGCAGAAGTTGATTTCTGTGTCTCTGCACTGAAAGCCCCTGCTTTCATGGGAGAAGCTAAGACCACCCGCCAGTAGCTGCCCAGGCTTGGGAAGCAAGCTCAGTAGTCCCCCCGCCCCCCATGTTCCTGCTAGAGATATGCTGGCTCAGGAAAGCAGTGTCCCCATTGGCACCAGCTTCTTTCTAGGTAGTTCCTATGTGGCTGTGGTCCCTGGGCTCTGACTCTTTCCTCTGGACTTCCCAAAGCCTCCAACAATCTCTATCCAGCCTCTCTTCCTGGTGGTATCAGGAAAGTGTGCTATTAGATGCCTGCTTATCTTGGAGTATTGTTTTAGCTTTAGTGTTTGACAGCTCCCCCAGAAACAAGAATTTAATACTATTTTAAATCACTTATCTCTGCCAGGTCAGATCCATGTTCTTCTGTAACTTTAAATTATATTAGCATTTTCCTCCGTGATGTATGTATGGTCTTCCTGTAAGCCATAAATAGAGGCCAGGAGATTTCAATGGATGCCGACTTATTTAAGAAAGAAAGAAAAGAAAAGAAAAAGGAAGAAAGAAAGAACAGAAAGGGAAGTGCTGGGTTTTTGTCATTGTCATGGGCAAGTTTGTTTCCCTAATGGGGAATTTTCCAAGGGCGCTTAGTGCTGGGACCTTATGGAGTCAATGTAGTGGGAAGAGGCACACTCCCCATGCAGAATGTCCCGTTTTCTCTCTTCTGCTCCTGGAGCTTTGCCTCTGAATACACAAAACCTGTACTTGTGACTGCCAAAAGCCTTCTACTGGGAGAGAGGACGCATTGTAAATCACTCTTTCACAGCCAGTTAACAAGGAGTGTCTTTCTTACCCGTAATTATGGTTTTGTGTTAAGTTGAGAAGGTTGTTTTTGGGGCAATAAATTGGGATGTCAGTTATCCTTCAGTGTCTTTGCAGAGGAGCCCTCAGCCGGAAATTGGTGTTCTTAAGAGTTGGACCTCTGGGATCGCTGAGGCTTTGCAGCTGAAAATCTGGGAGTCCTTTACTTTGGAAGAGTAGAGACAAGGAGAGATCGGCTCATAAACACTTTTTTTGTTTCAATTTTGATTAGTAGAAATTTGAAGATCAGGAAAGGGACCTTAGTTCTTAGTAAAAATATTTTATGTCAGAAAATTTCAGTGAAACTTCATGGTAATATTTTTGAAGTGTTAAAACAATGCCTTAAGGTCCTGGTTAGCTGATTATTTAGTGACCATGTATGTGTGTGTTTGTGTATGTGTGTGTGTGTGCCTTTGTATGCACACCAATACCCAGCTAAGGACTCTCATGCAAAGACAGTGAAGGATAACTGACATCACAATTTATTGTCCCCAAAACAACCTTCTCAACTCAAATGCTCACTCCCACAAGTATACTTGATTTATCACTGTGCCATGCTGAAAAAACACTCTTACCAGGTGTGGGGGTGCACACCTTTAATCCCAACACTCGGGAGGCAGAAGTCAGAGGATTGCCATGAATTCGAGTCCACCTTGAGACTACATAGTGAATTCCAGGTCAGCCTGGGCCAGAGCCAGACCCTACATTGAAAAACAAAACAAAACAAACAAATAAACAAGAAAAAAAAAATTACCACTTCTACCAGAAAATTCCAGGTAGAATAAGAATCAGACTTTTCCATTTGTTCAAAATCTTGTTTTTTTTTTGTTTGTTTGTTTTTGTTTTTGTTTTTGGGGTGTGTGTGTGTGTGTGTGTGTGTGTGTGTGTGTGTGTGTGTTGAGGCAGGGTCTCACTCTAGCCCAGGTTGACCTGGAATTCACTATGGAGCTTCAGGGTGGCCTTGAACTCATAACAATCCTCCTACCTCTGCCTCCCGAGTGCTGGGATTAAAGTCATGCGCCACCATGCCCAGCTGTTCAAAATCTTTTAACATCAAATTTAATTCTCCTGAGGGTCAGGGTATAATAAAGAGCATGTTAGCGCTGAAAGACACTATTTCTTGGGGTTTACAGCATTGCTACCTTGACCTCTTCACGTCATCTGTGGCAATGAATTCACAGCCTCTGCCAATGAGAAAAAAACCATTCCCTCAGATTTGAGGCAATCCCTGGTCATTGCTAAAGCCAGATTGGTACAGCCTGCTGCTGAGGTCAGTGTTTATTCATGTCCAAGCATGTGGTTTTGGTCCTGAATTTCACATGAAAGGGAAGGGTTATGTAAGCCATGAGGTCATGGTGCTGACTCAATAATCTGTTCAAGTGACACAGCAGTCTGGCCTGATGCTGTTTTACATGTGGACCAGGTAGGTGGCCTTGGACTCTTGCAACCCATGGAATCTCCACTTCGCAGCTTAGAGATCTTCCAGGTGAACAGGAGGCCATGGTGGGAGATGGTGTGCTTGAATGGAGCCCATCCTCACTTGAGGTATGGTTCTACGTTCATGTGCCGCGTTACCTTAAACAGCCTCAATGATATTAATAGTAATGGAATTCTTCCTCTTTTACCCCCTATTCCCCAACCCCAGAAAACTTGGGGAGCTCTGCCTTCCAGATGTTCCCCAGAGCTTTCTGTTTCTTCCTGCCTCCTTCTCTGCTCTGTTGGTACAGATCACCAACATACTTATTCCACTTGCATCATTCCATTAGTCTCTGACCAGTTCCTTTGCCCCTACTATTCAGTAGCCAGAGTGAGTCATCCGAAGGATGAACTGAGAGTTTGTGTCTCTGCCTAGCTCCTTTACAGTAAAACCAGTGTTTGCCATGGCTGAAAAGTCCCTACTTGAAGATAGGAGAGATGGTGCAAACTGTCATCTGAGCACTGGGGAGGCTGAGGTGGGAGGATCAAGAAGCAAAACACAACAAACGAGAAAGAACAACAAAAGAGCCCCCGAGGGATCTGGCTCCTGGTCAAGTCTCTGCTCTTGACAGCGACCGCTCCTGTGTGCCTCCTGGAACACCATGCGCACATGTTCCCAGCCGAGGGAATTGTCCTAGCCTGGAACGTTCTTCAGCACACACTCATCCCGGGACTCACATGCCCACTTCCAGCTCAGACGTCCCCTGGTCAGTGAGGCCCTTGTTCCGTGTCATTCCCCCATAGCTTGCATTTCTCACCAGCCTACACACACTGCTGGGTTTTCTCTCTCCAGTGAGGAATGGAATGCAAGTTCCCTGAAGGCAGGGGCTAGGTGCGTGGCGCTGAATTCCCTGTCAGCACTTGGGAAGAGAGTCCGTCAGAGAAACAAAAAATCCTGAGTAGCATGACTTGAGTAAATGGATATTTATGTCTGTCTCATGGAATGAACTCTGGGGCCAGGAATTGTAGGGCTGTAAAAGTGAGGGACCAGGGGCTAGAGATATGCCTCTGTGGGGTGGTTAAAGGCATTTGCTTACAAAGTCTAATGGCCTGGGTTTGATTCCTCAGTAAAGTCAGATGTACAAAGTGGCACGTGTGTTTGAAATTTGTTTAGAGTGGCAAGAAGCCCTGGTGTGTTCTCTCTCTCTGCAAATAAATAGATATTTTTTTATATATAAATGAAGGACCAGCCTTCTTCTATGTGTTTGTTCCAGCCTCCTTGCCCCTTCCCCTCCGTGCTTCTGCTCATGATTCAGCAGGGGCCTAACCACTCATCTGCATTTAACCATGAGGAAGGAGGCAGAGGGTGGGGGATAGAAGGAACACTGCCCTCATCTAGATGCCATCCAGTAGTTACACTGGCAGTTCTGCTTAAACACCATCCACAGTCATTTCCACCTGCTATGTTAGCAGAAAGGAGGCCGGTGTGGCAGCTACAAGAGCCTGGGTCCTGTGACCTGGGAAGAGATGGAGCTGGCAGGCAGCTACAGATGCGCTTTGCAGAATGGCATTTCATGAATGTGCGAAACAGGAGTGAGTTTAGCTGGCGGTTCAGGCTTGCAATCTCAACTACTCAGAAAACTGAGGGACATCACAAGTTCAAGGTCCTCCTGAATTATGAAGTCAGTTCAAGGCCAACCTGAGAAATTTAGTAAGTTCCTATCTCATTAAAATAAATAAATAAATAGAAAGAGGACCCGGGCTATAGCTCTGTGGCATAGCATTTGCCTAACACGTTGAGGCACTGGGTTTCATTTCCCATACTGGAAAAAAAAAGAGTAAAACTTTAAGGTGAATAAGAGCCTATCATCCTATTATCTGGGAAACTGAGGCAGGAAAATCATGCTTGAGGCCAATCTGTGCTACACAGTGAGTTAGAATATAGCTTGACTTGTAAGAAACCTTGCCTCATTAGACTAAAATAAACAAACATGTATGTAAATCAATAAATAGAGGAAGAGCTGGCCCTCCTGTATTCCCAACACTTTGGACATGGCAGTTGAAGGATCACGAGTTCACGTCCAACCTTGACTACATAGCGAGTTACCAGCCAGCCTGGGCTATGTGAGATCCTATCTCTTAAACCAAAAGGAAAGAGATAAATAAACAAGCAAACAGCACAACAACAACAGAAAGCAAGGGAAAGAAAAACCACTTTTGTGCACTGACTTCTTCCTGTTGTCAAGGTTGTCTTTTAAACAGTGTTTTGTGCAGTACTATGATTAGCGATTTAAATTCAAGCGCTTTAACAAAGTGCTTTATTTTTGTGGAGGGGGGCAGCAAAAGTCTGCTTATTGTCCTACCCAGATAAATGATGTCGCTGTCATAAACCATCTGCAGCCTGCACAGGACACACAACCAAGTGTGACACAGTGTCCCCAGTGGATGACAGCTTCCCTCAATCCCCACCAATAAGTAGGAGGGAACAGACACATTTATTTCTAACTGAATCGATCCACCTGAACCTTGAGGTGAAACGCCGAAGTGCAATAGGCATTGTGATCAGAGGAGCAGTTCCTGCACCAAACTGAGCGCACACCCTGCTTGGGCGACGCTGGAAGGGGTTGAAGGGTGCGCAGAGGGCATGCGACGGATTTGTGTGATTCTTGTCATTTAGTCGGCATCTTTGGCCTCCATATGTGCCCTGTACACTTCAAGGAGATGCCCCAGAGTCTAAGAAGCCTTCTGTATTTTTCTGCTCACTGATAACACAAGTGAAGGGAAGATGAAGTTAAGGTGGGCTTTGAAGTCGAGTGGGGCTTGGATAGACAGGACAGGAGTGAAGGGATGTAGCTCATGCAGAGCCTTGAGTTGATAAAAAGCATCGACAGTGATGGTCCCGTGTGGAGGCAAGAAATAGGTCTCCAAGGCTGGGATCATAACGACTCAGTACTTTGTTCCACCAGCAACGAAGACCAATGGGGTATTCCAGAGCAGATGAATGGTGACAAAAGTCCAAAATGAGGGACAATGTGAGTCTCGGGGAGAGGATATTTTCCTGCTCTGATCTTTGGGTGTGATGTAGTGAAGGAAGTAGAGGAAAATGTCAGGCATGAATAAGTCCAGGAGGGAAGAGTGCCGTGGAAATCCAAATGGGGGACCTCAGAAATCCAAATGGGGGACCTCAGAAGTCTGGCAGTTGCATTTTAACATAGTGCAATGTTGCATGGAATTAAAGAGGAATGAGAAATGAAAAGGGCTCCTAATTGGATATGCTTGAAGATTCCAGCTGACCAGATGAAGGGAGACGTGCCCACCTTGCCTGAGGTAAGGAAGGCGTAGTGCAGGAGGGAATTGTAATGGCAGGGAGAGATGCTCAGAGCCAAGCCTTACTGAGCATGGAGGGGAAGCAACTCCAAGCGGTTGCCTCACTACCTGCAGAGACATGAACCAACGTCTCTTCACCCCACATACAGCACCAATGGCAAACCAAAGAAATGATTCCATCCAAGTGTAGTTTGGTGAAGCCATGAGCTTACTGGGGTGACTTTCAGGAACATCCGTGAGGGTTAGCTATAGAAACAGGGCTGGCTTGAGCAGCCGCATCACACTGACAAGCCAACCCCAGCATGAGGGATATATACGCATCCCTGGAGGTCTCTGCACAATATGTAGGCAGATCCTCTGAAGAGTTCTCACTCCTACAGTAACTGTTTACTTCTTGTATAATCTTAGGAGGGTCCTCATGTGTTTTAAATTGTTTTTTGTTTTATAAATTTCTGGGCTTCCTGAGTGCTGTAATCCTTTCTTCTTCAACCAAGAGGGTAAACAGCTATCTATTTAATCCAGGGATATTAGCAGTGGGAGAAGCCAAGCTGCAGCTGGAGGCAAGAGCTGGGAGGTTTGGAGCTCCCAGTGTATATGCTGGCTGGAGTGGTGGAGTCCAGGGACTGTAGTGTGGAAGGTTTGGAGCACCCAGTGTATATGCTGGCTGGAGTGCTGGAGTCCAGAGACCATCGTGCAGGAGGTTTTGGTCAAAGGTACATCTTGCTATTGGAGTAGAGCTAGGCACGTGAGTGTCTTCTTTACCGGGGTCTCTCCCTCATGGGAGGAGAGAAGATAAACGAGGTGCTTACATCAGTGACTGGCACATCTGACTTAACTAGAGCCTTAAGGAGCCAGTGCTTCTTGGTAATGTGCCTCTGGGAGGGCAGTGGCAGAGTGGGTGTTTCCTAGGCCCCTTCTTCTTTAGAAAGGATCCTATAATGTGCGTTTAGTAATCACCTTGTAAATTCTCTAGGCACTTAATTATTTATTTCATAAGAGCAGATGTTGAAATGGGGCTGGTTCTCTTTGGCCACTGGGCTCTTAAATTCTGTGGCCCATGGTAAGTACTAACAGGGGCATTGAGTCCATGGGGTGCTGGTACTCCCTAGCTTGCTCCTGCAGCTGAGCATAATGGTGCTCCGGAGTCTGTGTGGAGTGGTAGCTTCTAACTCCACTTCAACCTTGATCCATAAGACCTCATGGCATTTCATATAATCAAGGTGACATTAGGCACAGGCAAAAGACAAGCCTATAGATAGGCAAGTTTTAAAAATATTTCATCTATTTGAGAGAGAGAGAGAGAGAGAGGGAGAGAGGGAGAGAGGGAAAGAGAGCGCATGTCAGAATCTCCAGCCACTGCAAACAAACTCCAGACACATGTGCTACCTTGTGCATCTGGCTTACATGGGGGTACTGGGGAATTGAACCTGGGTTCTTAGGCTTTTCAGGTAAGCTCCTTAACTGCTGAGCCATTTCTCCAGCCCTAGAAAATGGTTTAAAATTTTTTTGTTGTTATTTTTATTTATTTATTTGAGAGCAACACACAGAGACGCAGAGAGAGAGAGAGAGGGAGAGAGAGAGAGAGAGAGAGCGAGAGCGAGCAAGGGAGAGGGAGAGAGAGAGAGAGCATGGGCACGCCAGGGCCTCCAACCACTGCAGACGATCTCCAGACATGTGCGCCCCCTTATGCATCTAGCTAACGTGGGTCTGGGGAATCGAGCTCGAACCGGGGTCCTTAGGCTCCACAGGCAAGCGCTTAACCGCTAAATCATCTCTCCAGCCCAAGAAAGTGGTTTTAAAAGCAACATGACTGTTTCAGGCTGCACATCCCATGCAGATGAAATTGTCTACCAGCAGTCCCTGGCATGGGTACGTCATCCTCCTGGACTCTAGCTCCACAACCGGGTCAGTGGGGAGAAGACAAAAGAAGGGAATCCTCTAGCACAGATACCTGCAGACACCTGTTGTCACCCATGTTCAGCTGTCCTTTTACCTCGCAGACTCCAGCAGGACAGACCCGCTTCTCAGGCCCTCCTTGATTACTCGGCCCCACAGAGCAGATTTGCAGAGGGCAGGCGAGTCAGAGGTCGTGGCTGCTGGACGGGAACCCTTTGTTCTGGTCGGGATAGGAAGCCGGTGTGCCAAGCCTGAGCAAAGTCCTCCTGCAATTGGCTCTGGAGAGCAGCCTGGCCCAGCTTCTCTTCCCGAGCTGGCCTCCAGGGAGCTGAGAGCTTGTCTTGTTTGTGTTTCTGTAGTGTGAGCTGATTGCTAAATGGAGCGGAGAGTGCTGGACAGGGAGGTTGTTAATCTCTAAAGTGAGCTGTGAACCACAGCAACGGAGGCTCTGAGGACCTCTCTGGAGCCACGGTCACCTGTGCTTCCATGCGGACTGTATCCCTGAGGTTATCTAAAAGCTGAGGGTTGGTTGGTCTCCTATTCCTCAGGAGCAGTAACTCTGTGGTTTGTCACAATGAATTCCCAGGGATTTGGAGTGGTGTATTCTACGAAGCAAGAGGGTGAGATGTCAGAAACCTGAGCTATTGGGCTTTGAAAATGTGGTTTCCCTGCCCACCCCTCTTTTCGTAGCTATGTTAGATCCTTTGAGAATTTCGGCTGCATTCCACCAAGACCAACCTTGAATGTTCCTGGAAAGGAGCTGGTTTTGTGCAATTTCCTTGGGACCCACAGATAAGGAGTGTCAGGAACAGTCAAGCACAGGCTTAGCAGCTAGTGTTACCCAAGATTTGGCCTCCATCTGCTGCGTGACATTGAGTAAGGCCCTTTACTCACTGGGAATGTGGACTCATAACCCTGAGGATGCTTGCCAGAGGAGGGTCAGAGCTGCTGTGAGGCTGATGAAGGTCATTTCTGGAAAAGACTCTGACCGTTCTGTTATGGGGTAACTACTGCTCTAGGCTCTGCCGGGGTCCTAAGGCCTCATATGAGCTCCAGCCTCAGAGCAGAAGACATGGCAGGAGAAGTCCAGCTTCCTGAACCCACTCTCCGTCTAGGTCACTATCACACAAACTTTGGTTCTGATTTTGGTGGATGTTTGACCTAATTTATCTTGTCAGGATTGTGTGGGATGAAGTCAATTGGCCAACGGAACTGAGACCATTTCTGAGATGGAGAGGGGCCTCAGGAGGGGCTCTCTAAGCACTCAGTTGCCCTCACTTGCAGGAAAACTGAAGCTTGGATTTGGATAGAGCCTTTGCAAGCCACACAGCGTTTCTTCTATTTCCTGTGTCCCCAGACACTCAGAAGGCTCCGCTGCTGACCTCAGTGGATGTCAGGAACGTTCTTGTCCTTGGCTAGGAAAGGGTGGTTATTAAGAAAGCCAGACATTTTCTATTTTTGTTCCAGCTGTGTTCTGTGTTTAATACCCGTTGGATCTGACTTGTCATGTTCTTGAGTTTTATTTCTGTTGTTTGTTCCACACACACTCTTCTTTCTTTCTTTCTTTCGATTATATGCCTCGGGTACCAAATGGTGGCGATACTCAGTGTTCGCCCAGAAGAATGAATGGTAGGTCACATAACTTCTGTTACCTTGTGGTCATTCTACATCTGAATGAGAGGGGATGCCTCTGGGGCAGGTTTCTGCGATTCTTGGTCCTCCCTGTAGTCTAAAGAATTCTCTAAGAGTAAAGGTCTGAGAAGGACTGATTACCTAGGTACCCTCTGAGAAATGGTAGTCATTTTTCAGAGAAAAAGAATTCTGTGGCATCAATTCTCTTCTTTCCTGATGCTCTGACTCCAGAGGCTGTGTAATCTCCCTGCCTTTCTAAAAACAGGGCTAATGCCTCCCGTCCAGAGCCATGCCTCCTGTTTGACAAGCAGGAACCACTTCGGGTGGAGATTCAGCCACGTTCCTGACATCACTTCTGGAGTGACAAGGAAGTGGCATGTTCTATTTCTATATTCTCTCATTTATTTATATTTATTTAAGATGGAGAGAAAGGGAGAGAGAGAGAGAGAGAGAGAGAGAGAGAGAGAGAGAGAGAGAGAGAGAGAGAGAGAGAATGGGAGCACCAGGGCCTTTAACCACTGCAAACACTCCAGATGCATATGTCACCATGTGTATATGGCTTCGGTGGGACCTGGAGAATTGAACCTAGGTCCTTAGGCTTCACAGGCAAGTGTCTTAACCACTAAGCAATCTCTCTAGCCCTACTAATTTATTTTTTGAGAGAAAGAGGCAGATAGAGAGAATGGGTGTGCCAAGGTCTTTAGCCACTGAGAACAAACTCCAGATGCATGTGCAACCTTGTTCAGCTGGTTTACATGGGTTGTGGGGAATGGAACCTGAGTCCTTAGGCTTTGCAAGCAAGTGCCTTAACCACTAAGCCATCTCTCCAGCCCCCCATATTTCTATATTTTTTTGGCAAGCTTTGTCCTTCAAGCTACTCCAAGCCTTTTCTAGCATTTGGCCAGATATTTCCAGAAATATCTGGAAAGAGGAGCCAGTATCACCCTATGTTCACCTCTGGCACTATGCTGGCAAAAGTTAGTAAAGACTTGGTTAATCACCTTAATGATTTGTGCAAACACGCATAACCTGGGAGTTCTAGATTGGAGTGGATGAATTTGTAACTAAGCAGTTCTTTCGATTATGAGTGTGGCAACAGACCACGGCAGAGCTGACGTGACTGCCAGCGCCAACGCCAGGAAGCATCGTTTTCTTCCATCACAACTGATAAGTTGCACTGGTTGGTGAACTTCTTCTGGATCTTATGACTTAATGCATTCAACATGAAGCCCACAAATGGCTGGAGGACAGTGCTTTAATATTACACTACGGTCGGATTTTGCTGTAGTCGTTTTGTCGGTTACTGGGTATATTGTATTATAGATATTTAACAGCCTGACTTTGAGAGGGGCGTCCATAGTCTCCACTAGATATCAGGCTCCCAGAGGTCCGTGGTGAAAAGAAAAGATAAATATTTCCCTTAAGAGCTTACCACTGCACAGCTCTCTCTACTTTGCTCATACGACTTTCCCCCAGTGCCTGTGATTACTCTTTCCTGACCCTTATTAGTTCTTTCTTAGTTCATGTCTTACATTTAAGGTTTTCTCCACACTCCTGTTCTTTCTCCATCCCTGCATCCCACACATGCCCATTGAGTCTCTGCTGTGAAGCAGGTGGTAATGCTGCCAGGCGGGGGCAGGGAGAGTCGAGATAAGCACCAGGTTATTACAACACAGGCTGCAGTGTGTGACATGATACTTTGGGGACATGTGGGGGAAAACAGTTAACCTCGCTTAGAGAGTTTCTTATGAGACGTTCTCCCAGGTTAAGTCTTGGTTAGCCAAGTAGAGTTAGTTAAGCTTGGTGTTGAGAGCAAGGTTGTGGCTACCAAGGACTGGTTAGACGGTTACATTGAGGCTAACTAGGCAAGAGTAGCCCGGATATGGTAGCTACTGAGAGTAGCTACCAAATAGCTTTAAGAGAACTGCATTTTGGAAGCCAGGCATGGTGGCACATGCCTTTAATCCCAGTACTTGGGAGGTAGAGGTAGGATGATCAATGTGAGTTCGAGGCTACCCTGAGACTACATAGTCAATTCCAGGTCAGCCTGAGCTAGAATGACACCCTACCTCAGAAAGAGAGAGAGAGAGAGAGAGAGAGAGAGAGAGAGGATGCATGCTCATGTGTGTGAGTGTGGATATATGTATGCCATTGCACATGTGTGGAGGTCGGAGGTAATGTCTTCAACATCATCTTTGGGAAAGTCATCTACCACCTTTGAGACAGGGTCTGTCACCAGCCTGGATCACATTAACTGGACTAGCTTGGCCAGGCTGCGAGCCATTGGTGTCCTTTCCTTCCCAGCGCTGGCCTTGTTGGCAGGTGTACCAACCCACCCGGCATTCTGTGTGGGTTCTGCGACCGACCTCAGATCTCACGCTTGTGAGGCAAATACTTTACCAACTGCGCTGTCTTCCCAACCCCTGGAGTTATTATTATTTTTTTTAACAATCTGTTCCTTATTTGTTTTATTTTCTTAAAGACAGGGACTATGCATTATTCTTGTTTATATCCTTAGTAGATTCTCTGAATTAAGTCAAAATGAGAGAGGGAGGGAGGGAGTATGGTGCTCACAGACTTTGTCCAGTCACACAGCAGAGATAACCTGAGAACTCCCCTCAGAGCCAGAATTACACAATCTTAAGGATAGAAGGTCATCTGCTTCTCTGCCTGCTGGCGAAGTCTGTTGGGTTTATGCTGTGTTCTACCAATGCTTGCTCCCATCAGCTCATCAGTGGGTGTTGCCAGAGTTCAGGGCGGTTAACAAGACGAGAACTTTGCTTTGGTAAAACAAATATCCTTCTTTTGCCATTTGTGGAGAAGAGATTTCACTCACGAAGACACTAATCAAGAAAAGGGGGCTGAATCTCAGCCAGGGAAAATTATGGGTTGCAAACTGGAAGCTCAGGAAACTTGACCAGAATATTTGCCTGTGGCTCAGTCTACTTGGGGCATGTCAGAGCAGGGTTGTAGAGGGAGAGAATCAGTAGGGTGGGTATGCAACTCTGGGGAGGGGACCTGGTAGACTGGCACACAGGACAGAGGATGGACAGTGCCACCATAGTTGCCTGCAGGCTGGAGAGCTGGGGAACCCATGACTGCTCAGCCCCCGAGAAGCTGAAACCTCAGAACCCGAGGGACCCAGGGTGCGACTTCAGCCCAGGTGGAAGCACGGACGTCCCTGAAGTTACAGGAGCAAGCCCACCCTCAAGGCTGAGGAAGAATCAGGAGTCTGATATCTATGGGCAATAGCAATCAAAGAAAGAAAGAAAGAAAGAAAGAAAGAAAGAAAGAAAGAAAGAAGGAAGGAAGGAAGGAAGGAAGGAAGGAAGGAAGGAAGGAAGGAAGGAAGGAAGGAAGGAAGGAAGGAAAGAAGGGAGGTAGGGAGGGAGGGAGGGAGGGAGGGAGGGAGGAAGGAAGAAAGAAAGAAAGGAGGGAGGGAGGGAGGGAGGGAGGAAGGAAGGAAGGAAGAAAGATCAAAAGCACTTGCCAGTGTATTTGAGCACCCCCATTCTTCCATGTTTTATTCCCCTCCCTCCACGCCCCATGTTTGGTGCGCATGAATGGTGCTGCCCACATCCAGGGGGTCTCTCCCCTTATTTGTTGTGCTACATGTCAGGTGTTTCCAGAAACACTTTCATAGACACACCCAGAAGTGTACTTTGCCAGTTTTGTAGGCATCTGTCAATCTAGTCAAGTTGTCAGTCAATGTTAGCCATCACAGAGTGGGTGTGGGAAGCAGGGACATCCCACGGAAAAGATTTCACCAGGAGTCTTGACAAAGATTGCTTCAATAAGGCTGGACAGATGGCTTAGCGGTTAAGCGCTTGCCTGTGAAGCCTAAGGACCCCAGTTCGAGGCTCAGTTCCCCAGGTCCCACGTTAGCCAGATGCACAAGGGGGCGCACGCATCTGGAGTTCTTTTGCAGAGGCTGGAAGCCCTGACGTGCCCATTCTCTCTCTCTCCCTCTATCTGTCTTTCTCTCTGTGTCTGTCACTCTCAAATTAAAAAAAAAAAAAATTAAAAAAAAGATTGCTTCAATAAACCGATCTGCATGTTGACCTCAGGTTCTGGATGTTACAAAACAAGACAGGACAAGATTCAATGGTGCGTGTGTGTGTGTGTGTGTGTATGTGCATGTGTGCTTATGTATGCATGTGAGTGTGTGTGCACTTGTAAGCATGTGCATGTGTGTGTATGTCATCTTTCCTCTGGGTACTTACTGTTTCCCAGGATTCCTCCTTGACCAAAATGCAAAAAACATGCTCCTGGCTCTGGCTTGTTGCCCTCCATGCAGGCGGTAGCCGGACCCACCAGACCACTGGGAGTTGGAAAGATCAAGGTTTTGGGGACCAGGGATACAGTACCAATGGTGGAGTGCTTGCCTACTGCATATGGAGTACCATCTCCAGCCCTGCATAAGCCTGGCGTGGGGATGCACGCCTGGAACCCCAATGCCTCGGAGATAGAAAGTTGCTCCCTAGAAAGTTTGAGGCCAACTCAGGCTACATAAGACCCTATCTCAAAATAAAGAAAGAAAGAAAAGAAAAGAAAAAAAAATGTTAAAGATTTCAGGTTGGTGCTTAAGGCAATGTGACTTCAGGTAAAGGGAGAAAAGTTACTGTCTGGCTCTTAAAGATGGTTGTGCCTGGTGCAAATAATGGATTCTCACTCCCTAGCAGGGAGACTTCTTATTAAATATCAGAACCAGCCTCCTTCCCATTCCTTCAAAATGTAGTAAATAAATGGTGGTGGTGTGGCAGGGTTAACCACTGCAGTGATAAGAAACAAAACATATGACAGCAGGAAAAAAAAAACAAACAAACCTACAACCAAACGTCTAAAGGACCCAAAAGTTAAACAAATATACTCATGTTGTATATACCAAATATACCAAGTTAGGGAAGCTGTTTACATTGAACAAGGACTTTAGGATTTCTCATATTCTTTTTTAAAAATTTAACTTAATTTATTTATTTGAGAGAGAGAGAGAGTGAGCGAGCATGGAGTGTCAGAGCCTCCAGCCACTGCAAATGAACTCTAGACGCATGCGCCCCCTTGTGCATTTGGCTTACGTGGATCCTGGAGAATGGAACCTGGGTCCGTAGGCTTCGCAGGCAAACACCTTAATCACCAAGCCATCTCTCCAGCCCCAAGATTTCTTGTATTCTTGTCTCAGCCAGGTGTCAACTATGAACACTTAAAATATTTGGTAGTCTTAAACCACCCTATCTGGCACTTCCTTACTTAATTTTAGTATTTAAAAATGTACTAACATCTCAAAAAATTAAAGTGACCCAAGTGACCTTGAAGATGCACTTGAGAGAGATGAAATATTTGAATATCTTGTCTAAATTCTATGATCTTTCATTTTTTTTTTGAGCTAGGGGTTCATGTAGATCAGGCTGGCCTTGAACTCACTATGTAGCTGAGGATGACCTTGAATATCTGTTCTTCCTGCCTCCACATCCCAAGTACATGCATTGCAGCCATGTGCCACTATGCCTGGCTCCGTCCAGATTCTTCCCAGTACTGCTGGGTTATAGGAAAGACAGTACAACCTGTGCTCTATGCCCCTTTATTTGCAGATTGTATGCTTGTTACTGTGCCTCCTTCCCAATTTTCATTTGCAACCCACAAATTTATACTGTCAGCGCTTTCCCATTCATCTGTGGATGGGTGACCAGCAGAGGAAGATTCCAGTCGACAGAGAGCCACGTTCAGCTGAGGCTGAACAAGGTGATACCCACCTTTTGGTTTTGGGTCTCCTACCATAAATAGGTGTCCTTCATCTGTGCTCTGTTTCTGTACTTTTAAAATGCTTTTTCTTGGTAAATTCTCTCTTCAAAATGACCTCAACCGGTTAAGGCGCTTGCCTACGAAGCCTAAGGACCCAGGTTCGACTCTCCAGGTCCCACGTTAGCACATGGCGGCTCATGCATCTGGAGTTCGTTTGCAGTGGCTAGAGGCCCTGGTGCACCCATATTCTCTCTCTCTCTTTCTCTCTCTCCCTCCCCTCCTCTGTCTCTGTGCCTCAGATGAATAAATAAAAAATAACCTCAGTCTCGGGGCTGATGTGCTGTCACGTGCTCCCAAGCACCAGGAGCCTGCAGAGTGCCTCATGGCGGAAGTCCCTCTGCTGAGATTCTCGTTCGTATAAGTTTCAGTGGCGTTGGCTGTGAGTTGAAGGTTAATGAATCAGCAGTATTTGTGAAGCAAGGTATCTTTCAACAGAAACACAGACCGAGATTATCTATTGATTGATTGACAAAAATGTGATCAGAGACTTATAGAAACCCAAGCCTGCATTTATGGTAGGCACGATGATGTAGCGTTTGCTATGTCGATGGTGCAGTTGATTTTAGAACAGATCTGCCTCAAGTATTGAGAATCAGTTCCACAGCCATGTATTGTGGAATGGTGGGGCATGTTCTGAGAAATGTGTCATCGTTAGCACACTCTGTGAACATCATAGAGCACTTATGCAAACCAAGACAACTATGATGTCATAGGTGATAGAAGTTTACTGGACTACCAATATGGATGCAGTTTTTAAAAATATTTTCTTTTTAAAAAATAGTTTATTAATCCAAGAGAGAGAGAGAGAGAGAGAGAGAGAGAGAGAGAGAGAGAGAGAGAGAGAGAATGGGCATGCCAGAGCCTCTAGCCACTGCAGACAAACTCCAGACACATGCACAACCTTGTGTGTCTGGCTTATGTGGATACTGGGGAATCGAACCTGGATCTCTAGGCTTCATAGGCAAGCATCCTAACCACTAAGCAATCTCTCCATCCCAGATGCAATTTGCCATTGACTAAAATGCCATCATACAATTCACAATCATGCCTGGGTCACAGAGGATCTTGGTGAGCTCAGGGACTTGTGACTCCCTCATTGTGCCTCTTCACTGGGTTTCTTTTTCCCAGGTAGGGTCTCACGCTAGCCCAGGCTGACTTGGAACTCATTTCATAGCCCCAGGTTGGCCTCAAACTCACAATGGTTCTCCTACCTTCTGCATCCCAAGTGCTGGGATTAAAGACATGGACTACCACCTCATTAGCAGTTTCTGAGGGCCAGCTCTGGTGGCCACTCTGTCTGAAGTACAGATAGTTTAATAGTTGGTGTGGGAGTTTGAGAATATAGCCCCATAAACTCAGGCTTACATTTTGAGCCTCCAGTGCGAAAGAGGTGTCACTTAGGGGACGCAGATCTTGGAGTCCAACCCTAAGGTGTGATTGGGGACAGATGTGGAATTCCAGCCCAGAGGTGTGGAGAGAGCAATCGAGCTCTGGCGGTTCTTGCTTGCTGGCTGCTGCTGGTGTCTCTCTGCCTGGGTTTATGAAAGGGTCCCACCCTCTTTGCCACTGCAGGAAATGCCCCTGGACTCTGCAAGCCTGACAGAAATCCTTTCCCTCCCATAAGCTGTGTCTGGTTGGATGTTTTTCCCAGCAACAAGAAGCTGACTGCAATAGCTGGCAAAGTAATGCACACAGAGATCTCCTCCTGCCCAAGGATGGTTAGAACTCATTTCTCAATCCTCAGGAATTCCTCACTGTTCTGACTGGAAACACTAATCTTAAGCCTGAGCCCTTCCAGCCAATTTGCTGCATTGTATCATGGAAGTTGTTAATTTTTCTTTTTTTTTTTTTTTTTATTTACGTATGAGACAGAGAGAGGGAGAGAGAGAATGGGTACACTGGGGCTCCAGCCACTGCAAATGAACTCCAGACACATGCATTACCTTGTGCATCTGGCTTACATGAGTACTGAGGAATCGAACCTGGGTCTTTATGATTCACAGGCAAGTGCCTTCTTAAATGCTAAGCCATCTCTCCATACCAAGTTTTTTTTTTTTTTTTCTGAACCCTCCACACATATGGTGAAATAAGGCTAGCAGGATGGACTTAATTCACAGGCAGGTCAAGTAGAGATCAAGTTGATCATGAAGCTCTTTTTGGCTATGTTATAACCATAGCTTTGATTTTTTTTTTCTGTCAAAAGGAGAGATTTATTTTTCACTTGGAAATCCCAGTGTGTATCAGATAGGAATGGACTCACTGGATGCAGAGCAAAGTGACTGATGGAAAGGTTTAGCTTGGTTTGCTTGGCTCTTGAGGAAGCTAGGGCCATAAGAAAACTATCTGAAAGGGAAGGCAGTCCATCTATTGACTGTCCAGGTTATCTTGTTTGTGATTCAATAGGTCCATATATGGTAGGACCATCACTAGCTCTTGAAGCTGTTTTAGATTGAGCAGCTGGGCATGTGCTAAGGCTTGGAGGATGTGTTCTCGAAGGTTTCCTTTCAAATGTCTCTTCCTCTGCAAAATGGAGGGAAGTTTCTTGAGGTTACCGAGAACACTGCGGTTCCTTGCTGAGCTCTTGGGGGGATAATTGAGAGGTGAAGTGTGAGTATTTCTCCCTATTAGGACAACCTTCCTTGTCAGCATCGCTGCTACCTTCCAATTGTGCCTAGCTTTCTGTGGTGTCTCCTGATTTAGCATCAGTTTGTTTTTTTTTTGTTTTTTGTTTTTTTTTGTCGAATGTGGAAATGTTCTGATAAGAATGATGCCACCTTCTAAACTTCTGGAGGGTAGGAGTGAGTGTGTTTGTGTGCATGTACACACACACACACACACACACACACACACACACACACATACACACACATTCTGTAAGTTTGTGTGGGACACTGGAAGGAGACCCGTGCAAATAGCAGACCAGGAGAGTCACCTCTAGGACAGCTCTGTCTGAACTTTAGAACATTAGCACTCACATGGGGTGGCTACATCTGACATGCCACAGAAATTTCTTGCCATGTTACATTCTTTCCTCTGTCCATGATGCCCGGCTGGTCTTCTATCATTTTACTACAACCAACCTCTCACTGTTTCCCAAGCCCTTTTCTTCCCTCATTCTGCACACCCACCAGATTTATGCAGCTCAGAAGATGAGATCCCACCTCCCGCCTGGACACTGGAACCTTCTAAGCCACTGCAAATGCCTTAAACATCCTCACATATTCCACTTGGCCATTTCTAAGGGTTTCAAACATGCTTTCACTCCCCAAATCTGTCTCTTTTTCTATCCACATATTTAGGTTCGTTTGTCATTAGAGCCTTCTAAAGACTCTTCTTGACCCTCAGGACCAAGGCTGAACACCCATGCACAGTAGAGGGGACTCTGCAGGACTTGCCTTCTGTATGTCAGTCCAACCTTCATCTTTTGTGGGGGGGGGGGTGGCGCAGGGGAAGGAACCCAAGGCCTTGTGAATTCGAAGCATGCACTCACTGCCCTAGCCCCCACCACCTCCCTCTTCTCCTTTCCTTCATTTGCTTGGCAAAGTTCAGGCCTCTGCCTTTGTGAGCACTGACCCTCTGCCCAGAAATGCCCTTCTCATACTTGCTGCTGGGGAAACTCCTGTTCAGTCTTTTAGATTCATCTCTAGGATTTCACCTTTGTCCATTCGATGCTGATCAAAATACGTAACAACTGGTATAGTTAGTTGCTAGGCAATTATAACAGATGCTGTGCAGAACTGCTGGGATTGTCTTGCCAGGGAACTATCGTCTGGGCCTACCCCATTCCAGTCAATTTGTTACGCTCTCCTTTATACCACCGAATTTAGGTACAAGCTATCCGTCTTGTATTCACTCAACAATTATTTCATAGTTGTAAAGGCTGCCTGCTTTGTTGAGACTCTGCAATAGGTGATAGGAATGTAAGAAGCCAGTGTTCATTCCTGCAATAAGCTGGTTCTACAGTGCTCGTTTTCCTCATTTGAGTATCTTCTACAAGACCCATAGTTCCTCAGGGGTTGGGGACCAACTCTTTCAGTGTCCTGAGTCTCTGGCTGGGGACTGGCATACAGCATGCACAGTCAGTACTTGTGGAGGAGAATGTCTGACCGGGGTACAGTGTCTGGCCATGGTTCAGGGTGTCAAGGTATTAAATTGACTCTGAGAGCTGTCTGGCTTGGCTGACAAGCTCTAGGGGAAGGTGCAAGTCACAATGTTTATTTATAAAGATGTAAGAGATTTCATTTGCCATTACTCTGTTTCTAATTCAGCTCCCCCCCTTTTTTTTTTTTTTACTTCTTGTTCTTTTTTGAATGGAATAATGCCACCTACTCACTGGTTTGTTATAGCTCCCATTGAAGCAGAACTCAGTGGAAATTATGCCTATTAATTACCAACCGAGAATGTGGGCACTTTTTGAGCTACTAATTAAAACTTGCCAATTGTTTTACATTCACGGTTTTTAAACCCTTTTCCCCCCGAAACCTAGAACTTTGCTTATCAAAGAAGATGACTTCACAGAAGACAATTGCCAGGAATGATAATATCTTGTTTCAAAACTGTACCATTCATCCTCCAGTCAAATCTCCCTGCCTGTTGGGAAAGCTGCTCGTGAGGGAAGGAAAGAACACAGGTGGCCTCAGATCTCCTCCTCTCGGTTCCCCCATGACCAGTCGGCAGCAGAGCCGACGTTCAGAAGGACCTGGAGACGCCTTCCTCCAGGCGCAGGCGGGGAGTGTCACCACTCCAAGGCTCTGCAGGGACAGCTATGGCTCCTTCGTCCGCAGCTCACATGCTGCCACTCAACAGCCACCTGTCTAGAACCAAGTCCACCCCACGAAGGCGGATGACGGAGGTCTGCAGATGCAGCGTCTGCCCCATTTATCATCTTTCAGGGACTGGCATCCCCTGTAGAAAAAAAAGTGGGTTCTGGTCCTTGCTCAGGAATGTGGCTTTCTGGGCTTGGTGCCAAGGTCTGACACAGGACCCTCTGTACAGCCCAACCTGACTTATTTTTGAGGTGACCTAGCACGTCTCCCCTTGTGACTAGAGTCAGAGCATGCACGGGCTCCCACGAGATGGGCCTATGTAAGGGGTGTGTGATGTCTCCAACAAGCAGTCCCATTGTATTCTGGCCTAGAAGGGTTTTTTTTAGAGAAAGTCTCTTGCAATGGTGGAGCCCCATTTGGCTGTGGGGTTTGACTACCGAGCCAGGCAAGACCATGTGGTGTGCATGTGCTGGCGTGGGGGATGCGATCGGGGCTACAGGCTGGCCATGTGCTTTGAATTTCCTTTCTTTCTCCAAAGGTGGTTGATGCATGCAAAATACTTAACGATGCCCGCCATGCACAGCGCGGGGGGATCGGATCCCCTTTGATGTGCGGGGTCTCTTTGGAGGTTCCAAAAAAACAGTTCAAAAGGTTTACTTTGGACAACCACACCTCCAGCACATGTCAAAGTCAAGGCCAGGCTCCCCAGGCAGCTTGCTGGAGAAAACATCTTGTGCTGGCCTCTTCGCTCCTCTCTGGTTTGTCTTGTGCTAAGCACAGGTTTTCAGATCTCACCCTGTCCTTGTGGTAAAAAGAGGGAAAATAACCTGCCCGGAGCTTTTGAGTATCAGGACAAACAAGGACACACTATGTCCTCAGGTCCTGCTGCAATCAGAGGGTGACGAGCGGGCGAGGCAGGTGACTTCCCTTAGCTATCCAGGAGAAAGAGAAAGAGGAGTGACCGGCTGCTTGGAGGGTCCCGTCACAGCTCTCCCTGGGCTGCTTTACAAAGTGCAGGCACAGAGCTGTCCTCCCTGTCACCTGTCGCTCACGGTGTGTGACTCAGGGATGCTGGGGTAAGGACAGGGCTGCCGGGTGCCTGCGGAGGGGAGGATGAGCCCTGCAGGGAGAAGGGACTTGGGAGGGCAAGGCTTGCCCACAGGCAGGGGTGGTTGGCCCAGTGAAATGTAGCAGTGTGGGGGTTTGATTCAGGTGTCCCCCATAAACTCAGGTGTTCTGAATGCTACGTTCCCAGCTGACGGAGATTTGGGAATTAACATCTCCTGGAGGGGGTGTATTGTTGGGGGCGGGCTTATGGGTGGTATAGCCAGCTTCCCCTTGCCAGTGTTCGGCACACTTTCCTGTTGCTATTGTTCACATTAATTTGGCCAAGGGGTGATGTCCACCCTCTGCTCATGCCATCGTTTTTTTCCCTGCCATCATGGAGCTTCCCCTCGAGCCTGTAAGCCAAAATAAACCTCATTTTCCCCAGAAGCTGCTCTTGGTCGGGTGATTGCTACCAGCAATGCGGACCTGACTGCAACAAGCAGGGTCCCTGAAAGATTCTTAACAGTGTAGAGAAAAGCAGAGTCTTTCTCATCGTGGAGCCAGTCGTGGCCTTGAAGCCAGGGCCTTGGGGAAGGAGTATCTTCTCTTTCTTCTTTAACTCTCAGGTGCTTTTCTGCCTGAAGCCTGTTCACCCATCAGCTGAGGTAGGTGTTATCTCTGTGACCAAACTGCTATGGAACAGGGAGGGGAAGCCAGATGCTCCAATCCTTCACCCCATCAGGAAGCACCCGAGGGCAACCATGGCCAGCCACGTGCGCCCGAAGAGCAGAAGCTGGCATGTTTGTGAGCACAGGCATACACGAACATCACTGGAGAAAGGGCGAGACTTGGAGGCTCCTATGGTCCCACCATCTGTGCCCTCACAGTTAGGCATTATTTCTCTCCTCATACAATGTAGGTTACCGCCCCTGGCAGCTTCCAAACCTCCCAGCTCAAGCTGGCATCTCTAAAATGCCACACATGCTCAGTTGGCCTCCCAAATGATTTACCATAACATATGGAAATACCTTGGCCAACCCTCCAACTATTTGGCAAATTATAGGTACAGAGAATCATGTACTCCTTTTTATGCAATTGAATCGGGCTTTTTGCATTATTCTCCAGTTATATCCTTCATGGCCTCACAAATCTCCTTGAGCCAGGTCACAGATTATCAGGCACATCTGTAAACTGAACATCGTCCCAGGCTGGGCCCGCTCTGTTGTTCTGCTCACCAAAGAACTTAATAAATTATCCTTAGTATTCTTTGCTGAGTTCACATCCCTGGAGATAGATCCCCTCTGGTTTCAGGGCAGCCTCACATTATCCTTCCTTCATGCTGCATCCTTGCCATCCTTCCAAAATCTGCCCTTTTCAGAGCAGGTAGGTTTTTGCCCAGGGGTCATTTTCTTTGTCTGTGCCTAACATGGATTGGCAGTGCTTTCTTCCACGTCATTCCAGGTCCTTGTTTTCCTTCTAGAACACATGGTAGCACTCTTTAAATGCCCATTTCTGATTGAATTCGCAACTAATGGGTAGTTACTTTGGGGGTCAGGCACTTCCATTTATCTATATCACGCAGCAAATTCTGCATCTAGTTCCATCTGAATACATGAAAATACTGCCAACCATTGCTGGACAACCTATCATGCCAGCACTTGAGAGGAGGAGTCAGGAGGATTAGGGGTTTAAGGCCTAGGAGTCTGAAGCCTACCTGGACTACATGAGACCCTTTATCCAAACATAATCAATGAAACAGCCAACCACCAATCTTCATTTGGACTACTAGTGAGCACTCAAGCACCAATATAAAAGAAAAGACAAGGTCTCTTTTCTCTGCGTCATATATGGTTTCTCTCATAACTACATGGAAAGCACTCTCAAATCCACATATACTTGAAATTTCCCCAGTTCCCCATACAAGAGTAGAGATGTAATTAACCCAAAGTGATAAATGAAACACCGTGTCATGTGTGTGTTTTATTTAATGTCAGCCAATATTGTAGACAGATATTACCTTCCCCTTGAGTGAACAATGAAATCATTGATTTTGCTGAAGGACTGGGGCTTAACTCCCTTGCCAATGACTAATAATGATGATCAATCGACATTCCTCATTCTGTCAGTGTGCCTCCTGGTTTTGTGCAGGCAGCCTTATCCTTTCCTTCTCTAGCTATGGACACTGGGCCAGTGCTCCCAGGCACTTTTCCCTATGTCCTAGCAAGCAGACATTTAGTGTGAGCTACTTATTGGCCACGATGGCAGTGCATTCAGATGCGTTCTGTGTGAGTAGCTAAGCCTACTACCATGACTATCAGGACCAGAGAGGGAAAGACGCACTGGAGAAGTTGTGAAGCTCAAGCTTTCAAGTCAAAGGTATAAGGACATTGAGATTCACAGCGGGTCCACTTCATAACTGGACAATTTGAAGTGAAGGGGGAGTAAGTGACTTGGGAGAAAAATAAATTCAAGCTCCACAAAGTCCTGTCTTAAATTAGGAGGGTACTAGGGCCTGGAACCTCATCACTAGTGAAGGTTAAGAAAGAGGTGTGGCTATATGCTCACTGTTGGAACCTTTTGGGTTAACAATATTCAGTGCTGTTTTATGGCCTTTTTTTCTGTGTGTCTGCTCTTCACAGAAGTTAGACTTCCTGAGGGCTGGAAAATGTGCCAGGTATGATTACTTGAATGGAGCAGATGCTGATAAAAACTACCTGATTAGTAACTCAACTGATGTGTAATTAACACCAATTGAATGAAAACTTTCAATAATTCACACTGAAGTATACATTAGCAGCAGTACTCTTAAATTGAAAGTCCCATGCTCCTGTATTTATTAGGGTATGGGTATTAAAACAGAAAGATTCCAAAACAGAGTGATGCAAACACGATTGAAATTTTGTATTCTCTTATATAAGAGTCCTGAGATCAGGAGGTTGGGGCTGAGTCCAAGACAACCACTGAGGTTGTGGCCAACCTGGAAGAAGAAAAAGAACTGAGGCAGTGAGCTTGAGCCAAGAGAATGAACCTCCGTTCTGATCCCAGGGCTGTGACCTGGAAGTGTCCTTCTCCTTTTGTTCATAGCCCATTGGCTACAGTTGGGTCATATGGCCTCACCAGAGTTGAAAGAGAGGCTTAAAAATGCAGTACCCAGAGGAGGGTCATGTCTGAGTTAGGAGTTCCATTACTTAAGATGTGGAGAATATAGGCTTGGGGATATAGCTCAGTCAGTAATGTGCTTGCATGGGAAGCTTGAGGACCTGAGTTCAATCCCCAGGATCGTTAAAAAAAAGATGGGACATGTGCTTGGGATTCTAGTGCTGGGAAGGTGCAAACAGGAGAATCCCTGGGGCTAGCTAGCCAGATGAGATCAGGCACATTGGGAGTGGTATGGCTGTAGACTAGACAGCCAGTCTGGCTTAATTGTTGATCTCCAGGCCAATGAGGGACCTAGTTTCAAGGTGAATGGAGCTCCTGAATAAGGGCATCAGAGATTGTCCCTCTGGCTTTCATACACACACACACCCACACACACCTGCATAGGCATGTATACCCGCACACTCACAAACATACTCAAATGAGCACACGTTACAAGAGGTGAAGAGTGGATGTCTGTGGGTGAGCACCTTCTGATGCAGTCCCAAAGACAAACTTTCTCTGTCAACTTTCCCTTCATCTGAGTCAGCTGCCACATGAGTCTTGAGAGGAACCAGACTTTACTCTTCATTTTGTGTGGGTAGAGTTTTACTTGTTTTGACATGAGGGCTCTCATTTAGAACTTCTGTGATTCCACAAGCAATTAGAATTTTTCATTTTTTTTTACAGGCCAACAAGTTGTATTGTTTTTTTTATAAGAAAAAATATTCCTTCTCAATAAATTTAAAAGGGGCAGAGAAAGTACAATGCCAAGTCAATTCTTAGCTGTTCCAGAAAGGCTGATGCAGTAGTAAGAAGACTAAGAAAGTGAGCCAGTAATGAACATGTTGTGCCCATAAAACCATCCTCTAAATATCTATGTTTCTACCCATAGCTTAATGCTGTTCTCAGCTTTGGTCAGAGAAGTTTCTTTCTTCGGTGGGTGGTGTCTACTGGGGTGGCTAAAAATTCATCAAAGTTCTGAGAATAACCAGGCGTAGTGGCTTACATCTTGAATTCAAGCACTCAGTAGGCTGAGCGTGGAGGATCACCGTGAGTTCAAGGCCAGCCTGGGGAGACCCTACCTAAAAAAAACAAACTTCAGAGAATAAGTTGAGTGCTCAGTGCTAAATGAAACATTTATATCACCCCCCTCTAAGGCTCCGAGAACTCTGTGAAAGAGCGGGGCATGATGTGCCCATACGAAGTTCCTACTTAATTAAAGAAAAAAGAAAGGGGCCTGATATTACCCATGTAAGCAAGCGGGATGACTGTCTTAAAGCATTTCCTATAGTATGGATGAATAATCATAGCCAAGGAATAGTCTCTCTCAAGTAATCAAAGGAAGCCTACTAGTTCTGATCTAACTATAAGACAGTAACCAAGCCAGCCAGAGGCACTGGCAACTGAGAACACAGGAGAAATGTCCTTCCCTGCCATGAAGACAGTTTTCAGTCATCTGAGCTAAATCAGATGAGCTGAAGCCAAGAGCAAGACAGGTGCCTGAGCACTGGTGAATAGGCTTCCCCCAAGCCCTCCCAGGCTGTGTGAGGGGGCTGAGGGTGTTGGGGAGGGCTCTATTGTAAACCAGAAACAGAACCCGCCTGATGATGAAAGGTCAGAGAAATGAGATGGAAAGCATATGGCTCTTGGAGGCGGATGGTTTGGTTCTGTGGGTTGGCCTAGGCCTTGGCTTTGGGAGCAAAGACAAGGATGGGCTTCAGGGCAGGCAGGACAGAAAGGTCAGGCTCTGGGGAAGCTGGAGGCTTCCAACAGGGCTAAGGTCCCAGGTTGACCTCCCAATGAGAGATGGCCGGGGTCCTCCAGGATGTAGGCATTTCCTCCTAGTGGTAGATACAGGTGTTTATTTATACAGTGTTTCTTCTAGGCTGGGTGTGCTGACTTGCAGAAGGGAAGGAAGGTGTCCAAGGATAGTGGCTTCTAACCTGGAACCTGTACTCCAGAGGGAGTCTTTGAAGCATAGGCGTTATGGCATCCCTCCTTTGGTCCTTGGTTCCTTCTGTCCCGCATCCCTCCTTCTAGGCCTTCCTCCCTCCTTCCCCTTCTAACTGACATTTGTTTAACGCTGATTGATCACTTGCCAGGTAGAGTCCTAGGAGATGGAGAAAACGAAGGCTGAACAAAGATTACAGTCCTGATTGGGGAGTCAAGCAATTAACTGCCAACTGCTGGCCAAACAGCTCTGTCTTTGTTCTCTCAAGGCCAAGTCTAGGCCTGGCATTCCCTTGCTAAGCCAGTCCAGAAAAGCAATAAATGGCATTCTTCGGTGGTGGTTAGGATGCCAGGCTCCTTTACAAGGAGGCATCAGAAAAGGGAGCAGGGACTCCCGAACACCATTGGAAACCCACTTGTGACCTTACAGATATTGCTAGCGCACAGCCCTAACCCTGGGGGCATATTAGAGACAGAGACGTAGTTAGATGATGAAATCTCCTGAAATACAAGGTGAACTGTGAGACAGCCAAAAGATTCCTGCCCCAGAGAACTGAAGTAATTTCGCTCGGTTGTTGGACTTGTTGGAGGATGGGCACAGCCTTGTGCCAAATCTGAAAGCCGAGGGAAAACCGCCAAAGCCACCATGTTGGTGACTTAAGCATGTCAATGCTTCTCCCAGTAAGAAAAGTTGTTCATGAACAGTTTCAGAAACTTAAAATTAACTTTTTTTAAAAATTTTTTTGTTCATTTTTTATTTATTTATTTGAGAGTGACAGACACAGGGAGAAAGGCAGATAGAGGGAGAGAGAGAGGATGGGCACGCCAGGGCTTCCAGCCACTGCAAACGAATTCCAGACGCATGTGCCCCCTTGTGCATCTGGCTAACGTGGGATCTGGGTAACCGAGCCTCGAACCGGGGTCCTTAGGCTTCACAGGCAAGTGCTTAACCGCTAAGCCATCTCTCCTGCCCAACTTTTTTTTTTTTTTTTTTTTTAAAGCATGATTCTTCAATAGGTAAGTAGAGCAGGCCAGGCTGAGGTGTGTTCTGGATCTGATGAGAGAGAAGTAGCAACCGAAACCCTTTTGCATGGTGGCTTGTTGATGGAAAAAGGGTGCTGATTTGGGGGTACAGATGTGATAAGTATGAAAGTACTTGGACAAGTCTCGTGCATTACAGGGATGTTTGCGTCATGACTTGTTCTTCGTAATTTTCAAGTGTCAGATTACTTTAAACAACTTCGAACAGCTTAGTATCAACTCTGGCCCTTTGAAGTGCAAACTACAAAACTCATCATAGTGGTCAGATGGGGACTATAAAAACCAATGTTGCAGTGTGGGCATTTTCTCTGGGTGTAACATGATCATCCCTTGGCCCCACAACGCGGGAACCAAACACGCAGGACAGTGCGTGAGAGCTAGATCTATGGTAACGGACTTGGAGCTGGTGACATTCCTTGGAAGAAGGGGACTGCGCAGGACCCTCACCTAGGAAAGCAACCATTATTCCCTCTGTCAGCTTCAGGAAGGGAGGACTCTAGGATGGCTTTCTTGGGCAAAGAGGTTTTATTTAATGCCAGTAAGAGAGAGGTGTGCTTCGGAGCAGGAGGGAAGGGATGGGACTAAACTCAAATTGAGGAGCAAAATAAAAGTCCAGAGAAGCAGAGGACAGGAGCAGAGGTGGAGGGAAGGAAGCTCTGAAAACCTGGGGTGGAGGGGGCGTGTTCTGTATGCAACAGAAGAGAAAGAGAGAGAAAGGGAGAATATGCAGAAACCTCATGCTAGAAAGCCAAGGATAGAGAAGAGAACTTGGGAAGGAGGGAGGGTGATTTTTAAGCCCTCTGGGGCACAGACAAAAGGAACCTGCAATAGTCAGGCTGGTTGGACCCCTTGCTGAACTCTCTGGGCTTTGAAGTCTCAGTCGCTTTAACAGGCTAGCTCCTTTGGGATCCCTAGGACTAATTAGAGCATGGCTGGCTGTTTGGAAGGGGGAGGTGGGAAGAGGAAGTTCTGAGATCCTTAAACCCTCCTGTCCCCCACTCCACCTGCAAGTGATCTTGGGAGATGGTAGGGTATACAGGAAGTGGAAGGTTAACCGAAAGTGGGACCCCATGATGCAGCTTCCCAGAGGTCATCATCCATGTTGTGTTGGGACATCGTGGTGTGCAGCTGTTGTGGGGTCACCCAGGCTCCTGAGAGCAAGCCCCACACACTCATCAGTGCCCGCCGTGCTCTGCCTGGCTTCAGTAGGCTTTTGTTCACCTCTTCGAGGGGTGGTGGTGATACAACAGTGTCCCTGCGCCCTTTGACATAACTAGAAGTTACCTAAAGTATTTGGAGTTTTCTTTAAAGATGTCTTCAAGGCTTATTTTCTTTCCCTAGGTATAAGATTTATAGTTATTTTGGTGAAAACTATAATTTTTTTTTCCAAGGTAGGATCTCACTCTAGCCCAGACTGACCTGGAATTAGTCTCAGGCTGGCCTTGAACTCACAGGGATTCTCCTGCCTCAGCCTCCTGAGTGTTGGGATTAAAGGGATGTGCCATTATGGGGGAGGGAAGGAGAAAGGGAAGGAGAGAGAGAGAGAGAGAGAGAGAGAGAGAGAGAGAGAGAGAGGGAGAATGAGTTCACCAGGGCCTTTAGCTGCTCTGAATGAACTCCAGATGCATGCATCACTGTGCATCTGGCTTTACATGGGTGCTTGGGAATTAAACTTGGGTATTTAGGCTTCATGGGCAAGTGCCTTAACTACTGAGCCATCTTTCCAGCCCCCAAAACTACATTTTTCTAACTGCAAAAAAAAAAAAAAATAAAAAATAAATAAATAATAACTCTCTGTCTATTGATGTTAAAAGATCAAGGGAAATTCCTGGATAATAGTACCTGTGACTTATTTCTCAACAAAGACAACTTGTAGAAGTCTGGAAGCAATGTTTTACCTAAAAAAAAATTTTTTTAGCCGGGTATGGTAGCGCACGCCTTTAATCCCAGCACTGGGGAGGCAAATGTAGGAGGATCGCCGTGAGTTCAAGGTCATCCTGTGACAACATAGTGAATTCCAGGTCAGCCTGGGCTAGAGTGAGACCCTACCTCAAAAAAACCAAAAAAAAAAAAAAAATTAAAAAAAATATTTTTATTTATTGATTTGAGTGAGAGGAAGAGGCAGGGAGAGAGAGAGAGAATGGGCATGCCAGGGCCTCTAGCCACTGCAAACAAATTCCAGATGCATGTGCCACCTTGTGCATCTGGGTCCTGGGGAATTGAACCTGGGTTCTTAGGCTTCACAGGCAAATGCCTTAACCGCTAAGCCATCTCTCCGGCTCCTTGATAGAAATGTTTTAAACGTGAGGTTGTAAAAGAGGCATGTTCACCTATAGTTGCTTCCCAGAGCCCCCCAAATGCCAAAAATAATTCTGAAAGGAAGGGAAACCGACAGTGAATACAAAGAATGCTTCCTTAATTAACACATACATAAGTAATGCATCAGAACCCTTGGATAGTTCTTGTGGCTGTCACTGGGGGCTGGTGGTGAGAACAAACATCTGGTAGTCATGCCCAGGGTAAGGCCTGGGCAAACGACCCACCTCCTTTGCGTCAGGTTCTTGCTCTGTTAAATGGAATCCCTACCTCACAGCCTCGCTCTGCACACTGCGCTGCAAGGCACTGCCTACAGGATGCTACAACTCCCTGGTGTTAGAGTGCATCTCTCTGTGCACTGAAAGAAGTGTGTTTCCAGTGCTGGAATATAAAAAGGCTACCCCTTCTAGAAAGTTCCATGGATCGGAAAATAATGATTCATATAATGCCAGGTAGAAAGTTGTACCTGGGGGCCAGCGGGGAACCTTTCCTGTCGCACAAGTGCCATTTCATACCTTATACAACACCTGGTGCGTCTCCAAAGACTTGGCCCACCAAGTAAAACAAAACAAAATTAGCTCAATGCTCTTGTAAATTAGTCTGTTCTGATGACAAAAGGTGATGAAAGAGGGAAATCGCCACAGGCTATGGATGTTCTAGTTATTGGAAGCATAGGCCTGTGGTTTTCAGGGGATTGCTGGCTGCAAGAACCATTCTCATTGTAGAGTCTGGATATCAACCTAGTCCCACTCCAGTGAGTGCCAAAGATTACAGTTTAAACAGCTGGGATCTTTAACACTTCCTGACAGACTGCCGATGGCGACCTGCTGTGTTCCGAACTGCACAATGTGGGAGGGAAGGAGGGCACCATCAGGAGTCTGGGACGGAAGGTCATTGCTGCTTGGAGCACGGAGCCAGCTGGTTGAGAGTGGAAGCTGCTGGTCTTCTGAACAGAAGCATCGTGAGTGGCTCGACTCCTCAGGCAAGGATAAGGCTGGCCACAGCCCAAGCATTTGGTTTCTGACCTTCTTGGGGAAGGAAACCAGATGCACTTCGTTCTTAGAAGAACCAACCAGTCATCTGAGAGCCACTTCCAGGAGAGAGTAACAGAAGATTTTGGAGACCGGAGTCTGACGGTGGCCGGCCCTTCGTGTGGTAACTTGCCCGCACTGGGTTCTACTGCCTTCCACACTGTTCCGCAGACAATGTCTTCTCTGGATCTGAGCTCACCCCCTACATGACCAGACCCACATATTCGTACTTTTACAAATACTTTATTTGTTTTTCTTGAGGTAGGTTCTCACTCTAGCTCAGGCTAACCTGGAATTCACTATGTAGTCCCAGGATGGCCTCAAACTCACAGCAATCCTCCTATCTCTGCCTCCTGAGTGCTGGGATTAAAGGCATGTGCCACCATGCCCGGTTCTTAAAATATTTTATTTTTATTTTTATATTTATTATTTTTTATTTCTATATTATTTTTATATTTTATTTTTTATATTTATTAGAGAGAGAGAAAGAGGAAGATAGATAAAGGGTGCGCTAGGGCCTCTAGCCACTGCAAATGAGCACCAGACTCAAGTGCCACCATGTGCATCTGGCTCACGTGGGTCCTGGGGAATGGAATCTGGGTACTTAGGCTTCACAGGCAAGCACCTTAACTGCTAAGCCATCTCTCCAGCCCACCTATTTTTTCTTTTTTTTCCCCCTTCTTCTCTCCCTTTTTCTTTTTCTTTGGCTTTTCTTTTACTCTTGAGATAGGGTCTTGTGTAGCCCAGACTGACCTTGATTGAACTTGCTATGTAACCAAGGATGACTGACCTTGAACTTTTCATCCTCTTGTCTCTCCCTCCCAGGTGCCGGGCTTGTTGGTATGGTCATCGTGCCTGTTTTATGCGGCACCCAGGACTTTGTGCATGCACCCTACCCAGCGCTCTCCATCCAAGCTCACGTGTATCTATTTCTAGGAAATGCAGTATGTTCGTGATAAGATAAGGCAAAGGCTTGCAAAGCACATCTCAGTACAGTCCATCTCCAAACCCTGCTCACAGCAGACCCATGCAGTGAAAAACTGAGACAGGAACTAAGGGCTCATTTCTAATCCATCTTCTTCCAGTTGGAAGGGATGGGTCAGGATCCTGCTAGGTAGTTCAGGCTGGCTTTGAACGTCAAATCCTTCTGCCTCAGCCTCCCATGTACTGGAATATAAAAAGAGCCACTTCTCTGCAGCCCACATCTTCTAGGAAGTTCCATGGACCAGAAGGCAATGATTCACACGCTGCTGGGGGAAAGCTGTGTCTGGGAGCAGGCCTGGGGTAGAGCCATGCCTGGATTGCTATCCTCATTCTTTTTTTTTTTTTTTTTTTTTTTTTAATCTTTTGAGGTAGGGTTTCACTTCAGCTCAGGCTGACCTGGAATTCACTATGTAGTCTCAGGGTGGCCTTGAACTCACTGCGATCAGCCTACCTCTGCTTCCCGAGTGCTGGGATTAAAGGCGTGCGCCACCACGCCTGGCGCTATCCTCATTGTTAAGGATAGTAAAGGGAGGGGGTCCCAGAGTTGTATAGTGGCTTGCCAGGATGGCTGCTGGCCAGGCTGAGCTGACAGGAACACTGTTTCCCATGTCTTCCGGGTGGCTCTATGATTAGTAGGCCCAGGATGGATACACTGGTGGCGCTCTGGAGTTCTGTGCTGCCTAGTCTACTTCGCTTCTGAGGCCACACTTCTGGGGTCCTGACTTCATCTCGCTTGTTCTTTTAAGGATTATCACCTCTGTGGTTTGAATTTCTGAAGTTCATACACTGGAACTCAAATCCTAAGGTGATAGCATGAACACATAGTGGCATTGATAGGTGTTTAGGCATGTGGCTCCACTCTCAAGGGTGGTGCCAGTGCTCTTACAAAAACCCTGTGGGTGGCTGGAGAGATGGCCTAGTGGTTACAGCTCTTGCCTGCAAAGCCTAAAGACCCAGGTTCAATTCCCCAGAACCCACATAAGCCAGATGCACATGGCGGCGCACGTGTTTGTTGTTTGTTTGCACTGGCTAGAGGCCCAAGTGCATCCATTCTCTCTCTTGTCATTCTCTCTACTAATAAATAATTTTTTTTTTAAATTTAATCCATATGGGGGCTGGAGAGATGGCTTAGCAGTTAAAGGCACTCGCTTGCAAAGCTTGATGGCTTTCCCAGTACCCCTGTAGGAGCCAGATGCACAAAGTGGCACATGTATCTGGAGTTTGATTACAGTGGTAAGGAGCTCTGGTACACCCATCCCCTCTCCCTCCCTCTCTCTCTCTCTTTCTCTCTGCTTGTCAATATATATTTTTGAAAGCCATGAGGAAGTTTGCCGCTTTTGCCCTGCCCCTCCTGCTATATGAGATCTGTTGCATAGGTAGCGTGAGCCCTTTGCAGATAACTACTTATCTGGACCCCAAAACATAGAAATACATTTCTATTCATTTTTTATTAAGGGTTTTTAAATTTAATTTCTTTATTAGACAGAAAGAAAGAGAGAGAGAGAGAGAGAGGAAGAATCGGTACCCTGGGCCTGCAGCCACTGCAAATGAAATCTAGATGCATGTGCTACCTTGTGTATCTGCCTTAAGTGGGTACTAGGGAATTGAACCTGGGTCCTTAGGCTTCATAGGCAAGCACCTTAACCACTAAGCCATCTCTCTAGCTCTCTAACGTATTTTTTTTTTTTTAAATAGCAGCAAGAATGGACCTAGACAATTACCTAATGTCATTGGGTCTCTGTATGTTAGTCAGCTTTCTGTTGCGACAAAACACCTGAGATAAACATCTTAAATAGAGAAAGATTTCAGAGGTTTCAGTTCACAGTCTCTTGGTTCAATTGTTTTTGGCACATTGTGGTGAGAGGGGCTGGCCATGGAAGCCAGGGACTGCAACAGCAAAGAGAGGCCAAGTATCCCCCAGGAACCGAACCTCCTTTCACTAGCTTTTCCCTCTTAACAGTTTCAACAAATCCCAATAGCACCACAGTTTGGAGATTGAGCTGTGTGCCCTGGAGCCTTTGAGGGGCATATAGGATCTAATCAATGGCAATTTTTTTCCTCAAAATAAGAATGCTGGGCTGGGGGTGCTGGAGGGATGGGTTCAGCAGTTAAGGTGCCTGCCTACAAAACCTAAAAACCCAGCTTTGATTCCCTAGTACCCACATACAGCCAGATGCACAAAGTGGCACATGTGTCTGGAGGTCATTTGCAGGGATGGAAGCCCTGGAGTTCCCATTTTCTCTCTCTCTGTCCTTACAAACAGATAAACAAAAATATTTTAAAAAAATCTTGGGCTGGGGAGGTGGCCCAGCAGCTGAAGGTGCTTGCTAGGAAAGCCTACTGCCCCGGGTTTGATTGCTCAGCTCTTGCAAAAAGCCAGTTGCACAAAGTGGTGCATGCTCCTGAGTTCATTGGCAATGGCAGGAGACCGTGGCATGTCCGTACTAATTCTCTCTCTGTCTGCCTTTTTCTCTCTGTCAAGTAATTTAATTAAAATTAAAAAAAAAAATCCTGTATAAATGTATGAGGCTGGTTTGAAAGTAATATAAAATAATGTGTAGAAAATGTCATTTTAAAGCATTTTGTTGGTATACAATATAATGGTATAAATCCCTACCACATAATATCATCATTCTTCTTTCCTCTTTGCCTGGAGCTCCTGAATCCTTAGTTGGCCATAATTAATTTCAAGTCTATGATTAATATGTTAATGATGCCCTCATTCAGCCCTGGGCATCTAATTGTCCTACAATGTCTTGACCACCAAGTGTGCACTGAGCTCAAGCTCAGCAGGGTTTTTGTGACCAGGTCTGTCTTTCTCACATTCCCAAAGCCCCCATTCCATGCAAAGGTAAACAAATGGGCTGATCATAATTATTGTGAATCACTCCCAGGAAATGGTTCAGATGACCAAACTTCAATGAATGTGTGACTTCCCAGGCATCCAACTATTGTTCAAAATTAGGAGAAACATGCTGTTAGCTCAAACTCATGGAGGACTTTAGGGCAAAGAGTGGGTCTTAGAGCAGGGAGACTTGACCTTTGTGATCAAGGACTGTGGTGGTTTGATTCAGGTGTTCCCTATAAACTTATGTGTTCTGAATACTAGGTCCCCAGCTGATGGCAATTTGGGAATCGGAACCTTGGTGGTGGTGTGTTGTTGGGGATGGACTTATGGGTGTTATAGCCCTCTCATGGTGCTGGTGTCAATGTGATATTGGCCAGGAGGTTCAGGCCATCATTTTCCTCTGCCATCAGAGAGCTGTAGACCACAGGAAACCCTTTCCTCCCCCAAGCTGCTTTTGGTGGGGTGCTTTGTGTCAACAATGGGGACCAAATGCGATATATAATAAGCAGAAAAGTTTTCAATCAGCTCATGACCAGACATATGTGGCCAGTGATCAACCTTTTCTTTAGAATCTGCTTTTTCCACACCACAGGTGAGTGGAGAGGTTAGCTGACCTTGCAGCGGTCTGCTGGGACCTCTATAGGCAAGAACTAATAATAATAATAATAATAATAATAATAATAATAATAATAATCATCATCATCATCATCATCATCATAGAGAGAAATGTACAGAAATTCTGATTTCAAGAATCTCTTAGGCTAGGGATATAATTCAGTTGGAAAAGTGCTTGCCTAGCGTGAACAGGAGTCTGGGTTTCATCGCCATCACTACATAAAACAGAGTGTGGTGGCACATGTCTGTCGTCTTGGCCCTGGGGGTGGATGGAGGCAGGAAGATCAGATACTCAAGGTCCCCCTCAGCTAGTAGCAGGTTTGAGGCCAGCCTGAGCTACATGACACCCCGTTCTCCTCAGAATGCAGCTCAATCACCTCTTTAATAGAACAGCTTTCAAAAATCTGCTGCTGTTATTACGCTCTGTGAAAATTTGCTCAGTTTCTGCATATCTGGCTTGCTGGGTAATCTTTTCAATGTGGAGGAACATTTCATGCTGGAAGGAACAATATCTTAGGCATTAGAAAAGCTTGAAGAATTCAATTTTCATACCTGCTGCAAAATGTTAATGACCAAAGGTTGTACAAAACACCAAGTATTTGAATCTCCTGATATGGAAAGTTAGTGAGACGGTTTCGTGCTGTTTTCCATGGCTGTTCCAAGATCACATCTGTTTGGAACTGAACCGTAGCCTGTGAGTTGGAGAACCTGTATAAAATTAACTTTTATAGCTAACTTTACAAGCAGGATCTTTTATTGTCTACAACTTGGCAGGGATTCAGGAAGTTTCCACCATGATTTATTGTCATATGTGTCCTATTGTATGATGGCTGATGAAACTGATATATTATTGAACATATGCTGTCATTCTGGCTTTAGACAACAGATCATCTTAGCCTTTTATCCACAAGGGTTGGGGAATTTACATTGTGGAAGGGGGAGAGAAGTTGAGTATTTTGTTTTAAGTGAAATAATTACTTGCAGGAACAAAGCATTTGTTACCAATTCTGTAATTCTTTTCTGTTTGCCATACAGTAAAAAGTTATTAGAATCTAGGAGATATCATTTAAATTAAAACTCAAGGTAATATTTCATCAGTAAATGTTTGATTGCATTCTTATAATATTATAGATGGTTAGTTCTATTTACTCAGTTATGATACTAAGAATAAAGGTGGTGAATTTAAATTTGTTTTCATGTTCCCTGCATCTCCACCCCTAAACCTCTTCCAGAGTAACAGAGAGGTCCCTTTCATCTAACCATTGTCTTCCATATGTTCATAGAAGTATTTGGTGAAACAAATGGTGCATAAAACCATGGAGTATCTCTCTAAAAGGAGAAGACACTAAAAAACTTGTTTATATTGATCATTCTGAAGAATTTCTATGCAGAGACATTGCTACATTGCCAACAACATATCACTTGATTAAATTATAATACTAGAAAGAAAGAAAATTATTGCATTTAATTCTAGCGTTGTTACCTACTACAACACCTATATTATTTAATCTCAGAGCAGAATCTTGAACTTTGAAGCCAGCATGGTGATCCATGTTTATAATCCCAGCATTTGGGAGTCTGAAGTAGGATTGCCCCAAGATTGAGGCCATCTTGGGCTACAGAGTTCCAGGTCAGCCTAAGCTAAAGTGGGATTCCACCTCAACAACAACAACAAAAAGAAAAGATTGTAAACTTTGGTATGGGTCCTGTCTCAGCCAGATACCTGACATATTCACATTTCTTTAGTTGGAAAAGGATAGTTATCGATGTGGGAGTTTCAGGTGAATCTGGAAGTGAAGGCGGAATCTCTGGACGTATAAGACCACATCACCCAGTGAGAAGCCTTGGGTCCAATTTTCTAGTTACACTATTAGTAGAAAACAGGATCCCTAAGTATTGTATAAATATTGTCTCCTGGGTCCTTTCTAAGGCAAACGGAATTACACCTAAGTTTTTAATTTTATGTTCTCCTCTCTCTCTCTCTCTCTCTCTCTCTCTCTTTCTGTGATGATAGTAAGTGCACAGGATGTAGAATCACCATGTAAACATCTCTGTTCATGCCTGTGAGATGTTTCATAGGCGAGGTTAGTGGACGTTAAAGGACTCACCCTTACTGTGGGCATCAGCACCCCGTGGGCTGGGTTCCTACGTGGTATATAAAGGAACGAACTATGGCTGGAGAGGTGGCTTAGCAGTTGAGCACTTGCCTGTGAAGCCTAAGGACCCCGATTTGAGGCTCGATTCCCCAGGACCCATGTGAGCCAGATACACAAGGGGGTGCATGCATCTGGAATTCGTTTGCAGTGGCTGGAGGCCCTGGCATGCCCATTCTTTCTGTCTCTGCCTCTTATCTCTGTCTGTCTCTCTCAAACAAATAATTAAAAATAAACAAAAAAATTGAACAAAATGAGGAAAGAACTAGCTGAGCTTTCAGCACTCGCTGCTTCATTTTGCTTCCTCCACGCTGAGACGAGGACGCACTTCCAGTTTTCTTCTCCTGTCATGCTGTCCGCCTGGTAGACGTCCCTGCAGACTGTGGGCTGAAAATCCTTTCCTTCTTTAAGTTGCTTCTGGTCAGGCGCTTTGTCCTAGCAATGACAAAGGAGTTAATACACCCCTCTCCCTCTGTGGTGGTTTGATTCAGGTGACCCCATAGACTCAGGTGTTCTGAAAGCTAGGTCCCCAGCTGATGGCAGTTGAAAATTAAAGCCTCCTGGAGGGAGTGTATCATTGGGGACAGGCTTATGGGTATTATAGCCAGTTTCACCTTGCCAGTGTTTGGCACACTCTCCTGTTGCTGTTGTCCATTTGATGTTGGCCAGGAGGTGATGTCCATCCTCTGCTCATGTCATCGTTTTCCCCTGTCATCATGCAGCTTCCACTCGAGTCTGTAAGCCCAAATAAACCATTTCTTCCTACAAGCTGCTCTTGGTTGAATGTTTTCTGCCAGCAGTGAGAATCTGACTGCAACACTCTCCCTCCTTCCCTCCCTCTTTCCTTCCTTTATTCCTTCCTTCCTTTCCTCCCTCCCTTCCTTTTCTTCTTTCTATCTGCATTTTGTCTCATCTTTCATTAGACAAAAATCTTCCTATATAGTCCAGGCTGGTCTTGAACACCTGCCTCAGCCTCCCCAGCGCTAAGATAACAGGCATGTGTCACCAATCCTGTCTCTTCCCCCTTAATGTAGATTCCCATTTTTGGAATGGAACCTGGAGCCCAGTTTGAAAATCCTAGCTAGTCTATAGTAATCACCAAGATATTTTTTTTTTCTCTAAAATGGGAATGATTTATGCAGTTAACGCCTACCTCATCTTCATAAGGAATGCAGGTGTCCACAGACAGATGCCATGAGCTTTTCCTCTTTTTGTTTTTGGTTTTATTTAGACAGGCCATCACTCTGTAGTCCAGGCTGGCCTCGAGGCCTCAAACTCACTATGTAGCCTAAGCTAGCCTCAAACTCATAACAATTCTGTTTCAGCCTCTTGAGAGCTGGGATTCTAGGTACGTCATTCTCCCTGGCTTTTTAAACTTTGCAGAAATATAAGACTAAAAACTGAATTTAATGGATTTAGCATTGGTGACAAAACTGCTTAGCACTAATCCCACACATCCTGGCATTATGTCTCTGTCTTCAAGCTGAACATGAGATAAGACTGAGGACAGAGGCTTAGGTGTACAAATGCCCTGGTTATATTCGGAATTTGTCTTCTGTTAGTTTAATCTACGAGGCCTGGTGGTTTGACACAGTAATATGCTTTTTTTTTTTTTTTTTTTTTGAAGTAGGGTCTCTCTCTAGCCCAGGCTGACCTGGAATTCACTATGCAGTCTCAGAGTGGCCTTGAACTCACGGTGATCCTCCTACCTCTGCCTCCCGAGTGCTGGTTTAAAAAGGCATGCGCCACCATGCCCGGATGACACAGTAATATGCTAATAAACTTTTTTCCAAGGCACATAATTCAGCTCTCCTTAGTGAAACCATATTTCTTGGTGGCTGACTCCTCACTGCAGGAGTGTGATTCTGGATGGAGACGGGTGGGGAGGGGAAGGGGTGTCTCAGATAGCTTCTTAGTTGAGGCCGGAAGCCGGTGACTCAAGAAGGCGTCTTCCAGGCAGGCCCATGTCTTTTTGTATGAAGGACAACATGTTTTCAGAGGACATTGAAACAGTTAAATGCGAGGCCTGCTAATTTGGTGTAAAACTTCAAGTGGCATATTACTAATGCCAAAGAACAAAGCATCCGGGATCTGGTGACTAATTACTAACAGCGCTGTCACTGTTTTATGTGAGTGTGAACAAGAGTCATATGGTTCTTATAGTTCCTCCTTGGTGACATACTCTGTCTCACTGGTGAGAGGGTGATAATGAGCAGAGAGCCCAATGCCTCCTCTCAGGATGGTATCTGGGGACAGTGGGCATTCTGGAAATACATGGAACAATGTAAGAGTTGTGACTTAAAGGAGATCCTGCCATCACAACGTAAAGGTGAATGCCACCAAGGTTTGGTGTTGCAGGAAGTGGCCGAGACTACCAGCTGGACTCACCTAGATGTCACAGGCCCTTTGCTGGGAGTTCCAGGCCTTGAAGAGCAAATATACTGGTGACTGGGACAGCTTTATGTGGGAGGTCAATGGGCCTGTGATATATGCTTAAGAATAGATTGAGTGATCTTTTTCTACACAATTGACTGCTTATCTGCATCAGACAAAAAAATAACTTTCATGGTTTACTTTTCATCATTGCTTTACCTGACCAATTCTTGGTTTTACCTTCTGAAACATGCTGTACTTGACTTAAGAAAGCATTTTAAGAAATATTTTTATTTATTTATTTGAGAGAGAGAGAGAGAGAGAGAGAGAGCTAGAGAAAGAGGTAGATAGAAAGAGAGAATGGGTGCACTAAGGCCTCTGGTCACTGCAAAACGAACTCCACAGGTATACACCACCTTGTACAGGGTGTTAGGTGGGCACTAGGGAATTGAACTCAGGTCCTTAGGGATTTTAGGCAAGTGTCTTAACCACTAAACCACCTCTCCAGGACCAGAAAAGGAGTATTTTTAAGCAGCATGGTTAATGAACTTAGACACTCGCCAGCAGCTTTTAATATGCTTGTTAGATACAGTTGTGGTCCAAAGTAACTCTTTTTGGTCACCTTCTGTGACAAGTTTTTTGGTAAACACTTGTTACAATGACCTTCACACATAGGTTTTATACAGAACTGGAGTGGGTGTGCTTTTGGGGGTGTGGGAGGCCGTCCCTCTTAGCCCATGCAGCCTGCACCCAGGCAAGGGATGGAGAACCCTGGCAGGAAGAAGCCACATAGGGCACCCAAAGGGCCAAAGAATCTGGAAGAGTAGAGGCCTGAGCCTCCCTGGGAGCCCACCTGGAAGAGCGTGGCCCCCAGGCAGGGGCTTCTCCCTCTTTTCTTTTTTTTTTTTTTTTCTTTTCTTTTTTAGTTTGGGGTTGAGTGCCAAGTTGTCATGAATGCAGGCAAGCACCCTTCTAATGACCCAATGACCTACATCTTCAACCTTCCTCCCCTCCTTTTTAAATAGCTTAAAAAATTTTTATTTGAAGCTGGGTGCAGTGACGCATGCCTTTAATCCCAGCACTCGGGAGGCACAGGTAGGAGGATTGCCGTGAGTTCGAGGCCACCCTGAGACTCCATAGTGAATTCTAGGTCAGCCTAGGCTAGAGTGAGACCCTACCTTGAAAAACCAAAAAAATTTTAAAAAATTATTTGGGGGGGGGGAGAGGGAGAGAGAGACACAGGCAGAGACCCAGAGAATGAGTGCAGCAGGTTCCTCAGCCACTGTAAATAAACTCCAGATGTGTGCATTCCCTGTGGCCATGAGTGACATTGCGCGCTTGTGTCACTGTGCGACTGGCGTATGTGGGACCTGGAGATTCAAACATGAGTTCTTAGCCTTCATAGGCAAGCATTTCAACTACTAAGCCATCTCTCCAGGCCATCTTTTTTTTTTAACTTTTTATATTTTGTTTACTTTTTTAGTTTTTATTTTGAGGGTCTCACTAAATTGCCTGGCAGGCTCCAGGCTCCCAAGTAGCTGAGATTACATGTATTTTAATTTTTTATACATATATTTAAACATTTTTATTTCACTTATTTACTTGAGAGAAAGAGAGGGAATATGAATGGGTGGGCCAGGCCACTGCAAATGAACTCTAGACATATGTGTCACCATGTGCATCTGGCTTATATGGGTACTGGGGGATTGAACCTGGGTCCTTAAGCTTCACAGGCAAGTGCCTTAACTGCTAAGCCATCTCTCCAGCCCATGTCTTTCAATTAAAAAAATATTATTATTCTGTGTATGTTCATAGGTGTGCATGTTCTTGTGTGCAAGGGTGAGCACAGGGACACGTGTGCCACAGCACATGTGTGGATGTCAGGGGACAACTTTCGGGTCAGTTCTTGGCCTTTCCACTTTGATTAGGCAGGGGTTTCCACTCTGGACTCTGGCTCTGTTGTTCTTTGCTAGTCTTGCCGCACACTTCCAGAAAATTTTCTTGCCTTTGCCCCCCCATCTTGCTGTCAGTGCAATGGGCTGGGGTTACAGAAGCCCACAAGGCTCCAGGCTTTTTACACGGGGTCTGAAGGTGGAACTGGGGTACTATAGCTGCAGCAGAGAGCACTCACCCACGAAGCCATCCCCCAGCCCGACTTTAGCTTGTTAGAACAATGTTTCATTCCAGAATCCTGAGATTTATCTTACACTCATGATAGGGTGAAAAAAGATCCCACTCTAAAATTTGAATCCTCATGGAATAAAAGAATTCTGGAGCAAGGTCTAGTGGTTTGTGTGGTGAAATATAAAAATGGTTGCTGGCTGGGAGAAGTGGTATAGACTATAATTCCAGTGTCAAGTTTGAGGCCAGCCTGGGCTACAACAAAATTTCAGACAAACAATAGCCAAAGAAACTCCAAGCAAACAAAGACTGATGTATAGGAAAAGTTTAGACTCCTCAGATCGATGCTGAAAGGAACCTAAGGACAATTGTTCCATGTGTCACTTAGCTAATGAGGTCTAGTGACATTAAGATGTAGCTGCTTAGTGGGAGAATGACAGATTGGCTGCTCAACTCTGGCCCCCCACGGCCCGTCTAGTGCTCCCTCCAAACTTCACTGCCTTACCAGTTAGCTTTTCATCACTGAGTCCAACCTCACCAATACAGCATCTGAGTGCAGTCTGATCTGTGGATGATCAACATGTAGGTAACTGGCCTCACTCCTCACTGAGTTAGTACATTTACTGCCTGGGGCGGATCAGTCTCACATACCTCAAGCTTGGAGAAGCTTTCACCACCTCTGAGGGCCCTTGGACCAGGGAATAAGACAATCTGGTCCCTGGCCTGGTTCTGTCAAGTCACTTAATGTCTTAGGTCTGTTCTCTTATTTATATAGTTCGAAGAATAGCTGGATGATCTCTCAGGGCCCTTTCAGGCCCAAATGGCTAAGTTTCTATTTAAACATATTTGAAGAGGAGACAGTGAGTCCCATGTCTGGGGCAGGATAGAAACTGTCCTTTTATATGCAGATGTGCACTGTGTGTTCCAAAAGGGACCGTGGAGATGAGCTGCTGTAGTGAGGGGACATGGACTCAGGCTGACCAATTCCAGTGGGCGAAGTTGGGGAAGACTTAAGAGGTCATTGAGCAAGAGGCCATTGCGATGAAGGGAGTGATTAATGAACTGGGCAAACAGAGAGCCTAGGTTAAGATTACTGAGCGGCCTCAGGTTAAGGACATGAGAGAAACCAGATCTTTCGGTTTGCCAAGTCTATGCCAATCATATAATAGGAAATTATCTTATGACCACCTAGATTTTTAAAATGTTGAGTAAAAGGCAGTTGAATTGGTGTCTGTGGCATGTCTTCTGAGTGTGTGTCATGGTGGTGAGTGAACAGAGCGCTCTTGAACTTTCAGTCAAACTCAACTCCACCAAAGGAGTCGTGTCACCTTCCGGGCTGGAGATGATACACAAAGCAGAATATCCTCACACGAAAACAAAGACTAATTTCTCTATGATTTTCTTTTTACAAAAGTGAATTTATCAGTGCGCAGGTTATAGCCTATAGCAAAGTCTTGGAAGAAGACATACAGGATGTCCATGCTGGTTAGACTTACCTTGAATTCCATAGACAAACTTCGGTGGCTGGAGAGATGGCTTAGCGGTTAAGCGCTTGCCTGTGAAGCCTAAGGACCCCGGTTCGAGGCTCGGTTCCCCAGGACCCACGTTAGCCAGATGCACAAGGGGGCGCACATATCTGGAGTTCGTTTGCAGTGGCTGGAAGCCCTGGCGCGCCCGTTCTCAATCTCTCTCTCTCTCTCTCTCTCTCTCTCTCTCTCTGTCTCTTTCTTTCGCTCTCTGTCACTCTCAAATAAATAAATAAATAATGAACAAAAAAATTAAAAAAAAAAACTTCGGAGGCTGCACAGATCATGGGTGCTGTTTTGTGTGGTAGTAACCCCGACATCTCTCTGGAACTATAACTGATCAAATTCTCCCGTGATCTCAATAGTCAACAACGCCTTAGGCAGGTGTGGTGGTGTACTCCTGTGTCCCGAGCACTTAGGAGGCTGGGGCAGGACGATCTCAGATTCAAGCCCAGCCTGGGTCACATAATGAAACTGTCTGAAAACCCCAAAATAAACAATTCCAAACTCACCCCAACCCCCAATCAATACCTTACTGTGGTTCATTTGTAGAGTGTAATCGTTAATCTTCCTTGCCAATGTGACTGGATTTGGAAATCACTTAGGGACAGCCCTCTAGGAATGTTCCAAAGAGGTTTTTGTTTTCCTTTAATTTTTAGTTATTTCTTTGCAAGCAGAGAGAGAGAGAGAGAGAAGAGAGGCTGACACAGAGAGAATGGGCGTGCCAGGGCCGCCAGCTACTGCAAACGAACTCCAGATGCATGTGCCCCTTGTGCAACTGGCTAACATGAGTCCTGGGGAATTGAACCGAGGTCCTTTGGCTTTACGGGCAAATGCCTTGACTGCTAAGCCATCATCCCTCCAGCCCCCAAAGAGGTTTCACTGAGGGTGTAAGGCTGTCATGAATGTGAGTGGCGCCACCCCATGCACTGGGAGTGAACATAGAAGACAAGGAGAACTAACTCCCTGACCACAGACACGATGGCTCCACACTCCTGTCCCCACTACTTCCTGCCACAGCAAGCCAAACGAAATGCCTCCTGCTTCTTTTTTTTAGAAATGTTTATTTATTTATTCAAGAGAGAGAGGGAGAATGGACACGCACCAGGGCCTCCAGCCCCTGCAAACAAATTCCATATGCACATGCCACCTCGTACGTCTGCCTTACTTGGGAACTGGGGAGTCGATACTGGGTCGTTAGGCTTTACAGGAAAGCTCCTTAGTTGCCTACGCCACCTCTCCAGCCCCTCCTTCCTTCCTGAAGTTATATTTGTCAGATGTTTTTTTCAAAACATTTTCATGACAAATACATGTACACAATGTATTTTGATCACAATCCCTCCCCATTACCATCTCTTTTTGAACTTAGTAAATTTTATTATTTATTTATTTAAGAGAGAAGGCGATAGATTAGAGAGAGAGAGAGAGAGAGAGAGAGAGAGAGAGAGGCATGCCAGGGCCTTCAGCCACTGCAAATGAACTCCAGACTCATGTGTCGCCTTGTGTATATGGCTTACATAGATTCTGGAGAATCAAACCTGGGTCCTGTGGCTTTGCAGGCAACTGCCTTAACCAAGCCATCACTCCAGCCCCCAATACCATCTTTTGTTTCATATCTCACTCTCTTCTACCCCATCTTCTTTTTGACTTGCATTTTTATTTTTGTATTTTTGCCCTTTTCCTCCCCTTTTCCCTCATCCATAATCCACAACAAATGAGCCCCGTGTTGTACGTCACGTGCACATAACAACGTCACTGTGAGGTTATGAATGCAGTGGCCACTTCATGTCCAGAAGACAGCATTCCATAGCACTTTCCCACATCCTTTGGCTTTTACAGTTTTTTCCATCCCCTCTTGCACAATTCTCTGTGAGCCTTGGAAGGCGTAATAAAGATCTCTCATCTAGTCCTGAACACTCCGTAGTTACTCACTTATTCTCATTCTTTGCTTTGTCAGGTATTTTGTCATAGCAACAAGAAAAGTAATTAATACATAGAGGATAAGAAACTAAGTCTCAGAGAGTAAAAGTGGTCTGTGGGGGGGGGGGGGCTGGAGAGATGGCTTAGCTGTTAAGGTGCTTGCCTACAAACCAAAGGATCACAGTTCCGGTTCTCCAGGACCCATGTAAGCCAGACGCACAAGGGACGGATGCATCTGGAGTTCATTTACAGTGACTGGAGGCCCTGGCATGCCCATTCTCTTTCTTTCTCTCTCTCACTCAAATAAATAAACAAATAAATAAAATATATTTTAAAAATGGTTTGCTGGATGTTATTATCATAATAGATTTTTACCTTTGGTTATTGGCATGAAGCTGATGTAAGAGCTCAAAAGCAACAAAATGAATGAGGATTCCACTGGATAATTCTTCACCATTGGTCTTGAAGTTTCCCTCATGCCTAAAGTAGGCTTTGCAACATACACTCTGGTCCCCATTTTGTAGGTGGGACACAGCCAATACAAGTTATTCTATATCCTGAGACTTGAACATCTATACTAGAAGCCCCAGGTCTTGCTTTGCTCAAGAAATTACCCACAATGAATATATCTATTCCACATACACCAGCAAAACCCAGAAATGAATATTGGTTTTTAAACATTCAAAGTTCATGAAAAGTTTCTCTTAGGTCAGGTTCACGCTGTGCTTTGCCTGAGATACCACAAAGGCTTTGAGATCACAAAGATTTTCGTTTTACCTTTTAGGAACAGGGTATAATTTATCTGCATGATTGCATTTTAATTAGCACTCCCATTGCCTATTTAAACATGCAAAGATATAAAACGAGCCAACCAAAGAGGAAGACATATTGCCAAGGTGTTTGCTACTGTGACGTTATTGAGTACCGCCTCGGGATAAGGCTTGCAACCAGACTCTCGGTGAATAGTGTGAACTGGCTCAAAATAAACCCATTTGTATGCATAATATTTTATGAGGGTTAAGCTGCCTGAGTAGCAATTGGTGATAATTATGGATCTTTGCACAGCCCTGAGGCTCTTTGACATTCTTTGGGAGAAAATCAACCATTCTTACAATTTCGAAAAGGAATTTTGTAAAGCGGCATTTTTGCAAAAGGCCGGGGTGATTACGGGATGGTCCTGGGCCTCCTAAAGCCACATCAGAATTTCTCCTGTGTGTGAGGTGTTGGGGGCAGGATGGTCAGGGGACAGATGGAAACCACGGAAGGAGCTTGCTCTTGGAGGGAGGACTGAGTTCTCTTCATAGCGCTGCAGGGTTCAGCAGCCCAGCACCACGTGTACTGTTGTTCTGGAAGCCTCTGAACCAGGCCGCGAAACACAAAGGCAATGAGAATTTTCCGTTCTGAACCCACTGGCTTCTGACATCTCTCTAAGGAAGGTCTCTGTGGACTCAGCAGATGGGCTCCTGGCTAATTCCGTCAGTCTTCTGGGTAGTGGGCATAATGGATCAGGTGAGCTAGGCTGCTGGTCGCATGGTCATGGCCCCTATTGTGATCATCCATGTTACATTGACAGCAGCCTCATACATCTCCTGTTTACAACCTCTGCTGATGGCATTGAGTCCATGCCCAGCTGGGTGTGGTGGCACATGCCTTTAATCCCAGCACTCGGGAGGCAGAGGTAGGGGGATTGCTGTGAGCTCAAGACTATCCTGGGACTACAGAGCATATTCCAGGTCACCCCAGTTTAGATGGAGACCCTACCTCAAAAACTCAAAAAAAAAAAATTGAGAAAAGAAAAAAATGAGTCCATGCCTATTAGAACAAGGCAGAAATGGGTAGGAATATCTACGACAGAGGAATTAGACTATTGGAGGAGCGTCTAGTTGTAGACGGACACTTCAGATTTCAGCAGCAGAGACTCTGGGAATGCAAGGTATCCTTGCACCCCAGCATTGGCCCAGGGAGGTTTTGTGTCCAAGGAGAGGAGGAATGGAGAATTAGCAAGTGTGAAGGAAGAGAAGTCTTTCTTCTGAAATAGCCAGTGAGGTATCAAGCTTTCCTGGGGTTATTGAACTAGTGTGTGTGGGGGCAGCCTCCTGACAGAGTTCTTGGAGGTCAGGAGAAGTATGATGAATTCCTCAGGCCCTCAAGAGAGAGATTTGCTAACTCCTTCCATGCCCAGCGATTGACCTAGAACAGGTAGGTTTGTGTTAGCACATTCTGTGTTGTCTGTAAAATCATGAAACCCCTGGATGTATTTGTGGAACTATCCTGCAGTGAACTAAGCTGACATGTAAGATGAAATGAAGTCACTGTGATGTGGCTTGTTCAACCACCAGCTGGTCAACTACAGCAAGACTCCTTGGCATGAAATACATTAGTCCTCCTCTTAAGTCACATGACCAAAAATCTTTGGAGAAAGTGAAAAGATCGCATACTTACATATTGCTGAAAGACAACCTAAAGCAATTCAGAGCTAGTGACATAAGTTGCTTCAAGCTCCACGACTGCATCATCTCAGCGAAGAGCACAATTCAATGGACAAAATTAGCTTTGTGGTCTCACTCGGAATCCTGTGCCTTGCAAAGCACAGCATTTTCATCCTTGAAATAACATGCCCTGCCATGGGCCACCCAAAACAATCTTAGAAAGATTCAGTTGCTCTAAACCAGAGCTCTGTCTGCTGCTCCTGTGGGACGGCCTAGTATTCCTGGCTGTAGATATAATGATAAAGAGTCAGAGAGGCTTGACCTCTGAACTCTTAATGCTTAAACAATGCACCTTGGACTCAATAACTGCCATTGTTGCTGGCAAGGGCCCCATCCGATGGCTTACTTGTCTTCCCCATCGAATTCCTAGTGAAAGAGAGGGAGGAGGCCGACCGTGAGCCAGGGGGCAAGCCCAAATCTTTGTCCGTCCCAGCCCTCCACCAGGAGCTGACAAATGGGAGTGCAAGCTTGCACTTCCTGCCCTTTCTCTGCAAGCCAATTAAGCCTTCTCTCTGGTAAACAGGCCTGTTGTTGCTTTTGTTTAGCTCCCCTCCCTGCCCCCATTTGTCTAAAACCCCGGCCATCATTCTCCCAGAATACAATCCGCACAATGGCAGAGTGACAATGGGAGAAGGAGGCTAGCTGGATCCCTTTGTGCGTTGCAAAGGGTTTCTGGGAATTTGTCTGGTCAAAGCGGGCGCTGGGGCCGACAGGTGAAGTGGGTTCTCTTGGGAATACTCTTCTCCTTTTCCAACTCTAATGGCAAACAAAAAAACAAAAACAAAAAAAAAAGGGTTCTCACCCAGTTCTCATTGGTTCGGGTAGCTTTGATTTAGCCCCTATTAGTGCCTGCGCACAGGGCTGGATCACAGTACCACCGGCGATGTCTAGCCTCCGGCACATGCTCAGAGCCTGCCTCCCTCCAGGGCTCGATCCCATTCAATACTTGGTGGTGAAGCTCAGGCTTAGATAGAGGAGGAAGGACGACCATGATCATCAAAACCAGAGAAGGTATTGATCAGGATCAGTGTGAATGAGCCACTTATAACAGGAGCCACGGTCAAGGAATCTTCCCTGATGGTTGTTTCCCAGTGTATTCGGTGCTTTCCTTGCTGTTATGCCAAGATACCTAACAGGAAGCAACTTCAGGAAGGAAGGGTTTATTTCAGTTCAAGGAGCCGCAGTCCATCCTGGCTGGGAAGGCATGGGGCCAGGAGTGGGAGACAGCTGATCAGGGTGCAGTCAAGAAGCAGAGAGTGATGGATGCTGGAGCAGTTCACTGACTTCATTCACCTCATAGAATGGGGCCACCCACAGTTAGGGTTTCCACCTGGATTAACCTAATTTAGAAACTCCCTCATAGACATGCCCAGAGATTTGTCTCCTAGGTGATTCTGTCAAGATGACAACAGTGACCATCAAACCCATCAACTGCATTCTCCGAAGATCTGTATTGGGTCACCAAAACAACCCAGCAAATTTGCATGGGTTACTTATATTTTCTAGGTTTCATTATCTTCATTGTGAGTCTTTGAGCTCCACCCCCCCCTTTCCTAAACAGGACATGGAAATTGAGGTTTCCAAGTACTGTTTCTTCTTCCCTCCTTGTAAGTAAACTCAGGTTGGGTCTGGGATCCTAGAATCAACATCTATTATCATAATTCCTCAGTCATCTGTACCTGGATGGGGGCAGACTGCTCATACCTTAGAGCTAACACCTGGAGAACCTTAGAAAGATTTGGGACTGTTATTGGTCTAGCATAATTTCCCACCCCCTGTGTAAAACGGACACCCCCTATTGTGTCTGGACAACCTATACAGCATGAGCCTGGTGTGGGCCAGACACCCCACAGTATAGTATAAGACCTTTTTCTCCATAGCATAAGACCTTCCCCTCCCTATTTCTCCATACAAAGACTGTAAACACTCTCCCTTTTTCTTGCTGGGCTGTTCAGATCACCCTCCCCACTTTGCTTGCTCTGTTATTGGCATTAATAAAAGCCCCGGATCCCAAAAGCAACCACCTCTATAGTTTTCTAAATTCTGAACCTCACATTCATCAATATACTTAGAATCATTTTTCTTGAAGTATAGGCCTGAGACCAGCAGCCTCAGAAAGGCAGTGAGCTTGTTAGAGATGCTCATTGCTCGCCCCCTGAGGAGACTTACTGGACCCGGTATGTTGGGTGGGGTCCAGCAATCCGCCCTCTGGACTGGCTCAAGCTTGCTCCACGCTCCTTGAGATTGAAGATCCCAAGTTTTCTTTCTAGCACTGGCTGTGCTAGAAACGCTTAGCTCCAATTCATGAAGCTAGTGCCAACCTGAAATCTTACACATATGTGATGACGTTTTGCAGGGCAGAGCATGTTACATGTATCAGCTGTGAGCTTCTGCCATCATGGGATGAAAAGAAACGCAGAGATGTGTGAACCAGCTTGGCAGGCTAAAAGCCACTCTGCTCAACTTCAGTGACGCATCAAGTTGCAGTAAGCTCACAGGATAATGGTAAGCACTGGCCTTCTGCGGGACTGGGGTAGGCAGCACCTATACTTGGAGGTGTATATTTGTTTACATGCTCTAAAAAGAGAATAGAAGGGTCCCCCCTCCCTACCCAGGGATTAGATTCTTTCATAAAGTTGGCTCCAACATGAACATTATTGCGTGGCTCTACCTGTGAAAGGGGCCACTATGTTCTGCTCTTCAGCTAGAAAGATGGTCCTTCTGATGTGGGCATCTGAGCTCTCTAGTCAGCTTCTAACTGCATATGGGATGTCCCTGCCTCTTCTGAACCACTTCTGCCCCTCTGCTTGTTTATCTCTGTAACTTCCGCTTATTCTTTGGGACTTAGTACAGCTGATGACTGCTGTCTCTTGGGGTGCTCTTCCTAGTATTCCACAGCTGGGCTAGGAGTCCCTCCCTGGTGTCCCAGAGCCCCCTAATTCTAACTTGTAACCCAGGCACCAACATGGTGTATTTAGGGATGTCTTGGGTGTGCTTCAGGAAACATACAGGTTTTTATTTATTTTATTTTATATTATTTGTTTGCAAGGAGAGAGAGAGAGAGAGAGAGAGAATGCATGCAGAAGAGAGAGAATAGGAATGGGCCCACCAGGGCCTCCTCCCACTGCAAATAAATTCCAGATACATGCAGCACTGTGCAACTTGCAACTGGCTTTATGTAGAAACCAGGGATTTGAACTCGAGGCTGCCAGGCTTTGCAAGCAAACATCTTTAACCACTGAGCTATCTCTCCAGTCCCAACATGCAGATTTTTCGTTATGTGGGAAGATAAGTACATAGCAGCAAGGAACCCACCCCTATTTTTTAATATTTATTTATTTTCAAGCAGACAGACAGAGAGAAGGGAGAAAGTCAGAAAGGAGGGGCACACCAGGGCCTTTAGCAGCTGCAAACAAACACCAGATGCATGTGCCGCCCTGTGCATCTGGCCCTATGTGGACACTGGGGAATCGAGCCCAGGGTTGTCAGACTTTGCAGGCAAGTGCCTTAACTACTGAACCATCTCTCCCATCCCCAACCCTATTTTAATGTGAGCTGAAGTTCACAATGATAATGCACTGATGGTCATGTCCAAATTTCCCCTCCCTGACTTTTTCTTCTTGGCCATGAACACCAGTGGGTGTTCCCTTACTCCTCAAATGCCAGACTCAACTGGGTCACTCAGCTTTAGAGACAGAATGCTCATTTGTTGGGACTTGGGCACTGAGACAGCAGTCTCTCTCTAGTCTTTTTTTTTTTTTTTTTGTGAGGTAGGGTCTCACTGCAGCCTAGGCTGACCTGGAACTCATTCTGTAGTTCCAGGCTGGCCTTGAACTCACAGAAATATTACCTCTGAGTTCCAGGATTAGAGGCATGTGCCACCACACCCAGCTTCTATCCCTCATTAAAAACAAATGAACAGGGTTAGAGAGATGGCTTAGTAGCTAAGCGTTTGCCTGTGAAGCCTAAGGACCCCAGTTCGAGGCTCCATTCCCCAGGATCCATGTAAGCTAGATGCACAAGGTGGCACATGCATCTGGAGTTTGTTTGCAGTGGCTGGAGGCCCTGGAATGCCCATTTCTCTCTCTCTCTCTCTCTCTCTCTCTCTCTCTCTCTCTCTCTCTATCTATCTGCCACACAAAGAAACAAAAATAAGTCTCTGTGACATTCTTCTTTTATTCCCTTTCTTGTTCAGCTCAAGGGCATTAGTTTTGCCTTAGCCTACCTTTTGGAAACCAGCTGTATCTGAGTATCTGCCTGTGACTCCCTTTCCTGCAGTCCTGAGGTCTAGGTCTGGGACTCTCACTGGGCTGAGAGCGGCTCACATTTGTCCCAGAGAGTGCAGCTTGGGTACAGACATAGGTACTGAGGGCTGTCTACAAACAAAGCTGGAGTGGAGGGCAGCTCCAATGTTGTGCATGCAATCAGTGTACCAGGCATCTGCTATGACAACAAGCTTCACACAGAAAAGGCTTTCCCAGGCAATGACTCAATCACTTTTGAGAAATATCCAATTCTTTTTTCATTGCAATAGAAGAAAGAAAGCAGGCGGGAGGGAGGTGGGGGAAGAGAGAGAACACAAGACAACAACTTGGAGTGTGTCATCATAGTTTGCACTTGGCTGTAACACATGTATGTCTGTATGAAGATATCTATTTATATGTATGCAGACACACACATCACCAGAGACCCTTCAGTGCAAACATATATTCTCCTTGGGAATCCAAGATGTGAGCTTTCCAGTGCACACCCCACATCAAATTCTTCTAAGGACTACAAATAATTTCAGGTCTTAGGAAAGAAAGGAGATTTGCTATGGTAATAGCATTCAACAAGTGTAACATTCCGGACTCAAAGCAAATGTCTTGTGGGGAAAAACGTGTTAGAAAGCTTGATTGGGATTTTAATGAGAAAATTTTCCTTCTCCACTCCACCCTTCATTTTCCCCCACCCCCTGATTATTGGCTCCAGCAGGCCAGTGAGGAGCCCTGTGCTGGGGAACCCTGGGAGAATGTTAACAATTCAACTCTACCAATTAATTGCAGGGACTTTCTTCATCCCGCTCAGCAGGGTCTCTCTCGCAGGCTGCTGAAAACATAACAATGTGAATGCATAATGATACCGTCATCAAGGGGCTTCAAAATCCTTGGGCTACATTATCTGCTCTTCGGACACATGTTACAGAGGCTAGAACGTGCCCTAAGTGCCAGTAAACTATGAAACAGAAATGCCCCCTTCTTCAAAGAGAAAAGCAAAACTCAAGGGATATAGGAATGGACACGAACACTGACTTACAATATATGTGCAGACACTCCCTCTGCCTCTGGTACCCTGCCAGGAATGGAATAGCTGAAGACTATATTTTTTGGAGTTAATTAAAAAAATAAAAATTACTTTATTGTTTTGAGAGATAGAGAGAGAGAGAGAGAGAGAGAGAGAGGGAGAGAGAATGTGATGTGTACCAGGGCCTTTAGCCACTGCAAATGAACTCTAGACACATGTGTCACCTTGTGCTATGTAGGTACTGGGGAATCAAACCTGAATCCTTGGCTTTGCAGACAAGTGCCTTAACCATCAAGCCATCTCTCTAGCCCCTACAGTTAAGTTTTGTTTCCCTTACTATTGTTGTTTGTGCAGTGCTAGGCTCTGAACCCAAGGCTCTGTACATGATTGTCAAGCTCTCTTCTACCGATCTATAAGCCTAGCCTTTGAACCTTGTGCTAGTCAGGTTTAAACTGAGGGATAGACATCACGTCCCAAATCTTCACACAAATTACAGAAATGGCACCAACCAGTTAGTCCACGGCAATAAGTACTTGCCTGGCAAGCACGAGGCCCTGCGTTCCCGTTTCAGCACAAAAACAAAGCAATATAGACCCACCTTTTGTAAGGTAAAAGATAAGTACTCCTAATAGTGAGCGCTGCCTTTAACCACAGCTCCGTGTAGGGAAGGAGGGCAGGAGCAGAGAACTGGATTCCCATAAGATTCCTCTGGTTTTGTCTAATTGAGTATGATGGATGCATTTGCCCTGGAGTGGCACACAGCGACTTAGGAGAAAGGAAATGATAAATTCTGTTGTGAAAACAGGAATAAGTAAAGGGCCCCCAAAGGAGTTGGCTTTCAAGATGCAATGGAATTTCACTGCAAAATTTATAGTTTGATCTTGTGTCTATAGACTAATGATTCTTATCCAGAAGTGGCTTTTCCCCTTGAAGGGTTGTGTGGGAGACATTGGTGAAGGAAGGGGAAAGGCAGGAAGAGAAGTCTTAACAGTGCCAAAGCACAAACCAGCTCTGAGTGAGTGGAAAGGATGTTTTTGGTAAGTGATGCATTCTCTAGGTTTGGAGTGGTCTCTGCTTATACGTAAATATGTAGCAATATAGCAAGACTGCAGGTAATCCCTCTCACTTGTCACTTAAGATCACATTGATAACTTGGGTCTTGGGTGATTGTATTCTTATCCCTGATCCCCTCTAGACCTGTCTGTAGACATTAGCCTAGAGAATGGGGAGTCTTTTCTAGGTTGATCTCAGAAGGAAGCTGTGCTGACCACTAGACCACCAACTCAGGTTAGGTTGGTCTTGGAATGGCAGGCAGAAAGGAAGGTTTGAATCACATAATTTCAGTGTGTCCCATGGGTCAGAGGAGGAATTCTGGAAGGATCAGCACTTAGTGCTCCTTAATATACACACTACTTCTTAGAGGACTCTTTGACCTCCAAACAAATCAGATGAGAAAACAACTGCAGAGCTGATGTATCCATTGGGGATGGAAGACAGGAGCCATTCATAGCTACTGAGATGAGCATTGCAGTATAGATAGATTCAAGTAAGCAGGAGTAAAAAGTTGCATCACACCATCATGCCAGGGCTCATTATTTTGAGAGGGGCAAGATCAAAGTCACAGAGACTGTAGGGATGTCCTCTCTTCCCAGGAGATTGCATTGTGATGTCTCCCAGGCAAATTAATGCTTGGCTTGGCAAGATGCTTTTTGTAATTACTAAGGAAACCAGTTGGGAGAGTGCCAGAGTGCTCTTGGTAGAGATTAAAATATTAACTGAGACCGAGCACCTAGCTTTGTTCTCATCCACAGGGCTGGAGCTCATCCTCTGTTCTACTCAATCCCCAGAACTTCCCACCTTCAGACAAGCTGAGCAAGAAGCAATTAGGAAGCCCAGGTAGAACTTGCTGTTCCTTGCTGGCTGAGGGGTGGAATCTGCCAGGTGGGGAAGCAGGCGCTCCATACTGGGACTTGAGAAAGAGGACTACGGAAAAAGAAAGGAGGATCAAGGAGGGGGATGAAAAGTCAAAGCTTCTCAATTGGACATTATCATTCCAGAGCTGCAGGAAGGAATTATTAAGTCAAAGTAATATTTCTGTTTCTACTCTGCTACAATGGCCTGTTCACATGGAACTTATCTAGGAGATAAAATAAGATGCTATTCTGGTGGTTACAAAAATACAACATTAAGGAATGGATTTAACAAGAATTACATCAGATCTTTATAGGGTAGAATTATAAATTCTAAGACAAGATATAGAAAGCAATAGAGATAAATATCATGGCCATGCATAGACAGATTACGATTACAAAGGTTATAATTCTTGGTTTTCTTTTCTTTCAGGTATTCAGTACAGTTTTCAGATGAACAAAGGTTCATCAAAATTGTTAACAAAGTAACCAAGACAACATTAAATAGACAGGTAAATTAAATAAACAGGTAAAAAGAAGGTCTCACTTGGTTATTAAAATATAAACAAAGCCATGGTAATACATATTACAGGCAGTAACAATTATATTGACCAATGGAACAAACTCAGCAGTTCCAACACTTACCTGAGCATTTTAGGAACTTTGATGGTGCTCAGCAAATTACCCTGTCATAGAGAAAACACTCAGAAGATGACTGAAAAAAAAAAAAAGGCCATTGTACAGAAAAGGAGAACCTAAGATCCCCACCTCACATTAGCACATGAGTGGAGTCTCAATAGATTAAAGGCCTATTTCAGAGCATGGGAGAGAAGTGAGGGGCAATGTCCTAAAATTGCATAAACGTAAACCATAAGGCAAATTTATAGGTTTATCATAGTTAATATTATTTCATGAAAAAGCATTCTAGACAAATTTGACAGAAAAATTGCAGATGGAAGAAGATATGTGTAATGTTTAAAAACTGACACAGTATTAGTGTAGATGACATGGAAAGAAAGCTTACAGGGCTGGGGAGATGGCTTAGGGGTTAACGCACTTGCCTGCAAAGTCAAAGGACACAGGTTTGATTCCCCAGGACCCACATAAGGCAGATGCACAGGTGGCACATGTGTCTGGAGTTTGTTTGCAGCAGCTGGAGGCCCTGGCGTTCCCACTTTCCCTCTCTCTCCCAAAAATAAAATAAAATAAAATAAAGATATAAAAAAAGCTTGCCATCAATATCAGTAGGAAAATGGACAAAATGTCCTAGCCAGCTGGGCAATAGTGGCATGACTGTTATGGAGCCACCAACTGCTTTCTGCTTGGGTCTGAGGTGCACTTCTCAGGGTGAATCCATGCCTGACACTGTAAGCCTCATCAAAAGCCTGTGCTGAGAAGGTCATAGGCCCTAGGGGGAAAACTACTACTGTTGTTCTGGCAAATGGCCTGTCCCACTGACTTTGAAATATTTACATTTCTGCCCCTAGCTAGGTGCTGCTCTCAGCCCAGGCCAGAGAAGTTTCTTTTTTGCAGAAGGTATTCATTACTGTGCACAGTTAAAAGCAGAGTACTGGGAACAAATGACCGTTGAGCACTCAGTGCTGACATTCATATCAGCCCCCAGGAGGCTCTGAGCACGCTGCAGAAGAGGGGGCAGGAAGGATGTACAAGCAAGAGAGGAGAAGGGCTGTGCCATGCTGTCTTCCAGACCTGACCTGACCTAACTGGCACTCGTGAGCTCCGTGCAGCTGTGTTTAGCTGCTCCAGTTCTACACAAAATGTGGCCTGTCCACATTCCATCATGGGTGGGGAAGGGACTGCTGAGGCCCCACTGCTGAGGAGCTATTCACAGTTGAGCGTTGCTGGGGGAGGGGGGGCATTTTCTTCATCGGCATAGCCAGTGGTATTTTGTGACGGCTCCAGGAAATCCATCACTCCCGGTCATACTCAGGAAGGCAACCTTGGTTGAACTCCGTGGATCTCACACACAGTCATCAGAGCAGTAGTGGGACTGGCTGAGAAGAAGGAGGACTTCACTGAGTGTGGACAAGTGAAGGAAATGGGGTGGATATGATCGAAATCATACACATGTATAAAAGCGTCCAAAGTAAAATAAATTATATAAAAGCAACAAATGAACAAAAGGTATAAAATCCTTAAAATCTCAGCATTTTAGTAAGGATGAGATCTAAAAGACAGTAGACATATATAAAATGCACATATATATGAATAACTAGAAAAATGAAAATAAGACCAAGATTTTTTTTTTTTTTTTTCAGTTTTTCGAGGTAGGGTCTCACTCTAGTCCAGGCTGACCCTAGAATTCAATATGTAGTCTCAGGGTGGCCTTGAACTCATGCCAATCCTCCTACCTCTGCCTCCCAAGTGCTGGGATTAAAGGCATGTGCCACCATGCCCAGCAAGACTAAGATTTTGATTGCAAGCAACTCAGAGAAGAAAAAAAAAAAAATAGCAAGTGGGCAATATCAGTTGAAGGAGAGGAAGTAGGGCTTGGGTTATCTAGTGAGAATTCACACTGATAAATAGCTGCCTTCATAACTTCTCTGCTACCACTTAGGTAAATCAAGTATCTGAATAGACTGTGACCCGGCTTGGTCACCTAACTAGGGCTATACCTCTAAGGAGTTTTCACATTAGTGTAGGGGACCAGATAAGAATGTTCCCATTACCATGTTGCTATATTATTATGTTGATGGAGAGTTAAAGGGTATCTGTCTATCATCTAGGCACTGATTAGGTGAAACATACTCCATTTCTGTGATTCCTGCACATTAACTAGAACCAATGGGCTAAATATATGGCAGCAAGGGGGGGTCCACTTGGAAACACAATGTGGGGCTGGTGAGATGGCTCAGTGGGCTGAGGACTTGCCACACCAGCATAAGGGCCTGAGAGGGTCCAAGACCACCCAAGAGTCCCCAAAACCTACATTTGCAAAAATTGCTAGGGCTACAGAGATGCCTCAGAAGTTGAGCTACTTGCCTGTAGAGCCTATTGACCCTGGTTTGATTCCCCAGTACACATGTAAAGCCAGATTCACAAAGTGGCATATGTGTCTGGAGTTCATTTGCAGTGGCTAGGTGGCCTGGTGTGCCCATTCTTTCTCTTCCCCATCTCTCTCTATTAGCAAATAATGAAATATATTTTTTAAAAAAGTTGGATATGGCCACACATGCCTATTACCCCATTCAATGGTAGGGTGGGCAGAGATCAGAGAACCGCCAAGGCTTAATAACCAAAAAAAATGAGTAGCTGTGGATTGAGTGAGAGACTCTGTCTCCAGGAAACACACAGATGAGTGAGGAGGACGCCTGGCATCCACACGTGCATGCATACACACTTGCACATGCCACAGACACATCCATTCACATGCCACATTATACACACTACACGCTTACACATGCGCCAAAAAAAATACTAATTGAGAAAAGGGAGAGATAGAATATGGACCAGAATTATTTTTGCAAATTAAAAACACCATATGCCAAAAAGCAAGAAAACATACAGAGATGGGTGTTAATGCATACGAATAATTGCTTATGAGAGGTATTAATTATGGGGTAACAAGTGGGAGGGGGAAAGCGATAGATAAAACAAAGAAGAAAAGACAGACAAGGGAAGGGCTGTCATTGGACCGAGGATGACTTTGTGCTAAGAACCATCAATATGATTCTATCCATCAGTGCTCCACAGCTAAGACTGGAGAGGGATTTTAACGAACCGGCCAGTAAGGATTTCCCGAAACCTCCCTCAGCACTGAGTGAAGACCAGCTGTCACGGTAGGCAGTGAGGGATGGATCTGGGATGAGTGACAGGAACAGGCCTAATTGCCCCGTGCGTTGCCGTCATTGGTCCTTTATATGCACGCCCCCTCTTAGGAATCTAGTTGTCCAAGGAAGGTAGAGTCACCATGGGTCAGGACAATAGAAGATGAGAATAGCCAAGTGCAGGGTGCCATAAGCTTGGTTCCTTGAGCATTCTTTTTGGTTGTCTGAGAATATTCTTGGGCTGGAGAGATGGCTTAGCGGTGAAGGCGCTTGCCTGCAAAGCCCAAGAGCTCATGTTCAAATCTCTAGGTCCTACGGGAGCCAGACACAAGTGAGCGATGTCACACGTGCAGTCAGGGGGGCACATGCATCTGGAGTTTGCAATGGCTGAAGGCCCTGGTGCACCCATTCTCTCTCTCTGCCTCTTTCTCTCTCTCGAAATAAATAAGTAAATAAAGAGAAAATTTAAGAATATTCTTTGAGATAAAACATGGCCCTATTGTATGCTAAGATTAAAACATGCTGCGTAGGACAGCTTAAGAAAAGACCAGGATGGGGGGGGGGGCAAGACGCATGAGGTACATGGAGGATGTTGGGCGGCAGTAGAAGGTAAGGATACTGGGCAGCCAGGAGCATCCACGGAGAGGCAGCTATAATGCAGTGTGGAGACCAAAAGCAGTTAAAAGAGGGCATGCCAAGAAGAGAAGGGAAAGGAGAGGGCCCCAGAGCTTTAGGCATGCGGAGGGCTGGGCAGGGTAATATAGGTGCAGGTAAAGTAGTTCATACCCTTGAGTTTTCTACCTTGCTTCCACGTAACATGCTCACCAGTCCTAGTACTTTTGACCTGAGAAATGCTACCTATGTTATTTTTGTTTGTTTGTTTTTGTTTGTTTTAGACAGTGTCTTCATGTAGGCCAGTCTGGCCCTGAACATACTCTGTAACTGTGAACCAGGGCCACTTCCCGAAAGAGTACCTGTGGCCTTTTCATCCTCCTCATTTCCTCTTGGGTACATTCTGGAAGTTTCTGATAGTGCAAGCAGTATATAGTGTTTAGACCTTTCCCCAGGCTCTATTCTTCCCTTTTTGCCCATGGGGGTGGGATCAGCTGGCAACCCCCATTCCCATTCCTTAGCATTTGTCTCTTGTCCAGAATTCTTTCTTTATATGCCCTCTTTTCTTGTGACCCTTTTCTTCCCCTTAGGTATTCGAGTTCCATGGCCGTGTGTGGGGGACACAACTGTTGCTTAATTACTGTAGCATCCTTCGCCGTACTCTCATGATGCTGAATTACGGTGCCATTGCTCGTGATGCTCTTGACCTTGAGGAAGCCTGGGAAAAGCAAAGCAGATCACCCAGTATGGTCACAACTCCAATCTCCAGGCCAAGGACCAAAGAGTGTATTAAGGGACAGGAACAGGTGGATGCTGTGTGGAAATTGCCCCTGAGCTGGGCCCTGCTCTGCTGACCCTCTCACATTAATTTGAGAGAAATATAACTAACTGCATTGTCAAGTTCAGGAATTTTGTGTGTCTGAATGTACCCAGACTTTGTGCATTTTGTATATGTGTGTGTGTGTGTGTGTGTGTGTGTGTCTATGTTTCAGAAACATTTCAATTCAATAACAAAGAGGCTTGTTGTTGCTAGGAAGTTTCTAAAATATATCATGGATGGAGACAGGTTTCCCCATTGTGGTCTTGCTTTATCTGATGGGAGACGGGATGACCTTTTCACCCCCTTCAAGGGCATATTTATACGGACCAGACGTGATACATGTGTCGCAAAGAGCTTGTTGGAGGAGGCTAAGGCCAGATGGAAGGAAGCAGACAGGCACTTCTCTGGGACGATGGTGATAACCCGCCTGGGCCTGTGGCATTACTGTAGTTGGTCTTCGAAAGTGAGGGTGTCCCCGACGCAGGGCATACATTAACACACATGTGCGCTATTTCCGTATCTTCCCCACGATGCCACACACCAGAGGGTTAATCCCGTGCTCTTCCACAGAAAGGAAGGAAGGAAATGAAGATCTGTTGGGCCTCGCTAAGGAGGGCTGTTTTTAGCAGTGAGGAAGGTGAACTGGGGGACAGGCTTGTTGGCTGTGAGGGGACGGACAGAGTTAGATGGGGTTTGCCTCTGTCTCAGTCAGCTCAGGCTGCATGGCCTTAACAGCAGATGGGGACTTCTTGGAGTTCTGGAGGTTGAGAATCTGGTCCCCCTGCATGACGGCATTCTGGTGGGGACCCTCATCCTGGCTTACAGGAGGACGCCGGGATCCTCTATGAGCGTGGCCTCTCCTAGCTGTGTGTTGCCGGAGTGAAGGGAAGATTTCAGCTTCAGTCTGTTCAACTGATAGAACAAAATGCCTTGGACTAGATAATTTACAAACAACAGCAATTTACTGCTCAGAAGTCTACGGCTGATAATTCCTAAGCCAAGGTGCTAACAGATTGTCCGGTGACGACTGACTCTTTGCTACAAATCTGTACTTCTGGAGCTGGGGCGATGTCTCAGTACAGTGCTTTCCACACAAGCACAAGTTCTAAGCCCCATGGAAAAGCCTAGTGTTGTAAACTACGTCTGTGCTCCTACCCCCTCCAACACATGCTGGGGAGGCAGAGACAAGAGAATTTTGGGGGATAACTGGCTAGCTAATGTAGCCAAACTGGTAGACTTTAGGCTTAGTGAGAGACCCTGTCTGCTGTAGTTACTTTCTCATTGCTGGGACAAAACCCCAACCAAGAGCAGCTAATGGGAGGAAATCATTTATTTCGGTTCCCAGTCTTGAGGGGAAGCTTCATGATGGCAGCGAACACACAGCATGAGCAGAGGCTGACATCGCCTCTGTCACAGCAGGTGGCAAACAGCAGCAAGAGGGTGAATTGAACTCACACAGGCAGTACACCTCTTCCAGCAAGACCCCACCTACCAAGTTGCCATCAGCTGGGAACCAAGTATTAAAAACACATGAGTGTTGGGCTGGAGAGGTGTCTTAGCCGTTAAGCGCTTGCCTGTGAAGCCTAAGGACCCCGGTTCGAGGCTTGGTTCCCCAGGTCCCACGTTAGCCAGATGCACAAGGGGTGCACGTGTCTGGAGTTCGTTTACAGAGGCTGGAAGCCCTGGCGCACCCATTCTCTCTCTCTCCCTCTATCTGTCTTTCTCTCTGTGTCTGTCGCTCTCAAATAAAAAGTAAAATAAAATAAATAAAAAACACATGAGTGTATAGGGGATGCCTCATTCAAACCACCACAGTTCAGTGAGAGACTCTATCTCAAAAACTAAGGTGGTAAGCCGGGCGTGGTGGCGCACGCCTTTAATCCCAGCACTCAGGAGGCAGAGGTAGGAGGATCGCCATGAGTTCAAGGCCACCCTGAGAATACAGAGTTAATTCCAGGTCAGCCTGGACCAGAGTGAGACTGTACCTTGAAAAACCAAAAAAAAAAAAAAAAAAAAAAAAACCTAAGGTGGTGAGCTGGAGAGATGGCTTAGTAGTTAAGGTGTTTGTCTGCAAAGCCAAAGGATCTCGGTCAACTCTCCAGGACCAACATAAGCCAGATGTATAAGGGGGCACATGCATCTGGAGTTCATTAGAAATGGATGAAGGCTCTGGCATGCCCATTCTCTTTCTCTCTCTCAAATAAATTTTAAAAAATTAAAAAACTAAGGTGGGGCTGGAGAGATGGCCTAGCGGTTAAGTGCTTGCCTGTGAAGTCTAAGGACCCCGGTTTGAGACTCGGTTCCCCAGGTCCCAAGTTAGCCAGATGCACAAGGGGGCGCACGCGTCTGGAGTTCATTTGCAGAGGCTGGAGGCCCTGGCATGCCCATTCTCTCTCTCTGTCCCTCTATCTGTCTTTCTCTCTGTGTCTATCGCTCTCAAATAAATAAATAATTAATTAAAAAAAAAAAACTAAGGTGGCGAGAGACTGAGGAAGCTATCTGATGTCAAGCTCTGGCCTCTGCCCACAGGTGCTCTTGCATGTGGACCCCACCCCACCAAAGGATAGTGCCTTCTTGCTGTGTTTTCGTGTGTTGTAAGTAGAAAGAAGTCTCTCTCCAGCCTTTTTAAAAAATACTTTATTTATTTGCAAGAGAGAAGAAACAGGCATGTTAGGGCATCCAGCCATTGCAAACAGCCTTCAGACACATGCACCATCTTGTGCATCTGGCTTATATGGGTACTGGTGAATTGAACCTGGGTCCTTGGGCTTTGCAAGCAAGTGCCTTAACTGATAAGCCATCTCACCTGCCCTCTCCCCAGCCTTTTTTAAAATTAATATTTTTCTATTACTTATTTATCTGACAGAGAAAGAGGGAGAGAGAGAATGGGTGCACCAGGGCCTCCAGCCACTGTAAACAAACTCCAGATGCATGTGCCTTTTTCTGCATCTGGCTAATGTGGGCCCTAGGGAATTCACTTCGCAGGTGAATGCATTAATTGTTAAGCCATCCCTCCAGCAACCCCCCTTTTTTGAGCCAAGCCCAACAGACTGGCTTTTTTTTTTTAATGTGAGAGAGAGAATTGACATGCCAGGACCTCCAGCCACTGCAACCAAACTCTATATGTGGGAGCAGGGCATGGTGCTGCATGTCTTTAATCCCAGCTCTTTGGAGGCAGATGTAGGAGGATCACTATGAGTTTGAGGCCACTCTGAGTCTATGTAGTGAATTCCAGGTCAGCCTGGACTAGAGTGAAACCCTACCTCAAAAAAACAAACAACAAAACAAAACAAAACACCCAAAACCAAAAACCAAAAAACTTTATCTGGGACTGGAGAGATGGCTTAGTGTTTAAGGCATTTGCCTGCAAGCCAAAGGATCCAAGTTCGATTCTCCAGAACCCACATAAGCCAGAGCACAAGGGAGGCGCATGCATCTGGAGTTCATTTGCAGTGGCTGGAGGCCCTGGCAAGTCCATTCTCTCTCTCTGTCTCCCTCTCCCTCTTTCTCTCTTTCAAATATATAAATAAAATATATTTTAGAGGAACAAAAGCTATATCTGTGTGCCCCCTTGTGCACATGAGTGACCTTGAACACTTGTGTCATTGTGTGTCTGACTTATGTGGGACCAGGAGAGTCGAACATGAGTCCTTAGGCCTCTCAGGCAAGTGCCTTGACTGCTAAGCCATCTCTTCAGCCCTTTGCATAAAGGGAATGATCTCCTTTCACAAGGGCTTCATCCCTCTAACCTACTCCCCTCCCAAAGGTTCTTCCTACTAATAGAGACCCCTTAGCGTTTAGGTTTTAACTTAGGAACGTGGGGGATAGTGCTGATTCTGCTAGTGAGCCAGGGAGCCTGACATGGTAGTCAGCAACTGGAAGGTCTCTATTCCCTGGCAGCCAGCCTACACCAGCAACTGGCTCAGCTCTCCACTCAGGGCGCTCACCCCCAGAGGAAGGGAGAAAGTTGAGGAGCTGCACACTTCCTTCTTTCAGCAGCTGCATAAATTGTAGCCATGTTTTTGGTGTTTCCCCCTCTTTATTTGAATTCATGTGAGTTTGCCACCGCTCGACGCTGCGTCTCCATTGACACTCCGGGTTGCATCTTAGTAGAGAAGCCAGCTCTCAGCATGTTAAATAAACGGCAGCCCCGAGTGGAGGTCCGTGCCGCGTCCTCCCACGCAGCGAGGTCCGGTCCAGCAGGCACAAGGACTTTGCACTGTTAGGGCCTCATTTGCCTTCAGCAGATACAGGGATTTGCAAGTTTTGAAACCAAATTTAATTAACATTCTTTCCTTTGGGGATCTTTTTTTTTTTTTTTTTTTTTTTCTTTTGCCCTTCCAAAGTCATTTATCCTTTGTGTATTTATGACAGATCCTCAGATGCAGGCAGTTGGGGACTGTGCCCCTCAGCCCGTGCTTCTCGGTGGAGAAGTAAGTTGTAAAAGTAAGCCCTTTCCAGTCCACATGTGCGCAGTCACCGGAGGAAAGGGCCGAATTATCCTCTGAATGTTCTAAGACCCAGAGCTGACCCCAAATTGTGCTGTGAGAGGAAACAGATGGGAAAATAAAAGATGTCCTTTTCGAAAGAAATCCTTTCTATATCAAGAGGTTTCTATAGAGAGCTGTCCCCCTATCCTTAAGAATGAGGGGTCCGAGAAAGCCCCGTTCAGCTGATTGGCCTAAGCGGGCTCGTGGAGAAGCAGATATGCTGCTGGATGGGCGCATTGTAATTGGTTTTGAAAACCCATTTGCAAAATGGCAGTGAGCCAAAGGCCCCTCCCACCACTGCTTTCCATCCGAGAGGACTTGCTCCGTATGGGTAAAGTCATTTTCTTCTTTGTGTCCACCTAACTTCTTCCGAGAAAGCAGGGGAATCTCCCGAATCGTTATGCCTGCCGTGGCCTCCATCATGCTGCACATGATGCTGAGGAAGCAGCTCATGTCTGCTTCCTTTTCAGCAGGGCAGAACTGGCCAGAGATTTTCCCGTGCTGCATGGAGCTGGCTCAAACACAAAGCAGATTGGATCATCTCTGGACTTGCAATGTCACATTGCTGGATTCAAACTCTAGTAAAAACAGAGAAAAACGTCCTTTGAGGGCATATGTGGGAAGCAGGGTACACACGTGTGTGCTATTTTATGGTGGTATGATAGCAACAGAGGTGGGAATTTTGGAGTTTTGCTGTGATCTGAAGTCTTTTTAAAATTAAAAAAAAATATTTATTTATTTATTTATTTAAGAGAGAGAGAGAGAGAGAGATAGGAAATAGAGATAGATAGAGAGAACAGACATGCCAGAGCCTCCAGCCACTGCAACAAACTCCAAACACATTTGCCATTTTGTGCATCTGGCTTACATTGGGTATTGAGGAATTGAACCTGGGTCCTCAGGTTTCACAGGCAAGTGCCTTCACCACTAAGCCCTGATCTCTTCAGCCCTGATCTAAAGTCTTTTATTCCCTAAATACTTTCAATTCACAGGCCAAGTTTAACATCATCTTTTCTCCTTACAAGGGCAACTCCACTACGTTGTTGCTTTGATTGGCACGGGACAGTTCTGCTGGATGGTCGTGACGGTGTGTGCACAGAACACAGGCAAAGATTGCAGAATTCAGACTCTCTACATTAGAAGTTCGGGCCTTGTTTTTAGCTCTGTGTTATGAAGAGCTGTGCATAGGTACATGTATGAACATGACTGGCAAAATCTGCAGATTAAGTAAAACCCATGAAGGGTATAAAACAATTTGTACATACTGCAAGTTGGCAGTGGATACTCATAGAATGCACGTTCTAGAATTCTCTCTCGCTCCCTCCCTCCTTCTCCCTGGCTTACTCACTCCAGGTATATGTGTACTGTCCTTATCCCTTCTTCCTTCTCAGAGATCTTAGTTTGAACAGCCTCAACTGGCGTAATGTAAGTAGGCCGACTTTCAAAACCCTATCTGTTCAGATCAAAAGGCAGCGTGATTCCCTGATGTTGGCAAAGGGATTATTTCACAAGACACCCTGCAAGTGTCATGGTGACACGGGATGACATGGCACTTGAAGGAGTAAGGCCATGTCAATAGTACCTGACCACCTTCCAGGTTGGAAATCTTTTAAGCATGAAGGTTTCATCACTTGTGGAGTACTTCCTCATTGGAACTGACAGTGAACTGCTAATTTTTCATTGTGATTTTGCTCAGTAGAAACCTTGGCTGTAAGATTGCCTTTGCAGAGTAGTGGAATTCTCTGGTTTTTGTACCCCAGACCATCCAAGTCCCCCTTTTCAACAAGGAATGAATGGAGATTCTCTTTGCCTCAGAATTGGGCAAGTTGGAAATGTTTCAATCTTCTCTGCTGGTTATACTTCAGATTCAGACCTAAGTGGAAACATCACATCAACCCGCCCCCCCCCCTTGGATGTTCTCAAAACTGAACCTGTTGGAGGAATTCTTACGACTCCCGTCACAGTGACATCTGGTCTGAAGCGGAAAGATAGGTGGGGGTAGCCACTCTGAGGCAAACTGCAGGATCGATTTTTTGTTTTAGCATTTAAAGGATTGTGAAAATTTTAATCTTTAAACCTCTCGGACCCGTCTCCCTCCTGGGGCAGGGAAGAAGACACCCGTGAAGGACCATTTCAAAGAGTTGCAGCAGCAGCATCGCTTCTCAGCCTCCATTCCAGCATTCCAGCTGTGAGCGGCACATTCTGGGAGCGCACGTTCGCGGTGCACAGGCCCAAAATGCGGCAGTTGTGAAAGTGTCCAGGGGTGTTCATGAAGCATACTTGGAGACCCCAAGGATGTGCTCCTTACGTCCTCGTTGGCAGTGAGTGGGGGATGGGCAGGGGGTGCCGGGCAATTCCTCCCACTGTCCCTGCTTACCGCCCCACCAGCCTTCTGCTCATTTGCACGCGCTCGCTCTCTTCGAAGGCATTTGGAATAAGCTAAGTAACCTTGCATTTTCAGCAGCCAGCTCAGGGGAGCCAGGGAAGAAAGGCAGGATTCAGAGAAGAATGAGATGAGGCAGATATAGAGCCAGATAAAGCCAGGCTGAGGCGGACGGTCTCTGCTGCAATCTCTGTCAGTCTCTATCTCTCCCATCCTTCCCTCTCTGTTTCAATTTCTTTTTTCTCCATCGCGTCTCTCTCATTGCTTTTCTGTCTTCTGTACGATAACAGAATGATTTCACTGAACCTTCAGGCAGAGAGGGCTTGAAGGGATTTGAGTCCCTCTGCTGCCACTGAGTGCTGTGAGCTAGTCATCTAGGGTCTCTGAACCTCGGTTTCCCTTTCTGTCTCATAAAGAAAGTTAGATGATCCTCAGGCCCTTTTCAGCTCTGCAGCGCTAAGATTTTTACAATCCATGTAAATATGTGTATCTGCTACTTGGGGCAAATCTGTTCAACTTCTAATGTGAATGAATTAACTGCAATGTTGTTCAAGGTTACCAAAGTGCATAATTTCTATTTCTGCCAGGCATGAAACCCTACCCATGTGTGGTTGAAACTCAGGAGTGGGAGTCATACCCCACTGCGCCCCTAGCTCGGCTGGAGCATCATGTGTGAATGAACCACCCTCAAGACTTCTCAGAATTAAAAATTTGTTCTTCAGGGCTTTTGCAGCTTTTGTCATCCTGGCAATTTTAAAAGATTACTGTTATTATTATTCATATCCTTTGAGGGACAGATTTGTATCTTCTATCTCCAGAGTCAGAGCACTCGGTTGGAAGGCTTCAGAGCTTGTAACTGTGAAGTCTGTTCTGTAAATAATGTCATGGTCTTGCTCCTTTTTGAGGAAGGGGACATGCTAGTGCAGCAGATGGCCAGTGGTGGAGGGAAGGGCTGGTGACCCCATTACTTTTGTTTATCCTTTAAAGTGTCTGCTTGACAAGCAGACCAACGGATGAGCAGGTACCAGAGCGATGGAGAGAAAACAGAGGGTTGTGGAGCCAGGGAAAAGATAAGCCTGGCAGCTGGGTCGAGACAGTGTGGAGAACCTCAACTAGCTTCTACGTTCTTTCTGGTGTCCTGAGTCCATAGGAAAAAATAAAAACAAACAAGCAAACAACAACAACAAACCAAAACAAAAAAACGGGTGGATGAGAAACTGAAGTGATTCACCGAAGGATGATATAGGGAAATAGCTCAGCATTTTACCGGCTGTCAAAGAACCAACCTACAACAATGCAGTGTAAAGATGTTGGCTTTATTTGCAAGTCTAGACTCTTGTCAATTCTCTAAAACAGAGAAATTTTTCCAGTGGGCTGAGCCCAAGGGTTGACTCTTCAGAGAAGGGCTTCACAAAGCAGAAACTAAGGGCAAAAGATGGATTAATTATGTTAACGTTCTTTCCCTTGTAAGGTGAGGTCAAAGAGAGTGAAAGAACTATTGAATAATAACTGGTTGAGACTTCAGATCACCTTTCTGTATAAAGATAATTCATTTACTTGTCAATTGGAATTGGCCTGTATGGGAAATTTGGCCCTTATCTCTCTAATCCTGATTTCTTGGAAAGTCAGATAAGATAGCTTAATTTTGGTTCCAGGCCATGAAACGTTAGTGTGAGTGACTCTTTCTTGATTGTTAGCCTGGTCTGTTGGGCCCAGGGTAGGATTTAGTTCCAATTAATGGCCCTAAAATTTTTATCTTGCAGTTGGTAGGTGTGGTCCTTTGAAAGCATGGCCCCCAGTAGACTCATATGTTTTATTCAAACTGCAACTTGGATTTCGAGCCACTTGGCTGGAAGAGTCCTTACTGCGGGCCGATGCTGGGGTCCAGCCCTTAATGTGTTACTGGGGACAGATCTGAATGCCAGCCTCAGGTTTGCAGAGTGAGTTCTGCCTGTGTCCCTGCTGCTTTTGCTGTTGTCTTTCTGTTGCTGGTTGCTTGCTTTGTGGTGTTGCTGGTGGTCTTTTTGCTCTTTGCAGATCTGTGAAAGGGGACCGGCTTCTTCCACCATTTTGGAACTTCCCCTGGATCTGGAAGCTTCAATAAGTCTTGTTCTTCTCATAAACTGTGCCTGGTTTGGAAGTTCATCCCAGCCACATGAAGCTGACTGGGCCGGTGGAGGTGTTTTGGGATTGCTTCTTAGAGTCGGTGAGTCATAGAGAAAGTTCACCTGTGTTGTCTGATTCAGATGCCTATGCCCAAGATGTCCTTAGCTAGGCCGGGTCGAGGTAAGTCAGCAGTCTGGAATCCCAAGCCTCATGTCCCTGGGCAGCTTCATAGACAAAACCCTAAGAGAGAGAGTATGGTGACCTCTCCATATATGGCTGGAACAGTTGCTCATTGCTCCCTTTTAAAATAAAAATGAGGGCTGGAGAGATGGCTTAGCGGTTAAGCGCTTGCCTGTGAAGCCTAAGGACCCTGGTTCGAGGCTCAGTTCCCCAGGTCCCACATTAGCCAGATGCACAAGGGGGCACACGCGTCTGGAGTTCGCTTGCAGAGGCTGGAAGCCCTGGCGTGCCGATTCTCTCTCTCTCTCTCCCTCTATCTGTCTTTCTCTCTGTGTCTGTCACTCTAAAATAAATAAATAAAAATTAAAAAAAATTGACGGGGTGGGTAGAGCAAGAGAGATGGTATGGGCAGACCAGGGCTTCCTGTCACAGCAAGTGAACTCCAGATGCATGCACTACTTTGTGCATTGGCTGTATATGGTACTAGGGACTTTTTTCTTTTTTTGTTTTTTTTGAGGTAGGGCCTCACTCTAGCTCAAGCTGACCTGAAATTCACTATGTAGTCTAAGGGTGGCCTCGAACTCACAGTGATCCTCCTACCTCTGCCTTCCGAGTGCTGGGATTAAAGGGGTGTGCCACCATGCCCTGCTGGGAATCCCTTTTTGACACGGGATCTGTATATGTGGTCCAGACTGACTTTGATCACATCATCTTCCTGCCTCAGCCTCCCAAAGACTGGGATGCAGGTGTGCACCACCACACCTGACTTACCAGCTACCTTTGGATGTACAAACAGCTGCCTATGAAGAGAAGATGCCAGCTGCCCGTCAGTGACACAGAGTAGCTTTGTGAAACTGTGCCCAAGTCATCTCCTGCCTTTGCTGGTTGTCAGCCTTGCCCCTTGAACCTCAGATTGCACTCACCCGTGAGCAGCTAGCCAAACCAAACATGCTAGTTAGGAAAACAGTTTCCCAGAATTGCTATTTCAGAGAATCGTCAGTACATTTGTGGAAGGAGGAAATAGGTACAAAATATAAAAATGACAAAATAAAAATTGCCCTGGGGGGATGTAGCATTGTTTGGGTGGAGTTTGTTGTGAGATTCCTTCATATTTTCATTGACAGGTTATCAACATGTAGCTCAGGATGGCCTGAAACTCATGGTGCTCTTGCCTCAGGTTCCTGAGTGCTAGGACCACAGATCACAGGAGAGCCGCATGGCGCTGCTAAGCTTGGATATTTTTACAGGAAGAAGTTTTTTGAGCTTTCCCTAGGGTGTCCAATTAGCATTGACCCGCAGCCTGTGTTCGGTCACCCTCTAACAACTTTTCTAGGGATAAGGCTTGGAAATCTCTCATTCAAAAGCCCTATTCTGATTCATTTTGTTTCCTACTGTGTACTTACAGGAGTGTTCAGTGACTCTTCTGTTTCTTCTTTTTAAAAAATATATTTATTTATTTATTTCCAAGCAGAGAGAGAGAGAGACAAGACAGACTGACGGAGAATGGACAAACTAGGGCTTCCAGTTGCTACCAATGGACTGCAGATGCATGCACCATTTTGTGCATCTGACATTATGTTGGTACTGGGGAATTGAAATCTGGCTGATAGGCTTTGCAGGCAAGTGCCTTGACTGCTGAGCTGTCTCTCAAGCCCTCTATTTCTTTTTCTCTTTTAACCATACTAAGCTATACTAAAAACTGAACCCTCGTGCATTCTAGACGAAGGCTCCACCCCCGGGCTATATTCCCAGTGCGCTTTTTACTTTTTATTTTGACTCAGGCTCCTGCTAACTTGGCCTCAAACTTTCAGTGCTCCTGCCTGCACCTCCCACGTAGCTGGGACGGCAGGTCTGTGACACTGGGCCCGGATGAATTAGTTTCTTTAGTACTGATGCCTTCAGTGAAAAAATGGATTTACAAGTCTGTTCGGGCACAGATACAATAGTCTCCACCCCTGAGGCCATCTGCCCGTGGAGATGGACATTTTCAGGCGTCAGCGTTGTGTGTTTGTGGAGGTCTTTCCCCGCAGTGTTGGGGACTGAATGCTCTTGCATGCTAGACGGGCACCCCTGGGTCACATCCCAGTCCTATAGCAGCCTCTTGACAGGTCCCCCTGCTTCCAAAGGAGTGCAGCCAGAGGGGTCATTTTGAACTGAAAATTGGATCATGTCATCCTCCATTATATACTGCTTTAATAACTTCTCATGGCCATGAAATATAATATTTAAAATAATAATTAATATACCACATATAATATTAAATTATATTATTTATTATTAATTAATATAATATAAGAAAAATATTTAATTAAGATAACATTTAGTATGATAGCTAATATAATAAATATCAACTCATTGCCCACAGAAAGTGGAGCATTAGTAACCATGTTCACCTGGGGAGCGGACAGCACCCAGGGGCCAAGGCTGCCAGCTCACTCTTTGAGTTGGTAGTTAACTATGCCTTCACTTTTCAGAACTGAATTTACATGAAAGTATGCGCAAAAGTAAACACACATACATGTGTTTCTGAGAGGAATTTTATTTATTTATTTTTATTTTTTATTTTTTTTGTTTTTTTTTTTGAGGTAGAGTCTCACTCTAGCCCAGGCTGACCTGGAATTCACTCGGTATTCTCAGGGTGGCCTTGAACTCACGGCGATCCTCCTACCTCTGCCTCCCCAGTGCTGGGATTAAAGGCGTGCGCCACCACGCCTGGCCTCTGAGAGGAATTTTAAAGGTTGGTCGCTCGACTTGTAACGTAGTGAAAATCCCATCGCTCTGCACTCTCTCGTGGGACTTGCCTCGTGTTCACTTGTGCGCCCCACGGCACGCTGTGGAGGGGGTCGGTTCGGGGTGCCTTTCGCTGCGTGCTCCTCTGCCCAGCTTTGCACGGGGTGACTCAACACCTCCATTCATATCTCATTTTCCTTCCTTTCTTTGAAAAAAGTATGTGTGTATGCATGCATGTATGTGTAAGTGTGCGTGAGTATGCATGCACCATGGCACACGTGGACGTTGGAGGACAAATTTGGAGTGTTGCTCTCTTTCCGCCTTGTTTTTTCTTTTTTTTTTTTCTTTGGTTTTTCGAGGTAGGGTCTCACTCTGGTCCAGGATGACCTGGAATTAACTCTGTAGTCTCAGGGTGGCCTTGAACTCACGGCGATCCTCTTACCTCTGCCTCCCAAGTGCTGGGATTAAAGGCATGCACCACCACGCCTGGCCTTCCGCCTTGTTTTTAAAGACTTATTTATTTATTGGAGGTAGGGAGAAAGAATCTGTATGCTGGGCCTTGAGCCACTGCAAATGAACTCCAAATGCAGGTGTCACCTTGTGGATCTGGCTTACATGGGTACGAGGGAATTGAACCTGGGCCCTTTGGCTTCACAGGCAAGTGCCTTAACCCTTGCCTTGTTTTTTTTTTTTTTAATTTATTTATTTGAGAGCGACAGACACAGAGAGAAAGACAGATAGAGGGAGAGAGAGAATGGGTGCACCAGGGCTTCCAGCCTCTGCAAACGAACTCCAGACGCGTGCGCCCCCTTGTGCATCTGGCTAACGCGTGGGACCTGGGGAACCGAGCCTCGAACCGGGGTCCTTAGGCTTCACAGGCAAGCGCTTAACCGCTAAGCCATCTCTCCAGCCCCTTGCCTTGTTTTTGAGTCAAGATCTCTCTTTTTGTTATCTCCCTTGCCATTGGAAAGGCCAGTCTGTGAGTTAAAGGGTTCTTCTGGCTCTGCCACCCACCGCCACAGGTGCTTTGGAATTGCAGATGCTTGTGCCATCTTGTGTCCCACTTCAAGTGGGTTCTGGATCAACGGCATTGCGTACCAAGTCCATGTAACTACAGAGTCACTTTCCCTTGCCTTACTTTTTAAATTTAAAAAAAATTTCATTTTAGATAATTTCAGATACATATATAATATATATTGATCATATTTACCTTCCCTTTTTCCTTCTCATCCCTCTCCCTCTCCCACTAAACGCTTTCTTCTTCCCAACTCATTCCCTTCCTACTTGTCTTTTGCTGAGACTCACTGGATTAAATTGTGCTTGCCGGCATGAGCAAGGGTTGGGGCATTTGCTGGCGCAGGATGCTTCACTCCATCCTGGCACAGTCGAGGAAGAAGAAAGGCGGAAGGAAGCGCTCACTAAATTGAAAAGAGCTGCTCTTTCTTTGCCTCTTTCCTTTGTTAACTAAAACGTGTCTTGGAGATCACAGATAATCATTGATCTATTCTTGGCATACCTTATATTATCCTAGAACAGGAAGCCAGTCACCCCCGTTGCACTTCTATAACGTCACACTCCCCCTCTGTGGAGCCCTCACTGTGGTCATTGTCTGTCACACGTTGCATCTGCTCAAGTGCATGGCTCACACCTGCCGTTTGGCTCAATTCTGAGCCTGAGCGCAGGGGCTATCCATTACTGTTCAGTTATACCCCTGGGACCTAACCCACTGCGGGCACGAAGTCAAAGGTGCAAACAGGCTTTCAAATGAGGAAGAGCACTCTATAAGGAGTCCGGAATGCCATGGGCAACACGACAGGATCTAGTATGCTTCCCTCTTGAGCTCTGGAACAGAAGGACAAACATGTTCTCTGACTGGCCCACTAGTTAGCATTTTAGATTACGGAGGCCACAGTCCCTGACAAAAGGGGTCAACGTTGCTATTATTTCACAAGGGCAACAGATAATATGTAGATGAACATTCCTGGCCCTGTATCACTGTGACTTTATTTATAGATGCTGCATCTTGAATTTCATGTCATTTTAATTTTCATGTGTGACGTAAGGTGATTCATATGTTATGAAAGATGACTCTTGATTTAAAAAAAAAAACATTTAAAAAATGGGCTAGTCATACTACGCTCATGGGCTCTAGAAAAGCAGGTGGTAGGTGGAAACTGACCTGGGCCGTCGTTGGAAAAGCTGCACCTGGTGCAGTCGTTGCCTGGAGAGTGACCTTAGATCTAAGTTAGCCCTTCATTACTGTGGGTAAATCGGTACTCCAGGAGGCTAATAAGAAAAGGTCTATTATATATTTTTTTACTTGCAGATATCTTCATTTTCTAGTTAAAGGTAGGATTCTTTGCTTTTCATATTTCTTAGCTAGTTAGTATACAAAATAATGCATTACTTTATGAGACTGGATCTATAAACCATTGAGCCTTATCCTTATTCACTCCCCTGCCCCTGTCCCACTTTTCTCCCTCTTGCTGATTCTCATCCTTCCCCAAAGAGTCACCTTTCTGCTTTCTTATCAAACACATATGCATTTATATATTTAAATCTACAAGAGGAAGCAGGTGATATTTTGTTTTTCTTTCTCACCTCATATCTTCTCTTGTTCCACCCTCCCCTCTCCTTTTAGATTTCTTTCTTCCTCTGTAGTTTGCTTTCATGTGTTATATACATGTACTATATAATACATAATAGATATTTAAATCTAGTCTGTGCATATGAAAGAAAGCATCCACTATTTGTCATTTACGTATTGTGTGTGTGTGGGGGGGGTGCACATGTGCCACAGTGCATGTGTGGAGGCCTGGAGACTTTCTTTGAGACAGGGTCTCTCCTAATTGTTGGCTGCTGGGAAGGCCCATTTAGCTAGCCAATGAACTTGGGGATTCTTCTGGTTCACTTGCTAGAGCCAAAGGTGCATTGGGATTAGAGGCTAACTCCACTTTGCATCTGACTTCAGGCCGCTGGGGAGGGAATCAGGATGGCATACTTGTAGAGCAAGTCCAGCAACCTCCCCAGCCCCCTAATAAATTTTGCTTAACAGCCCGGTGGTCCTTCTTTTCCTGCACGTGACATAATTCCATTCATCACAGCTCAATAAAATCCCATTGTGTATGATGTCTTTTTTTTTAAATCCCCCCACCCCCCCAAAAAAGTTGCCAAATGCATCTCCTGTTGAAAGATATTGAAGAGAAAACCCATCGAGGCATCACCTCCAACTGCACTAGAAGAAACTTCTCACCCCCTCACTGATGGTTCTGCCCCTGACAGAGTTATCTCGCAGGAGGGGGTGACTGACGGGCTGTTACAACAATTCCCTGTCACATAGCAAGGTCCCAGCAGGCTGGTCTCACCTGGTTAGTCAACCTTTGCATAAATGCAGGTGTGGCTCACCAACATTACTGATAATCTGGGAAAGCAGAGCAAAGCAAACAAAGGCTTTGGCGCTGTAGTATTTGTTAACATAAAGCCATGTTGACGTACCTTTTATCTGTCATCAGGCAAACCCTGGACGGTAGCCCACTCTGTCGGTGCGTTGACTTGTTCCTGTTCACTGAGACGGAAATACTCATTCACTGCAAGGGATGGGCCTTGGCACAGCTCAGAAAAGGAAGCGAGGTCCTGGTGTGTGCCATCATGGCCCAGGAAGGAAAGGGAGGATGACGAGGCGTGGAGGTCACTGTCGTCTCATGGCCAGAGTGGTTCAAGCTGCCAGTGACAGGTCTTGACTTTCAGAGTGGAAACAATCAGCACCCACACCCATGCAGTCTGAGGGCCATCCAGGTCTGCCTCTGCACTCAGCGACACAACCTTGTCATTTCCTGGTCTCTGCTTGAAGGCTGGTAGTCTCAAATCCTGTGTGCCTGTCCGCGGGGTGCCACCAGTCACATTCCCTCGGCTGACCGATTCCCTTGGTTGGGATCAGTGCATTTTCTGGTTCCTTTCTTTGAGAAGCCCATCTTTGCATAGAGACCAGAGTGATCTTTTAAAAAATTCTGCTTAGGGCTGGAGAGATGGCTTAGCGGTTAAGCGCTTGCCTATGAAGCCTAAGGACCCCGGTTCGAGGCTTGATTCCCCAGGACCCACGTTAGCCAGATGCACGAGGGGGCGCACGCGTCTGGAGTTCATTTGCAGTGGCTGGAGGCCCTGGTGCACCCATTCTCTGTCTTCTCTACCTGCCTCTTCCTCTCTCTGTTGCTGTCAAATAAATAAATAAAAATAAACAAAAATTCTACTTCTTCTTATTATTTTGTCTGTATGTATGTAACATGGAGTGTGTGAAATGTGGCATGTGTGTCTTATGCACATGTATGTGCCCTGCAGTGCCTCATATGCTTACTGGTGACAAGAGTCACTCACTGTGGTGGCCCAAGTGCAACATCTGATGTCCTGCTCCGACACTCTTCTACATGATCATGCTTCCTTCTAGAACTTTGTTGTATGAACATAATGCATAATGGTCATATTTCCAATGGGCTACAATCTTAAGTCCATTCATGAATAAAGACAGTACAAAGGCACACAGAGAATGCCATCTAACAGCACATAAATGCCAAAGGTCACCTGACGTTAACAGCACCAAACAAATCCTCCTTTCAAGCTTTAGAAGGAACTCCTCAGCCAGGTTCCTGCTGCTGTGACAAAATATCTGAGAAAAATTGAGCAAAGCAATGAGGGATTTATTTGGGCTCATGGTTTCAGCAGTTTTGGTGTATAGTTTCTAGGCCTTGTGGCTTAAGGCTTATGCCAAGTTTCCTAAGTTTATTATGGTTTAAGCATGTGGTGGAAGGAGAGAGAGAGAGATCGAGTCCAAGGACAAGGTACAGCAATCGAAGGCATGTCTCCAGTGACTTCCTTCCTCTGGCTAGGTCCTGCCTCTTAAAGTTGTCACCACTTCCAAGAAGGCCACTAGCTGGGGACTAAGCCTTCAATACATGATCCTGAGGGACATTCCAAATTCAAACCATTAACAGGAGCCAACCCTGCTGATACCTTGAACTTGAACCCCTAGTTTCTATCATTTTAAATTAATACATTTTGTTTTCATTCTTTAAACCACCTAAGTTGTGGTAATTTGCTACAGTAGCCCTAGGAAAAATAATATGCCTGCCTGCTTACTCCTGAAAAGATTCTGTGATTTGGTGTTTCGGTATTGGGACCGCACTGCAATCGTCCAAATAGTAGAGGGAGAGGTGCATGTGCGGAGGTGTGTATGCACACTTCTGGTTAAGCAGAGTTTTACTTTAATGGGAGGCAAGGCTGGGGCTGTTAGAAATCTCCTCATGTGCAGAGCAGTCTCACGCAACATTGCTGTTGATTTCCCCGTTGAGCTTCTGCTGCCATCTGGTCTTCCTTCAACCCTGTGAACCTTCGCCTACCCTCACACTTGCGCATGAAGCTCTTTCTTCTACCTGGAACGTTGTCCTCTTGCTTGCCACAGAGTTTAGAGTGCAACTGAAATGTGACCTTCTCAGAGAGACTTTCCCTGACTACAGAGTATATAGTTGCTCACTTCCTTTCATATTAGTCTTTGAAAAATACTCCTGCAAATGATAGCATTATCCCGATTTTTTTTTTTTTTTTTTGGCTTAATGGTATGAGTTTCACCCCATTGGAGCATAGAACCATGGGCAGTAGCTCAGGAGGCAATTCTAGCACCCAGTAGGGCCCATATATAAATGCATGAGTCAAGAGCCTGAGGCTGGAAATCTTTGAGAGCTGAAAGGCCAGGGATCGAAGGAGGGAAGTACTGTGGAGGGGATGGGAAAGAACTGGTGAGAGGTGCTGGCAGAGGTGTGCTGGTAAGAAGTTCCTGACAGAGCCCTGGATTTAGTAGCAACCAGACTTCCCAGGTGGAGACACCCATGGAGCAAGAGAGCTCAGTCCTAGAAAGAGCCCAGTGGAACACCTTCATGTTCTGGGCTGTTCTATGGACTTGTGGACCTTGTGATCCCCAAGAAGGTGGATATGGGAAATGGGCTGGCTTCCCTAAGGTGTGGCGAAACTCCTAGAGGACAACTTGGCATTCAGTGAATTATTAGGATAACCAAGAGTGAGGTGGGGAGGACCCACCTGTAAAGTTGACTGTATAGGTAAGAGAGACAGTCACCTTCTGTGGAATACCCCGGCTTATCCTGGATTAGACATAAACTTCTCCAGTGTGGCCAACCTTGCTTTTCAGTGACAGAATAGCTGGAACATCACAAAGGCGGGAACACTTGCTTTGGCTTGTGGTTTGAGTGATTCCAGTCCATCGTGACATAAAGCAAGATTGGTGGGAGTGATACACAGCTTTCACAGCGGGCGTGGAAGCAGCCGGTTACATTCTGGTAACAGTCAGGAAGCAGAGAGACAGCCACTAAGTGGGGCTGGTCTGTCAGCCTCAAAGCCTACCCCTGTGGCTTCATATCCCCCAGCTGGTCCCAAGAGTCCTGGTACCTCCCAAGACAGCACCATCAGATGGGACTCGGTGTTCAAACACATGAGTGTGTGGGGAACATCTCACACTTAAGTCATCACAAGAGACTTCTATTTTGAAAAGAAACAGCGTATCAGCAAGCTTCTCTGAGCACCTTCAAACAGGGTCTTCTGAAAGGACGTATGTTATTCAAAATAAGGCGCTATTTCTCAAGCCAGCTGCAGCTTTATTTGTCCTGCAGAAGGCCTCAAATTTGCTCAGTTTTCTTTATATAAAGTCTCATTTTTCCATCTTGCTACACACTGAAAACATTCGAGGCAAAGGACCCTGCCCTCAGTTGGGCAAAGGATGGCCCATGTTGTAATTCTACCTCGGTAGCTAATTTGCTGAGTGACCTGTAGTGTTTTACTTAACCTTGTAAGAGCTTCGATTATTCTATAGAAAATTTGATGAGTCTATGCTGCACCCCATGGGACCTGGTGATGGTGAAAGATGGAAATAGAATATGTGAGAACCCACTGAGGAAACAACTTTCTTTTCCCTTACTTTTGTTATTTCAACTCTGTCCCCAGGCCTTTCTTCTGGGAAGCCTTCATCTTTCTCCTTCTCTTCCCTCAGCCAGACTCACTTAGTTCATTCATATCCCAAATGATTTATTCATTGCTTAACCTTTTCTGTAAGTTTCTTCCTTTGAAAGAATGGCTTTACTGAAAAGGGAAACAAGAGCTGGAGAGATTGCTCAGTGGTTAAGGTGCTGCCTGCAAAGCCTAACGACCTGGATTTGATTCCCCAGAGGCACAAAGTAGCACATGCATCTGCAGTTGGTTTGCTCCTGGACAATCCATTCTGTCTTTCTCTCTCTTTGTGTCTTGCTCTGATTGCAAATAAATATAATAAAAAAGGGAAAGAGGGCTGGAAAGATGGCTTAGTGGTTAAGCACTTGCCTGTGAAGCCTAAGGACCCCAGTTCGAGGCTCGATTCCCTAGGATCCACGTTAGCCAGATGCACAAGGGGGCGCACGCGTCTGGAGTTTGTTTGCAGTGGCTGGAAGCCCTGGCATGCCCATTCTCTCTCTCTCTCTCTCTCTCTCTCTCTTTCTCTCTCTGTCTGTAGCTTGCAAATAAATAAATAAAAAGAATATGTCAGTATATATGACAATGAAATCATGTTTGTCAGCTATGCTTTTTCTTATACCCACTGTATTACTATGCCATCATTGAATGTGAAAAAGAGGTAACATTTAGTATAGACGTTATGGAAACACCATAAAGACTGCTCACAAAAATTAAACATAGGCCTATCATATGATCCAGCAATTCTACTTCTGGGCATACACCCAAAGGAAATGAAATTAATATGTAGGAGAGAAATTTTACTCCCTTGGTTCAATGCAGTACTATTCACAGAAGCCACGATGTGGAATCAACCTGAGTGCTCATCCACTATGAATGAATTGAGAAACTGTGGTGTGTACATATACAGTGGTACCTTATTTTGCCACGAAAAACAGAAATCCTGTCATGTGCAATAATATGAATGAATCTTGAGCTCATTATACTCAAATAAAATTACCCAAGCACAAAAAGACAAATTCTGCATGCTTGCATATGTGCAACCTGGTAAAAACAGATCTCATAGAAGTAGAGGGTGGAATGATGGTCACCAGAGGCTGGATGGTGTGAAGGTGTCAATGGTGTGTTATACAGCTGTTGACTGAAGGGGCAAATTTTCAGTTAAACAGGAGGAATAATTGCAACAGATCTATTGTACAAAGTGGTGACTATAGTTAATAGCACTGTGTTGCATTCTTGACAGTGATTAAAATATTAGACTAAAATATTCTAGAGCAAAACATGGTAAGTATGTGAGGTCATGAATGCAATCATAAGCTTGACTTGACCATTCCCAAATATACCTGCTTTAAAAAAGCATATTGATGGGCTGGAGAGATGGCTTAGCAGTTAAGCGCTTGCCTGTGAAGCCTAAGGACCCCGGTTCGAGGCTCGGTTCCCCAGGTCCCACGTTAGCCAGATGCACAAGGGGGCGCACACGTCTGGAGTTCGTTTGCAGAGGCTGGAAGCCTTGGCGCGCCCATTCTCTCTCCCTCTATCTGTCTTTCTCTCTGTGTCTGTTGCTCTCAAATAAATAAATAAATAAATTAAAAAAAAAAAGCATATTGAGGGGTTGGAGAGATGGCTTAGTGGTTAAGCATTTGCCTGTGAAGCATAAGGACCTCAGATCGAGGCTTGATTCCCCAGGACTCACATTGGCCAGATGCACAAGGGGGCACACACATCTGGAGTTCATTTGCAGTGGCTAGAGGCCCTGGCATGCCCATTTTCTCTCTCTCTCTCTGCCTCTTTCACTATTGCTCTCAAGTAAATAAATAAAAATAAACAAAAATAAATTTTAAAAATCAGCATATTGAACACCACAAAATACACAAATTTTATTTGCCAGTTAAAAAGAAACCCCAGTATTTATGGACTCCTGGCATAACAGCTCCTTTCTCAATGCCTTTTCTAGCTTCCAGGAAATGTCAGTTCATTGAATTCTTTGGTGATACTCATCACATCCTTTTATAACTGTCACCAGACATGTGCTTTCTCCACTAGAATGTGAGTCTCAAGAAGGCAAGGATGGTGTTTTATATGTACTGTTTAGCACAGTACCTGACACATAAATGATTGTAATAAAAAGGTGAGTTTCTATAAAAGTCACCTATGTGCCACTCAAAGACCCTTGAGAACATCAATGGAAAAACTGCAGTATACTGTCTCTCTGTTTCTCTCTCTCATGTCTTCCAACCTGGTAATGTGAGTAGGCCAGTGTCAATTTGTAGTAAGTGGTGAGGCACATAGCTACAAGTTTAGACACTTCCTCTATTGATCCAAGCAAAAAATTGCGTGTGTATGTGTGTGTGTGCATGCACACGTTTAGTGTGTGATATGGTATGTAGGTGTGTAGTGGGTGCAGTGTGTGTGCAGTTGTGTGTGCCCATGTGCACATATGTGGAGGCCAGAGAAGACCATTCACTTTTTCCTCTTTTTGTTCATTTGGTGTGTTTCCTTGACATAGAGTTTCTCACTGAACACAGAGCTGCCATTTTTATTAGGCTGGCTAACTAGTGAGCCCCAGTGGTTTCATGGATTCTGCTCCGCACTGTCTATAGGAGCTACAGGTATATGTGGCCATTGCTGAGGAACTGAACAGAGCAAATCAGGTCCTCAAAGTCCCTCATGTTTGTGCAACAAGCACTCTTACCCACCAAGATACCTTCCCAGTCACTTGATCCAAGTTTTAAAGATTAAAAGGAGCAGCAAGGGGCTGGAGAGATGGCTCAGCAGTTAAGGCACTTTCTTGCCTGCAAAACCTAAGGACCTGGGTTTGATTCCCCAGTACCCATGTAAAGCCAGGTGCACAAGGTGGTACATGCATCTGAAGTCCATTTGCACTGGCTAGAGGCCCTGTTGTGCCCATTATTTCTTTCTCTGCTTCTTTCTTTCTCACTCATAAATAAATAAAATGATTTTTAAAACGTGCAGCAAGTAAACAGCTTAAGGCTCCAGAGAAATCTTAAAGCTAGGAATTCTTAGGATGTGTAGGTAATGGGTAATTGGCAACTTACTTTTTTTTATTTCACAGATTTCTTCCCATCTATATGTGTTCTCATTGATAACAACACTTGGGTAGTACTTAAATCTCCAAGGGTGCCCAAAGGAGACCCCAAGTCTTACTTGCACCTGCTGTTCTCTTGACCTCTCACATCTGGGTCCACCAGGAGTTACCACAAATGTCTGAAGATCTGAGAAACAGCTATGGAGCAGGCATTGCCAATATCTTGGCAGGTGTCTGGTTCTGCATGGGAACTGAGGCCTTGACAGTGGGTTTTTAGAAAAATGATGTGCTCCTTATCTATTTGCTAATTCCTTCCACATATCACAAGAGTTTTCTGTAAATTCCCATCAGTCTTGACAAAGTTATCTTGTAGACTTATGTAGTGATTTTGATGGCTGCACAGAGCTGTTTGTCTTGCTCAGAACTAAATTAATAACACCATGATGGCACCTATTTTAGCACCAAACTTCTTAAACTCTCCTAATATACTAATCAGCATGTCAGTGAACTATTTTTTTCTAGATAAAGACAAGCCTGGTGAAATGGATTAGACATTCACATGGCATTGCATAATTCAGCATGCCAGCACGGTGCATATGATTTGCATTAATAGCCTGCACTGGAAGCTCCTGCTCATAGGTTTCTCTCATTAGGTCGAATATGGAAGATTCCAGACTGTCAATCAATTACAGTAATTTCCTTTTCCATATTTATTCCATCACTATCATTGACAGCTACCATTAAGTGACATTAATACAATACAATATCATCTTTGCATTTCTACAGAGCATCTCAGAGTGCCTAATAGTTCCTCTCCAGCCAAGAAATCATATTACAAAAGAAGAGTGCCCTCATTCTTTGAGTAAAAGAATGTGCTTTCAACCCACTTGCATACTGTAGGAGTTGCCTATGGTCTTTGGAGATAGTCTCAAAATTTGGATACGGTTATTTGACTTTCTGTTGTCCAAATATAGCCAAGGCTGTGATACCAGGGCCTGGGGTGGCTTAGTGACCAGTGCTACTTTGCTGCTTCCAGCCGGCCATGATCTAGGGCTAGCAGGGATCCTTGTAGGGAAATTTATTTTCTTACAAAAGCAGCGATTGCTATATACATTACTTTGCAATATTTTCCCTCCAGGCCTCCTTATTTTGCTGGCTTTGCACCAACACCTGAAATGCAATTAGTAGCCTTGACTTAGCACAACTGGGCAAAGCTTCCTTTGCTAGAAAGATGTTTTGTATGTGCAGACGGCCAGAGTTTTCATGGTCTCTACTCCCCTACCCTCCATTCTGTGGTCAGGGATGGCCAGAGCTCTGCCTCACAGAAACCACCCCTAGCACCCCAGTGTCACTGACTGGACATGTGCATTAATCTCTGGTTCAGTTTTGGGTGACATACCAGTAGGGTTTCCTGATAAAATACAGAATGCCTAGTTATATTTGAATTTCAAATAAATAATAATTTTTGCATAAATAGACTTCAAATATTGCATGGGACATTCAAAATTATTCAAAGTATATCTGAAGTTCATTTCTCCAAGCATCCTGCAGGTATTTTCATTTGCTGAATCTGTCAGGAGATTCAGCGGTCTATGAAGTAAACCAAACAAGCTACTGAGATCCTAGGAAAATTCAAATGAAGGCAGATGTCTACATTGAACCAAAGTGTTTGCGAACTCCAGAGCCTATCCTTGTGGGAGCTGCAAAACAGCCCAGACCTGGTAAAACAGAATGCAAGAGAAGGTCACAGGCCATGGAAGGACTATGGTCTTATTGTCAAGAGTTGGCTCAGGACCCATAGAAAAGCAAAATGATGTTTAAAAATAGTTTCTGGAGGCAGGGGGCAGCTTGTTCAATAAAGCACTTGATGTGCAAACATGAGGGCCCGAGTTTAGATCCCGAGTGCCCACGTTTGTGAATGTGTGCATGTGTGTGTGTTTGTGAATGTGTGCATGTGTGTGGGCACACACACACGTACGCATGGGCATGCCAGGGCTTCTTACTGCTATAATGAAATACCACTTGGATGTCATTTTTTAAAATGATATTTATTTATTTATTTATGAGAGAGAGGGAGAGAGAGAGAATGGGCATGCCAGGGCCTTTAGCCATTGCAAAAGAACTTCATACACATGTGTCATGTGCATCTGGCTTACGTGGAACCTGGAGGATTGAACTTGGGTCCTTAGGCTTCACAGGCAAGCACCTTATCCACTAAGCCATCTCTCCAGCCACTGGATGTTCTCTTTTAAAAAATTTTGAGATTTGTTTCTGAGTTGGAACTGTTGGGGGTAGAAAACAGAGAACAGAACTAAAAACGATCTATGTGGTTCTTGAGGGCTTTGGAGGAACGATTACTAGGAACCCTTGTGATAAACCTTTGGACACTGAGACATGACATCATCCACAAACATGTTGGGCTGCATTCCTAACCTGGGATGCACGTGGCCCATGGGCTGCAGGTTGGACATACCTGCTAGGCTATCAGGAATCAGGAATCTCCCACAGAGCCTGTTTAAATACCAAGAAAAAGCGTATGTGGGAAGAATGTCGAAATTCAGTAAAGAAGAAGAAACTTACCCTGCCACAGCTCCATGCCCTGTGCTTTTTGAGGCTCTGCCATCTCTAGGGTCAGTGACAGGGCTCCTACCACAGCTTGTGTTTTGTCTTCATGCCGGCCGTGAGCAGGCTCGGCACTTCAATGTTCTCACATAGAAATTTTGTTACACAAGGATGAAAGGGCAGATTTTACCGATGATTTCAAAAGGAATACTGAGGGGGAATTTACATAGGATGCTATTTCCTTCTCACACCACCGTTCTATGTCTCTGCCTGATTCTACCCCGTTGTTGGTCTTTGAAACCTCCCACCAAGGGAGCTTTGGAAATTCGCCACTTCAGCTCAGTCTCCTCCACTCATGGTTGCTTTTCAGAACAAAGAAGGGTTTCCTCGCTTCCCTCAGTCCTCCATACCTGGGAAGCCACAGGTCCGAGGGCCAGCTTTGCTGTGACTTATCAAAGCATTCTCCCTGAATGTGCATATCATTTCCTGAAAACAGCTCGTGTAGCAACTGAAAGGAAAATCACATTTTCTTTGTATCGCCACAAGAGCACAATGTATCAGGGCAGGATATTGGGTAAAATTCACCGCATGCTTTGGGTTTTCTCATTTTTAAGTTATTCGCTCTCTATCTTACCCAAGGTCAGAGGCTAGCTGGGTATAAAGGAAACAACAGAAGAGTATCCAGTCACTGTTTCCGGGTGGCCACAATTATTTTGCTACATGCGTGGGGGGTGGGGAGCTCACGTGTGCTTCTGCCCCTGTGTAGAGGTCAGAGGATCACCTCACGTTTTGGTCCAGGCCTTCCACCTTGTTGGAGGCAGGGCCACTTGTTCACTGCTGAATATGCCAAGATTCCAGACTAACCTCCAGAAACTCCCATCTTCATCTCTATGGTGTGGTAGGTGACTTTGGATCATAGATGCTCTGCATCCTTTTTTTTTTTTTTTTTTTTATGGGCACTGGGGTCCAAACTCTGGGCCTCACACACGCACGGCAAGCAGTTTATCCACTGAACCATCTCTCAGCTCCGATTTTTCTCTTTCTTTTTAAAAAATATTTTATTTACTCATTTATTTATTCATTTATTTATTTATGAGACAGAGGAAGACACACACACACACACACACACACACACACACACACGGGGGGGGGGGGTAAGAATGGACACACCAGGGCCTCCAGCAACTGCAAACTCCAGAAGCGTGTGCCATTTTGTGCATCTGTCTTATGTGGGTCCTGGGGAATCGAACCTGGGTCCTTTGGCTTTGCAGGCAAATGCCTTAACTGCTAAGCCATCCTTCCAGTCCTAGCTCCGATTTTTCCACTGTTAAGTGAACACTTCCAAAACATGATGAGTTGGTATTTCTGCCAAAGCTGAGAGACAAACTGATTTTCTTTGAATTTCTCCATATATGAGAAGCAGCCAGTGTTCTTTCTTCTTTCCCCTTTATTTTGGGGTTCCTTCCTTAGTATTTCCCAGTGTCTCCTGTGGAGACGATGGCCTGCGGGTTTTACGGTGTAATAATAATTCTCTTATATATAAACCTGAGATTTTTTTTCAGTGTTGGCATATGTGCTACAGAAGGAAGTACTAAGCCTTGCATTCCAAGATCTTAGAATTGCTACACTAATGTTTAGATTGTGTTATCGTGCTCTTGGAAACCCAGAAGTTTTGTGCCCCCCACCACATGGTCCACAGCCACAAGGGGGTTTCAGCATGTTTGCGTTAATGTTGTTGTATCCGCTCTTTCCCTTCCTTGGTGTGGCACTTTAGGTGCCTGCAGTTTGGGGGGCTGTCTGCGCATGGTGCTCTTGAAACTTGTGTGCTTCTGAAGTGAAGGGCAGATTTGATGTGCACTTGATAGGCACCAGGATATCACAAAGATTTTTCTCTAAGGACTGGAAAATTGAGGCTGTGTTGCTGTCTATTCACATACCTGTGTGGGGAATGCTGGCCCACTAGGTTTTGCTTATCATTTTTCTTTCCTAAACTATTATTTCTTTTTGATTTTTAAAAGTTTTGACAGTTTCATACATGTATATAATGTATTTTGATCACATTCACCCCTATTAGCATCATTTACCACCTCCATCTATTGTTTTCCTACCGTGTGTGCGTGTGCGTGTGTGTGTGTGTGTATCTGTGTGTGTGTTCCATTGAGTTAAATCATGGCTGCTTGTATGAGCGTGGCTGGAGTGTTATTTACTGGAGAATGGGCAGTTTCCTGGTGGTTACACCACTGAGGAACACGATTCCCTTTCCCTTACAAACAAGTAAGTGCCCATAGCTGCTTGGGGAGGCCAGGGAAGGTTGACAAGGTCAGTCTTGTTCAGAAAACCACAGCTGCTGAGTTCATGCATGTTAATGGCCTTTGAACTTGGATTTTTTTTTTTTTAATTCTGCCATTTTCCAAACCCAAGTGTTCCTCTTCTTCCTCAACTTACTGACTTTTGCAGCAAGCTTCCTTCTCGGCCATTCCTCCTAGGTGGTCACTTTTCTAGGTCCTCCTTCAGCCCTGCATGTGATTCCTGTCACATCCCTGTGAGCATCAGCTGCTGCATTCTGTAACCATCTCCACCGTCCCCACAGGACCTTCCAGTAGCTGCCACTGCCACATTGACTCCCTGTCTTCCTGCTTACTTCGACCCTTGTCACTCAGGGGTGACAGTTCACTGATCTTTCCCCTTCTTTGTCCACTGAGTTCATTTACGATTTATAAACCAGTTTCTGGCTGTCAGCTTGCCTGACTGTGACCTCTAATATTTACTCTGCTTTCCCATCCTCCAAATCTTCCCTGTCACCTCTCATGTCTCCAGTTGTCACTATCTGTCCATGTCGTTTCTCTTCCTTCCTTGTCCACCCTGTCTTCTCTCTTCATTTTTTAATTTGAGTAATTGCAGATTTGCAAACTGCTGCAAGGACAGCAGAGCTAATGCAGAGTGACCCTGTGTCCTCCTCACCCACTTTCCCCAAGGGTTATATCATATATAATTCCAGCCTTGCATCCAAGTCACTATGTGTGTGTGATGAGTGTCTGCAGTTCTGTGTCATTTTATTGCACATGTAGACATAACAAGTTGCAGAACTGCTTCACCACCACCAATATCTCCCTCATCCTTTCTGCTGTGGTGTGACTTAGGGTCGTGCAGAAGGAGTGGCTGCGAGCCTGTGGTGCAAATGGGAAGTAGTGGGACAACATACTAGGGATCTAGTGGTAGGAACTTTGGTCACTGGGGGATGTTGAGACACTAGCTCCTCCCATTTCTCCTCCATTTTCTGTTTCCTGGCCACCATGAGTGGGCATCTTTGCTCCACCGTGTGTTTCCCACCATTAAGTGCTGCCTCTTCTTGACAGGCTCAAAGGGAAGAGGGCTAACTGACCATGGATGAAACCTCTGAAATCATCAGCCAAAATAAACCTTTCCTCCTTGTAAATTGATTATCCCAGGTCCTTCTTCCTAGCCATGGGGGGCTGATGAACAGAGTATCCTTTTATAGCCCAATTCCAACCATCATTCCATACACCACGGCAGTCACTGCTCTGTTCTCTATGGTTTCAGCATTTTGAGAGTGTTACATACACGGTATTGTACAAGACATCCACTAAGACTGACTTTCCACACAGGACAATACCACTGGAGTCCATTCAAGTCCCAGTGTGTATGACAGTTCATTCCTTTCCATGGATGAATAGGATCTATGGTATGCATGTACCTCTATGCCCCAAGCTACTGATGTACAAGTAAGATATGCGGTATGCATGTACCAGTAGGATCCATGGTATGGATATCCCAGTAGAATCTGTGGTGTGGGTGTACCAGTAAGATCTGTGGGAGAATGTATCAGTAGGATCCATGGTATGGATATCCCAGTAGGATCTGTGGTATGGAGGTATCAGTAAGATCTGTGGCATAGATGTACCATGTTCAACTGAATCTGATGGCATTTAGTTTGTTTCTAGTTTGGGACTTACAAATAATCCTTTTCCTTCTTTATCTTTTACTTAACTTGATTATTTTATCTGTAGAGACTATTTGAAGAAAAAGAAAATCTTTGGATTACAGAGACTTACCCATTGGTTCTGCTTAACCTTGGTTAAGCCTTGGCTTAGGCAGAACCCAGAGTGATTGACAACGTAGAATTTTTCAGAAACAGCCTTGGTTTGACTTAGATCATGGTTTCAACTCACTTGTCAGTACAATGCCTGTGGGGGTATGGGTGGGGTGTGAATGCCCTGGTGTCACCTCCCCAGAGATGTTCTACTGTAAATCTTATCCCAAACAAAAAGTAAGGTGAGGTTATTTCAAGTTAGAATGCTAATTTAAAATGATTACATTGTTACATGAAATTTGGTGAGGTAGAAGAAGGCCTTCAAGTTTTTCCTGGAAGATTGTATTAAACCAGGAGCCTTAAGAACTCAGTGTTTCAGAGACCCCCTGAGCTGGAGCTGTTGGTCTGGAGCACAGGGTCAAAGAGTACAACTTCACAGATACTGAGAAAAAACTTCACTGTTTTCCAAATGAGTTTAAGGGTTAGCATTTTGTGAACCCTGGAGTGTTTGAGAAGGTACCCTGGTGGGGTTGGAAGATACCCTGGAGTGTTTGAGAAGGAACCATGGTGGGTTTGAGAAGGGACTCTGGAGTGTTTGAGAAGGTACCCTGGTGGGGTTGGCTACACTTTGTCCTGGTGTAGATGAGTGGATTTGCTCCAAATTTTTGTCATGCAAATTGTCATAGGTTTCTTTCTGCAAGTAACTTGGTTTGGTTTTATGTTTGAAGAGCTCACATATTTGTACAAAGCCTGAGTTCAGGTGATTATGGTGAAGATGTAAAAGTGCAAGTATTTACCTATTACAGGAGATTTTGCAGTCTTGGGGGTGGGTGATTTAACATATGCAAAATTTAATTTTGGATAGCATATCAAGATTTTCTTAAGCCTGTAAGAATCTAAAAATTTTAGTAGCTAATAATGTCCTACTTTATGAGGTTTTTAGGCTCTCTTTACTTTGTTGGGGCATTTGATTTTGGATTCCCACCTCTCCTCCCCTTCCTCCTTCTCATCCTTAATCTGAGTGTTCTGGGGGTTAAAAATGCTTTAGAGGTACACAGTCTGTGTGAAGGGGAGAAGGAGGAGGAGGAAGAGGAAGATTGAAAAGGCTTTATCTTAGGGAACCCTTATTTTTAGCCAGGTGCATGAAGGAAGGTAAGCTACAGATGGGTTTGGAACTCTGTGAAACAAGTAATCCCTGAGTCACTGGGACAAGTCACAGGTGAGTGGGAGCCGTGCACCCCGCCTGGTGCCTCAGACTCATGCTTTTAGCATTTGTTTTCACAACATCCCAAGGTCTTTTCTAGCATCTCATGAGGATATGGTAGATTCCCATATCAAATTTGAATGAATTTCAACCAGAAAATGCAAAACAACAAAACCACAATCATTTGTGGAGGGATTCTTCAGACATATTGCAGAACAGACTACTCTACTGCAGCAAGCACAAAGCTTGAGACGTCTGTCCATTCATGCAGCCCTTCTGTCCTTCCTCCCTTTCTTCTCTCCTCCTTTCTTCTTTCCCCTTACCTCCCCATCTCATTCCCCTCCTTCTTTCATTCTTCCTTCTACTCCTTCTTGCCTCTATTCCCTGCCTCAACCCCTCCTTCCTAATCTCTTCCTTCCCTCCATTCTTCCCTTTCTTCCTTATCTTTGGGTGAGCCAAATATAAGAACTGGGCCACTTAGAGAGAAGAGGAAGGGACTCCAAGTGGTCTCTTTTTCAAGGGACTTAGTGGTCTGAGTCACCAGCTTTCTCATTATTACCATGAGCCTATTATAGTAAGCCGCAACCATTATCACTGTCTTGTCTGCACATTTGAGTGTGAGGATGCATACTGGCAGTTATGGCTCCAATATGAGACATCATGAGCCGACTTGATCTTGATCACAAGCCAGGTTGTCCTGTGCTCATTCTGCACAGTGGGTGTTGGTGCTGTCCTTCCCTACTAGAATTCCTTGAACTGTAGGAATCTGTGTGTTGCCAAAGCACCAGTGTGATGCTGTAATGAAGCATGCATCAAGATAGCTAATTCACAAGTGGTGGTGGGCTGTGTAGATCCTGGGCAGATCAATTCCCAGGCACTGAAACATCTGACGCTTAAACCATTCAGGAACTGCTGGGATCATGCTGTTAAAAAAACCAAACCAAACCAAACCAAAACAAAACAAAACAAAACACCTCTTAAATTTGTGATAGGACTCTGGGAGACACAGTGCTCAAATTGAGAAGCAAGACAGAGTGATGTGAACTCTTATGTCCTGAGTGTCTAGCATGGCCTAAGTATTGGACTAGGATCTTCAGTGCACATGGATTCCATTTGTCATTTCAGAGATGACAACTGGCACATTACAAAAGTGTCATCAGAGGAAATCTTGGGTGATGTGATTTCAAGAGACACCTACGTGCTTCAGGGTGTTTGAATTGCAACTAACAGATAATAATGGGAGCATGGCCTGAGCAATAAGGACATTCATTGGCTCAGGAGAGGCTTAGTGATGCTCATGAGACCCTGGGTTTTCTCTATGGCTACATGTGCAGTGTGACCTGATCCCAGGTTGGCTCTCTTTGTTGTCATTCAATGGCCACCAGTGCCTCAGTAGTAGAGGTCCATTCTCCATGTCCAAAGAGTGAGAGCAAATGAGAGAGGATAGTGCAATTGTCCTGATAGGGTTATATTATAAGGGTATACACTCTGGGAGCTAAGAATGAGGTCATTTGGCTGTATGAGATAAGATCATATTTCCATAGAAATTTTACTTTGGTAAGAAGAAACCAGACCTGCACTACACAAAGGGGAGCGAGGTTCTAGATTTAATTCACAAAGTAATCATAACTAGAAAAAGATGTACAAAAATGTACATTCACTCTACCTTTACAGGGGAGAACAATATATATGGAATGCCTATGCTGACTTCACTGCTATGTTCAGACTTCCTCTGTGACTTCATGCATGTTGAGTTCAACAGATTCAAGATGGTACCATCATCTCTTTTTTTTCCCACCTCATCAAATATGCTCTTCCATGGGTTTGTAGTTTTGTTGGCAACAACACAATATGCATAGATTCCTAAGCAACAAATTAAAATCTTCTCTAGCAATCTCTTATATGTCTGTCTTTAAACATTTTCTGTGGACATAACTGAATACTATAGCGTAGGTAATTTAGCATAGAGAAAATAGGTTTATTTTGCCCACAGTTCTAGAGGCTAGGAAGTTCAAAAGCATGGTACTGGAATCTCCTGGACATTTAGCAAGTTCTCCTGTTGGACTGTGACAAGGCAGTGGGTGTCAAATGGTAAGACAGAAAGCAAGAGGAAGCCAAACACACTTTAGCACAACCTGCTTTCATGGTAACTAACTCATCCATGAGAGTACAAACCCAGCTTCCTGAGAAGGCGTTATTCCTTCATAGAGGCTACAAGTACCCAACAACACCCTTTTGTCATTTTATCCCACTGTTTTCTGGAACACAGATCATTTGCCTCCTATTATGTCATCTCCCATACTTTCTCCCCAGCTCACTTTCTCCACGTTGCTGTCTTATGAGCATCATGAAATTCCAATCTGATGGTCCCAATCTCGTGCTAAGCAGCATTCTCACTCTGCCTTCTTTTCCAGAAGCTCTTTGCCTTCTGGCTTCTGACTGGGTTTAAGTGATGGGGAACCCTGGTAAGGTAGGGGAGGTTGAGCAACAAGGCAATTTAATTTATGTCCTTAACTCCTTCCCCGAAGCTCAGTCAGCTAAATGCATTGTAGGAAGATGCTGCTATTTCTGTCAGATGTCTTCCAGCTCCTCTCTCCTCCAGGCTTCAGTGGCTTTTTCTGTCCTTACCCTTCTAAGCCCAAGGATGGCAACAAGGGCCTTTGTAATTTCCCTATCCACTGTCCACTGTTGGAGTGTAAGTTTTTACAAACTCTTCCTAAAACACAAGTTCTAGAATGCAAAGACTAATGCAGCCATCCTCAAAGTGGGTCACCAGCTCCCTCCTGCCCAGAAGACAGCTGTCGCTAGCATCTATGGTCATGAACAAGACTCTAGCCTCGCTGCCAGCCTCGCTTCTTCCCGATACACACAGTGTACTCGTGCACACCAATGGACTTGCGATTTATTGAAGTTGCTTGGTCTACTTTCTTCTTGGAGATTTTGTAAATGATGCTTTGGTCCTGATTTATCTGCCTGGGCATTATTGTTTTCATCCATCTAGGTTCATCTCAAATGTTACCTATTGCTCATTGTTTTCTGATTTTCCCTGGCAGGGTCAGTGGCATGTTCCCACATCATACTGTACATAGGTCCATTCAAGTGCTGATCATTGCAGTCATATTTTTGTTTGTTTTGTTTCTATGTCTATTTTCCAACTAATCTCTGGACCTATGACTGCATGGACTGTGTTCCATTTTCCTTTGATCTCCAGGTGCTTGCTGTTGTTGTTCCTGGTAAGATGAATGAATATTTTCAGAATGATTACGTTTTATTCCTAGATTATATTGTTCTTACTCTGTTCTTATAAGCAGGATCACTACAATAAAATGCTACCTTCATCCATGCAACTGTGCACATCACAGTGTTCTATTTTGATGAGTTTCATTTTGTTTTATCCTTAGGATATCACTGAGAGATGGTAGATGGGAGGCAAATCCTTCCCTGCTGCCTGGATTATTAGTGGCAGAACTATGTCAAGAATCTAGAGCTCTTGATGCCAATCTGCTCCTCTTTTCATGAGGTTCTTTGCCCACTGAGATTCCAGATTAAAAAAAAAACAAAAACCAACAAAGCTTAGGGGAAGACTCACCTAATGAGCACCATCCCAAAGGCCACTTCGGGTAGAAGGCAACTCAAGCTGCCATAGAGATAACTCCACGTGATTATAAACACATGTCCGGAAGGCTGTTTAGAGAGTGTCTGTTGTTAGAACGGAACTGGTCACATTACCGGAACCTGATTTCCTGTTGCTTGAGAATTATGTCTGATGTAGGCTCCAGGGACAATTCACAGAACAGAACACTTGGATTGAAATTAGGATATGAACATCAAAAAGAAGTATTCCACAACCCCAGGGAAGGGCTGGCAACCAGTGAAGGGGAGGAATGGATTGCTGTTTGTAATTCAAACCATATCCCATGAGAAAGTAATTTATAGGCAGCATCACAAATAAAGATAAATTCAAGAGCATTTGGGGCAATTTCTGTTATGTCAATAGAAGGCTTAAAGGTTCTTCCTTCTTTGGGCCTTAAGGCAAGGAGCATTATGTTGAAAGCTCTGTTAATAATGTAGCTTGCTTGTAAGGAACATGTGCAGATAGTATCAGAGAATTTCCAAAAGGGACTTTAAAGGTAGTCTGATGCTAAGGCTTTTGATTTTTGGATCTTTTCCAACAGGAAAGAAAAAAAATGAAATCTGAATACTCTAGTTGGTTGAGGGTCAGGACAGACCAAGTTTCAGATGGGTTGGACAGGCACTCGCATGGTCTTTGTAACACTGTGGGTGACAGAGGAGCCCTGGGCAGTATCTCTGGGTCTATGTCATAACCTCAGAAGCCATGACAACAGAGTCAGTTCTCTGAGACTCCCACCAGTTGTTTGGATGCTCTTTCTGTTTTCCACTGAAAACAAAGAGGTAAATTAACCAGAAATAAGAAAGTGCATTCTTATACACCTTGTTTTATCTCTCATGCCCTCAACAAAAGAGTTCTCAAATAAAAAAAAAAAGAAAAATGTGATAGAAATTTAAAGTTGTCAGAATCAAGATGGAATTGCTTATAACAACCCTAACAAGAAGAAAAGGTAAATAATGTTGGGAGGTGGGGATGAGAATATAGCTCATTTAACAGAGTGCTTGGTTAGCAGGCATGAAGCCCTGGGTACGATCCCTGGCACTGCATATATTAGGCATGGTGATGTATATTTTTAACCCCAGAACTGGGGCGGGGGGAGGGAAGAGGCAGAAAGACCAGAAGTGAAAAGTCATCTTCATCTACATAACAAGGTTAAGGCTACCTTATATAGCAAGTTCAAGGTCACTCTAGGCTACGTGACACCTTGTCTCGATAAATGAACAAATAAGATAAAAAATAGAGAGCTGAGAGCTCATGACAAAAGGTCCTTACACATGATTACATGCTAGTAGCTATCACAAAGACCTCCTGGAACTACAAGCTTACATACAGACCACAGTCTTATTCAAAAAGTACCTCTACAAAGATGTCTGCTCAGTAATGTCTTTTCAGAGGCTACTGTTGTCATTAATCATGTGGTCAAGAATTATTGCTATAAAAGGCTACTGTTATGGTCCTCATATTTTGTCTTTAAAAACTTGTTCTTGTCTCATTCCCTGAAAATATCTATGCTTTATTATTGTGGCTATATTCCCACTATACCACATAATGATTCCCTCTCTGTTTCTCATTTAGATTGACAAAACACTTTTATCTTTTGGCCTTATTAGGAATTTATGTTAGGAATATAATAAGAATTGTAGGCAAAGATCTGGAAGAGAACTTAACTAAATAATAACAATAGAAATGTTAATTAACTCTTATGACAGAAGATTCTGCTATTATTTCAATCCTGTGTTGGGAAAACACTTATTGGCATGAAGATACTTATGATATAAATCAGAAAAGCAATATACAAACCTGTACTATGGTGAAATCTCTCTCTAATTTTTGAAAACCCCTTTTCCCTGTATAGATATCTATCTCTGTAAATAGAAAAATGCCAGAAAGAAAACCATCAATACTCCTAAAGGCATCTCAGATCTCTCTTTTGGAAACACCCTGTAGTGAATGCTATAGTACGCTGCCACATACTCAAGTCTGCGTACCTGATTCTTGGAGTGCTGCTGTTTTGCAGATAAATCCTTTCCTGAGAATTAACCTAGGCTCCTGGGAGCAGCACTGTCCAAGGAAAGCTATGCCTCTGCTCTTGTGGAATTATCCACGCACAGTAGCACAGCCAGGCTCCCTTATCTCAATGACATCTCTGAAAGGCCATCACAGCATCCGAGAGCACCTGGCGGGATCAGCTAAGGTCTCTGGCAACTGCATTCCTCACTGCCTTACCTGTGAGCACTCTTCAGGAAGCTTCTCACACACAGAACAGTCTCAGAAACTGTTTTAGGGGAACTCAACTCACAGTTCCTAAGATCCCCTCACCTCATTTTTGAGACAAGGGCTCTGCCTGGAGGCTACTCGGTGCTCTTCTCTTCCACTGTGCTGTGAACAACGTCAGTCCCGAAGGAAGGAGGCTGTCTCTTGGCGTCTGTAGCACCTACCACAGCACCTCGTTCCCCGAATGTGGCGGATGAGCGAGTGAGCATGAGAGGAGAACAGAGAGCAGATAATAGGGAGAGGGTGAAATATGCAATCAAATGAGAATGTCATAAAAAAAATGAAATGGCACATCCCCTTCTGCATCTTTCTAATTGCAGTTATTTTTATTTTAATCTTTTTTAATTTTCAAGGAGAGAGAGAGAGAGAGAGAGAGAGAGAGAGAGAATGGGCACACCAGGCCCAAACGAACTCCAGGTGCATGTGCCACTTTGTGCATACTAAGAATTGAGCCTGGGCCATCAGGCTTTGCACATAAGCACCTTCAATGGCTGAGTCATCTCTCCAGCCCCAGCAGCCACATATTTTAGTATGCATCCTTTCTTTGAATCCCCAGTAAACAAAGCTGTGACTTTTTGTATTATACAATTCTTCCCCAGACTCTAAACCCACAATACCCACAAGAGTTGACAAACTTCTGTTCTTTCCTTTTCCTCTTGCCCTATATTTAGAAGATGGCCCTCCTTGACACTCTACTGCTCAAACCTTCTTCCTTCTCTTCTTCCCCTTTCCTTCAGTTTTTTTATTTTTAAATATTGTTTGTTTTATTTATTTATTAGAGACAGAGAGAGGGAGGGAGAGAGGGAGAGAGAGAGAACAGGTGCGTCAGGGCCTCTAGCCACTGCAAACAAACTCCAGATGCATGCGCCACTATGTGCATCTGCCTTACGAGGGACCTGGAGAATCAAACCAGGGTCCTTAGGCTTCACAGGCATGCACCCTACCCACTAAGCCATCTTTCCAGCCCTTCCTGCAGTTTTTATAAGTAGATCCAAAGCCATTCTGGTGCCCATGGAATGGCAACTATGTCATGGCCAAGGACTGGTCTACCAGTCAATGTTCTTTAAGAAGCTGCAGAAGAATTGGCGTCTTTTCAGTTCACATAGTTTCTAGTGAGTAACTCTTGGGGAAGGAGTGTCTGGGGCTCTTGTTCCTGGCGCATGAGTCAGTCAGGTAAAGCTTTCCTGAGGGCCAAAAAGAATCTGTCCCAGGTTTCCGAGTTATCAGTGTAACTAATCGCAGATGTGTTATTAAGCCCCTGGTATGTGCTCTCCAAACTGAGTCAATAACACCCATCCCTCAAGCAACAGTTAAGGAACCTCTGTGCCCCTTCCTTCATTTTACTTTCACGGGGTTAATTTGGGGGGCCGAAAATGTTCTATGTAATGACTAAAGATTGATCATGTTCATTCTTTAGTATTATTATTCAGAGCAACATTATTGTTTTCTCTTAATATGGAATCCTCTTGGCGCGTCTGTGAAGTGGAGCTCAGCTATGCAGAGGTTCTCCCAGCTTGTCTTCCGCTGCACAGCTGGGGCAGGGCACTGGAGGGCGAGGGACCTTGCGTCATGGTGGTCATCAGTTCAACACCAGGAACTCAGGAATTCGGGACTCCTGAGTGACAGCCTTCCCGCAGTTGAGAGACTTTTCTTCATGAGTGCATTTATTCCTCTCACACCTCAAAGTCATATGTCAGGAATCCCAGAATGTCAAAGCAGGACCACAGCGCTAGTAGCTGCTCTGTGTGTGTGTGTGTGTGTGTGCGTGTGTACCTCAGAATTGCAGGTACTTGTCCCTACCTACAGTAGGAGTTAGAAAAAAAATGTTTATTCCCCACTCTTCTTGCTTACATTGGGGACATGACTGCCTTGAGTAATTCTCCTGGGTGCTCTCTATCCTCCCCTTGACTTCGGGACAGGAAGAGGAACTTCTGCTACTGTGGGGGAAGCTACTGTTTCCTCCTCTTCCTCTTTCTCTTCCCCCTCCCCCTTCCTCCTCCGCTTCCTTCTCATCCTTCTGCTCTTTCTCAAGTTTTAAGAGGCAGATGCTTATATGTCAGGTTTTTTGTCTGCCAACATTATCTGGCCCCAGCTGGATTATTTCAGTGATTAACAAGGTCCAAATCCTAAAATCATCCTTTCCAATCAAGGCTTTGTCAACTTAAATAATGGGAACAGTTAGCCCATCTTTCGCTGAGTTCTCAGCCCTGAATTGGTTTTAGAAGCTAGGCAATGAAAAGGAATCCTATTGATTGGATCCCTGAAACCTTAATGTTGGAGAAGGCTCATTTGGTGTATCTTCACCTGATCTAGCAGTGACTTCTCCATCCCTATGAGAAAATACCTGGTAGAGGCAACCAATGTAAGGAAGGATTTATTTTGGCTCACAGTTTGAGGATATACGGTCCCTCATGGGGTGAAACTGAGGCAGTTAGCTGTTTAGGAAGCAGAAACTGAGGTAATTAGCCTCGTAGACGCCCCAGAGCTAGGAAGTAGACGTGCTCATGCACTACTTCTTTGTTGTGTTTTGCATGCTCTGTCTTCCGTACGCATTCTGAAACTCAGCTCGTAGAATGGTGCCACCCACATAAAGGATGGGTTTTCCCTCCTCAGTTAAGCCTGTCTGGAAACACCCTCATAGACACACACTGATGTGTTTCCTAGGTGATTCTCAATCCAAGCAAGTTACCAGTGAAGATTAAACATTGAAGACGGTGTGGATAAAGATGCGCTTTTGGTGAGCAGTCAAGAATTTGGGGGTGAGAGGTTGGAATGGGGACACGGGCAAGGATGCCCTACCTGCCATGTGATAACTCAAGGAAGATCCTGACTCACGTGGCATTGTGAAAGAAAAGGAGGGACCTTCTCCATAATGTCATCTACCTCTCAGGTGACAATCAAAATAGCCACGAAACAAACAAGTTTCTTGCGAAGGTGCCTTTTTGTTCCCACAAATTTCAAGTGTCAGTAACTGTATGAGCAAAGGGAAGCCCAGTAGTGACCAAAGCTCCGTTCTGTATAATGAAAGCTGGGCCATAGCTGACTCCTCAGGCTGACATGATCTATCCTGTACAAACTGCTCCACCTTTTGTCTAGAACCTGTGTTACTCCTCAGTCATCTTTTTACTGCCTAAGTCACTGTGGCTGGTAGTTCTTATTCTTCCTGCATTCAATGGCAAATCCCAATGATTTCATGTCCAAGAACTATGTCACATACCTCTTTCTCTCTGCCCTCCAAGAGGATATGCACGTGTGGTAGCGTGGAAATAGATGAAAACCAACTGAAAAGCAAGAGGATCAAAGACTGTCCACTCACAACTCACTACAGAAAGAGAGTCTGGTCTCCTGCCTTTGCTTTAGGAGAAACTCCAAAGAAGGCTGAGGTGTGGATGGGGTTCAGGAGTGTGCCCAGTAGAGGCCACTGGTGTGGCGAAGCTGGGGTGGTTATCTGGAAGTGTGTGTCCAATGTGATTGGATAGAGTATATATTTAGCTTTCTCTGATTAGCTCTGAATTTGGCAAAAATTAGAGATGCTGTCAATTAATCGAGTTGTGCTATTTTTTAAATTTTTTAAAAAAGGTTTTTGTTCATTTTTATTTATTTATTTGAGAGCAGCAGAGAGAGAAAGAGGCAGACAGAGGGAAAGAGAGAATGGGCGCGCCAGGGCCTCCAGCCACTGCAAATGAACTCCAGATGTGTGCGCCCCCTTGTGCATTTGGCTAACATGGGTCCTGGAGAATCGAGTCTCAAACCAGGGTCCTTAGGCTTCACAGGCAAGCGTTTAACCACAAAGCCATCTCTCCAGCCCGAGTTGTGCTATTTTTAACTCGGTGCTTACAGGGCTTACAATTTAGCTTCTTGGTGTTGATGGAGAGTTATTTGACTTTCTACGAGCCTGACTTATGGCATCAGGCTGGTTTCCTGGGCTGATGGATGAACATAGTGTGTTGGCTTCCTAGACTCATCATCACACTCATTATTTATTTGAAAATTCACTTTCTCAGTTCACATTCAGTTTGCTCAGTTCAACAAATACTGAGCAGTTGTGGTGGCCTTTGCCTGTAATGTCTATCAGTACTTGTGAGGCTGAAGTAGGAGGGTTGCCATGAATTTGAGGCCAGCCTGGGTTGTACTAGGAGACCTTGTCTCCAAAACATTAATATGAAAAAGCAGCTGATTAACTACTTAATGAGATGGTCCGTGTGGTGGTTTAATTCAGGTGTCCCCCATAAACTTAGGCGTTCTGAATGCCATGTCCCCAGGTGATGGCAATTTGGGAATTAATGCCTCCTGGAAGCAGCGTGCTGTTGGGGGCTTATGGATGTTATAGCCAACTTCAACTTCCATTGTTTGGCACACCTATTGCTATTGTCTACCTGATATTGGCCAAGAGGTGACGTCCACCCTCTGCTCATGCCATCATTTCCCCTGCCGTCATGGAGCTTCCCCTCAAGTGTGTAAGCCAAAATAAACCCTTTCCTCCCACAAGATGCTTGTGAAATGGTTTGTTCTTGAGATAGTTCCCATTGCATTTTTATAACAAGATCCTAGGAGGGCACATGGGAGAGAAGGATGTTGTCATTGTTTTCCTTCATCCTCACCTTGGAGTCTAAAGCACTGGTGAAGGCGGAGTCCTACTTTCAGAGCCTCAGTCTCAAATGATGTCACTTCAAGTTTCTCATCTCACAGGTGAAGAGATGGAGACCTGGAGCCTTGCCAAGGCCACGCCCTCAGTGACACACCGAGACTGCCGAAGGAAACAAGATGGTGCTGTCCAGCTCTGACCTGGGAGCCTTTGAGCAACATGGCAAGGTGAGGGGCAGAAGGAGATGAAAGGTTTAATGTGACTTTTAAAAGCTGGGACAAGGACAAAAAACTGAGAGGGGAAGGCTTTGAACATGATCAAAGTGATGCTATGGAGCAGGTGACTGTGGTGCAAAGTCTGTGTGCCGCGCCCACTCTCATGCTTGCCTTCGCAAAGTGCAACAAACCGAAACGAGAAAACCACAAACAGTTCTTTTCTTCTATTTTTGGAGACTTGAGGTCTCAAATGAAGGCATTATAGGAGAGAATCCTTCTACTTCCTCTTTTAGCTTTTGGTGTTTTCTGGCAATGATGGTTAATCTTAATTGGCAATTTGATTGGATTAAAGAATACTCAGGTTATTAGTAAAACACACTTGGATTAAGGAATACCTTGGGTATTAGTAAAACACATTTTTGGAGATGTCTGGAAGGGTGTTTCTAGTGGCAATTAACTAAGGGGGAGGGAATATCAACCTTGCATATGGGTGGCACCATCCCCACGGGCTGGCCTCCCCAAGTGGGTAGAGGAGGAACAGTGAGACCTTCTCTCTCCCTCTGCTTCCTGACTGTGCACTCAATGTGACCAGTTACCTCATGGCTCCACTGCTGTGCCTTCTGCACCATGATGAACCATATCCCTTCCAACTGTGAGCCAAAACAAACCCTTTCTCCCTTAGGTTATTTTTCTTTTGTCACATATTTTGACACAGCCAAGAGAAATGTAAGTAGTATGCTGGCGGTCCTTGGATTATAAAGATGTGTCTTTCTTGTCACATGACATTCTTCCTGGCATGCCTGTCTCTGTCTGCATTTTCCAGTCATATTGAATTAAGAGGCTTCCCCACTCAAGGATGACCACATCTTAACAGTTAGCCCGAGTCACTGAGAATTAGAACTTCAGCATAACTTTTGAGGAGATGCAGTTTAACCCTTACCACATGTCTGACTATCACCAGACAGTCCTGCGCCCTCTAAATGGACCATGTCATCCTGCAGATTTTCATCCTGTGTGTAGACCATGTCATTATGCAGACCTAGATCCTCTGAATGGACCATGTCATTAGGTAGACCTCCATCCTCTGGATGGACCTCTGTAGTTATGAGCTGTTGGCTTTCTGTCACTTCATGGCAGCACATGACCCATGAATACACCAGGAGAGAACCCTGGTGCCTCACAGTGACAGTCAGGCAGCATGGAAGGTGATTAACAAGAAATGCTCATTTAGAATAAAGCCACCCTGTTCTTTTGTAAGTGATGCGTCAGGGGGTATTTAGAACCATCATAGCCAACCCACTCTTACACGTTGGTGGAACTATGAAGTAAATTACAGTCATGATTTTGGGGGGAGCCACTTGCTCACAAACCTCCCACGTGAGGGTGTTGGCTCACCCACCTTTGTTTCAGCATCAGACTTTGCCTTGACTAGTTAGAGAGCTTATGCTGTCCTTAGCTCCTACACAGGACAGTCCCTGTGATCCCTGTTAGTCACCTGCCATCACTTTTCTCTCATTTTACTCTTGCCAGAAGTCATGGTTTTGCTCAGGTCAAAGCATCATAGGAATAACTGTCCATGAGTCTCATGATTCATCCTGTTGCTTTCTGCTCTTCCCAAGCATTAGGAGGAAAGCCTTTTTGTGAAGGACTCTGATGCATAGTTGTGGCCCGTGGGGTGAGAGAATGTGGTCATAAGGCACTTTAAGCCATTGTGTTTGTCCTTTCTCACTCTTCTGGAGAATGACAGCATGGGTCTCACGCCCACTGGGCACCACAAGGCTGACCAGACAGACACAGCTTTCTAATGACATCACTGGACTGCCCACTTCCCCCAGCTTTGTTCTGTGTGAATCACGGCAACTGGGACCTCATCTGGGCATTCTGCTGACTTCCTTTGTGGATTTGGGCCATCAGTTTAGTTTATTAGACCCGAGATAGATCTGAGTTTATCACATTGAATAATGAGCTACCCAGAGGGTGGTGGGGGTAAGTCATATCCCTTCGAAAATGACATATTGGGGCTGGGGAGATGGGTGAGTGGGTAGAGTAGTCACCACTCAAGCCTGAGTGTCTGGCTTCTATTCCCAGACCCCACATAAAAAGCCAGAAGCCATAGTAGGCTTTTTAAGTTCCAGCACACTGACAGCAAGATGGGAAAAAGAATTTCCTGGACCCCTATGGCAAGTGCACAGGATTTAACAATAGCAGAGCAAAGTCCAGAGAGAGAAACTGTGTCTCCCATGAGGTAGGAAGGCAAGGACTGATCTGAAAGCTGTCCTCTGACCTCTACGTGAGCTCCATGGGATGTCTGCACCATGTTCACGCACTAACACACAAGAGCTATATGTTGGAACACTAATCTCTAGTACTTCAGCATGTGATTGTAAATTAAAAGGAAGGCACATGGGTGGCCTCTAACCAAGTATGACTGGTGGTCTTTTTAAAAAATTTTTTATTTACTAATTTGAGAGAATGAGAAAGAAAGAAGCAGAGAGAGAGAATGGATGTGGCAGGGCCTCCAGCCACTGCAAATGAACTCCAGGCACATGTGCCACCTTATGCATCTGACTTACATGGGTCCTGGGGAATCGAACCTGGGTCCTTTGGCTTTGCAGGCAAATGCCTTAACTACTAAGCCATCTCTCCAGCCCTGACTGGTGGTCTTGTAGAAAGAGGAGGTCAGGATTCAGGTACACACAGAAGGAAGGGGACTTCAAGACAAAAGGAAACACTGTCTATCTACAAGCCAAGAAAAGAGATTTCAGAAGAGGTTATCTTTCACGGCACCTTGATCTTGCATGTTTAGCCTTTGAGGTATAAGGAAATAAATTTCTGATGCTAATCCACCCAGTTGGTGGTGGTTGATACAACAACCCTAACTAACATGGAGAGAGAGAAATGGTCAACATGTGAAATGATTCTTCTGCAAATGAACTCCAGGTACATTTGCCACATTGTGTGTCTGGCTCTAGGTGGGCACTGGGAAATCAAACCCAGGCTGACACATTTTGGAAGTAAGTGCCATTAACTGCTGAGCCACCTTCCCAGGCCTTAAGTGAGCCTCTGAAAGGCTCTACGCCCTTTGTATTAGTTGCTTTTCTCATTGTTGTGAGTAAAACACTTGAGAGAACAATTTAGGCGATTAAAGATTTCAGAACGTTTGCTCCATGGTCGCTTGGTCCCAGAACATCATGTATGTGGCAGAGGAGGGAAGTTCATATCATGTCAGACAGAAAACAGAGAGAAAATGCTGGTGTTTTACTGGTTTTCTTCTTCTTTTTTTCCCCTTTTATTTCATCCAGCCCCTCAGCCATGGAACAGGGCCACCCACACGCTGGGTGGGTTTTTTTCACACCGATTATACTGTCTACACACTGACATACCCCGAGGTGTGCCTCGCCAATCTCCCGGGTGATCCTAAATCTAGTCAAGTTCACCATGAGGAAGCATCACACCTGCCACATGGCCCACAGGCCTAGACACACAAGGTCGAGGGTCAAGCCTTGCTGTGATGACGTGATGCTATGCTTGTCACGGAAGAGATCACACTAAGCCACCTCACCTCAGGAGTGCGGTTCTATTGGCGTGCCAATGGTGGTGTTAATTCTGACATTTTCTGCAAGCACCAAAGGAGAATATTCTAAGCCTTTTTTTTTTTTAGCTGCAAAGATGACAAATGCTATCGACACAATCTAGCCAGAGTGTATTTTCATCCCTCTTTCTACTGTCATGGTCAGCCAGAAGTATTTGTTGCCAGAAATGGAAAACAGCTTGCTCATCAGCCAGATGATGGTAGCGTTCAAAGCTCCACTCATTTGCCATGTGTGAAAAGTTAAGAATTGAAAACAGGCTCACTCGGCGGGAGCTGTGGGTGCTGGGGAGAGGGCGCTGAGGGCAGAGTGAGCAGGGTCTTCCATGTGGCTCTGACTTAGGACTCCTGGGTTGGCTGGAGAGAAGGCACGGCCAGTCACCACCTGGGTGGAAGAGAAGCCGGGAACTATCGGCCAGTGGAAGCGGCCTTTGGGTTCTGGACCGCAATCCAGGGCCTACACAAGCGTGGCGCTGGGCTTCTTTGTTACCTGACACGGTCTTTCCTAGCATTTTGTTTATGCTCTTGACTCTTGAGTGGAGCCGTCCCATGAGTTTTGTTTTGATTATTTTTATTTATTTATTTGAGAGCAACAGACAGAGAGAAAGAGGCAGAGGGAGAGAGAGAGAGAGAGAGAGAGAGAGAGAGAGAGAGAGAGAGAGAGAATGGGTGCACCAGGGCTTCCAGCCACTGCAAATGAACTCCAGATGTGTGTGCCCCCTTGTGCATCTGGCTAACGTGGGTCCTGGGGAATCGAGCCTTGAACCAGGATCCTTAGGCTTCAAAGGCAAACGCTTAACCATTAAGCCATCTCTCTAGCCCTCCATGAGTTTTTAATGGAAGTCAGAAGTGCGCAGTGGTCTGGGCCTTTGCAACAAACCATGAGACTACACGTGATATCATCAGTTATTCTGTCTGCTTTTGTCTGTATGAGGAAATAAGGAACATTTGTTGGATTATCGTGTGGCTGAGCTGCTACTCTGTTATCACTATTATGCTAGATTTGATTTCTGATCATTTTTATCATCCTATCTTTGATGATATACATATACATACATACAAATATATGTATATGTATACAATATATACAATAGTCATTTTAAAAACTTGAACTGCAGGCTTAAGTGGTCACATGATTAACTCAAGATTACCCCCTACATAGTCACTGTATTATGCTGTGAACAAACACCTGACTAAAAGCAACTTCAGGAAGAAAAGGATTTATCTTTGAGGACAGTTTCACGGTTGGGACGTTTGGCAGGACAGTTTGGCACACGTCCTGGAGGAAGCTGAGGACATACAGGAAGGGAGCTTGTCTGTGAAGCCTCAAGGCCCGCCCCCAGCGACCTGCTTCCTCTAGCAAGGCTCCACCCTCTAGAGGCTCCATAACCTTTCCAAAAAGCACAACCAGTTGGTGGCCAAGTGTTCAAACACACTCGGACCACATCTCCCAAACCCAGCCCAACCCAACCCAAGCCAAACAGAAAACATGGAAACGCTAATAATAAACAAGTCAGGATTCACGGTCTGGACTCTAATACCGCATCACATTCATTTTATCTATAAGACTAAATCTTTTTTAGTTCGGCCCTTTAGTCCATCCTCCTCCTGATTCCCAAAGCCTTAGAAATGCATGTGGCCTCAAGATTTGTCTATCTCAGTCAGAGGAGCGAAAGTCCACTTTATCTTACTCTGCTTTGTTTTGCCAGCTCTGGTTAAAATAAACACATTTCCTTGGAAGGGCCCTGCCACATTGAATTCCTTGATAAACTCAGAATTGCCAATGTGTCCTAAGGATGGGTGTTTTGAAGCAGCAGGGAATCCCAGCTGATGGAATGCTGGTCAGGCGAGCGGGGAGGAGGAAACACACACACTCAGGTACACCTTCTCCTGCGGGTGAGTCACCTCCATCTTACCACGCCCTCGGCTGGGTCGCCCCATCTCCGACCAACTCTCAGGCTTGGCATCGAGGAGGGTGAGGCAGTAGGCTTACAACTCTTGCACAGATGAAAGGACCCATCAGAAGGTACCTATTACGAGTCTGTGAGCAGAGGAACAAAGCCGGGTTGCTGACACTCTCCCCTCCCGCTAACTTGGGTCTTAATGGTAGGTTCAGTTTCCTCACGCTAGCTCAAAGAAAGGAGGACAGCGGAAGCAGAGCCAGCCAGGGTGTGGGCAGCAGAGGCTGTGGTGGGGAGGCGACAGCTGTCGCATTCATGGTTAATCAGGTGTGTCTCTCTTTGTGTTGCATCTGTCTGCTACTGTTGCAGAGCCACACGTGAAAGGGAACAGAGGGGCAGGTCCATTCATGTCCAAAGCCACTAGTACTGACCTCTGCTTCGCTCTCCTCAGGGTGGGAGAGCTTGTCTATTTAACTTTCCCTATTATAGGAAGCTGTAATTTGACTCTATTAACCCACCCTCACCATTTTGCTGTGACAAACGCAAGCTGCGTCCAGAAGGTCCTTAAATCTGCTGGAGAAGGGGGGCCTCCTCCCTCCTTCCCTAGCTGCCTTTGCCCCTGGGATTCCCATTCCATTTGTCAAGTGGGAGATCAGAGAGAGGCAGAGACACGGTCCGTGCACCGTGTCAAAGTGCCCTGGCTCTGTGGGTAGCTTTTCTGGCCAAGCCTGGTTGGGAGGTTTCTCTGTGCCGCGTCTAGATCGTGTTCGCCTCCACCCCTCTGTGTCTCACGAGTCCCACACACTTGCATAGTGCTTGCGTCAGACCTAAGTCATCTCCCTGGCACCAGTCCTGCCCCTGCGTCCTTCCGGCCCCTGCCTCCCTCTCAGCCTGTGTTCAGAGGAACTGCGGATGGAGGAGGCGGTGGCCTCAGGCCTCCGCTGGAGCTGGGGCTATGCTCTGGCCACTGCTGCCCAGGCCGGCCAGACATGACTCTTGGTCCCAGTGGGAGCAGCTGACATGAACACTGCGCTGCCCCTCACCTCCAAGGCACCGGGCTACATTTCAGCTTAGGGCCCAAGTTCCAATGTCCCCTTTGGCTGGAAACTCAAAGTGATGCCTACCCGCCAACCTGGTGCTTTGCAAGGTCCATTTCGCCCTTTCAGGGATGCTTTGAATTCAACCCCTGTGATCTGGGGCCATCCTCTGGTGTCTTGCGTTTTCATGACGTGGGAATTCTGTTTCTGATTTTGGCCATCACTGGACAATGGGGCCTCATCACAGACTGAATGCAAAGCACACAAGAGCCTTGTTGACTGTAAGGCTCCCTGGGCCTGGGCCACCACTCGCGATGGACAGTGAGTTTTACTGCGTCATGCTAGGCATGTTTATGGTGAAGCCACGGTTGGGCTTTGTGGGTGTGGCGGGTACATGCATGTGCACACATTTGTTTGTATCTTATACAAACTAAAATACCTCTCCAGGGAGCAGGGCGTCGGTACAGGCTGAGCATCCTGTCTGTGGGCCTGAGCTCACTGCCACGGCCACGCTTCCGACAGGCAGCCTTTGTTTCTCTAATGCATACGGACATTGCCACTGCTCCACCTCCTGCCTTGGACACCCGCAGATTTCCAAGTGGCAACTGCATCAATAGGCAAAGATCATGCTCCTCATGTAAGCCTCACCCTCTGCTAGAATCTGGGAGTCCCTTGAGAATTGTCATTTTGTGAGAGGCCAAAGCAAGCACTAACAAAATAAGGCTGGAAATGGAGTGTAACCGGTGCAAATCCTGAGCATACGGCTTGATGAGTTTTTTCTTTCTTTCCTCCTTCCCTACTTCCTTCCTTTCTTCTTTCTCCTCCTTCTCTCCTTCCTTCTCTTCCTCTACTTTTGGCTCTTGTTATGTAGCCCTGGCTAGCCTGAAACTCACTATGCAGACCAGGCTGGCCTTGAGCCTGTAGCAGTGCTCCGACCTCTGTTTCCCAGGTGCTGCAATTGCAAGTGTGTACCGCCACACCTTGTTCAGTGAATTATTTCTTTTTAAAAAATATGTTTTATTTATTTCAGAGAGGAAGGCAGGGGGAAGAAGCAGATAAAGAGAATGGGCACACAGGGCCTCCAGCCACTGCAAACAAACTCCAGACACATGCACCACCTTGTGCATCTGGCTTACGTGGGTCCTGGAGATCATACCTGGGTCCTTAGGCTTTGTAGACAAGTGCCTTCACTGCTAAGCCATCTCTCCAGCCCCTCAATGAATTATTTCTAAGTGAATGCACTCAAGTAACTGTCACCAGTTAAAAACAGGCTATTATTACAGATGGGAACCTTTTACATTTTCACTGAGGTAGGTACCTTTCTTAGGTACCCTGTCACAATCAAAAATGACTTTTCTATAACACAAATGAGACTGAGATTTGGTACTTTTTTGTTATGCGTATAGAATGCATGTAGCACATGAACATGTGTATATAGATGTGAGCGCCCATGTGCATGCATGTGGCGGCTTGATGAGAATGTGTATTATTTATCCACCTTATTTCCTTGAGACAGTCTCTTCCTGAACCTGGGGCTGCCATTTTCGGTCAGACTGGCTGACCAGTGAGCCCCAGGAATTCTCTGGTCTCTGCTCCCCACAAGGCGGCAGAGCCAGGGCCAGGTGTTGGGGTGGGTGCTGGGGAGTTGAACTCAAGGCTTCTTAGGCGTTCACGTTTGCGTGGCGTTTTCCCACCGCGCTGTCTTGTCAGCCCAAGACTTAGCTCTTACTCGAGAGGTTGTGGAAGTTCACAGATGGCGAGCTTCTCAGTGCCTGGGAGGGGTTTGCCCTGGCAGGATTTGGGTGTAACATGGTTCAGTGTGCTAGATTGGACTTTAGGAGCACAGCTGAGCTGGGCATATGGTGCAGTTGGCTCTGGGACATAGTAGGTCCTGGCGTCCCTCCTTCCTTTTGAATATCATGATTAAGTACATCAAATAGAAAATTTGTTATCTTAACCACTTTAAAATATATAGCTCAGTAGTGTTGATTGAAGGCCATCCTGCAATTGATCTTCTGAACTCTGTCTTGCACACCTAAAATACTTTGCTCATTAAGCAAACAAAAAATGCCCAATATTCCTCCCTCCAGGCCCTGGCAAATACTATTCTACTCTCTGTCTTTGTGAATTTCACAATCACAGGTACCCAATACAAGGGGAATCATGTAGTAATTTTTTGAACTGTTTTTATTTCCTTTAACATTATGCCCTTGAAGTTCACCCATTTTGTAGCCTGTGTCAGAATTTGCTGTCT